>NC_087228.1:1872397-2503377 GCF_034640455.1 Diachasmimorpha longicaudata | reverse complement strand
TGCTCCTGCACATCAGTCCGATTGCTCTCCGCCTGCACATCAGTCCAACTCCTATGGCTCCTAGAGCAAAAAAGGCCCGGATTTGGGATCACACCGTTTTCCGTCGATATCTTTGGAAATATCATAGCTAGGACAATTTGGCTGGTGCCATTCTATTCGTGAGACGATTTCCGATTTTTCTATGGCTCCGGGAATTTTCTAAAGTCGATTTTTTTGGTTTTTCGCGTTTTTCTCGGCTCCTGGGCCTCCTAGAGTAAAGCGGGCCCGGATTTGGACTCATACCGTTTTTCGCCCAAATCGTTGGAAATATCACAGCTAGGACAATTTGGCTGGCGCCATTGGATTCGTGAGACGATTTCCGAGTTCCTAGGGGTCCGGGAATTGTCTAAAGTCGATTTTTTTAGTCTTTCGCGTTTTTCTCGGCTCCTGGGCCTCCTAGAGCTAAACGGGCCCGGATTTGGGCTCGTACCGTTTTTCGCCCATATCTTTGTAAATATCATAGCTAGGACAATTTGGCTGGCGCCATTGGATTCGTGAGACGATTTCCGATTTTTCTAGGGGTCCGGGAATTTTCAAAAGTCGATTTTTCCGTTTTTCGCGTTTTTCTCGGCTCCTGGACCTCCTAGAGCAAAACGGGCACGGATTTGGGATCACACCGTTTGTCGCCCATATCTTTGGAAATTTCATAGCTAGAACAATTTTGCCGGCGCCATTGGATTCGTGAGACGATTTCCGATTTTTCTTGGGGTCCGGGAATTTTCTAAAGTCGATTTTTTTAGTTTTTCGCGTTTTTCTCGGCTCCTGGGCCTCCTAGAGCAAAACGGGCCCGGATTTGGACTCATACCGTTTTTCGCCCATATCTTTGGAAATATCACAGCTAGGACCATTTGGCTAGCGCCATTGGATTCGTGAGTCGATTTCCGATTTTTCTACGGCTCCGGGAATTTTCTAAAGTCGATTTTTTTGGTTATTCGCGTTTTTCTCGGCTCCTGGGCCTCCTAGAGCTAAACGGGCCCGGATTTGGGCTCGTACCGTTTTTCGCCCAAATTTTTGGAAATATCATAGCTAGGACAATTTGGCTAGCGCCATTGCATTCGTGAGTCGATTCCCGATTTTTCTACGGCTCCAGGAATTTTCTAAAGTCGTATTTTTTTAGTTTTTCGCGTTTTTCTCTGCTCCTGGCCCTCCTAGAGCAAAACGGGCCCGGATTTGGGCTCGTACCGTTTTTCGCCCATATCTTTGTAAATATCATAGCTAGGACAATTTGGCTGGCGCCATTGGATTCGTGAGACGATTTCCGATTTTTCTAGGGGTCCGGGAATTTTCAAAAGTCGATTTTTTCGTTTTTCGCGTTTTTCTCGGCTCCTGGACCTCCTAGAGCAAAACGGGCACGGATTTGGGATCACACCGTTTGTCGCCCATATCTTTGGAAATATCATAGCTAGGACAATTTGGCTGGCGCCATTGAATTCGTGAGACGATTTCCGAGTTCCTAGGGGTCCGGGAATTGTCTAAAGTCGATTTTTTTAGTCTTTCGCGTTTTTCTCGGCTCCTGGGCCTCCTAGAGCTAAACGGGCCCGGAGTTGGGCTCGTACCGTTTTTCGCCCATATCTTTGGAAATATCATAGCTAGGACAATTTGGCTGGCGCCATTGGATTCGTGAGACGATTTCCGATTTTTCTAGGTGTCCGGGAATTTTCTAAAATCGATTTTTTTAGTTTTTCGCGTTTTTCTCTGCTCCTGGGCCTCCTAGAGCAAAACGGGCCCGGATTTGGACTCATACCGTTTTTCGCCCAAATTTTTGGAAATATCATAGCTAGGACAATTTGGCTAGCGCCATTGCATTCGTGAGTCGATTCCCGATTTTTCTACGGCTCCAGGAATTTTCTAAAGTCGATTTTTTTAGTTTTTCGCGTTTTTCTCTGCTCCTTGGCCTCCTAGAGCTAAACGGGCCCGGATTTGGGCTCGTACCGTTTTCGCCCATATCTTTGGAAATATCATAGCTAGGACAATTTGGCTGGCGCCATTGGATTCGTGAGACGATTTCCGATTTTTCTAGGTGTCCGGGAATTTTCTAAAATCGATTTTTTTAGTTTTTCGCGTTTTTCTCGGCTCCTGGGCCTCCTAGAGCAAAACGGGCCCGGATTTAGACTCATACCGTTTTTCGCCCAAATTTTTGGAAATATCATAGCTAGGACAATTTGGCTAGCGCCATTGCATTCGTGAGTCGATTCCCGATTTTTCTACGGCTCCAGGAATTTTCTAAAGTCGATTTTTTTAGTTTTTCGCGCTTTTCTCTGCTCCTGGCCCTCCTAGAGCAAAACGGGCCCGGATTTGGGCTCGTACCGTTTTTCGCCCATATCTTTGTAAATATCATAGCTAGGACAATTTGGCTGGCGCCATTGGATTCGTGAGACGATTTCCGATTTTTCTAGGGGTCCGGGAATTTTCAAAAGTCGATTTTTTCGTTTTTTGCGTTTTTCTCGGCTCCTGGACCTCCTAGAGCAAAACGGGCACGGATTTGGGATCACACCGTTTGTCGCCCATATCTTTGGAAATTTCATAGCTAGAACAATTTTGCCGGCGCCATTGGATTCGTGAGACGATTTCCGATTTTGCTAGGGGTCCGGGAATTTTCTAAAATCAATTTTTTTCGTTTTTCGCATTTTTCAGGTCGCCTGCGGCTCGTAGAGCAAAAACTGCCCGGATTTGGTATCACACCGTTTTTCGTCACTCAGTCCGATTCTTCTGCTCATGGGTATCAGTCCGATGCCTCTGCGCATGCGCATCAGTCCGATTCTTCTGCTGCTGCGCATCAATACCACTCCTCTGCGCCTGCGCATCAGTCCGACGCTTCTGCACATGCGCATCAGTCCGACTCCCCTGTGCCTGCGCAGCACTCCGATTCTTCTGCTCCTGCGCATCAGTCCGATTCTTCTGCGCATGAGCATCAGTCCGACTCCCCTGCGCCTGCGCATCAGTACGACTCTTCTGCGCATGCGCATCAGTGCGATTGTCCTGCGACTGCGCATCAGTCAGATTCTTCTGCGCATGCGCGTCAGTCCGACCCTCCTGCTCCTGCACATCAGTCCGATTGCTCTCCGCCTGCACATCAGTCCAACTCCTATGGCTCCTAGAGCAAAAAAGGCCCGGATTTGGGATCACACCGTTTTCCGTCGATATCTTTGGAAATATCATAGCTAGGACAATTTGGCTGGTGCCATTCTATTCGTGAGACGATTTCCGATTTTTCTACGGCTCCGGGAATTTTCTAAAGTCGATTTTTTTGGTTTTTCGCGTTTTTCTCTGCTCCTGGCCCTCCTAGAGCAAAACGGGCCCGGATTTGGGCTCGTACCGTTTTTCGCCCATATCTTTGTAAATATCATAGCTAGGACAATTTGGCTGGTGCCATTGGATTCGTGAGACGATTTCCGATTTTTCTAGGGGTCCGGGAATTTTCAAAAGTCGATTTTTTCGTTTTTCACGTTTTTCTCGGCTCCTGGACCTCCTAGAGCAAAACGGGCACGGATTTGGGATCACATCGTTTGTCGCCCATATCTTTGGAAATTTCATAGCTAGAACAATTTTGCCGGCGCCATTGGATTCGTGAGACGATTTCCGATTTTGCTAGGGGTCCGGGAATTTTCTAAAATCAATTTTTTTCATTTTTCGCATTTTTCAGGTCGCCTGCGGCTCGTAGAGCAAAAACTGCCCGGATTTGGTATCACACCGTTTTTCGTCAGTCAGTCCGATTCTTCTGCTCATGGGTATCAGTCCGATGCCTCTGCGCATGCGCATCAGTCCGATTCTTCTGCTGCTGCGCATCAATACCACTCCTCTGCGACTGCGCATCAGTCAGATTCTTCTGCGCATGCGCGTCAGTCCGACCCTCCTGCTCCTGCACATCAGTCCGATTGCTCTCCGCCTGCACATCAGTCCAACTCCTATGGCTCCTAGAGCAAAAAAGGCCCGGATTTGGGATCACACCGTTTTCCGTCGATATCTTTGGAAATATCATAGCTAGGACAATTTGGCTGGCGCCATTGGATTCGTGGGACGATTTCCGAGTTTCCTAGGGGTCCGGGAATTGTCTAAAATCAATTTTTTTCGTTTTTCGCATTTTTCAGGTCGCCTGCGGCTCGTAGAGCAAAAACTGCCCGGATTGGGTATCACACCGTTTTTCGTCAGTCAGTCCGATTCTTCTGCTCATGCGCATCAGTCCGATGCCTCTGCGCATGCGCATCAGTCCGATTCTTCTGCTGCTGCGCATCAATACCACTCCTCTGCGCCTGCGCATCAGTCTGATGCCTCTGCGCGTGCGCGTCAGTAGGATCCTCCTGCTCCTGCGCATCAGTTCCACTCCTCTGCGCCTGCGCATCAGTCTGATGCCTCTGCGCGTGCGCGTCAATCGGACCCTCTTGCTCATGCACATCAGTCCGATTGCTCTCCGCCTGCACAGCAGTCCAATTCCTATGGCTCCTGGAGCAAAAAGGGCCTAGATTTGGGATCACACCGTTGTTCGTCAGACAGTCCGATCCTCCTGCTCCTGCACATCAGTCCGATTGCTCTCCGCCTGCACATCAGTCCAACTCCTATGGCTCCTAGAGCAAAAAAGGCCCGGATTTGGGATCACACCGTTTTCCGTCGATATCTTTGGAAATATCATAGCTAGGACAATTTGGCTGGTGCCATTCTATTCGTGAGACGATTTCCGATTTTTCTACGGCTCCGGGAATTTTCTAAAGTCGATTTTTTTGGTTTTTCGCGTTTTTCTCGGCTCCTGGGCCTCCTAGAGTAAAGCGGGCCCGGATTTGGACTCATACCGTTTTTCGCCCAAATCGTTGGAAATATCACAGCTAGGACAATTTGGCTGGCGCCATTGGATTCGTGAGACGATTTCCGATTTTTCTAGGGGTCCGGGAATTTTCAAAAGTCGATTTTTTCGTTTTTCGCGTTTTTCTCGGCTCCTGGGCCTCCTAGAGCAAAACGGGCCCGGATTTGGACTCATACGGTTTTTCGCCCATATCTTTGGAAATATCACAGCTAGGACCATTTGGCTAGCGCCATTGGATTCGTGAGTCGAATTCCGATTTTTCTACGGCTCCGGGAATTTTCTAAAGTCTTTTTTTTTGGTTTTTCGCGTTTTTCTCGGCTCCTGGGCCTCCTAGAGCAAAACGGGCCCGGATTTGGGCTCGTACCGTTTTTCGCCCATATCTTTGGAAATATCATAGCTAGGACAATTTGGCTGGCGCCATTGGATTCGTGAGACGATTTCCGAGTTCCTAGGGGTCCGGGAATTGTCTAAAGTCGATTTTTTTAGTCTTTCGCGTTTTTCTCGGCTCCTGGGCCTCCTAGAGCTAAACGGGCCCGGAGTTGGGCTCGTACCGTTTTTCGCCCATATCTTTGGAAATATCATAGCTAGGACAATTTGGCTGGCGCCATTGGATTCGTGAGACGATTTCCGATTTTTCTAGGTGTCCGGGAATTTTCTAAAATCGATTTTTTTAGTTTTTCGCGTTTTTCTCTGCTCCTGGGCCTCCTAGAGCAAAACGGGCCCGGATTTGGACTCATACCGTTTTTCGCCCAAATTTTTGGAAATATCATAGCTAGGACAATTTGACTAGCGCCATTGCATTCGTGAGTCGATTCCCGATTTTTCTACGGCTCCAGGAATTTTCTAAAGTCGATTTTTTTTAGTTTTTCGCGTTTTTCTCTGCTCCTGGGCCTCCTAGAGCTAAACGGGCCCGGATTTGGGCTCGTAGCGTTTTCGCCCATATCTTTGGAAATATCATAGCTAGGACAATTTGGCTGGCGCCATTGGATTCGTGAGACGATTTCCGATTTTGCCAGGGGTCCGGGAATTTTCTAAAATCAATTTTTTTCGTTTTTCGCATTTTTCAGGTCGCCTGCGGCTCGTAGAGCAAAAACTGCCCGGATTTGGTATCACACCGTTTTTCGTCAGTCAGTCCGATTCTTCTGCTCATGCGCATCAGTCCGATGCCTCTGCGCATGCGCATCAGTCCGATTCTTCTGCTGCTGTGCATCAATACCACTCCTCTGCGCCTGCGCATCAGTCTGATGCCTCTGCGCGTGCGCGTCAGTAGGATCCTCCTGCTCCTGCGCATCAGTTCCACTCCTCTCCGCCTGCGCATCAGTCCGACTCCCCTTCGCCTGCGCATCAGCCCGACTCCCCTGCGCCTGCGCATCAGTCCGGCTCTTTTGCGCCTACGCGTCAGTCGGATTCTTCTGCTCATGCGCATCAGTCCGATGCCTCTGCGCATGCGCATCAGTCCGATTCCTCTGCGCATGCGCATCAGCCCGACTCCCCTGCGCCTGCGCATCAGTCCGGCTTTTCTGCGCCTACGCGTCAGTCGGATTCTTCTGCGCATGCGCATCAGTTCGATTGCTCTCCGCCTGCACATCAGTCCAACTGCTATGGCTCCGAGAGCAAAACGGGCCCGAATTTGGGATCACACCATTTGTCGCCCATATCTTTGGAAGTTTCATAGCTAGAACAATTTTGCCGGCGCCATTGGATTCGTGAGACGATTTCCGATTTTGCTAGGGGTCCGGGAATTTTCTAAAATCAATTTTTTTCGTTTTTCGCATTTTTCAGGTCGCCTGCGGCTCGTAGAGCAAAAACTGCCCGGATTTGGTATCACACCGTTTTTCGTCAGTCAGTCCGATTCTTCTGCTCATGGGTATCAGTCCGATGCCTCTGCGCATGCGCATCAGTCCGATTCTTCTGCTGCTGCGCATCAATACCACTCCTCTGCGCCTGCGCATCAGTCCGACGCTTCTGCACATGCGCATCAGTCCGACTCCCCTGTGCCTGCGCAGCACTCCGATTCTTCTGCTCCTGCGCATCAGTCCGATTCTTCTGCGCATGAGCATCAGTCCGACTCCCCTGCGCCTGCGCATCAGTCCGACTCTTCTGCACATGCGCATCAGTGCGATTTTCCTGCGACTGCGCATCAGTCAGATTCTTCTGCGCATGCGCGTCAGTCCGACCCTCCTGCTCCTGCACATCAGTCCGATTGCTCTCCGCCTGCACATCAGTCCAACTCCTATGCCTCCTAGAGCAAAAAAGGCCCGGATTTGGGATCACACCGTTTTCCGTCGATATCTTTGGAAATATCATAGCTAGGACAATTTGGCTGGTGCCATTCTATTCGTGAGACGATTTCCGATTTTTCTACGGCTCCGGGAATTTTCTAAAGTCGATTTTTTTGGTTTTTCGCGTTTTTCTCGGCTCCTGGGCCTCCTAGAGTAAAGCGGGCCCGGATTTGGACTCATACCGTTTTTCGCCCAAATCGTTGGAAATATCACAGCTAGGACAATTTGGCTGGCGCCATTGGATTCGTGAGACGATTTCCGATTTTTCTAGGGGTCCGGGAATTTTCTAAAGTCGATTTTTTTAGTTTTTCGCGTTTTTCTCGGCTCCTGGGCCTCCTAGAGCAAAACGGGCCCGGATTTGGGCTCGTACCGTTTTTCGCCCATATCTTTGGAAATATCATAGCTAGGACAATTTGGCTGGCGCCATTGGATTCGTGAGACGATTTCCGATTTTTCTAGGGGTCCGGGAATTTTCAAAAGTCGATTTTTTCGTTTTTCGCGTTTTTCTCGGCTCCTGGGCCTCCTAGAGCAAAACGGGCCCGGATTTGGACTCATACGGTTTTTCGCCCATATCTTTGGAAATATCACAGCTAGGACCATTTGGCTAGCGCCATTGGATTCGTGAGTCGATTTCCGATTTTTCTACGGCTCCGGGAATTTTCTAAAGTCGATTTTTTTGGTTTTTCGCGTTTTTCTCGGCTCCTGGGCCTCCTAGAGCAAAACGGGCCCGGATTTGGGCTCGTACCGTTTTTCGCCCATATCTTTGGAAATATCATAGCTAGGACAATTTGGCTGGCGCCATTGAATTCGTGAGACGATTTCCGAGTTCCTAGGGGTCCGGGAATTGTCTAAAGTCGATTTTTTTAGTCTTTCGCGTTTTTCTCGGCTCCTGGGCCTCCTAGAGCTAAACGGGCCCGGGGTTGGGCTCGTACCGTTTTTCGCCCATATCTTTGGAAATATCATAGCTAGGACAATTTGGCTGGCGCCATTGGATTCGTGAGACGATTTCCGATTTTTCTAGGTGTCCGGGAATTTTCTAAAATCGATTTTTTTAGTTTTTCGCGTTTTTCTCGGCTCCTGGGCCTCCTAGAGCAAAACGGGCCCGGATTTGGACTCATACCGTTTTTCGCCCAAATTTTTGGAAATATCATAGCTAGGACAATTTGGCTAGCGCCATTGCATTCGTGAGTCGATTCCCGATTTTTCTACGGCTCCAGGAATTTTCTAAAGTCGATTTTTTTAGTTTTTCGCGTTTTTCTCTGCTCCTGGGCCTCCTAGAGCTAAACGGGCCCGGATTTGGGCTCGTACCGTTTTCGCCCATATCTTTGGAAATATCATAGCTAGGACAATTTGGCTGGCGCCATTGGATTCGTGAGACGATTTCCGATTTTTCTAGGTGTCCGGGAATTTTCTAAAATCGATTTTTTTAGTTTTTCGCGTTTTTCTCGGCTCCTGGGCCTCCTAGAGCAAAACGGGCCCGGATTTGGACTCATACCGTTTTTCGCCCAAATTTTTGGAAATATCATAGCTAGGACAATTTGGCTAGCGCCATTGCATTCGTGAGTCGATTCCCGATTTTTCTACGGCTCCAGGAGTTTTCTAAAGTCGATTTTTTTAGTTTTTCGCGCTTTTCTCTGCTCCTGGCCCTCCTAGAGCAAAACGGGCCCGGATTTGGGCTCGTACCGTTTTTCGCCCATATCTTTGTAAATATCATAGCTAGGACAATTTGGCTGGCGCCATTGGATTCGTGAGACGATTTCCGATTTTTCTAGGGGTCCGGGAATTTTCAAAAGTCGATTTTTTCGTTTTTTGCGTTTTTCTCGGCTCCTGGACCTCCTAGAGCAAAACGGGCACGGATTTGGGATCACACCGTTTGTCGCCCATATCTTTGGAAATTTCATAGCTAGAACAATTTTGCCGGCGCCATTGGATTCGTGAGACGATTTCCGATTTTGCTAGGGGTCCGGGAATTTTCTAAAATCAATTTTTTTCGTTTTTCGCATTTTTCAGGTCGCCTGCGGCTCGTAGAGCAAAAACTGCCCGGATTTGGTATCACACCGTTTTTCGTCAAACAGTCCGATTCTTCTGCTCATGGGTATCAGTCCGATGCCTCTGCGCATGCGCATCAGTCCGATTCTTCTGCTGCTGCGCATCAATACCACTCCTCTGCGCCTGCGCATCAGTCCGACGCTTCTGCACATGCGCATCAGTCCGACTCCCCTGTGCCTGCGCAGCACTCCGATTCTTCTGCTCCTGCGCATCAGTCCGATTCTTCTGCGCATGAGCATCAGTCCGACTCCCCTGCGCCTGCGCATCAGTACGACTCTTCTGCGCATGCGCATCAGTGCGATTGTCCTGCGACTGCGCATCAGTCAGATTCTTCTGCGCATGCGCGTCAGTCCGACCCTCCTGCTCCTGCACATCAGTCCGATTGCTCTCCGCCTGCACATCAGTCCAACTCCTATGGCTCCTAGAGCAAAAAAGGCCCGGATTTGGGATCACACCGTTTTCCGTCGATATCTTTGGAAATATCATAGCTAGGACAATTTGGCTGGTGCCATTCTATTCGTGAGACGATTTCCGATTTTTCTATGGCTCCGGGAATTTTCTAAAGTCGATTTTTTTGGTTTTTCGCGTTTTTCTCGGCTCCTGGGCCTCCTAGAGTAAAGCGGGCCCGGATTTGGACTCATACCGTTTTTCGCCCAAATCGTTGGAAATATCATAGCCAGGACAATTTGGCTAGCGCCATTGCATTCGTGAGTCGATTCCCGATTTTTCTACGGCTACGGGAATTTTCTAAAGTCGATTTTTATGGTTTTTCGCGTTTTTATCGGCTCCTTGGCCACCCAGAGCTAAACGGGCCCGGATTTGGACTCGTACCGTTTTTCGCCCATATCTTTGGGAATATCATAGCTAGGACAATTTGGGTGGCGCCATTGGATTCGTGAGACGATTTCCGATTTTTCTAGGGGTCCGGGAATTTTCTAAAATCAATTTTTTTCCTTTTTCGCATTTTTCAGGTCGCCTGCGGCTCGTAGAGCAAAAACTGCCCGGATTTGGTATCACACCGTTTTTCGTCAGTCAGTCCGATTCTTCTGCTCATGGGTATCAGTCCGATGCCTCTGCGCATGCGCATCAGTCCGATTCTTCTGCTGCTGCGCATCAATACCACTCCTCTGCGCCTGCGCATCAGTCCGACGCTTCTGCACATGCGCATCAGTCCGACTCCCCTGTGCCTGCGCAGCACTCCGATTCTTCTGCTCCTGCGCATCAGTCCGATTCTTCTGCGCATGAGCATCAGTCCGACTCCCCTCCGCCTGCACATCAGTCCAACTCCTATGGCTCCTAAAGCAAAAAAGGCCCGGATTTGGGATCACACCGTTTTCCGTCGATATCTTTGGAAATATCATAGCTAGGACAATTTGGCTGGTGCCATTCTATTCGTGAGACGATTTCCGATTTTTCTACGGCTCCGGGAATTTTCTAAAGTCGATTTTTTTGGTTTTTCGCGTTTTTCTCGGCTCCTGGGCCTCCTAGAGTAAAGCGGGCCCGGATTTGGACTCATACCGTTTTTCGCCCAAATCGTTGGAAATATCACAGCTAGGACAATTTGGCTGGCGCCATTGGATTCGTGAGACGATTTCCGAGTTCCTAGGGGTCCGGGAATTGTCTAAAGTCGATTTTTTTAGTCTTTCGCGTTTTTCTCGGCTCCTGGGCCTCCTAGAGCTAAACGGGCCCGGATTTGGGCTCGTACCGTTTTTCGCCCATATCTTTGTAAATATCATAGCTAGGACAATTTGGCTGGCGCCATTGGATTCGTGAGACGATTTCCGATTTTTCTAGGGGTCCGGGAATTTTCAAAAGTCGATTTTTTCGTTTTTCGCGTTTTTCTCGGCTCCTGGACCTCCTAGAGCAAAACGGGCACGGATTTGGGATCACACCGTTTGTCGCCCATATCTTTGGAAATTTCATAGCTAGAACAATTTTGCCGGCGCCATTGGATTCGTGAGACGATTTCCGATTTTTCTTGGGGTCCGGAAATTTTCTAAAGTCGATTTTTTTAGTTTTTCGCGTTTTTCTCGGCTCCTGGGCCTCCTAGAGCAAAACGGGCCCGGATTTGGACTCATACCGTTTTTCGCCCATATCTTTGGAAATATCACAGCTAGGACCATTTGGCTAGCGCCATTGGATTCGTGAGTCGATTTCCGATTTTTCTACGGCTCCGGGAATTTTCTACAGTCGATTTTTTTGGTTTTTCGCGTTTTTCTCGGCTCCTGGGCCTCCTAGAGCTAAACGGGCCCGGATTTGGGCTCGTACCGTTTTTCGCCCATATCGCCATTGGATTCGTGAGACGATTTCCGAGTTCCTAGGGGTCCGGGAATTGTCTAAAGTCGATTTTTTTAGTCTTTCGCGTTTTTCTCGGCTCCTGGGCCTCCTAGAGCTAAACGGGCCCGGATTTGGGCTCATACCGTTTTTCGCCCACATTTTTGGAAATATCATAGCTAGGACAATTTGGCTAGCGCCATTGCATTCGTGAGTCGATTCCCGATTTTTCTACGGCTCCAGGAATTTCCTAAAGTCGATTTTTTTAGTTTTTCGCGTTTTTCTCTGCTCCTGGCCCTCCTAGAGCAAAACGGGCCCGGATTTGGGCTCGTACCGTTTTCGCCCATATCTTTGGAAATATCATAGCTAGGACAATTTGGCTGGCGCCATTGGATTCGTGAGACGATTTCCGATTTTTCTAGGGGTCCGGGAATTTTCAAAAGTCGATTTTTTTAGTTTTTCGCGTTTTTCCCTGCTCCTGGCCCTCCTAGAGCAAAACGGGCCCGGATTTGGGCTCGTACCGTTTTTCGCCCATATCTTTGTAAATATCATAGCTAGGACAATTTGGCTGGCGCCATTGGATTCGTGAGACGATTTCCGATTTTTCTAGGGGTCCGGGAATTTTCAAAAGTCGATTTTTTTGTTTTTCGCGTTTTTCTCGGCTCCTGGACCTCCTAGAGCAAAACGGGCACGGATTTGGGATCACACCGTTTGTCGCCCATATCTTTGGAAATTTCATAGCTAGAACAATTTTGCCGGCGCCATTGGATTCGTGAGACGATTTCCGATTTTGCTAGGGGTCCGGGAATTTTCTAAAATCAATTTTTTTTCGTTTTTCGCATTTTTCAGGTCGCCTGCGGCTCGTAGAGCAAAAACTGCCCGGATTTGGTATCACACCGTTTTTCGTCAGTCAGTCCGATTCTTCTGCTCATGGGTATCAGTCCGATGCCTCTGCGCATGCGCATCAGTCCGATTCTTCTGCTGCTGCGCATCAATACCACTCCTCTGCGCCTGCGCATCAGTCCGACGCTTCTGCACATGCGCATCAGTCCGACTCCCCTGTGCCTGCGCAGCACTCCGATTCTTCTGCTCCTGCGCATCAGTCCGATTCTTCTGCGCATGAGCATCAGTCCGACTCCCCTGCGCCTGCGCATCAGTCCGACTCTTCTGCGCATGCGCATCAGTGCGATTTTCCTGCGACTGCGCATCAGTCAGATTCTTCTGCGCATGCGCGTCAGTCCGACCCTCCTGCTCCTGCACATCAGTCCGATTGCTCTCCGCCTGCACATCAGTCCAACTCCTATGGCTCCTAGAGCAAAAAAGGCCCGGATTTGGGATCACACCGTTTTCCGTCGATATCTTTGGAAATATCATAGCTAGGACAATTTGGCTGGTGCCATTCTATTCGTGAGACGATTTCCGATTTTTCTACGGCTCCGGGAATTTTCTAAAGTCGATTTTTTTGGTTTTTCGCGTTTTTCTCGGCTCCTGGGCCTCCTAGAGTAAAGCGGGCCCGGATTTGGACTCATACCGTTTTTCGCCCAAATCGTTGGAAATATCACAGCTAGGACAATTTGGCTGGCGCCATTGGATTCGTGAGACGGTTTCCGATTTTTCTAGGGGTCCGGGAATTTTCTAAAGTCGATTTTTTTAGTTTTTCGCGTTTTTCTCGGCTCCGGGGCCTCCTAGAGCAAAACGGGCCCGGATTTGGGCTCGTACCGTTTTTCGCCCATATCTTTGTAAATATCATAGCTAGGACAATTTGGCTGGCGCCATTGGATTCGTGAGACGATTTCCGATTTTTCTAGGGGTCCGGGAATTTTCAAAAGTCGATTTTTTTAGTTTTTCGCGTTTTTCCCTGCTCCTGGCCCTCCTAGAGCAAAACGGGCCCGGATTTGGGCTCGTACCGTTTTTCGCCCATATCTTTGTAAATATCATAGCTAGGACAATTTGGCTGGCGCCATTGGATTCGTGAGACGATTTCCGATTTTTCTAGGGGTCCGGGAATTTTCAAAAGTCGATTTTTTTGTTTTTCGCGTTTTTCTCGGCTCCTGGACCTCCTAGAGCAAAACGGGCACGGATTTGGGATCACACCGTTTGTCGCCCATATCTTTGGAAATTTCATAGCTAGAACAATTTTGCCGGCGCCATTGGATTCGTGAGACGATTTCCGATTTTGCTAGGGGTCCGGGAATTTTCTAAAATCAATTTTTTTTCGTTTTTCGCATTTTTCAGGTCGCCTGCGGCTCGTAGAGCAAAAACTGCCCGGATTTGGTATCACACCGTTTTTCGTCAGTCAGTCCGATTCTTCTGCTCATGGGTATCAGTCCGATGCCTCTGCGCATGCGCATCAGTCCGATTCTTCTGCTGCTGCGCATCAATACCACTCCTCTGCGCCTGCGCATCAGTCCGACGCTTCTGCACATGCGCATCAGTCCGACTCCCCTGTGCCTGCGCAGCACTCCGATTCTTCTGCTCCTGCGCATCAGTCCGATTCTTCTGCGCATGAGCATCAGTCCGACTCCCCTGCGCCTGCGCATCAGTCCGACTCTTCTGCGCATGCGCATCAGTGCGATTTTCCTGCGACTGCGCATCAGTCAGATTCTTCTGCGCATGCGCGTCAGTCCGACCCTCCTGCTCCTGCACATCAGTCCGATTGCTCTCCGCCTGCACATCAGTCCAACTCCTATGGCTCCTAGAGCAAAAAAGGCCCGGATTTGGGATCACACCGTTTTCCGTCGATATCTTTGGAAATATCATAGCTAGGACAATTTGGCTGGTGCCATTCTATTCGTGAGACGATTTCCGATTTTTCTACGGCTCCGGGAATTTTCTAAAGTCGATTTTTTTGGTTTTTCGCGTTTTTCTCGGCTCCTGGGCCTCCTAGAGTAAAGCGGGCCCGGATTTGGACTCATACCGTTTTTCGCCCAAATCGTTGGAAATATCACAGCTAGGACAATTTGGCTGGCGCCATTGGATTCGTGAGACGGTTTCCGATTTTTCTAGGGGTCCGGGAATTTTCTAAAGTCGATTTTTTTAGTTTTTCGCGTTTTTCTCGGCTCCGGGGCCTCCTAGAGCAAAACGGGCCCGGATTTGGACTCATACCGTTTTTCGCCCAAATCCTTGGAAATATCATAGCCAGGACAATTTGGCTAGCGCCATTGCATTCGTGAGTCGATTCCCGATTTTTCTACGGCTACGGGAATTTTCTAAAGTCGATTTTTTTAGTTTTTCGCGTTTTTCTCTGCTCCTGGCCCTCCTAGAGCAAAACGGGCCCGGATTTGGGCTCGTACCGTTTTTCGCCCATATCTTTGTAAATATCATAGCTAGGACAATTTGGCTGGCGCCATTGGATTCGTGAGACGATTTCCGATTTTTCTAGGGGTCCGGGAATTTTCAAAAGTCGATTTTTTCGTTTTTCGCGTTTTTCTCGGCTCCTGGGCCTCCTAGAGCAAAACGGGCCCGGATTTGGACTCATACCGTTTTTCGCCCATATCTTTGGAAATATTATAGCTAGGACAATTTGGCTGGTGCCATTCTATTCGTGAGACGATTTCCGATTTTTCTAGGGGTCCGGGAATTTTCTAAAGTCGATTTTTTTAGTTTTTCGCGTTTTTCTCGGCTCCTGGGCCTCCTAGAGCAAAACGGGCCCGGATTTGGACTCATACCGTTTTTCGCCCATATCTTTGGAAATATCACAGCTAGGACAATTTGGCTAGCGCCATTGCATTCGTGAGTCGATTCCCGATTTTTCTACGGCTCCAGGAATTTTCTAAAGTCGATTTTTTTAGTTTTTCGCGTTTTTCTCTGCTCCTGGCCCTCCTAGAGCAAAACGGGCCCGGATTTGGGCTCGTACCGTTTTTCGCCCATATCTTTGTAAATATCATAGCTAGGACAATTTGGCTGGTGCCATTGGATTCGTGAGACGATTTCCGATTTTGCTAGGGGTCCGGGAATTTTCTAAAATCAATTTTTTTCATTTTTCGCATTTTTCAGGTCGCCTGCGGCTCGTAGAGCAAAAACTGCCCGGATTTGGTATCACACCGTTTTTCGTCAGTCAGTCCGATTCTTCTGCTCATGGGTATCAGTCCGATGCCTCTGCGCATGCGCATCAGTCCGATTCTTCTGCTGCTGCGCATCAATACCACTCCTCTGCGACTGCGCATCAGTCAGATTCTTCTGCGCATGCGCGTCAGTCCGACCCTCCTGCTCCTGCACATCAGTCCGATTGCTCTCCGCCTGCACATCAGTCCAACTCCTATGGCTCCTAGAGCAAAAAAGGCCCGGATTTGGGATCACACCGTTTTCCGTCGATATCTTTGGAAATATCATAGCTAGGACAATTTGGCTGGCGCCATTGGATTCGTGGGACGATTTCCGAGTTTCCTAGGGGTCCGGGAATTGTCTAAAATCAATTTTTTTCGTTTTTCGCATTTTTCAGGTCGCCTGCGGCTCGTAGAGCAAAAACTGCCCGGATTGGGTATCACACCGTTTTTCGTCAGTCAGTCCGATTCTTCTGCTCATGCGCATCAGTCCGATGCCTCTGCGCATGCGCATCAGTCCGATTCTTCTGCTGCTGCGCATCAATACCACTCCTCTGCGCCTGCGCATCAGTCTGATGCCTCTGCGCGTGCGCGTCAGTAGGATCCTCCTGCTCCTGCGCATCAGTTCCACTCCTCTGCGCCTGCGCATCAGTCTGATGCCTCTGCGCGTGCGCGTCAATCGGACCCTCTTGCTCATGCACATCAGTCCGATTGCTCTCCGCCTGCACAGCAGTCCAATTCCTATGGCTCCTGGAGCAAAAAGGGCCTAGATTTGGGATCACACCGTTGTTCGTCAGACAGTCCGATCCTCCTGCTCCTGCACATCAGTCCGATTGCTCTCCGCCTGCACATCAGTCCAACTCCTATGGCTCCTAGAGCAAAAAAGGCCCGGATTTGGGATCACACCGTTTTCCGTCGATATCTTTGGAAATATCATAGCTAGGACAATTTGGCTGGTGCCATTCTATTCGTGAGACGATTTCCGATTTTTCTACGGCTCCGGGAATTTTCTAAAGTCGATTTTTTTGGTTTTTCGCGTTTTTCTCGGCTCCTGGGCCTCCTAGAGTAAAGCGGGCCCGGATTTGGACTCATACCGTTTTTCGCCCAAATCGTTGGAAATATCACAGCTAGGACAATTTGGCTGGCGCCATTGGATTCGTGAGACGATTTCCGATTTTTCTAGGGGTCCGGGAATTTTCTAAAGTCGATTTTTTTAGTTTTTCGCGTTTTTCTCGGCTCCTGGGCCTCCTAGAGCAAAACGGGCCCGGATTTGGGCTCGTACCGTTTTTCGCCCATATCTTTGGAAATATCATAGCTAGGACAATTTGGCTGGCGCCATTGGATTCGTGAGACGATTTCCGATTTTTCTAGGGGTCCGGGAATTTTCAAAAGTCGATTTTTTCGTTTTTCGCGTTTTTCTCGGCTCCTGGACCTCCTAGAGCAAAACGGGCACGGATTTGGGATCACACCGTTTGTCGCCCATATCTTTGGAAATTTCATAGCTAGAACAATTTTGCCGGCGCCATTGGATTCGTGAGACGATTTCCGATTTTGCTAGGGGTCCGGGAATTTTCTAAAATCAATTTTTTTTCGTTTTTCGCATTTTTCAGGTCGCCTGCGGCTCGTAGAGCGAAAACTGCCCGGATTTGGTATCACACCGTTTTTCGTCAGTCAGTCCGATTCTTCTGCTCATGGGTATCAGTCCGATGCCTCTGCGCATGCGCATCAGTCCGATTCTTCTGCTGCTGCGCATCAATACCACTCCTCTGCGCCTGCGCATCAGTCCGACGCTTCTGCACATGCGCATCAGTCCGACTCCCCTGTGCCTGCGCAGCACTCCGATTCTTCTGCTCCTGCGCATCAGTCCGATTCTTCTGCGCATGAGCATCAGTCCGACTCCCCTGCGCCTGCGCATCAGTCCGACTCTTCTGCGCATGCGCATCAGTGCGATTTTCCTGCGACTGCGCATCAGTCAGATTCTTCTGCGCATGCGCGTCAGTCCGACCCTCCTGCTCCTGCACATCAGTCCGATTGCTCTCCGCCTGCACATCAGTCCAACTCCTATGGCTCCTAGAGCAAAAAAGGCCCGGATTTGGGATCACACCGTTTTCCGTCGATATCTTTGGAAATATCATAGCTAGGACAATTTGGCTGGTGCCATTCTATTCGTGAGACGATTTCCGATTTTTCTACGGCTCCGGGAATTTTCTAAAGTCGATTTTTTTGGTTTTTCGCGTTTTTCTCGGCTCCTGGGCCTCCTAGAGTAAAGCGGGCCCGGATTTGGACTCATACCGTTTTTCGCCCAAATCGTTGGAAATATCACAGCTAGGACAATTTGGCTGGCGCCATTGGATTCGTGAGACGGTTTCCGATTTTTCTAGGGGTCCGGGAATTTTCTAAAGTCGATTTTTTTAGTTTTTCGCGTTTTTCTCGGCTCCGGGGCCTCCTAGAGCAAAACGGGCCCGGATTTGGACTCATACCGTTTTTCGCCCAAATCCTTGGAAATATCATAGCCAGGACAATTTGGCTAGCGCCATTGCATTCGTGAGTCGATTCCCGATTTTTCTACGGCTACGGGAATTTTCTAAAGTCGATTTTTATGGTTTTTCACGTTTTTATCGGCTCCTTGGCCATCCAGAGCGAAACGGGCCCGGATTTGGACTCGTACCGTTTTTCGCCCATATCTTTGGGAATATCATAGCTAGGACAATTTGGCTAGCGCCATTGCATTCGTGAGTCGATTCCCGATTTTTCTACGGCTCCAGGAATTTTCTAAAGTCGATTTTTTTAGTTTTTCGCGTTTTTCTCTGCTCCTGGCCCTCCTAGAGCAAAACGGGCCCGGATTTGGGCTCGTACCGTTTTTCGCCCATATCTTTGTAAATATCATAGCTAGGACAATTTGGCTGGCGCCATTGGATTCGTGAGACGATTTCCGATTTTTCTAGGGGTCCGGGAATTTTCAAAAGTCGATTTTTTCGTTTTTCGCGTTTTTCTCGGCTCCTGGGCCTCCTAGAGCAAAACGGGCCCGGATTTGGACTCATGCCGTTTTTCGCCCATATCTTTGGAAATATTATAGCTAGGACAATTTGGCTGGTGCCATTCTATTCGTGAGACGATTTCCGATTTTTCTAGGGGTCCGGGAATTTTCTAAAGTCGATTTTTTTAGTTTCTCGCGTTTTTCTCGGCTCCTGGGCCTCCTAGAGCAAAACGGGCCCGGATTTGGACTCATACCGTTTTTCGCCCATATCTTTGGAAATATCACAGCTAGGACAATTTGGCTAGCGCCATTGCATTCGTGAGTCGATTCCCGATTTGTCTACGGCTCCAGGAATTTTCTAAAGTCGATTTTTTTAGTTTTTCGCGTTTTTCTCTGCTCCTGGCCCTCCTAGAGCAAAACGGGCCCGGATTTGGGCTCGTACCGTTTTTCGCCCATATCTTTGTAAATATCATAGCTAGGACAATTTGGCTGGTGCCATTGGATTCGTGAGACGATTTCCGATTTTTCTAGGGGTCCGGGAATTTTCAAAAGTCGATTTTTTCGTTTTTCACGTTTTTCTCGGCTCCTGGACCTCCTAGAGCAAAACGGGCACGGATTTGGGATCACATCGTTTGTCGCCCATATCTTTGGAAATTTCATAGCTAGAACAATTTTGCCGGCGCCATTGGATTCGTGAGACGATTTCCGATTTTGCTAGGGGTCCGGGAATTTTCTAAAATCAATTTTTTTCATTTTTCGCATTTTTCAGGTCGCCTGCGGCTCGTAGAGCAAAAACTGCCCGGATTTGGTATCACACCGTTTTTCGTCAGTCAGTCCGATTCTTCTGCTCATGGGTATCAGTCCGATGCCTCTGCGCATGCGCATCAGTCCGATTCTTCTGCTGCTGCGCATCAATACCACTCCTCTGCGACTGCGCATCAGTCAGATTCTTCTGCGCATGCGCGTCAGTCCGACCCTCCTGCTCCTGCACATCAGTCCGATTGCTCTCCGCCTGCACATCAGTCCAACTCCTATGGCTCCTAGAGCAAAAAAGGCCCGGATTTGGGATCACACCGTTTTCCGTCGATATCTTTGGAAATATCATAGCTAGGACAATTTGGCTGGCGCCATTGGATTCGTGGGACGATTTCCGAGTTTCCTAGGGGTCCGGGAATTGTCTAAAATCAATTTTTTTCGTTTTTCGCATTTTTCAGGTCGCCTGCGGCTCGTAGAGCAAAAACTGCCCGGATTGGGTATCACACCGTTTTTCGTCAGTCAGTCCGATTCTTCTGCTCATGCGCATCAGTCCGATGCCTCTGCGCATGCGCATCAGTCCGATTCTTCTGCTGCTGCGCATCAATACCACTCCTCTGCGCCTGCGCATCAGTCTGATGCCTCTGCGCGTGCGCGTCAGTAGGATCCTCCTGCTCCTGCGCATCAGTTCCACTCCTCTGCGCCTGCGCATCAGTCTGATGCCTCTGCGCGTGCGCGTCAATCGGACCCTCTTGCTCATGCACATCAGTCCGATTGCTCTCCGCCTGCACAGCAGTCCAATTCCTATGGCTCCTGGAGCAAAAAGGGCCTAGATTTGGGATCACACCGTTGTTCGTCAGACAGTCCGATCCTCCTGCTCCTGCACATCAGTCCGATTGCTCTCCGCCTGCACATCAGTCCAACTCCTATGGCTCCTAGAGCAAAAAAGGCCCGGATTTGGGATCACACCGTTTTCCGTCGATATCTTTGGAAATATCATAGCTAGGACAATTTGGCTGGTGCCATTCTATTCGTGAGACGATTTCCGATTTTTCTACGGCTCCGGGAATTTTCTAAAGTCGATTTTTTTGGTTTTTCGCGTTTTTCTCGGCTCCTGGGCCTCCTAGAGTAAAGCGGGCCCGGATTTGGACTCATACCGTTTTTCGCCCAAATCGTTGGAAATATCACAGCTAGGACAATTTGGCTGGCGCCATTGGATTCGTGAGACGATTTCCGATTTTTCTAGGGGTCCGGGAATTTTCTAAAGTCGATTTTTTTAGTTTTTCGCGTTTTTCTCGGCTCCTGGGCCTCCTAGAGCAAAACGGGCCCGGATTTGGGCTCGTACCGTTTTTCGCCCATATCTTTGGAAATATCATAGCTAGGACAATTTGGCTGGCGCCATTGGATTCGTGAGACGATTTCCGATTTTTCTAGGGGTCCGGGAATTTTCAAAAGTCGATTTTTTCGTTTTTCGCGTTTTTCTCGGCTCCTGGGCCTCCTAGAGCAAAACGGGCCCGGATTTGGACTCATACGGTTTTTCGCCCATATCTTTGGAAATATCACAGCTAGGACCATTTGGCTAGCGCCATTGGATTCGTGAGTCGAATTCCGATTTTTCTACGGCTCCGGGAATTTTCTAAAGTCTTTTTTTTTGGTTTTTCGCGTTTTTCTCGGCTCCTGGGCCTCCTAGAGCAAAACGGGCCCGGATTTGGGCTCGTACCGTTTTTCGCCCATATCTTTGGAAATATCATAGCTAGGACAATTTGGCTGGCGCCATTGAATTCGTGAGACGATTTCCGAGTTCCTAGGGGTCCGGGAATTGTCTAAAGTCGATTTTTTTAGTCTTTCGCGTTTTTCTCGGCTCCTGGGCCTCCTAGAGCTAAACGGGCCCGGAGTTGGGCTCGTACCGTTTTTCGCCCATATCTTTGGAAATATCATAGCTAGGACAATTTGGCTGGCGCCATTGGATTCGTGAGACGATTTCCGATTTTTCTAGGTGTCCGGGAATTTTCTAAAATCGATTTTTTTAGTTTTTCGCGTTTTTCTCTGCTCCTGGGCCTCCTAGAGCAAAACGGGCCCGGATTTGGACTCATACCGTTTTTCGCCCAAATTTTTGGAAATATCATAGCTAGGACAATTTGGCTAGCGCCATTGCATTCGTGAGTCGATTCCCGATTTTTCTACGGCTCCAGGAATTTTCTAAAGTCGATTTTTTTAGTTTTTCGCGTTTTTCTCTGCTCCTGGGCCTCCTAGAGCTAAACGGGCCCGGATTTGGGCTCGTACCGTTTTCGCCCATATCTTTGGAAATATCATAGCTAGGACAATTTGGCTGGCGCCATTGGATTCGTGAGACGATTTCCGATTTTTCTAGGTGTCCGGGAATTTTCTAAAATCGATTTTTTTAGTTTTTCGCGTTTTTCTCGGCTCCTGGGCCTCCTAGAGCAAAACGGGCCCGGATTTAGACTCATACCGTTTTTCGCCCAAATTTTTGGAAATATCATAGCTAGGACAATTTGGCTAGCGCCATTGCATTCGTGAGTCGATTCCCGATTTTTCTACGGCTCCAGGAATTTTCTAAAGTCGATTTTTTTAGTTTTTCGCGCTTTTCTCTGCTCCTGGCCCTCCTAGAGCAAAACGGGCCCGGATTTGGGCTCGTACCGTTTTTCGCCCATATCTTTGTAAATATCATAGCTAGGACAATTTGGCTGGCGCCATTGGATTCGTGAGACGATTTCCGATTTTTCTAGGGGTCCGGGAATTTTCAAAAGTCGATTTTTTCGTTTTTTGCGTTTTTCTCGGCTCCTGGACCTCCTAGAGCAAAACGGGCACGGATTTGGGATCACACCGTTTGTCGCCCATATCTTTGGAAATTTCATAGCTAGAACAATTTTGCCGGCGCCATTGGATTCGTGAGACGATTTCCGATTTTGCTAGGGGTCCGGGAATTTTCTAAAATCAATTTTTTTCGTTTTTCGCATTTTTCAGGTCGCCTGCGGCTCGTAGAGCAAAAACTGCCCGGATTTGGTATCACACCGTTTTTCGTCACTCAGTCCGATTCTTCTGCTCATGGGTATCAGTCCGATGCCTCTGCGCATGCGCATCAGTCCGATTCTTCTGCTGCTGCGCATCAATACCACTCCTCTGCGCCTGCGCATCAGTCCGACGCTTCTGCACATGCGCATCAGTCCGACTCCCCTGTGCCTGCGCAGCACTCCGATTCTTCTGCTCCTGCGCATCAGTCCGATTCTTCTGCTCCTGCGCATCAGTCCGACTCTTCTGCGCATGCGCATCAGTGCGATTTTCCTGCGACTGCGCATCAGTCAGATTCTTCTGCGCATGCGCGTCAGTCCGACCCTCCTGCTCCTGCACATCAGTCCGATTGCTCTCCGCCTGCACATCAGTCCAACTCCTATGGCTCCTAGAGCAAAAAAGGCCCGGATTTGGGATCACACCGTTTTCCGTCGATATCTTTGGAAATATCATAGCTAGGACAATTTGGCTGGTGCCATTCTATTCGTGAGACGATTTCCGATTTTTCTATGGCTCCGGGAATTTTCTAAAGTCGATTTTTTTGGTTTTTCGCGTTTTTCTCGGCTCCTGGGCCTCCTAGAGTAAAGCGGGCCCGGATTTGGACTCATACCGTTTTTCGCCCAAATCGTTGGAAATATCACAGCTAGGACAATTTGGCTGGCGCCATTGGATTCGTGAGACGATTTCCGAGTTCCTAGGGGTCCGGGAATTGTCTAAAGTCGATTTTTTTAGTCTTTCGCGTTTTTCTCGGCTCCTGGGCCTCCTAGAGCTAAACGGGCCCGGATTTGGGCTCGTACCGTTTTTCGCCCATATCTTTGTAAATATCATAGCTAGGACAATTTGGCTGGCGCCATTGGATTCGTGAGACGATTTCCGATTTTTCTAGGGGTCCGGGAATTTTCAAAAGTCGATTTTTCCGTTTTTCGCGTTTTTCTCGGCTCCTGGACCTCCTAGAGCAAAACGGGCACGGATTTGGGATCACACCGTTTGTCGCCCATATCTTTGGAAATTTCATAGCTAGAACAATTTTGCCGGCGCCATTGGATTCGTGAGACGATTTCCGATTTTTCTTGGGGTCCGGGAATTTTCTAAAGTCGATTTTTTTAGTTTTTCGCGTTTTTCTCGGCTCCTGGGCCTCCTAGAGCAAAACGGGCCCGGATTTGGACTCATACCGTTTTTCGCCCATATCTTTGGAAATATCACAGCTAGGACCATTTGGCTAGCGCCATTGGATTCGTGAGTCGATTTCCGATTTTTCTACGGCTCCGGGAATTTTCTAAAGTCGATTTTTTTGGTTATTCGCGTTTTTCTCGGCTCCTGGGCCTCCTAGAGCTAAACGGGCCCGGATTTGGGCTCGTACCGTTTTTCGCCCAAATTTTTGGAAATATCATAGCTAGGACAATTTGGCTAGCGCCATTGCATTCGTGAGTCGATTCCCGATTTTTCTACGGCTCCAGGAATTTTCTAAAGTCGTATTTTTTTAGTTTTTCGCGTTTTTCTCTGCTCCTGGCCCTCCTAGAGCAAAACGGGCCCGGATTTGGGCTCGTACCGTTTTTCGCCCATATCTTTGTAAATATCATAGCTAGGACAATTTGGCTGGCGCCATTGGATTCGTGAGACGATTTCCGATTTTTCTAGGGGTCCGGGAATTTTCAAAAGTCGATTTTTTCGTTTTTCGCGTTTTTCTCGGCTCCTGGACCTCCTAGAGCAAAACGGGCACGGATTTGGGATCACACCGTTTGTCGCCCATATCTTTGGAAATATCATAGCTAGGACAATTTGGCTGGCGCCATTGAATTCGTGAGACGATTTCCGAGTTCCTAGGGGTCCGGGAATTGTCTAAAGTCGATTTTTTTAGTCTTTCGCGTTTTTCTCGGCTCCTGGGCCTCCTAGAGCTAAACGGGCCCGGAGTTGGGCTCGTACCGTTTTTCGCCCATATCTTTGGAAATATCATAGCTAGGACAATTTGGCTGGCGCCATTGGATTCGTGAGACGATTTCCGATTTTTCTAGGTGTCCGGGAATTTTCTAAAATCGATTTTTTTAGTTTTTCGCGTTTTTCTCTGCTCCTGGGCCTCCTAGAGCAAAACGGGCCCGGATTTGGACTCATACCGTTTTTCGCCCAAATTTTTGGAAATATCATAGCTAGGACAATTTGGCTAGCGCCATTGCATTCGTGAGTCGATTCCCGATTTTTCTACGGCTCCAGGAATTTTCTAAAGTCGATTTTTTTAGTTTTTCGCGTTTTTCTCTGCTCCTTGGCCTCCTAGAGCTAAACGGGCCCGGATTTGGGCTCGTACCGTTTTCGCCCATATCTTTGGAAATATCATAGCTAGGACAATTTGGCTGGCGCCATTGGATTCGTGAGACGATTTCCGATTTTTCTAGGTGTCCGGGAATTTTCTAAAATCGATTTTTTTAGTTTTTCGCGTTTTTCTCGGCTCCTGGGCCTCCTAGAGCAAAACGGGCCCGGATTTAGACTCATACCGTTTTTCGCCCAAATTTTTGGAAATATCATAGCTAGGACAATTTGGCTAGCGCCATTGCATTCGTGAGTCGATTCCCGATTTTTCTACGGCTCCAGGAATTTTCTAAAGTCGATTTTTTTAGTTTTTCGCGCTTTTCTCTGCTCCTGGCCCTCCTAGAGCAAAACGGGCCCGGATTTGGGCTCGTACCGTTTTTCGCCCATATCTTTGTAAATATCATAGCTAGGACAATTTGGCTGGCGCCATTGGATTCGTGAGACGATTTCCGATTTTTCTAGGGGTCCGGGAATTTTCAAAAGTCGATTTTTTCGTTTTTTGCGTTTTTCTCGGCTCCTGGACCTCCTAGAGCAAAACGGGCACGGATTTGGGATCACACCGTTTGTCGCCCATATCTTTGGAAATTTCATAGCTAGAACAATTTTGCCGGCGCCATTGGATTCGTGAGACGATTTCCGATTTTGCTAGGGGTCCGGGAATTTTCTAAAATCAATTTTTTTCGTTTTTCGCATTTTTCAGGTCGCCTGCGGCTCGTAGAGCAAAAACTGCCCGGATTTGGTATCACACCGTTTTTCGTCACTCAGTCCGATTCTTCTGCTCATGGGTATCAGTCCGATGCCTCTGCGCATGCGCATCAGTCCGATTCTTCTGCTGCTGCGCATCAATACCACTCCTCTGCGCCTGCGCATCAGTCCGACGCTTCTGCACATGCGCATCAGTCCGACTCCCCTGTGCCTGCGCAGCACTCCGATTCTTCTGCTCCTGCGCATCAGTCCGATTCTTCTGCGCATGAGCATCAGTCCGACTCCCCTGCGCCTGCGCATCAGTACGACTCTTCTGCGCATGCGCATCAGTGCGATTGTCCTGCGACTGCGCATCAGTCAGATTCTTCTGCGCATGCGCGTCAGTCCGACCCTCCTGCTCCTGCACATCAGTCCGATTGCTCTCCGCCTGCACATCAGTCCAACTCCTATGGCTCCTAGAGCAAAAAAGGCCCGGATTTGGGATCACACCGTTTTCCGTCGATATCTTTGGAAATATCATAGCTAGGACAATTTGGCTGGTGCCATTCTATTCGTGAGACGATTTCCGATTTTTCTACGGCTCCGGGAATTTTCTAAAGTCGATTTTTTTGGTTTTTCGCGTTTTTCTCTGCTCCTGGCCCTCCTAGAGCAAAACGGGCCCGGATTTGGGCTCGTACCGTTTTTCGCCCATATCTTTGTAAATATCATAGCTAGGACAATTTGGCTGGTGCCATTGGATTCGTGAGACGATTTCCGATTTTTCTAGGGGTCCGGGAATTTTCAAAAGTCGATTTTTTCGTTTTTCACGTTTTTCTCGGCTCCTGGACCTCCTAGAGCAAAACGGGCACGGATTTGGGATCACATCGTTTGTCGCCCATATCTTTGGAAATTTCATAGCTAGAACAATTTTGCCGGCGCCATTGGATTCGTGAGACGATTTCCGATTTTGCTAGGGGTCCGGGAATTTTCTAAAATCAATTTTTTTCATTTTTCGCATTTTTCAGGTCGCCTGCGGCTCGTAGAGCAAAAACTGCCCGGATTTGGTATCACACCGTTTTTCGTCAGTCAGTCCGATTCTTCTGCTCATGGGTATCAGTCCGATGCCTCTGCGCATGCGCATCAGTCCGATTCTTCTGCTGCTGCGCATCAATACCACTCCTCTGCGACTGCGCATCAGTCAGATTCTTCTGCGCATGCGCGTCAGTCCGACCCTCCTGCTCCTGCACATCAGTCCGATTGCTCTCCGCCTGCACATCAGTCCAACTCCTATGGCTCCTAGAGCAAAAAAGGCCCGGATTTGGGATCACACCGTTTTCCGTCGATATCTTTGGAAATATCATAGCTAGGACAATTTGGCTGGCGCCATTGGATTCGTGGGACGATTTCCGAGTTTCCTAGGGGTCCGGGAATTGTCTAAAATCAATTTTTTTCGTTTTTCGCATTTTTCAGGTCGCCTGCGGCTCGTAGAGCAAAAACTGCCCGGATTGGGTATCACACCGTTTTTCGTCAGTCAGTCCGATTCTTCTGCTCATGCGCATCAGTCCGATGCCTCTGCGCATGCGCATCAGTCCGATTCTTCTGCTGCTGCGCATCAATACCACTCCTCTGCGCCTGCGCATCAGTCTGATGCCTCTGCGCGTGCGCGTCAGTAGGATCCTCCTGCTCCTGCGCATCAGTTCCACTCCTCTGCGCCTGCGCATCAGTCTGATGCCTCTGCGCGTGCGCGTCAATCGGACCCTCTTGCTCATGCACATCAGTCCGATTGCTCTCCGCCTGCACAGCAGTCCAATTCCTATGGCTCCTGGAGCAAAAAGGGCCTAGATTTGGGATCACACCGTTGTTCGTCAGACAGTCCGATCCTCCTGCTCCTGCACATCAGTCCGATTGCTCTCCGCCTGCACATCAGTCCAACTCCTATGGCTCCTAGAGCAAAAAAGGCCCGGATTTGGGATCACACCGTTTTCCGTCGATATCTTTGGAAATATCATAGCTAGGACAATTTGGCTGGTGCCATTCTATTCGTGAGACGATTTCCGATTTTTCTACGGCTCCGGGAATTTTCTAAAGTCGATTTTTTTGGTTTTTCGCGTTTTTCTCGGCTCCTGGGCCTCCTAGAGTAAAGCGGGCCCGGATTTGGACTCATACCGTTTTTCGCCCAAATCGTTGGAAATATCACAGCTAGGACAATTTGGCTGGCGCCATTGGATTCGTGAGACGATTTCCGATTTTTCTAGGGGTCCGGGAATTTTCAAAAGTCGATTTTTTCGTTTTTCGCGTTTTTCTCGGCTCCTGGGCCTCCTAGAGCAAAACGGGCCCGGATTTGGACTCATACGGTTTTTCGCCCATATCTTTGGAAATATCACAGCTAGGACCATTTGGCTAGCGCCATTGGATTCGTGAGTCGAATTCCGATTTTTCTACGGCTCCGGGAATTTTCTAAAGTCTTTTTTTTTGGTTTTTCGCGTTTTTCTCGGCTCCTGGGCCTCCTAGAGCAAAACGGGCCCGGATTTGGGCTCGTACCGTTTTTCGCCCATATCTTTGGAAATATCATAGCTAGGACAATTTGGCTGGCGCCATTGGATTCGTGAGACGATTTCCGAGTTCCTAGGGGTCCGGGAATTGTCTAAAGTCGATTTTTTTAGTCTTTCGCGTTTTTCTCGGCTCCTGGGCCTCCTAGAGCTAAACGGGCCCGGAGTTGGGCTCGTACCGTTTTTCGCCCATATCTTTGGAAATATCATAGCTAGGACAATTTGGCTGGCGCCATTGGATTCGTGAGACGATTTCCGATTTTTCTAGGTGTCCGGGAATTTTCTAAAATCGATTTTTTTAGTTTTTCGCGTTTTTCTCTGCTCCTGGGCCTCCTAGAGCAAAACGGGCCCGGATTTGGACTCATACCGTTTTTCGCCCAAATTTTTGGAAATATCATAGCTAGGACAATTTGACTAGCGCCATTGCATTCGTGAGTCGATTCCCGATTTTTCTACGGCTCCAGGAATTTTCTAAAGTCGATTTTTTTTAGTTTTTCGCGTTTTTCTCTGCTCCTGGGCCTCCTAGAGCTAAACGGGCCCGGATTTGGGCTCGTAGCGTTTTCGCCCATATCTTTGGAAATATCATAGCTAGGACAATTTGGCTGGCGCCATTGGATTCGTGAGACGATTTCCGATTTTGCCAGGGGTCCGGGAATTTTCTAAAATCAATTTTTTTCGTTTTTCGCATTTTTCAGGTCGCCTGCGGCTCGTAGAGCAAAAACTGCCCGGATTTGGTATCACACCGTTTTTCGTCAGTCAGTCCGATTCTTCTGCTCATGCGCATCAGTCCGATGCCTCTGCGCATGCGCATCAGTCCGATTCTTCTGCTGCTGTGCATCAATACCACTCCTCTGCGCCTGCGCATCAGTCTGATGCCTCTGCGCGTGCGCGTCAGTAGGATCCTCCTGCTCCTGCGCATCAGTTCCACTCCTCTCCGCCTGCGCATCAGTCCGACTCCCCTTCGCCTGCGCATCAGCCCGACTCCCCTGCGCCTGCGCATCAGTCCGGCTCTTTTGCGCCTACGCGTCAGTCGGATTCTTCTGCTCATGCGCATCAGTCCGATGCCTCTGCGCATGCGCATCAGTCCGATTCCTCTGCGCATGCGCATCAGCCCGACTCCCCTGCGCCTGCGCATCAGTCCGGCTTTTCTGCGCCTACGCGTCAGTCGGATTCTTCTGCGCATGCGCATCAGTTCGATTGCTCTCCGCCTGCACATCAGTCCAACTGCTATGGCTCCGAGAGCAAAACGGGCCCGAATTTGGGATCACACCATTTGTCGCCCATATCTTTGGAAGTTTCATAGCTAGAACAATTTTGCCGGCGCCATTGGATTCGTGAGACGATTTCCGATTTTGCTAGGGGTCCGGGAATTTTCTAAAATCAATTTTTTTCGTTTTTCGCATTTTTCAGGTCGCCTGCGGCTCGTAGAGCAAAAACTGCCCGGATTTGGTATCACACCGTTTTTCGTCAGTCAGTCCGATTCTTCTGCTCATGGGTATCAGTCCGATGCCTCTGCGCATGCGCATCAGTCCGATTCTTCTGCTGCTGCGCATCAATACCACTCCTCTGCGCCTGCGCATCAGTCCGACGCTTCTGCACATGCGCATCAGTCCGACTCCCCTGTGCCTGCGCAGCACTCCGATTCTTCTGCTCCTGCGCATCAGTCCGATTCTTCTGCGCATGAGCATCAGTCCGACTCCCCTGCGCCTGCGCATCAGTCCGACTCTTCTGCACATGCGCATCAGTGCGATTTTCCTGCGACTGCGCATCAGTCAGATTCTTCTGCGCATGCGCGTCAGTCCGACCCTCCTGCTCCTGCACATCAGTCCGATTGCTCTCCGCCTGCACATCAGTCCAACTCCTATGCCTCCTAGAGCAAAAAAGGCCCGGATTTGGGATCACACCGTTTTCCGTCGATATCTTTGGAAATATCATAGCTAGGACAATTTGGCTGGTGCCATTCTATTCGTGAGACGATTTCCGATTTTTCTACGGCTCCGGGAATTTTCTAAAGTCGATTTTTTTGGTTTTTCGCGTTTTTCTCGGCTCCTGGGCCTCCTAGAGTAAAGCGGGCCCGGATTTGGACTCATACCGTTTTTCGCCCAAATCGTTGGAAATATCACAGCTAGGACAATTTGGCTGGCGCCATTGGATTCGTGAGACGATTTCCGATTTTTCTAGGGGTCCGGGAATTTTCTAAAGTCGATTTTTTTAGTTTTTCGCGTTTTTCTCGGCTCCTGGGCCTCCTAGAGCAAAACGGGCCCGGATTTGGGCTCGTACCGTTTTTCGCCCATATCTTTGGAAATATCATAGCTAGGACAATTTGGCTGGCGCCATTGGATTCGTGAGACGATTTCCGATTTTTCTAGGGGTCCGGGAATTTTCAAAAGTCGATTTTTTCGTTTTTCGCGTTTTTCTCGGCTCCTGGGCCTCCTAGAGCAAAACGGGCCCGGATTTGGACTCATACGGTTTTTCGCCCATATCTTTGGAAATATCATAGCTAGGACAATTTGGCTGGTGCCATTCTATTCGTGAGACGATTTCCGATTTTTCTACGGCTCCGGGAATTTTCTAAAGTCGATTTTTTTGGTTTTTCGCGTTTTTCTCGGCTCCTGGGCCTCCTAGAGTAAAGCGGGCCCGGATTTGGACTCATACCGTTTTTCGCCCAAATCGTTGGAAATATCACAGCTAGGACAATTTGGCTGGCGCCATTGGATTCGTGAGACGATTTCCGATTTTTCTAGGGGTCCGGGAATTTTCTAAAGTCGATTTTTTTAGTTTTTCGCGTTTTTCTCGGCTCCTGGGCCTCCTAGAGCAAAACGGGCCCGGATTTGGGCTCGTACCGTTTTTCGCCCATATCTTTGGAAATATCATAGCTAGGACAATTTGGCTGGCGCCATTGGATTCGTGAGACGATTTCCGATTTTTCTAGGGGTCCGGGAATTTTCAAAAGTCGATTTTTTCGTTTTTCGCGTTTTTCTCGGCTCCTGGGCCTCCTAGAGCAAAACGGGCCCGGATTTGGACTCATACGGTTTTTCGCCCATATCTTTGGAAATATCACAGCTAGGACCATTTGGCTAGCGCCATTGGATTCGTGAGTCGATTTCCGATTTTTCTACGGCTCCGGGAATTTTCTAAAGTCGATTTTTTTGGTTTTTCGCGTTTTTCTCGGCTCCTGGGCCTCCTAGAGCAAAACGGGCCCGGATTTGGGCTCGTACCGTTTTTCGCCCATATCTTTGGAAATATCATAGCTAGGACAATTTGGCTGGCGCCATTGAATTCGTGAGACGATTTCCGAGTTCCTAGGGGTCCGGGAATTGTCTAAAGTCGATTTTTTTAGTCTTTCGCGTTTTTCTCGGCTCCTGGGCCTCCTAGAGCTAAACGGGCCCGGGGTTGGGCTCGTACCGTTTTTCGCCCATATCTTTGGAAATATCATAGCTAGGACAATTTGGCTGGCGCCATTGGATTCGTGAGACGATTTCCGATTTTTCTAGGTGTCCGGGAATTTTCTAAAATCGATTTTTTTAGTTTTTCGCGTTTTTCTCGGCTCCTGGGCCTCCTAGAGCAAAACGGGCCCGGATTTGGACTCATACCGTTTTTCGCCCAAATTTTTGGAAATATCATAGCTAGGACAATTTGGCTAGCGCCATTGCATTCGTGAGTCGATTCCCGATTTTTCTACGGCTCCAGGAATTTTCTAAAGTCGATTTTTTTAGTTTTTCGCGTTTTTCTCTGCTCCTGGGCCTCCTAGAGCTAAACGGGCCCGGATTTGGGCTCGTACCGTTTTCGCCCATATCTTTGGAAATATCATAGCTAGGACAATTTGGCTGGCGCCATTGGATTCGTGAGACGATTTCCGATTTTTCTAGGTGTCCGGGAATTTTCTAAAATCGATTTTTTTAGTTTTTCGCGTTTTTCTCGGCTCCTGGGCCTCCTAGAGCAAAACGGGCCCGGATTTGGACTCATACCGTTTTTCGCCCAAATTTTTGGAAATATCATAGCTAGGACAATTTGGCTAGCGCCATTGCATTCGTGAGTCGATTCCCGATTTTTCTACGGCTCCAGGAGTTTTCTAAAGTCGATTTTTTTAGTTTTTCGCGCTTTTCTCTGCTCCTGGCCCTCCTAGAGCAAAACGGGCCCGGATTTGGGCTCGTACCGTTTTTCGCCCATATCTTTGTAAATATCATAGCTAGGACAATTTGGCTGGCGCCATTGGATTCGTGAGACGATTTCCGATTTTTCTAGGGGTCCGGGAATTTTCAAAAGTCGATTTTTTCGTTTTTTGCGTTTTTCTCGGCTCCTGGACCTCCTAGAGCAAAACGGGCACGGATTTGGGATCACACCGTTTGTCGCCCATATCTTTGGAAATTTCATAGCTAGAACAATTTTGCCGGCGCCATTGGATTCGTGAGACGATTTCCGATTTTGCTAGGGGTCCGGGAATTTTCTAAAATCAATTTTTTTCGTTTTTCGCATTTTTCAGGTCGCCTGCGGCTCGTAGAGCAAAAACTGCCCGGATTTGGTATCACACCGTTTTTCGTCAAACAGTCCGATTCTTCTGCTCATGGGTATCAGTCCGATGCCTCTGCGCATGCGCATCAGTCCGATTCTTCTGCTGCTGCGCATCAATACCACTCCTCTGCGCCTGCGCATCAGTCCGACGCTTCTGCACATGCGCATCAGTCCGACTCCCCTGTGCCTGCGCAGCACTCCGATTCTTCTGCTCCTGCGCATCAGTCCGATTCTTCTGCGCATGAGCATCAGTCCGACTCCCCTGCGCCTGCGCATCAGTACGACTCTTCTGCGCATGCGCATCAGTGCGATTGTCCTGCGACTGCGCATCAGTCAGATTCTTCTGCGCATGCGCGTCAGTCCGACCCTCCTGCTCCTGCACATCAGTCCGATTGCTCTCCGCCTGCACATCAGTCCAACTCCTATGGCTCCTAGAGCAAAAAAGGCCCGGATTTGGGATCACACCGTTTTCCGTCGATATCTTTGGAAATATCATAGCTAGGACAATTTGGCTGGTGCCATTCTATTCGTGAGACGATTTCCGATTTTTCTATGGCTCCGGGAATTTTCTAAAGTCGATTTTTTTGGTTTTTCGCGTTTTTCTCGGCTCCTGGGCCTCCTAGAGTAAAGCGGGCCCGGATTTGGACTCATACCGTTTTTCGCCCAAATCGTTGGAAATATCATAGCCAGGACAATTTGGCTAGCGCCATTGCATTCGTGAGTCGATTCCCGATTTTTCTACGGCTACGGGAATTTTCTAAAGTCGATTTTTATGGTTTTTCGCGTTTTTATCGGCTCCTTGGCCACCCAGAGCTAAACGGGCCCGGATTTGGACTCGTACCGTTTTTCGCCCATATCTTTGGGAATATCATAGCTAGGACAATTTGGGTGGCGCCATTGGATTCGTGAGACGATTTCCGATTTTTCTAGGGGTCCGGGAATTTTCTAAAATCAATTTTTTTCCTTTTTCGCATTTTTCAGGTCGCCTGCGGCTCGTAGAGCAAAAACTGCCCGGATTTGGTATCACACCGTTTTTCGTCAGTCAGTCCGATTCTTCTGCTCATGGGTATCAGTCCGATGCCTCTGCGCATGCGCATCAGTCCGATTCTTCTGCTGCTGCGCATCAATACCACTCCTCTGCGCCTGCGCATCAGTCCGACGCTTCTGCACATGCGCATCAGTCCGACTCCCCTGTGCCTGCGCAGCACTCCGATTCTTCTGCTCCTGCGCATCAGTCCGATTCTTCTGCGCATGAGCATCAGTCCGACTCCCCTCCGCCTGCACATCAGTCCAACTCCTATGGCTCCTAAAGCAAAAAAGGCCCGGATTTGGGATCACACCGTTTTCCGTCGATATCTTTGGAAATATCATAGCTAGGACAATTTGGCTGGTGCCATTCTATTCGTGAGACGATTTCCGATTTTTCTACGGCTCCGGGAATTTTCTAAAGTCGATTTTTTTGGTTTTTCGCGTTTTTCTCGGCTCCTGGGCCTCCTAGAGTAAAGCGGGCCCGGATTTGGACTCATACCGTTTTTCGCCCAAATCGTTGGAAATATCACAGCTAGGACAATTTGGCTGGCGCCATTGGATTCGTGAGACGATTTCCGAGTTCCTAGGGGTCCGGGAATTGTCTAAAGTCGATTTTTTTAGTCTTTCGCGTTTTTCTCGGCTCCTGGGCCTCCTAGAGCTAAACGGGCCCGGATTTGGGCTCGTACCGTTTTTCGCCCATATCTTTGTAAATATCATAGCTAGGACAATTTGGCTGGCGCCATTGGATTCGTGAGACGATTTCCGATTTTTCTAGGGGTCCGGGAATTTTCAAAAGTCGATTTTTTCGTTTTTCGCGTTTTTCTCGGCTCCTGGACCTCCTAGAGCAAAACGGGCACGGATTTGGGATCACACCGTTTGTCGCCCATATCTTTGGAAATTTCATAGCTAGAACAATTTTGCCGGCGCCATTGGATTCGTGAGACGATTTCCGATTTTTCTTGGGGTCCGGAAATTTTCTAAAGTCGATTTTTTTAGTTTTTCGCGTTTTTCTCGGCTCCTGGGCCTCCTAGAGCAAAACGGGCCCGGATTTGGACTCATACCGTTTTTCGCCCATATCTTTGGAAATATCACAGCTAGGACCATTTGGCTAGCGCCATTGGATTCGTGAGTCGATTTCCGATTTTTCTACGGCTCCGGGAATTTTCTACAGTCGATTTTTTTGGTTTTTCGCGTTTTTCTCGGCTCCTGGGCCTCCTAGAGCTAAACGGGCCCGGATTTGGGCTCGTACCGTTTTTCGCCCATATCGCCATTGGATTCGTGAGACGATTTCCGAGTTCCTAGGGGTCCGGGAATTGTCTAAAGTCGATTTTTTTAGTCTTTCGCGTTTTTCTCGGCTCCTGGGCCTCCTAGAGCTAAACGGGCCCGGATTTGGGCTCATACCGTTTTTCGCCCACATTTTTGGAAATATCATAGCTAGGACAATTTGGCTAGCGCCATTGCATTCGTGAGTCGATTCCCGATTTTTCTACGGCTCCAGGAATTTCCTAAAGTCGATTTTTTTAGTTTTTCGCGTTTTTCTCTGCTCCTGGCCCTCCTAGAGCAAAACGGGCCCGGATTTGGGCTCGTACCGTTTTTCGCCCATATCTTTGTAAATATCATAGCTAGGACAATTTGGCTGGCGCCATTGGATTCGTGAGACGATTTCCGATTTTTCTAGGGGTCCGGGAATTTTCAAAAGTCGATTTTTTCGTTTTTCGCGTTTTTCTCGGCTCCTGGACCTCCTAGAGCAAAACGGGCACGGATTTGGGATCACACCGTTTGTCGCCCATATCTTTGGAAATTTCATAGCTAGAACAATTTTGCCGGCGCCATTGGATTCGTGAGACGATTTCCGATTTTGCCAGGGGTCCGGGAATTTTCTAAAATCAATTTTTTTCGTTTTTCGCATTTTTCAGGTCGCCTGCGGCTCGTAGAGCAAAAACTGCCCGGATTTGGTATCACACCGTTTTTCGTCAGTCAGTCCGATTCTTCTGCTCATGCGCATCAGTCCGATGCCTCTGCGCATGCGCATCAGTCCGATTCTTCTGCTGCTGTGCATCAATACCACTCCTCTGCGCCTGCGCATCAGTCTGATGCCTCTGCGCGTGCGCGTCAGTAGGATCCTCCTGCTCCTGCGCATCAGTTCCACTCCTCTCCGCCTGCGCATCAGTCCGACTCCCCTTCGCCTGCGCATCAGCCCGACTCCCCTGCGCCTGCGCATCAGTCCGGCTCTTTTGCGCCTACGCATCAGTCGGATTCTTCTGCTCATGCGCATCAGTCCGATGCCTCTGCGCATGCGCATCAGTCCGATTCTTCTGCTGCTGCGCATCAATACCACTCCTCTGCGCCTGCGCATCAGTCCGACGCTTCTGCACATGCGCATCAGTCCAACTCCCCTGTGCCTGCGCAGCACTCCGATTCTTCTGCTCCTGCGCATCAGTCCGATTCTTCTGCGCATGAGCATCAGTCCGACTCCCCTGCGCCTGCGCATCAGTACGACTCTTCTGCGCATGCGCATCAGTGCGATTGTCCTGCGACTGCGCATCAGTCAGATTCTTCTGCGCATGCGCGTCAGTCCGACCCTCCTGCTCCTGCACATCAGTCCGATTGCTCTCCGCCTGCACATCAGTCCAACTCCTATGGCTCCTAGAGCAAAAAAGGCCCGGATTTGGGATCACACCGTTTTCCGTCGATATCTTTGGAAATATCATAGCTAGGACAATTTGGCTGGTGCCATTCTATTCGTGAGACGATTTCCGATTTTTCTACGGCTCCGGGAATTTTCTAAAGTCGATTTTTTTGGTTTTTCGCGTTTTTCTCGGCTCCTGGGCCTCCTAGAGTAAAGCGGGCCCGGATTTGGACTCATACCGTTTTTCGCCCAAATCGTTGGAAATATCATAGCCAGGACAATTTGGCTAGCGCCATTGCATTCGTGAGTCGATTCCCGATTTTTCTACGGCTACGGGAATTTTCTAAAGTCGATTTTTATGGTTTTTCGCGTTTTTATCGGCTCCTTGGCCACCCAGAGCTAAACGGGCCCGGATTTGGACTCGTACCGTTTTTCGCCCATATCTTTGGGAATATCATAGCTAGGACAATTTGGGTGGCGCCATTGGATTCGTGAGACGATTTCCGATTTTTCTAGGGGTCCGGGAATTTTCTAAAATCAATTTTTTTCCTTTTTCGCATTTTTCAGGTCGCCTGCGGCTCGTAGAGCAAAAACTGCCCGGATTTGGTATCACACCGTTTTTCGTCAGTCAGTCCGATTCTTCTGCTCATGGGTATCAGTCCGATGCCTCTGCGCATGCGCATCAGTCCGATTCTTCTGCTGCTGCGCATCAATACCACTCCTCTGCGCCTGCGCATCAGTCCGACGCTTCTGCACATGCGCATCAGTCCGACTCCCCTGTGCCTGCGCAGCACTCCGATTCTTCTGCTCCTGCGCATCAGTCCGATTCTTCTGCGCATGAGCATCAGTCCGACTCCCCTGCGCCTGCGCATCAGTACGACTCTTCTGCGCATGCGCATCAGTGCGATTTTCCTGCGACTGCGCATCAGTCAGATTCTTCTGCGCATGCGCGTCAGTCCGACCCTCCTGCTCCTGCACATCAGTCCGATTGCTCTCCGCCTGCACATCAGTCCAACTCCTATGGCTCCTAGAGCAAAAAAGGCCCGGATTTGGGATCACACCGTTTTCCGTCGATATCTTTGGAAATATCATAGCTAGGACAATTTGGCTGGTGCCATTCTATTCGTGAGACGATTTCCGATTTTTCTACGGCTCCGGGAATTTTCTAAAGTCGATTTTTTTGGTTTTTCGCGTTTTTCTCGGCTCCTGGGCCTCCTAGAGTAAAGCGGGCCCGGATTTGGACTCATACCGTTTTTCGCCCAAATCGTTGGAAATATCACAGCTAGGACAATTTGGCTGGCGCCATTGGATTCGTGAGACGATTTCCGAGTTCCTAGGGGTCCGGGAATTGTCTAAAGTCGATTTTTTTAGTCTTTCGCGTTTTTCTCGGCTCCTGGGCCTCCTAGAGCTAAACGGGCCCGGATTTGGGCTCGTACCGTTTTTCGCCCATATCTTTGTAAATATCATAGCTAGGACAATTTGGCTGGCGCCATTGGATTCGTGAGACGATTTCCGATTTTTCTAGGGGTCCGGGAATTTTCAAAAGTCGATTTTTTCGTTTTTCGCGTTTTTCTCGGCTCCTGGACCTCCTAGAGCAAAACGGGCACGGATTTGGGATCACACCGTTTGTCGCCCATATCTTTGGAAATTTCATAGCTAGAACAATTTTGCCGGCGCCATTGGATTCGTGAGACGATTTCCGATTTTTCTAGGGGTCCGGGAATTTTCAAAAGTCGATTTTTTCGTTTTTCGCGTTTTTCTCGGCTCCTGGGCCTCCTAGAGCTAAACGGGCCCGGATTTGGGCTCATACCGTTTTTCGCCCACATTTTTGGAAATATCATAGCTAGGACAATTTGGCTAGCGCCATTGCATTCGTGAGTCGATTCCCGATTTTTCTACGGCTCCAGGAATTTCCTAAAGTCGATTTTTTTAGTTTTTCGCGTTTTTCTCTGCTCCTGGCCCTCCTAGAGCAAAACGGGCCCGGATTTGGGCTCGTACCGTTTTTCGCCCATATCTTTGTAAATATCATAGCTAGGACAATTTGGCTGGCGCCATTGGATTCGTGAGACGATTTCCGATTTTTCTAGGGGTCCGGGAATTTTCAAAAGTCGATTTTTTCGTTTTTCGCGTTTTTCTCGGCTCCTGGACCTCCTAGAGCAAAACGGGCACGGATTTGGGATCACACCGTTTGTCGCCCATATCTTTGGAAATTTCATAGCTAGAACAATTTTGCCGGCGCCATTGGATTCGTGAGACGATTTCCGATTTTGCCAGGGGTCCGGGAATTTTCTAAAATCAATTTTTTTCGTTTTTCGCATTTTTCAGGTCGCCTGCGGCTCGTAGAGCAAAAACTGCCCGGATTTGGTATCACACCGTTTTTCGTCAGTCAGTCCGATTCTTCTGCTCATGCGCATCAGTCCGATGCCTCTGCGCATGCGCATCAGTCCGATTCTTCTGCTGCTGTGCATCAATACCACTCCTCTGCGCCTGCGCATCAGTCTGATGCCTCTGCGCGTGCGCGTCAGTAGGATCCTCCTGCTCCTGCGCATCAGTTCCACTCCTCTCCGCCTGCGCATCAGTCCGACTCCCCTTCGCCTGCGCATCAGCCCGACTCCCCTGCGCCTGCGCATCAGTCCGGCTCTTTTGCGCCTACGCGTCAGTCGGATTCTTCTGCTCATGCGCATCAGTCCGATGCCTCTGCGCATGCGCATCAGTCCGATTCCTCTGCGCATGCGCATCAGTCTGACTCCCCTACGCCAGCGCATCAGTCCGATGCCTCTGCGCGTCAGTAGGATCCTCCTGCTCCTTCGCATGAGTTCCACTCCTCTGCGCCTGCGCATCAGTCCGACGCTTCTGCACATGGGCATCAGTCCGACTCCCCTGCGCCTGCGCAGCACTCCGATTCTTCTGCTCCTGCGCATCAGTCCGATTCTTCTGCGCATGCGCGTCAGTCCGACCCTCCTGCTCCTGCACATCAGTCCGGCTTTTCTGCGCCTACGCGTCAGATGGATTGTTCTGCGCATGCGCATCAGTTCGATAGCTCTCCGCCTGCACATCAGTCCAACTGCTATGGCTCCGAGAGCAAAACGGGCCCGAATTTGGGATCACACCATTTGTCGCCTCTATCTTTGGAAATATCATAGCTAGGACAATTTTGACGACGCCATTGGATTCGTGAGACGATTTCCGATTTTTCTAGGGGTCCGGGAATTTTCAAAAGTCGATTTTTTCGTTTTTCGCGTTTTTCTCGGCTCCTGGACCTCCTAGAGCAAAACGGGCACGGATTTGGGATCACACCGTTTGTCGCCCATATCTTTGGAAATTTCATAGCTAGAACAATTTTGCCGGCGCCATTGGATTCGTGAGACGATTTCCGATTTTTCTAGGGGTCCGGGAATTTTCAAAAGTCGATTTTTTCGTTTTTCGCGTTTTTCTCGGCTCCTGGGCCTCCTAGAGCTAAACGGGCCCGGATTTGGGCTCATACCGTTTTTCGCCCACATTTTTGGAAATATCATAGCTAGGACAATTTGGCTAGCGCCATTGCATTCGTGAGTCGATTCCCGATTTTTCTACGGCTCCAGGAATTTCCTAAAGTCGATTTTTTTAGTTTTTCGCGTTTTTCTCTGCTCCTGGCCCTCCTAGAGCAAAACGGGCCCGGATTTGGGCTCGTACCGTTTTTCGCCCATATCTTTGTAAATATCATAGCTAGGACAATTTGGCTGGCGCCATTGGATTCGTGAGACGATTTCCGATTTTTCTAGGGGTCCGGGAATTTTCAAAAGTCGATTTTTTCGTTTTTCGCGTTTTTCTCGGCTCCTGGACCTCCTAGAGCAAAACGGGCACGGATTTGGGATCACACCGTTTGTCGCCCATATCTTTGGAAATTTCATAGCTAGAACAATTTTGCCGGCGCCATTGGATTCGTGAGACGATTTCCGATTTTGCCAGGGGTCCGGGAATTTTCTAAAATCAATTTTTTTCGTTTTTCGCATTTTTCAGGTCGCCTGCGGCTCGTAGAGCAAAAACTGCCCGGATTTGGTATCACACCGTTTTTCGTCAGTCAGTCCGATTCTTCTGCTCATGCGCATCAGTCCGATGCCTCTGCGCATGCGCATCAGTCCGATTCTTCTGCTGCTGTGCATCAATACCACTCCTCTGCGCCTGCGCATCAGTCTGATGCCTCTGCGCGTGCGCGTCAGTAGGATCCTCCTGCTCCTGCGCATCAGTTCCACTCCTCTCCGCCTGCGCATCAGTCCGACTCCCCTTCGCCTGCGCATCAGCCCGACTCCCCTGCGCCTGCGCATCAGTCCGGCTCTTTTGCGCCTACGCGTCAGTCGGATTCTTCTGCTCATGCGCATCAGTCCGATGCCTCTGCGCATGCGCATCAGTCCGATTCCTCTGCGCATGCGCATCAGTCTGACTCCCCTACGCCAGCGCATCAGTCCGATGCCTCTGCGCGTCAGTAGGATCCTCCTGCTCCTTCGCATGAGTTCCACTCCTCTGCGCCTGCGCATCAGTCCGACGCTTCTGCACATGGGCATCAGTCCGACTCCCCTGCGCCTGCGCAGCACTCCGATTCTTCTGCTCCTGCGCATCAGTCCGATTCTTCTGCGCATGCGCGTCAGTCCGACCCTCCTGCTCCTGCACATCAGTCCGGCTTTTCTGCGCCTACGCGTCAGATGGATTGTTCTGCGCATGCGCATCAGTTCGATTGCTCTCCGCCTGCACATCAGTCCAACTGCTATGGCTCCGAGAGCAAAACGGGCCCGAATTTGGGATCACACCATTTGTCGCCTCTATCTTTGGAAATATCATAGCTAGGACAATTTTGACGACGCCATTGGATTCGTGAGACGATTTCCGATTTTTCTAGGGGTCCGGGAATTTTCAAAAGTCGATTTTTTCGTTTTTCGCGTTTTTCTCGGCTCCTGGGCCTCCTAGAGCAAAACGGGCCCGGATTTGGTCTCATACCGTTTTTCGCCCATATCTTTGGAAATATCACAGCTAGGACAATTTGGCTGGCGCCATTGGATTCGTGAGACGATTTCCGTTTTTTCTAGGGGTCCGGGAATTTTCAAAAGTCGATTTTTTCGTTTTTCGCGTTTTTCTCGGCTCCTGGACCTCCTAGAGCAAAACGGGCCCGAATTTGGGATCACACCATTTGTCGCCCATATCTTTGGAAGTTTCATTGCTAGACCAATTTTGCCGACGCCATTGGATTCGTGAGACGATTTCCGATTTTGCTAGGGGTCCGGGAATTTTCTAAAATCAATTTTTTTCGTTTTTCGCATTTTTCAGGTCGCCTGCGGCTCGTAGAGCAAAAACTGCCCGGATTTGGTATCACACCGTTTTTCGTCAGTCAGTCCGATTCTTCTGCTCATGGTATCAGTCCGATGCCTCTGCGCCTGCGCATCAGTCTGATGCCTCTGCGCGTGCGCGTCAGTAGGATCCTCCTGCTCCTGCGCATCAGTTCCACTCCTCTGCGCCTGCGCATCAGTCTCATGCCTCTGCGCGTGCGCGTCAATCGGACCCTCTTGCTCATGCACATCAGTCCGATTGCTCTCCGCCTGCACAGCAGTCCAATTCCTGTGGCTCCTGGAGCAAAAAGGGCCTAGATTTGGGATCACACCGTTGTTCGTCAGACAGTCCGATCCTCCTGCTCCTGCACATCAGTCCGATTGCTCTCCGCCTGCACATCAGTCCAACTCCTATGGCTCCTGGAGCAAAAAGGGCCAAGATTTGGGATCACACCGTTTTTCGCCCAAATCTTTGGAAATATCATAGCTAGGACAATTTGGCTGGTGCCTTTCTATTCGTGAGACGATTTCCGATTTGTCTAGGGGTCAGGGAATTTTCTAAAGTCGATTTTTTCGTTTTTCGCATTTTTCTCGACTCTTGGGCCTCCCAGAGAAAAACGGGCCCGGATTTGGGATCACACGGATTTTCGCCCATATCTTTAGAAATATCATAGCAAGGACAATTTGGCTCCCCCCATTGGATTCGTGGGACGATTTCCGAGTTTCCTAGGGGTCCGGGAATTGTCTAAAATCAATTTTTTTCGTTTTTCGCATTTTTCAGGTCGCCTGCGGCTCGTAGAGCAAAAACTGCCCGGATTGGGTATCACACCGTTTTTCGTCAGTCAGTCCGATTCTTCTGCTCATGCGCATCAGTCCGATGCCTCTGCGCATGCGCATCAATACCACTCCTCTGCGCCTGCGCATCAGTCTGATGCCTCTGCGCGTGCGCGTCAGTAGGATCCTCCTGCTCCTGCGCATCAGTTCCACTCCTCTGCGCCTGCGCATCAGTCTGATGCCTCTGCGCCGGCGCTTCAGTCCGATTCTTCTGCACATGCGCATCAGTCCGATGCCTCTGCGCCTGCGCATCAGTCCGATTCTTCTGCTGCTGCGCATCAATACCACTCCTCTGCGCCTGCGCATCAGTCCGATTCCTCTGCGCATGCGCATCAGTCTGACACCCCTACGCCAGCGCATCAGTCCGATGCCTCTGCGCGTGCGCGTCAGTAGGATCCTCCTGCTCCTTCGCATGAGTTCCACTCCTCTGCGCCTGCGCATCAGTCCGATGCTTCTGCCCCTGCGCATCAGTCCGATTCTTCTGGGCATGCGCGTAAGTCCGAACCTCCTGCTCCTGCACATCAGTCCGATTCCTCTGCGCATGCGCATCAGTCTGACTCCCCTACGCCAGCGCATCAGTCCGATGCCTCTGCGCGTGCGCGTCAGTAGGATCCTCCTGCTCCTGCGCATCAGTTCCACTCCTCTGCGCCTGCGCATCAGTCCGATTGCTCTCCGCCTGCACAGCAGTCCAATTCCTGTGGCTCCTGGAGCAAAAAGGGCCTAGATTTGGGATCACACCGTTGTTCGTCAGACAGTCCGATCCTCCTGCTCCTGCACATCAGTCCGATTGCTCTCCGCCTGCACATCAGTCCAACTCCTATGGCTCCTGGAGCAAAAAGGGCCAAGATTTGGGATCACACCGTTTTTCGCCCAAATCTTTGGAAATATCATAGCTAGGACAATTTGGCTGGTGCCTTTCTATTCGTGAGACGATTTCCGATTTGTCTAGGGGTCAGGGAATTTTCTAAAGTCGATTTTTTCGTTTTTCGCATTTTTCTCGACTCTTGGGCCTCCCAGAGAAAAACGGGCCCGGATTTGGGATCACACGGATTTTCGCCCATATCTTTAGAAATATCATAGCAAGGACAATTTGGCTCCCCCCATTGGATTCGTGGGACGATTTCCGAGTTTCCTAGGGGTCCGGGAATTGTCTAAAATCAATTTTTTTCGTTTTTCGCATTTTTCAGGTCGCCTGCGGCTCGTAGAGCAAAAACTGCCCGGATTGGGTATCACACCGTTTTTCGTCAGTCAGTCCGATTCTTCTGCTCATGCGCATCAGTCCGATGCCTCTGCGCATGCGCATCAATACCACTCCTCTGCGCCTGCGCATCAGTCTGATGCCTCTGCGCGTGCGCGTCAGTAGGATCCTCCTGCTCCTGCGCATCAGTTCCACTCCTCTGCGCCTGCGCATCAGTCTGATGCCTCTGCGCCGGCGCTTCAGTCCGATTCTTCTGCACATGCGCATCAGTCCGATGCCTCTGCGCCTGCGCATCAGTCCGATTCTTCTGCTGCTGCGCATCAATACCACTCCTCTGCGCCTGCGCATCAGTCCGATTCCTCTGCGCATGCGCATCAGTCTGACACCCCTACGCCAGCGCATCAGTCCGATGCCTCTGCGCGTGCGCGTCAGTAGGATCCTCCTGCTCCTTCGCATGAGTTCCACTCCTCTGCGCCTGCGCATCAGTCCGATGCTTCTGCCCCTGCGCATCAGTCCGATTCTTCTGGGCATGCGCGTAAGTCCGAACCTCCTGCTCCTGCACATCAGTCCGATTCCTCTGCGCATGCGCATCAGTCTGACTCCCCTACGCCAGCGCATCAGTCCGATGCCTCTGCGCGTGCGCGTCAGTAGGATCCTCCTGCTCCTGCGCATCAGTTCCACTCCTCTGCGCCTGCGCATCAGTCCGATGCCTCTGCGCCGGCGCTTCAGTCCGATCCTTCTGCACATGCGCATCAGTCCGACTCCCCTGCACCTGCGCAGCAGTCCGATTCTTCTGCGCATGCGCATCAGTCCGATCCTCCTGCTCCTGCGCATCAGTCCGATTCTTTTGCGCATGAGCATCAGTCCGACTCCCCTGCGCCTGCGCATCAGTCCGACTCTTCTGCGCATGCGCATCAGCTCGATTGCTCTCCGCCTGCACAGCAGTCCAATTCCTATGGCTCCTGGAGCAAAAAGGGCCTAGATTTGGGATCACACCGTTTTTCGTCAGACAGTCCGATCCTCCTGCTCCTGCACATCAGTCCGATTGCTCTCCGCCTGCACATCAGTCCAACTCCTATGGCTCCTAGAGCAAAACGGGCCCGGATTTGGGCTCGTACCGTATTTCGCCCATATCTTTGTAAATATCATAGCTAGGACAATTTGGCTGGCGCCATTGGATTCGTGAGACGATTTCCGAGTTCCTAGGGGTCCGGGAATTGTCTAAAGTCGATTTTTTTAGTCTTTCGCGTTTTTCTCGGCTCCTGGGCCTCCTAGAGCTAAACGGGCCCGGATTTGGGCTCATACCGTTTTTCGCCCAAATTTTTGGAAATATCATAGCTAGGACAATTTGGCTAGCGCCATTGCATTCGTGAGTCGATTCCCGATTTTTCTACGGCTCCAGGAATTTTCTAAAGTCGATTTTTTTAGTTTTTCGCGTTTTTCTCTGCTCCTGGCCCTCCTAGAGCAAAACGGGCCCGGATTTGGGCTCGTACCGTTTTTCGCCCATATCTTTGTAAATATCATAGCTAGGACAATTTGGCTGGCGGCATTGGATTCGTGAGACGATTTCCGATTTTTCTAGGGGTCCGGGAATTTTCAAAAGTCGATTTTTTCGTTTTTCGCGTTTTTCTCGGCTCCTGGACCTCCTAGAGCAAAACGGGCACGGATTTGGGATCACACCGTTTGTCGCCCATATCTTTGGAAATTTCATAGCTAGAACAATTTTGCCGGCGCCATTGGATTCGTGAGACGATTTCCGATTTTGCTAGGGGTCCGGGAATTTTCTAAAATCAATTTTTTTCGTTTTTCGCATTTTTCAGGTCGCCTGCGGCTCGTAGAGCAAAAACTGCCCGGATTTGGTATCACACCGTTTTTCGTCAGTCAGTCCGATTCTTCTGCTCATGCGCATCAGTCCGATGCCTCTGCGCATGCGCATCAGTCCGATTCTTCTGCTGCTGTGCATCAATACCACTCCTCTGCGCCTGCGCATCAGTCTGATGCCTCTGCGCGTGCGCGTCAGTAGGATCCTCCTGCTCCTGCGCATCAGTTCCACTCCTCTCCGCCTGCGCATCAGTCCGACTCCCCTTCGCCTGCGCATCAGCCCGACTCCCCTGCGCCTGCGCATCAGTCCGGCTCTTTTGCGCCTACGCGTCAGTCGGATTCTTCTGCTCATGCGCATCAGTCCGATGCCTCTGCGCATGCGCATCAGTCCGATTCTTCTGCTGCTGCGCAGCACTCCGATTCTTCTGCTCCTGCGCATCAGTCCGATTCTTCTGCGCATGCGCGTCAGTCCGACCCTCCTGCTCCTGCACATCAGTCCGGCTTTTCTGCGCCTACGCGTCAGACGGATTGTTCTGCGCATGCGCATCAGTTCGATTGCTCTCCGCCTGCACATCAGTCCAACTGCTATGGCTCCGAGAGCAAAACGGGCCCGAATTTGGGATCACACCATTTGTCGCCTCTATCTTTGGAAATATCATAGCTAGGACAATTTTGACGACGCCATTGGATTCGTGAGACGATTTCCGATTTTTCTAGGGGTCCGGGAATTTTCAAAAGTCGATTTTTTCGTTTTTCGCGTTTTTCTCGGCTCCTGGGCCTCCTAGAGCAAAACGGGCCCGGATTTGGTCTCATACCGTTTTTCGCCCATATCTTTGGAAATATCACAGCTAGGACAATTTGGCTGGCGCCATTGGATTCGTGAGACGATTTCCGTTTTTTCTAGGGGTCCGGGAATTTTCAAAAGTCGATTTTTTCGTTTTTCGCGTTTTTCTCGGCTCCTGGACCTCCTAGAGCAAAACGGGCACGGATTTGGGATCACACCGTTTGTCGCCCATATCTTTGGAAGTTTCATAGCTAGAACAATTTTGCCGGCGCCATTCGATTCGTGAGACGATTTCCGATTTTGCTAGGGGTCCGGGAATTTTCTAAAATCAATTTTTTTCGTTTTTCGCATTTTTCAGGTCGCCTGCGGCTCGTAGAGCAAAAACTGCCCGGATTTGGTATCACACCGTTTTTCGTCAGTCAGTCCGATTCTTCTGCTCATGGTATCAGTCCGATGCCTCTGCGCATGCGCATCAGTCCGATTCTTCTGCTGCTGTGCATCAATACCACTCCTCTGCGCCTGCGCATCAGTCTGATGCCTCTGCGCGTGCGCGTCAGTAGGATCCTCGTGCTCCTGCGCATCAGTTCCACTCCTCTCCGCCTGCGCATCAGTCCGACTCCCCTTCGCCTGCGCATCAGCCCGACTCCCCTGCGCCTGCGCATCAGTCCGGCTCTTTTGCGCCTACGCGTCAGTCGGATTCTTCTGCTCATGCGCATCAGTCCGATGCCTCTGCGCATGCGCATCAGTCCGATTCCTCTGCGCATGCGCATCAGTCTGACTCCCCTACGCCAGCGCATCAGTCCGATGCCTCTGCGCGTCAGTAGGATCCTCCTGCTCCTTCGCATGAGTTCCACTCCTCTGCGCCTGCGCATCAGTCCGACGCTTCTGCACATGGGCATCAGTCCGACTCCCCTGCGCCTGCGCAGCACTCCGATTCTTCTGCTCCTGCGCATCAGTCCGATTCTTCTGCGCATGCGCGTCAGTCCGACCCTCCTGCTCCTGCACATCAGTCCGGCTTTTCTGCGCCTACGCGTCAGACGGATTGTTCTGCGCATGCGCATCAGTTCGATTGCTCTCCGCCTGCACATCAGTCCAACTGCTATGGCTCCGAGAGCAAAACGGGCCCGAATTTGGGATCACACCATTTGTCGCCTCTATCTTTGGAAATATCATAGCTAGGACAATTTTGACGACGCCATTGGATTCGTGAGACGATTTCCGATTTTTCTAGGGGTCCGGGAATTTTCAAAAGTCGATTTTTTCGTTTTTCGCGTTTTTCTCGGCTCCTGGGCCTCCTAGAGCAAAACGGGCCCGGATTTGGTCTCATACCGTTTTTCGCCCATATCTTTGGAAATATCACAGCTAGGACAATTTGGCTGGCGCCATTGGATTCGTGAGACGATTTCCGTTTTTTCTAGGGGTCCGGGAATTTTCAAAAGTCGATTTTTTCGTTTTTCGCGTTTTTCTCGGCTCCTGGACCTCCTAGAGCAAAACGGGCACGGATTTGGGATCACACCGTTTGTCGCCCATATCTTTGGAAGTTTCATAGCTAGAACAATTTTGCCGGCGCCATTGGATTCGTAAGACGATTTCCGATTTTGCTAGGGGTCAGGGAATTTTCTAAAGTGGATTTTTTCGTTTTTCGCATTTTTCTCGGCTCTTGGGCCTCCCAGAGAAAAACGGGCCCGGATTTGGGATCACACGGATTTTCGCCCATATCTTTAGAAATATCATAGCAAGGACAATTTGGCTGGCCCCATTGGATTCGTGGGACGATTTCCGAGTTTCCTAGGGGTCCGGGAATTGTCTAAAATCAATTTTTTTCGTTTTTCGCATTTTTCAGGTCGCCTGTGGCTCGTAGAGCAAAAACTGCCCGGATTGGGTATTACACCGTTTTTCGTCAGTCAGTCCGATTCTTCTGCTCATGCGCATCAGTCCGATGCCTCTGCGCATGCGCATCAGTCCGATTCTACTGCTGCTGCGCATCAATACCACTCCTCTGCGCCTGCGCATCAGTCTGATGCCTCTGCGCGTGCGCGTCAGTACGATCCTCCTGCTCCTGCGCATCAGTTCCACTCCTCTGCGCCTGCGCATCAGTCTGATGCCTCTGCGCGTGCGCGTCAATCGGACCCTCTTGCTCATGCACATCAGTCCGATTGCTCTCCGCCTGCACAGCAGTCCAATTCCTGTGGCTCCTGGAGCAAAAAGGGCCTAGATTTGGGATCACACCGTTGTTCGTCAGACAGTCCGATCCTCCTGCTCCTGCACATCAGTCCGATTGCTCTCCGCCTGCACATCAGTCCAACTCCTATGGCTCCTGGAGCAAAAAGGGCCTAGATTTGGGATCACACCGTTTTTCGTCAGACAGTCCGATCCTCCTGCTCCTGCACATCAGTCCGATTGCTCTCCGCCTGCACATCAGTCCAACTCCTATGGCTCCTAGAGCAAAAAAGGCCCGGATTTGGGATCACACCGTTTTCCGTCGATATCTTTGGAAATATCATAGCTAGGACAATTTGGCTGGTGCCATTCTATTCGTGAGACGATTTCCGATTTTTCTACGGCTCCGGGAATTTTGTAAAGTCGATTTTTTTAGTTTTTCGCGTTTTTCTCGGCTCCTGGGCCTCCTAGAGCAAAACGGGCCCGGATTTGGACTCATACCGTTTTTCGCCCATATCTTTGGAAATATCACAGCTAGGACCATTTGGCTAGCGCCATTGGATTCGTGAGTCGATTTCCGATTTTTCTACGGCTCCGGGAATTTTCTAAAGTCGATTTTTTTGGTTTTTCGCGTTTTTCTCGGCTCCTGGGCCTCCTAGAGCAAAACGGGCCCGGATTTGGGCTCGTACCGTTTTTCGCCCATATCTTTGGAAATATCATAGCTAGGACAATTTGGCTGGCGCCATTGGATTCGTGAGACGATTTCCGATTTTTCTAGGGGTCCGGGAATTTTCAAAAGTCGATTTTTTTAGTTTTTCGCGTTTTTCTCGGCTCCTGGGCCTCCTAGAGCAAAACGGGCCCGGATTTGGACTCATACCGTTTTTCGCCCATATCTTTGGAAATATCACAGCTAGGACCATTTGGCTAGCGCCATTGGATTCGTGAGTCGATTTCCGATTTTTCTACGGCTCCGGGAATTTTCTAAAGTCGATTTTTTTGGTTTTTCGCGTTTTTCTCGGCTCCTGGGCCTCCTAGAGCAAAACGGGTCCGGATTTGGGCTCGTACCGTTTTTCGCCCATATCTTTGGAAATATCATAGCTAGGACAATTTGGCTGGCGCCATTGGATTCGTGAGACGAATTCCGATTTTTCTAGGCGTCCGGGAATTTTCAAAAGTCGATTTTTTCGTTTTTCGCGTTTTTCTCGGCTCCTGGGCCTCCTAGAGCAAAACGGGCCCGGATTTGGACTCATACCGTTTTTCGCCCATATCTTTGGAAATATCACAGCTAGGACCATTTGGCTAGCGCCATTGGATTCGTGAGTCGATTTCCGATTTTTCTACGGCTCCGGGAATTTTCTAAAGTCGATTTTTTTGGTTTTTCGCGTTTTTCTCGGCTCCTGGGCCTCCTAGAGCAAAACGGGCCCGGATTTGGGCTCGTACCGTTTTTCGCCCATATCTTTGGAAATATCATAGCTAGGACAATTTGGCTGGCGCCATTGGATTCGTGAGACGATTTCCGATTTTTCTAGGGGTCCGGGAATTTTCAAAAGTCGATTTTTTCGTTTTTCGCGTTTTTCTCGGCTCCTGGACCTCCTAGAGCAAAACGGGCACGGATGTGGGCTCGTACCGTTTTTCGCCCATATCTTTGTAAATATCATAGCTAGGACAATTTGGCTAGCGCCATTGGATTCGTGAGACGATTTCCGATTTTTCTAGGGGTCCGGGAATTTTCAAAAGTCGAGTTTTTCGTTTTTCGCGTTTTTCTCGGCTCCTGGACCTCCTAGAGCAAAACGGGCACGGATTTGGGATCACACCGTTTGTCGCCCATATCTTTGGAAATTTCATAGCTAGAACAATTTTGCCGGCGCCATTGGATTCGTGAGACGATTTCCCATTTTTCTAGGGGTCCGGGAATTTTCTAAAGTCGATTTTTTTAGTTTTTCGCGTTTTTCTCGGCTCCTGGGCCTCCTAGAGCAAAACGGGCCCGGATTTGGGCTCGTACCGTTTTTCGCCCATATCTTTGTAAATATCATAGCTAGGACAATTTGGCTGGCGCCATTGGATTCGTGAGACGATTTCCGATTTTTCTAGGGGTCCGGGAATTTTCAAAAGTCGATTTTTTCGTTTTTCGCGTTTTTCTCGGCTCCTGGACCTCCTAGAGCAAAACGGGCACGGATTTGGGATCACACCGTTTTTCGTCAGTCAGTCCGATTCTTCTGCCCATGCGCATCAGTCCGATGCCTCTGCGCCTGCGCATCAGTCCGATTCTTCTGCTGCTGCGCATCAATACCACTCCTCTGCGCCTGCGCATCAGTCCGATTCCTCTGCGCATGCGCATCAGTCTGACACCCCTACGCCAGCGCATCAGTCCGATGCCTCTGCGCGTGCGCGTCAGTAGGATCCTCCTGCTCCTTCGCATGAGTTCCACTCCTCTGCGCCTGCGCATCAGTCCGATGCTTCTGCCCCTGCGCATCAGTCCGATTCTTCTGGGCATGCGCGTAAGTCCGAACCTCCTGCTCCTGCACATCAGTCCCATTCCTCTGCGCATGCGCATCAGTCTGACTCCCCTACGCCAGCGCATCAGTCCGATGCCTCTGCGCGTGCGCGTCAGTAGGATCCTCCTGCTCCTGCGCATCAGTTCCACTCCTCTGCACCTGCGCATCAGTCCGATGCCTCTGCGCCGGCGCTTCAGTCCGATCCTTCTGCACATGCGCATCAGTCCGACTCCCCTGCACCTGCGCAGCAGTCCGATTCTTCTGCGCATGCGCATCAGTCCGATCCTCCTGCTCCTGCGCATCAGTCCGATTCTTTTGCGCATGAGCATCAGTCCGACTCCCCTGCGCCTGCGCATCAGTCCGACTCTTCTGCGCATGCGCATCAGCTCGATTGCTCTCCGCCTGCACAGCAGTCCAATTCCTATGGCTCCTGGAGCAAAAAGGGGCTAGATTTGGGATCACACCGTTTTTCGTCAGACAGTCCGATCCTCCTGCTCCTGCACATCAGTCCGATTGCTCTCCGCCTGCACATCAGTCCAACTCCTATGGCTCCTAGAGCAAAAAAGGCCCGGATTTGGGATCACACCGTTTTCCGTCGATATCTTTGGAAATATCATAGCTAGGACAATTTGGCTGGTGCCATTCTATTCGTGAGACGATTTCCGATTTTTCTACGGCTCCGGGAATTTTGTAAAGTCGATTTCTTTAGTTTTTCGCGTTTTTCTCAGCTCCTGGGCCTCCTAGAGCAAAACGGGCCCTGATTTGGGATCACACCGTTTTTCGCCCATATCTTTGGAAATATCATAGCTAGGACAATTTGGCTGGTGCCATTCTATTCGTGAGACGATTTCCGATTTTTCTAGGGGTCCGGGAATTTTCTAAAGTCGATTTTTTTAGTTTTTCGCGTTTTTCTCGGCTCCTGGGCCTCCTAGAGCAAAACGGGCCCGGATTTGCACTCATACCGTTTTTCGCCCATATCTTTGGAAATATCACAGCTAGGACCATTTGGCTAGCGCCATTGGATTCGTGAGTCGATTTGCGATTTTTTTACGGCTCCGGGAATTTTCTAAAGTCGATTTTTTTGGTTTTTCGCGTTTTTCTCGGCTCCTGGGCCTCCTAGAGCAAAACGGGCCCGGATTTGGGCTCGTACCGTTTTTCGCCCATATCTTTGGAAATATCATAGCTAGGACAATTTGGCTGGCGCCATTGGATTCGTGAGACGATTTCCGATTTTTCTAGGGGTCCGGGAATTTTCAAAAGTCGATTTTTTCGTTTTTCGCGTTTTTCTCGGCTCCTGGGCCTCCTAGAGCAAAACGGGCCCGGATTTGGACTCATACCGTTTTTCGCCCATATCTTTGGAAATATCACAGCTAGGACCATTTGGCTAGCGCCATTGCATTCGTGAGTCGATTCCCGATTTTTCTACGGCTCCAGGAATTTTCTAAAGTCGATTTTTTTAGTTTTTCGCGTTTTTCTCTGCTCCTGGCCCTCCTAAAGCAAAACGGGCCCGGATTTGGGCTCGTACCGTTTTTCGCCCATATCTTTGTAAATATCATAGCTAGGACAATTTGGCTGGCGCCATTGGATTCGTGAGACGATTTCCGATTTTTCTAGGGGTCCGGGAATTTTCAAAAGTCGATTTTTTCGTTTTTCGCGTTTTTCTCGGCTCCTGGACCTCCTAGAGCAAAACGGGCACGGATTTGGGATCACACCGTTTTTCGTCAGTCAGTCCGATTCTTCTGCCCATGCGCATCAGTCCGATGCCTCTGCGCCTGCGCATCAGTCCGATTCTTCTGCTGCTGCGCATCAATACCACTCCTCTGCGCCTGCGCATCAGTCCGATTCCTCTGCGCATGCGCATCAGTCTGACACCCCTACGCCAGCGCATCAGTCCGATGCCTCTGCGCGTGCGCGTCAGTAGGATCCTCCTGCTCCTTCGCATGAGTTCCACTCCTCTGCGCCTGCGCATCAGTCCGATGCTTCTGCCCCTGCGCATCAGTCCGATTCTTCTGGGCATGCGCGTAAGTCCGAACCTCCTGCTCTTGCACATCAGTCCGATTCCTCTGCGCATGCGCATCAGTCTGACTCCCCTCCGCCAGCGCATCAGTCCGATGCCTCTGCGCGTGCGCGTCAGTAGGATCCTCCTGCTCCTGCGCATCAGTTCCACTCCTCTGCGCCTGCGCATCAGTCCGATGCCTCTGCGCCGGCGCTTCAGTCCGATCCTTCTGCACAGGCGCATCAGTCCGACTCCCCTGCACCTGCGCAGCAGTCCGATTCTTCTGCGCATGCGCATCAGTCCGATCCTTCTGCTCCTGCGCATCAGTCCGATTCTTTTGCGCATGAGCATCAGTACGACTCCCCTGCGCCTGCGCATCAGTCCGAATCTTCTGCGCATGCGCATCAGCTTGATTGCTCTCCGCCTGCACAGCAGTCCAATTCCTATGGCTCCTGGAGCAAAAAGGGGCTAGATTTGGGATCACACCGTTTTTCGTCAGACAGTCCGATCCTCCTGCTCCTGCACATCAGTCCGATTGCTCTCCGCCTGCACATCAGTCCAACTCCTATGGCTCCTAGAGCAAAAAAGGCCCGGATTTGGGATCACACCGTTTTCCGTCGATATCTTTGGAAATATCATAGCTAGGACAATTTGGCTGGTGCCATTCTATTCGTGAGACGATTTCCGATTTTTCTACGGCTCCGGGAATTTTGTAAAGTCGATTTTTTTAGTTTTTCGCGTTTTTCTCGGCTCCTGGGCCTCCTAGAGCAAAACGGGCCCTGATTTGGGATCACACCGTTTTTCGCCCATATCTTTGGAAATATCATAGCTAGGACAATTTGGCTGGTGCCATTCTATTCGTGAGACGATTTCCGATTTTTCTAGGGGTCCGGGAATTTTCTAAAGTCGATTTTTTTAGTTTTTCGCGTTTTTCTCGGCTCCTGGGCCTCCTAGAGCAAAACGGGCCCGGATTTGCACTCATACCGTTTTTCGCCCATATCTTTGGAAATAGCACAGCTAGGACCATTTGGCTAGCGCCATTGGATTCGTGAGTCGATTTCCGATTTTTCTACGGCTCCGGGAATTTTCTAAAGTCGATTTTTTTGGTTTTTCGCGTTTTTCTCGGCTCCTGGGCCTCCTAGAGCAAAACGGGCCCGGATTTGGGCTCGTACCGTTTTTCGCCCATATCTTTGGAAAAATCATAGCTAGGACAATTTGGCTGGCGCCATTGGATTCGTGAGACGATTTCCGATTTTTCTAGGGGTCCGGGAATTTTCAAAAGTCGATTTTTTCGTTTTTCGCGTTTTTCTCGGCTCCTGGGCCTCCTAGAGCAAAACGGGCCCGGATTTGGACTCATACCGTTTTTCGCCCATATCTTTGGAAATATCACAGCTAGGACCATTTGGCTGGCGCCATTGGATTCGTGAGACGATTTCCGATTTTTCTAGGGGTCCGGGAATTTTCTAAAATCGATTTTTTTAGTTTTTCGCGTTTTTCTCGGCTCCTGGGCCTCCTAGAGCAAAACGGGCCCGGATTTGAACTCATACCGTTTTTCGCCCAAATTTTTGGAAATATCATAGCTAGGACAATTTGGCTAGCGCCATTGCATTCGTGAGTCGATTCCCGATTTTTCTACGGCTCCAGGAATTTTCTAAAGTCGATTTTTTTAGTTTTTCGCGTTTTTCTCTGCTCCTGGCCCTCCTAGAGCAAAACGGGCCCGGATTTGGGCTCGTACCGTTTTTCGCCCATATCTTTGTAAATATCATAGCTAGGACAATTTGGCTGGCGCCATTGGATTCGTGAGACGATTTCCGATTTTTCTAGGGGTCCGGGAATTTTCAAAAGTCGATTTTTTCGTTTTTCGCGTTTTTCTCGGCTCCTGGACCTCCTAGAGCAAAACGGGCACGGATTTGGGATCACACCGTTGGTCGCCCATATCTTTGGAAATTTCATAGCTAGAACAATTTTGCCGGCGCCATTGGATTCGTGAGACGATTTCCGATTTTTTTAGGGGTCCGGGAATTTTCAAAAGTCGATTTTTTCGTTTTTCGCGTTTTTCTCGGCTCCTGGGCCTCCTAGAGCAAAACGGGCCCGGATTTGGTCTCATAACCTTTTTCGCCCATATCTTTGGAAATATCACAGCTAGGACAATTTGGCTGGCGCCATTGGATTCGTGAGACGATTTCCGATTTTTCTAGGGGTCCGGGAATTTTCAAAAGTCGATTTTTTCGTTTTTCGTGTTTTTCTCGGCTCCTGGACCTCCTAGAGCAAAACGGGCACGGATTTGGGATCACACCGTTTGTCGCCCATATCTTTGGAAGTTTCATAGCTAGAACAATTTTGCCGGCGCCATTGGATTCGTGAGACGATTTCCGATTTTGCTAGGGGTCCGGGAATTTTCTAAAATCAATTTTTTTCGTTTTTCGCATTTTTCAGGTCGCCTGCGGCTCGTAGAGCAAAAACTGCCCGGATTTGGTATCACACCGTTTTTCGTCAGTCAGTCCGATTCTTCTGCGCCTGCGCATCAGTCCGATGCTTCTGCCCCTGCGCATCAGTCCGATTCTTCTGGGCATGCGCGTAAGTCCGATCCTCCTGCTCCTGCACATCAGTCCGATTCCTCTGCGCATGCGCATCAGTCTGACTCCCCTACGCCAGCGCATCAGTCCGATGCCTCTGCGCGTGCGCGTCAGTAGGATCCTCCTGCTCCTGCGCATCAGTTCCACTCCTCTGCGCCTGCGCATCAGTCCGATGCCTCTGCGCCGGCGCTTCAGTCCGATTCTTCTGCACATACGCATCAGTCCGACTCCCCTGCACCTGCGCAGCAGTCCGATTCTTCTGCGCATGCGCATCAGTCCGATCCTCCTGCTCCTGCGCATCAGTCCGATTCTTTTGCGCATGAGCATCAGTCCGACTCCCCTGCGCCTGCGCATCAGTCCGACTCTTCTGCGCATGCGCATCAGCTCGATTGCTCTCCGCCTGCACAGCAGTCCAATTCCTATGGCTCCTGGAGCAAAAAGGGCCTAGATTTGGGATCACACCGTGTTTCGTCAGACAGTCCGATCCTCCTGCTCCTGCACATCCGTCCGATTGCTCTCCGCCTGCACATCAGTCCAACTTCTATGGCTCCTAGAGCAAAAAAGGCCCGGATTTGGGATCACACCGTTTTCCGTCGATATCTTTGGAAATATCATAGCTAGGACAATTTGGCTGGTGCCATTCTATTCGTGAGACGATTTCCGATTTTTCTACGGCTCCGGGAATTTTGTAAAGTCGATTTTTTTAGTTTTTCGCGTTTTTCTCGGCTCCTGGGCCTCCTAGAGCAAAACGGGCCCTGATTTGGGATCACACCGTTTTTCGCCCATATCTTTGGAAATATCATAGCTAGGACAATTTGGCTGGTGCCATTCTATTCGTGAGACGATTTCCGATTTTTCTAGGGGTCCGGGAATTTTCTAAAGTCGATTTTTTTAGTTTTTCGCGTTTTTCTCGGCTCCTGGGCCTCCTAGAGCAAAACGTTCCCGGATTTGCACTCATACCGTTTTTCGCCCATATCTTTGGAAATATCACAGCTAGGACCATTTGGCTAGCGCCATTGGATTCGTGAGTCGATTTCCGATTTTTCTACGGCTCCGGGAATTTTCTAAAGTCGATTTTTTTGGTTTTTCGCGTTTTTCTCGGCTCCTGGGCCTCCTAGAGCAAAACGGGCCCGGATTTGGGCTCGTACCGTTTTTCGCCCATATCTTTGGAAAAATCATAGCTAGGACAATTTGGCTGGCGCCATTGGATTCGTGAGACGATTTCCGATTTTTCTAGGGGTCCGGGAATTTTCAAAAGTCGATTTTTTCGTTTTTCGCGTTTTTCTCGGCTCCTGGGCCTCCTAGAGCAAAACGGGCCCGGATTTGGACTCATACCGTTTTTCGCCCATATCTTTGGAAATATCACAGCTAGGACCATTTGGCTGGCGCCATTGGATTCGTGAGACGATTTCCGATTTTTCTAGGGGTCCGGGAATTTTCTAAAATCGATTTTTTTAGTTTTTCGCGTTTTTCTCGGCTCCTGGGCCTCCTAGAGCAAAACGGGCCCGGATTTGAACTCATACCGTTTTTCGCCCAAATTTTTGGAAATATCATAGCTAGGACAAATTGGCTAGCGCCATTGCATTCGTGAGTCGATTCCCGATTTTTCTACGGCTCCAGGAATTTTCTAAAGTCGATTTTTTTAGTTTTTCGCGTTTTTCTCTGCTCCTGGCCCTCCTAGAGCAAAACGGGCCCGGATTTGGGCTCGTACCGTTTTTCGCCCATATCTTTGTAAATATCACAGCTAGGACAATTTGGCTGGCGCCATTGGATTCGTGAGACGATTTCCGATTTTTCTAGGGGTCCGGGAATTTTCAAAAGTCGATTTTTTCGTTTTTCGCGTTTTTCTCGGCTCCTGGACCTCCTAGAGCAAAACGGGCACGGATTTGGGATCACACCGTTTGTCGCCCATATCTTTGGAAGTTTCATAGCTAGAACAATTTTGCCGGCGCCATTGGATTCGTGAGACGATTTCCGATTTTGCTAGGGGTCCGGGAATTTTCTAAAATCAATTTTTTTCGTTTTTCGCATTTTTCAGGTCGCCTGCGGCTCGTAGAGCAAAAACTGCCCGGATTTGGTATCACACCGTTTTTCGTCAGTCAGTCCGATTCTTCTGCGCCTGCGCATCAGTCCGATTCTTCTGGGCATGCGCGTAAGTCCGACCCTCCTGCTCCTGCACATCAGTCCGATTCCTCTGCGCATGCGCATCAGTCTGACTCCCCTACGCCAGCGCATCAGTCCGATGCCTCTGCGCGTGCGCGTCAGTAGGATCCTCCTGCTCCTGCGCATCAGTTCCACTCCTCTGCGCCTGCGCATCAGTCCGATGCCTCTGCGCCGGCGCTTCAGTCCGATTCTTCTGCACATACGCATCAGTCCGACTCCCCTGCACCTGCGCAGCAGTCCGATTCTTCTGCGCATGCGCATCAGTCCGATCCTCCTGCTCCTGCGCATCAGTCCGATTCTTTTGCGCATGAGCATCAGTCCGACTCCCCTGCGCCTGCGCATCAGTCCGACTCTTCTGCGCATGCGCATCAGCTCGATTGCTCTCCGCCTGCACAGCAGTCCAATTCCTATGGCTCCTGGAGCAAAAAGGGCCTAGATTTGGGATCACACCGTGTTTCGTCAGACAGTCCGATCCTCCTGCTCCTGCACATCCGTCCGATTGCTCTCCGCCTGCACATCAGTCCAACTTCTATGGCTCCTAGAGCAAAAAAGGCCCGCATTTGGGATCACACCGTTTTCCGTCGATATCTTTGGAAATATCATAGCTAGGACAATTTGGCTGGTGCCATTCTATTCGTGAGACGATTTCCGATTTTTCTACGGCTCCGGGAATTCTGTAAAGTCGATTTTTTTAGTTTTTCGCGTTTTTCTCGGCTCCTGGGCCTCCTAGAGCAAAACGGGCCCTGATTTGGGATCACACCGTTTTTCGCCCATATCTTTGGAAATATCATAGCTAAGACAATTTGGCTGGTGCCATTCTATTCGTGAGACGATTTCCGATTTTTCTAGGGGTCCGGGAGTTTTCTAAAGTCAATTTTTTTAGTTTTTCGCGTTTTTCTCGGCTCCTGGGCCTCCTGGAGCAAAACGGGCCCGGATTTGCACTCATACCGTTTTTCGCCCATATCTTTGGAAATATCACAGCTAGGACCATTTGGCTAGCGCCATTGGATTCGTGAGTCGATTTCCGATTTTTCTACGGCTCCGGGAATTTTCTAAAGTCGATTTTTTTGGTTTTTCGCGTTTTTCTCGGCTCCTGGGCCTCCTAGAGCAAAACGGGCCCGGATTTGGGCTCGTACCGTTTTTCGCCCATATCTTTGGAAATATCATAGCTAGGACAATTTGGCTGGCGCCATTGGATTCGTGAGACGATTTCCGAGTTCCTAGGGGTCCGGGAATTGTCTAAAGTCGATTTTTTTAGTCTTTCGCGTTTTTCTCGGCTCCTGGGCCTCCTAGAGCTAAACGGGCCCGGATTTGGGCTCGTACCGTTTTTCGCCCATATCTTTGGAAATATCATAGCTAGGACAATTTGGCTAGCGCCATTGCATTCGTGAGTCGATTCCCGATTTTTCTACGGCTCCAGGAATTTTCTAAAGTCGATTTTTTTAGTTTTTCGCGTTTTTCTCTGCTCCTGGCCCTCCTAGAGCAAAACGGGCCCGGATTTGGGCTCGTACCGTTTTTCGCCCATATCTTTGTAAATATCATAGCTAGGACAATTTGGCTGGCGCCATTGGATTCGTGAGACGATTTCCGATTTTTTTAGGGGTCCGGGAATTTTCAAAAGTCGATTTTTTCGTTTTTCGCGTTTTTCTCGGCTTTTGGGCCTCCTAGAGCAAAACGGGCCCGGATTTGGGCTCGTACCGTTTTTCGCCCATATCTTTGGAAATATCATAGCTAGGACAATTTGGCTGGCGCCATTGGATTCGTGAGACGATTTCCGATTTTTCTAGGGGTCCGGGAATTTTCAAAAGTCGATTTTTTCGTTTTTCGCGTTTTTCTCGGCTCCTGGACCTCCTAGAGCAAAACGGGCCCGGATTCGGACTCATACCGTTTTTCGCCCATATCTTTGGAAATATCACAGCTAGGACCATTTGGCTAGCGCCATTGGATTCGTGAGGCGATTTCCGATTTTTCTACGGCTCCGGGAATTTTCTAAAGTCGATTTTTTTGGTTTTTCGCGTTTTTCTCGGCTCCTGGGCCTCCTAGAGCAAAACGGGTCCGGATTTGGGCTCGTACCGTTTTTCGCCCATATCTTTGGAAATATCATAGCTAGGACAATTTGGCTGGCGCCATTGGATTCGTGAGACGAATTCCGATTTTTCTAGGGGTCCGGGAATTTTCAAAAGTCGATTTTTTCGTTTTTCGCGTTTTTCTCGGCTCCTGGGCCTCCTAGAGCAAAACGGGCCCGGATTTGGACTCATACCGTTTTTCGCCCATATCTTTGGAAATATCACAGCTAGGACCATTTGGCTAGCGCCATTGGATTCGTGAGACGATTTCCGATTTTTCTAGGGGTCCGGGAGTTTTCTAAAGTCGATTTTTTTAGTTTTTCGCGTTTTTCTCGGCTCCTGGGCCTCCTAGAGCAAAACGGTCCCGGATTTGGGCTCGTACCGTTTTTCGCCCATATCTTTGTAAATATCATAGCTAGGACAATTTGGCTGGCGCCATTGGATTCGTGAGACGATTTCCGAGTTCCTAGGGGTCCGGGAATTGTCTAAAGTCGATTTTTTTAGTTTTTCGCGTTTTTCTCTGCTCCTGGCCCTCCTAGAGCAAAACGGGCCCGGATTTGGGCTCGTACCGTTTTTCGCCCATATCTTTGTAAATATCATAGCTAGGACAATTTGGCTGGCGCCATTGGATTCGTGAGACGATTTCCGATTTTTCTAGGGGTCCGGGAACTTTCAAAAGTCGATTTTTTCGTTTTTCGCGTTTTTCTCGGCTCCTGGACCTCCTAGAGCAAAACGGGCACGGATTTGGGATCACACCGTTTTTCGTCAGTCAGTCCGATTCTTCTGCCCATGCGCATCAGTCCGATGCCTCTGCGCCTGCCCATCAGTCCGATTCTTCTGCTGCTGCGCATCAATACCACTCCTCTGCGCCTGCGCATCAGTCCGATTCCTCTGCGCATGCGCATCAGTCTGACACCCCTACGCCAGCGCATCAGTCCGATGCCTCTGCGCGTGCGCGTCAGTAGGATCCTCCTGCTCCTTCGCATGAGTTCCACTCCTCTGCGCCTGCGCATCAGTCCGATGCTTCTGCCCCTGCGCATCAGTCCGATTCTTCTGGGCATGCGCGTAAGTCCGACCCTCCTGCTCCTCTACATCAGTCCGATTCCTCTGCGCATGCGCATCAGTCTGACTCCCCTACGCCAGCGCATCAGTCCGATGCCTCTGCGCGTGCGCGTCAGTAGGATCCTCCTGCTCCTGCGCATCAGTTCCACTCCTCTGCGCCTGCACATCCGTCCGATTGCTCTCCGCCTGCACATCAGTCCAACTCCTATGGCTCCTAGAGCAAAAAAGGCCCGGATTTGGGATCACACCGTTTTCCGTCGATATCTTTGGAAATATCATAGCTAGGACAATTTGGCTGGTGCCATTCTATTCGTGAGACGATTTCCGATTTTTCTACGGCTCCGGGAATTTTGTAAAGTCGATTTTTTTAGTTTTTCGCGTTTTTCTCGGCTCCTGGGCCTCCTAGAGCAAAACGGGCCCGGATTTGGACTCATACCGTTTTTCGCCCATATCTTTGGAAATATCACAGCTAGGACAATTTGGCTGGCGCCATTGGATTCGTGAGACGATTTCCGATTTTTCTAGGTTTCCGGGAATTTTCTAAAGTCGATTTTTTTGGTTTTTCGCGTTTTTCTCGGCTCCTGGGCCTCCTAGAGCAAAACGGGCCCGGATTTGGACTCATACCGTTTTTCGCCCAAATTTTTGGAAATATCATAGCTAGGACAATTTGGCTAGCGCCATTGCATTCGTGAGTCGATTCCCGATTTTTCTACGGCTCCAGGAATTTTCTAAAGTCGATTTTTTTAGTTTTTCGCGTTTTTCTCTGCTCCTGGCCCTCCTAGAGCAAAACGGGCCCGGATTTGGGCTCGTACCGTTTTTCGCCCATATCTTTGTAAATATCATAGCTAGGACAATTTGGCTGGCGCCATTGGATTCGTGAGACGATTTCCGATTTTTCTACGGCTCCGGGAATTTTCTAAAGTCGATTTTTTTAGTTTTTCGCGTTTTTCTCTGCTCCTGGCCCTCCTAGAGCAAAACGGGCCCGGATTTGGGCTCGTACCGTTTTTCGCCCATATCTTTGTAAATATCATAGCTAGGACAATTTGGCTGGCGCCATTGGATTCGTGAGACGATTTCCGATTTTTCTACGGCTCCGGGAATTTTCTAAAGTCGATTTTTTTGGTTTTTTGCGTTTTTCTCGGCTCCTGGGCCTCCTAGAGCAAAACGGGCCCGGATTTGGGCTCGTACCGTTTTTCGCCCATATCTTTGTAAATATCATAGCTAGGACAATTTGGCTAGCGCCATTGAATTCGTGAGACGATTTCCGAGTTCCTAGGGGTCCGGGAATTGTCTAAAGTCGATTTTTTCGCGTTTTTCTCGGCTCCTGGACCTCCTAGAGCAAAACGGGCACGGATTTGGGATCACACCGTTTGTCGCCCATATCTTTGGAAATTTCATAGCTAGAACAATTTTGCCGGCGCCATTGGATTCGTGAGACGATTTCCGATTTTTCTACGGCTCCGGGAATTTTCTAAAATCGATTTTTTTAGTTTTTCGCGTTTTTCTCGGCTCCTGGGCCTCCTAGAGCAAAACGGGTCCGGATTTGGACTCATACCGTTTTTCGCCCAAATTTTTGGAAATATCAGAGCTAGGACAATTTGGCTAGCGCCATTGCATTCGTGAGTCGATTCCCGATTTTTCTACGGCTCCAGGAATTTTCTAAAGTCGATTTTTTTAGTTTTTCGCGTTTTTCTCTGCTCCTGGCCCTCCTAGAGCAAAACGGGCCCGGATTTGGGCTCGTACCGTTTTTCGCCCATATCTTTGTAAATATCGTAGCTAGGACAATTTGGCTGGCGCCATTGGATTCGTGAGACGATTTCCGATTTTTCTACGGCTCCGGGAATTTTCTAAAGTCGATTTTTTTAGTTTTTCGCGTTTTTCTCTGCTCCTGGCCCTCCTAGAGCAAAACGGGCCCGGATTTGGGATCACACCGTTTGTCGCCCATATCATTGGAAATTTCATAGCTAGAACAATTTTGCCGGCGCCATTGGATTCGTGAGACGATTTCCGATTTTGCTAGGGGTCCGGGAATTTTCTAAAATCAATTTTTTTCGTTTTTCGCATTTTTCTCGGCTCCTGGGCCTCCTAGAGCTAAACGGGCCCGGATTTGGGCTCGTACCGTTTTTCGCCCATATCTTTGGAAATATCATAGCTAGGACAATTTGGCTGGCGCCATTGGATTCGTGAGTCGATTTCCGATTTTTCTACGGCTCCGGGAATTTTCTAAAGTCGATTTTTTTGGTTTTTCGCGTTTTTCTCGGCTCCTGGGCCTCCTAGAGCAAAACAGGCCCGGATTTGGGCTCGTACCGTTTTTCGCCCATATCTTTGGAAATATCATAGCTAGGACAATTTGGCTGGCGCCATTGGATTCGTGAGACGATTTCCGATTTTTCTAGGGGTCCGGGAATTTTCAAAAGTCGATTTTTTCGTTTTTCGCGTTTTTCTCGGCTCCTGGGCCTCCTAGAGCAAAACGGGCCCGGATTTGGACTCATACCGTTTTTCGCCCATATCTTTGGAAACATCACAGCTAGGACCATTTGGCGAGCGCCATTGGATTCGTGAGTCGATTTCCGATTTTTCTAGGGGTCCGGGAATTTTCTAAAATCGATTTTTTTTAGTTTTTCGCGTTTTTCTCGGCTCATGGGCCTCCTAGAGCAAAACGGGCCCGGATTTGGACTCATAGCGTTTTTCGCCCAAATTTTTGGAAATATGGTAGCTAGGATAATTTGGCTAGCGCCATTGCATTCGTGAGTCGATTCCCGATTTTTCTACGGCTCCGGGAATTTTCTAAAGTCGATTTTTTTGGTTTTTCGCGTTTTTCTCGGCTCCTGGGCCTCCTAGAGCAAAACAGGCCCGGATTTGGGCTCGTACCGTTTTTCGCCCATATCTTTGGAAATATCATAGCTAGGACAATTTGGCTGGCGCCATTGGATTCGTGAGACGATTTCCGATTTTTCTAGGCGTCCGGGAATTTTCAAAAGTCGATTTTTTCGTTTTTCGCGTTTTTCTCGGCTCCTGGGCCTCCTAGAGCAAAACGGGCCCGGATTTGGACTCATACCGTTTTTCGCCCATATCTTTGGAAACATCACAGCTAGGACCATTTGGCTAGCGCCATTGGATTCGTGAGTCGATTTCCGATTTTTCTACGGCTCCGGGAATTTTCTAAAGTCGATTTTTTTGGTTTTTCGCGTTTTTCTCGGCTCCTGGGCCTCCTAGAGCAAAACGGGCCCGGATTTGGGCTCGTACCGTTTTTCGCCCATATCTTTGTAAATATCATAGCTAGGACAATTTGGCTGGCGCCATTGAATTCATGAGACGATTTCCGAGTTCCTAGGGGTCCGGGAATTGTCTAAAGTCGATTTTTTTAGTCTTTCGCGTTTTTCTCGGCTCCTGGGCCTCCTAGAGCTAAACGGGCCCGGATTTGGGCTCGTACCGTTTTTCGCCCATATCTTTGGAAATATCATAGCTAGGACAATTTGGCTGGCGCCATTGGATTCGTGAGACGATTTCCGATTTTTCTAGGGGTCCGGGAATTTTCTAAAATCGATTTTTTTAGTTTTTCGCGTTTTTCTCGGCTCCTGGGCCTCCTAGAGCAAAACGGGCCCGGATTTGGACTCATATCGTTTTTCGCCCAAATTTTTGGAAATATCATAGCTAGGACAATTTGGCTAGCGCCATTGCATTCGTGAGTCGATTCCCGATTTTTCTACGGCTCCAGGAATTTTCTAAAGTCGATTTTTTTAGTTTTTCGCGTTTTTCTCTGCTCCTGGCCCTCCTAGAGCAAAACGGGCCCGGATTTGGGCTCGTACCGTTTTTCGCCCATATCTTTGTAAATATCATAGCTAGGACAATTTGGCTGGCGCCATTGGATTCGTGAGACGATTTCCGATTTTTCTAGGGGTCCGGGAATTTTCAAAAGTCGATTTTTTCGTTTTTCGCGTTTTTCTCGGCTCCTGGACCTCCTTGAGCAAAACGGGCACGGATTTGGGATCACACCGTTTGTCGCCCATATCTTTGGAAATTTCATAGCTAGAACAATTTTGCCGGCGCCATTGGATTCGTGAGACGATTTCCGATTTTTCTAGGGGTCCGGGAATTTTCTAAAATCGATTTTTTTAGTTTTTCGCGTTTTTCTCGGCTCCTGGGCCTCCTAGAGCAAAACGGGCCCGGATTTGGACTCATACCGTTTTTCGCCCAAATTTTTGGAAATATCATAGCTAGGACAATTTGGCTAGCGCCATTGCATTCGTGAGTCGATTCCCGATTTTTCTACGGCTCCAGGAATTTTCTAAAGTCGATTTTTTTAGTTTTTCGCGTTTTTCTCTGCTCCTGGCCCTCCTAGAGCAAAACGGGCCCGGATTTGGGCTCGTACCGTTTTTCGCCCATATCTTTGTAAATATCATAGCTAGGACAATTTGGCTGGCGCCATTGGATTCGTGAGACGATTTCCGATTTTTCTACGGCTCCGGGAATTTTCTAAAATCGATTTTTTTAGTTTTTCGCGTTTTTCTCGGCTCCTGGGCCTCCTAGAGCAAAACGGGTCCGGATTTGGACTCATACCGTTTTTCGCCCAAATTTTTGGAAATATCAGAGCTAGGACAATTTGGCTAGCGCCATTGCATTCGTGAGTCGATTCCCGATTTTTCTACGGCTCCAGGAATTTTCTAAAGTCGATTTTTTTAGTTTTTCGCGTTTTTCTCTGCTCCTGGCCCTCCTAGAGCAAAACGGGCCCGGATTTGGGCTCGTACCGTTTTTCGCCCATATCTTTGTAAATATCGTAGCTAGGACAATTTGGCTGGCGCCATTGGATTCGTGAGACGATTTCCGATTTTTCTACGGCTCCGGGAATTTTCTAAAGTCGATTTTTTTAGTTTTTCGCGTTTTTCTCTGCTCCTGGCCCTCCTAGAGCAAAACGGGCCCGGATTTGGGATCACACCGTTTGTCGCCCATATCATTGGAAATTTCATAGCTAGAACAATTTTGCCGGCGCCATTGGATTCGTGAGACGATTTCCGATTTTGCTAGGGGTCCGGGAATTTTCTAAAATCAATTTTTTTCGTTTTTCGCATTTTTCTCGGCTCCTGGGCCTCCGAGAGCTAAACGGGCCCGGATTTGGGCTCGTACCGTTTTTCGCCCATATCTTTGGAAATATCATAGCTAGGACAATTTGGCTGGCGCCATTGGATTCGTGAGTCGATTTCCGATTTTTCTACGGCTCCGGGAATTTTCTAAAGTCGATTTTTTTGGTTTTTCGCGTTTTTCTCGGCTCCTGGGCCTCCTAGAGCAAAACAGGCCCGGATTTGGGCTCGTACCGTTTTTCGCCCATATCTTTGGAAATATCATAGCTAGGACAATTTGGCTGGCGCCATTGGATTCGTGAGACGATTTCCGATTTTTCTAGGGGTCCGGGAATTTTCAAAAGTCGATTTTTTCGTTTTTCGCGTTTTTCTCGGCTCCTGGGCCTCCTAGAGCAAAACGGGCCCGGATTTGGACTCATACCGTTTTTCGCCCATATCTTTGGAAACATCACAGCTAGGACCATTTGGCGAGCGCCATTGGATTCGTGAGTCGATTTCCGATTTTTCTAGGGGTCCGGGAATTTTCTAAAATCGATTTTTTTTAGTTTTTCGCGTTTTTCTCGGCTCATGGGCCTCCTAGAGCAAAACGGGCCCGGATTTGGGCTCGTACCGTTTTTCGCCCATATCTTTGGAAATATCATAGCTAGGACAATTTGGCTGGCGCCATTGGATTCGTGAGACGATTTCCGATTTTTCTAGGGGTCCGGGAATTTTCAAAAGTCGATTTTTTCGTTTTTCGCGTTTTTCTCGGCTCCTGGGCCTCCTAGAGCAAAACGGGCCCGGATTTGGACTCATACCGTTTTTCGCCCATATCTTTGGAAACATCACAGCTAGGACCATTTGGCGAGCGCCATTGGATTCGTGAGTCGATTTCCGATTTTTCTAGGGGTCCGGGAATTTTCTAAAATCGATTTTTTTTAGTTTTTCGCGTTTTTCTCGGCTCATGGGCCTCCTAGAGCAAAACGGGCCCGGATTTGGACTCATAGCGTTTTTCGCCCAAATTTTTGGAAATATCATAGCTAGGATAATTTGGCTAGCGCCATTGCATTCGTGAGTCGATTCCCGATTTGTCTACGGCTCCGGGAATTTTCTAAAGTCGATTTTTTTGGTTTTTCGCGTTTTTCTCGGCTCCTGGGCCTCCTAGAGCAAAACAGGCCCGGATTTGGGCTCGTACCGTTTTTCGCCCATATCTTTGGAAATATCATAGCTAGGACAATTTGGCTGGCGCCATTGGATTCGTGAGACGATTTCCGATTTTTCTAGGGGTCCGGGAATTTTCAAAAGTCGATTTTTTCGTTTTTCGCGTTTTTCTCGGCTCCTGGGCCTCCTAGAGCAAAACGGGCCCGGATTTGGACTCATACCGTTTTTCGCCCATATCTTTGGAAACATCACAGCTAGGACCATTTGGCTAGCGCCATTGGATTCGTGAGTCGATTTCCGATTTTTCTACGGCTCCGGGAATTTTCTAAAGTCGATTTTTTTGGTTTTTCGCGTTTTTCTCGGCTCCTGGGCCTCCTAGAGCAAAACGGGCCCGGATTTGGGCTCGTACCGTTTTTCGCCCATATCTTTGTAAATATCATAGCTAGGACAATTTGGCTGGCGCCATTGAATTCATGAGACGATTTCCGAGTTCCTAGGGGTCCGGGAATTGTCTAAAGTCGATTTTTTTAGTCTTTCGCGTTTTTCTCGGCTCCTGGGCCTCCTAGAGCTAAACGGGCCCGGATTTGGGCTCGTACCGTTTTTCGCCCATATCTTTGGAAATATCATAGCTAGGACAATTTGGCTGGCGCCATTGGATTCGTGAGACGATTTCCGATTTTTCTAGGGGTCCGGGAATTTTCTAAAATCGATTTTTTTAGTTTTTCGCGTTTTTCTCGGCTCCTGGGCCTCCTAGAGCAAAACGGGCCCGGATTTGGACTCATATCGTTTTTCGCCCAAATTTTTGGAAATATCATAGCTAGGACAATTTGGCTAGCGCCATTGCATTCGTGAGTCGATTCCCGATTTTTCTACGGCTCCAGGAATTTTCTAAAGTCGATTTTTTTAGTTTTTCGCGTTTTTCTCTGCTCCTGGCCCTCCTAGAGCAAAACGGGCCCGGATTTGGGCTCGTACCGTTTTTCGCCCATATCTTTGTAAATATCATAGCTAGGACAATTTGGCTGGCGCCATTGGATTCGTGAGACGATTTCCGATTTTTCTAGGGGTCCGGGAATTTTCAAAAGTCGATTTTTTCGTTTTTCTCGTTTTTCTCGGCTCCTGGACCTCCTTGAGCAAAACGGGCACGGATTTGGGATCACACCGTTTGTCGCCCATATCTTTGGAAATTTCATAGCTAGAACAATTTTGCCGGCGCCATTGGATTCGTGAGACGATTTCCGATTTTTCTAGGGGTCCGGGAATTTTCTAAAATCGATTTTTTTAGTTTTTCGCGTTTTTCTCGGCTCCTGGGCCTCCTAGAGCAAAACGGGCCCGGATTTGGACTCATACCGTTTTTCGCCCAAATTTTTGGAAATATCATAGCTAGGACAATTTGGCTAGCGCCATTGCATTCGTGAGTCGATTCCCGATTTTTCTACGGCTCCAGGAATTTTCTAAAGTCGATTTTTTTAGTTTTTCGCGTTTTTCTCTGCTCCTGGCCCTCCTAGAGCAAAACGGGCCCGGATTTGGTCTCGTACCGTTTTTCGCCCATATCTTTGTAAATTTCATAGCTAGAACAATTTTGCCGGCGCCATTGGATTCGTGAGACGATTTCCGATTTTGCTAGGGGTCCGGGAATTTTCTAAAATCAATTTTTTTCGTTTTTCGCATTTTTCAGGTCGCCTGCGGCTCGTAGAGCAAAAACTGCCCGGATTTGGTATCACACCGTTTTTCCTCAGTCAGTCCGATTCTTCTGCGCATGCGCATCAGTCCGATTCTTCTGCTGCTGCGCATCAATACCACTCCTCTGCGCCTGCACATCAGTCCGACGCTTCTGCACATTCTCATCAGTCCGACTCCCCTGTGCCTGCCCAGCACTCCGATTCTTCTGCTCCTGCGCATCAGTCCGATTCTTCTGCGCATGAGCATCAGTCCGACTCCCCTGCGCCTGCGCATCAGCCCGACTCTTCTGCGCATGCGCATCAGTGCGATTTTCCTGCGACTGCGCATCAGTCGGATTCTTCTGCGCATGCGCGTCAGTCCGACCCTCCTGCTCCTGCACATCAGTCCGATTCCTCTGCGCATGCGCATCAGCCCGACTCCCCTGCGCCTGCGCATCAGTCCGGCTTTTCTGCGCCTACGCGTCAGTCGGATTGTTCTGCCCATGCGCATCAGTTCGATTGCTGTCCGCCTGCACATCAGTCCAACTCCTATGGCTCCGAGAGCAAAACGGGCCCGAATTTGGGATCACACCGTTTGTCGCCTCTATCTTTGGAAATATCATAGCTAGAACAATTTTGCCGGCGCCATTGGATTCGTGAGACGATTTCCGATTTTGCTAGGGGTCCGGGAATTTTCTAAAATCAATTTTTTTCGTTTTTCGCATTTTTCAGGTCGCCTGCGGCTCGTAGAGCAAAAACTGCCCGGATTTGGTATCACACCGTTTTTCGTCAGTCAGTCCGATTCTTCTGCCCATGCGCATCAGTCCGATGCCTCTGCGCATGCGCATCAGTCCGATTCTTCTGCTGCTGCGCATCAATACCACTCCTCTGCGCCTGCGCATCAGTCCGACGCTTCTGCACATTCTCATCAGTCCGACTCCCCTGTGCCTGCGCAGCACTCCGATTCTTCTGCTCCTGCGCATCAGTCCGATTCTTCTGCGCATGCGCGTCAGTCCGACCCTCCTGCTCCTGCACATCAGTCCGATTCCTCTGCGCATGTGCATCAGCCCGACTCCCCTGCGCCTGCGCATCAGTCCGGCTTTTCTACGCCTACGCGTCAGTCGGATTGTTCTGCGCCTGCGCATCAGTCCGGCTTTTCTACGCCTACGCGTCAGTCGGATTGTTCTGCGCATGCGCATCAGTTCGATTGCTCTCCGCCTGCACATCAGTCCAACTCCTATGGCTCCGAGAGCAAAACGGGCCCGAATTTGGACTCATACCGTTTTTCGCCCATATCTTTGGAAATATCACAGCTAGGACCATTTGGCTAGCGCCATTGGATTCGTGAGTCGATTTCCGATTTTTCTACGGCTCCGGGAATTTTCTAAAGTCGATTTTTTTGGTTTTTCGCGTTTTTCTCGGCTCCTGGGCCTCCTGGAGCAAAACGGGCCCGGATTTGGGCTCGTACCGTTTTTCGCCCATATCTTTGGAAGTTTCATAGCTAGAACAATTTTGACGGCGCCATTGGATTCGTGAGACGATTTCCGATTTTGCTAGGGGTCCGGGAATTTTCTAAAATCAATTTTTTTCGTTTTTCGCATTTTTCTCGGCTCCTGGGCCGCCTAGAGCTAAACGGGCCCGGATTTGGGCTCGTACCGTTTTTCGCCCATATCTTTGGAAATATCATAGCTAGGACAATTTGGCTGGCGCCATTGGATTCGTGAGACGATTTCCGATTTTTCTAGGGGTCCGGGAATTTTCTAAAATCGATTTTTTTGGTTTTTCGCGTTTTTCTCGGCTCGTGGGCCTCCTAGAGCAAAACGGGCCCGGATTTGGGCTCGTACCGTTTTTCGCCCATATCTTTGTAAATATCATAGCTAGGACAATTTGGCTGGCGCCATTGGATTCGTGAGACGATTTCCGATTTTTCTAGTGGTCCGGGAATTTTCAAAAGTCGATTTTTTCGTTTTTCGCGTTTTTCTCGGCTCCTGGACCTCCTAGAGCAAAACGGGCACGGATTTGGGATCACACCGTTTGTCGCCCATATCTTTGGAAATTTCATAGCTAGAACAATTTTGCCGGCGCCATTGGATTCGTGAGACGATTTCCGATTTTGCTAGGGGTCCGGGAATTTTCTAAAATCAATTTTTTTCGTTTTTCGCATTTTTCAGGTCGCCTGCGGCTCGTAGAGCAAAAACTGCCCGGATTTGATATCACACCGTTTTTCGTCAGTCAGTCTGATTCTTCTGCTCATGGGTATCAGTCCGATGCCTCTGCGCATGCGCATCAGTCCGATTCTTCTGCTGCTGCGCATCAATACCACTCCTCTGCGCCTGCGCATCAGTCCGACGCTTCTGCACATTCTCATCAGTCCGACTCCCCTGTGCCTGCGCAGCACTCCGATTCTTCTGCTCCTGCGCATCAGTCCGATTCTTCTGCGCATGCGCGTCAGTCCGACCCTCCTGCTCCTGCACATCAGTCCGATTCCTCTGCGCATGTGCATCAGCCCGACTCCCCTGCGCCTGCGCATCAGTCCGGCTTTTCTACGCCTACGCGTCAGTCGGATTGTTCTGCGCATGCGCATCAGTTCGATTGCTCTCCGCCTGCACATCAGTCCAACTCCTATGGCTCCGAGAGCAAAACGGGCCCGAATTTGGGATCACACCGTTTGTCGCCTCTATCTTTGGAAATATCATAGCTAGGGCAATTTTGACGACGCCATTGGATTCGTGAGACGATTTCCGATTTTGCTAGGGGTCCGGGAATTTTCTAAAATCAATTTTTTTCGTTTTTCGCATTTTTCTCGGCTCCTGGGCCTGCTAGAGCTAAACGGGCCCGGATTTGGGCTCGTACCGTTTTTCGCCCATATCTTTGGAAATATCATAGCTAGGACAATTTGGCTGGCGCCATTGGATTCGTGAGACGATTTCCGATTTTTCTAGGGGTCCGGGAATTTTCTAAAATCGATTTTTTTGGTTTTTCGCGTTTTTCTCGGCTCGTGGGCCTCCTAGAGCAAAACGGGCCCGGATTTGGGCTCGTACCGTTTTTCGCCCATATCTTTATAAATATCATAGCTAGGACAATTTGGCTGGCGTCATTGAATTCGTGAGACGATTTCCGAGTTCCTAGGGGTCCGGGAATTGTCTAAAGTCGATTTTTTTAGTCTTTCGCGTTTTTCTCGGCTCCTGGGCCTCCTAGAGCTAAACGGGCCCGGATTTGGGCTCGTACCGTTTTTCGCCCATATCTTTGGAAATATCATAGCTAGGACAATTTGGCTGGCGCCATTGGATTCGTGAGACGATTTCCGATTTTTCTAGGGGTCCGGGAATTTTCTAAAATCGATTTTTTTAGTTTTTCGCGTTTTTCTCGGCTCCTGGGCCTCCTAGAGCAAAACGGGCCCGGATTTGGACTCATAGCGTTTTTCGCCCAAATTTTTGGAAATATCATAGCTAGGACAATTTGGCTAGCGCCATTGCATTCGTCAGTCGATTCCCGATTTTTCTACGGCTCCAGGAATTTTCTAAAGTCGATTTTTTTAGTTTTTCGCGTTTTTCTCTGCTCCTGGCCCTCCTAGAGCAAAACGGGCCCGGTTTTGGGCTCGTACCGTTTTTCGCCCATATCTTTGTAAATATCATAGCTAGGACAATTTGGCTGGCGCCATTGGATTCGTGAGACGATTTCCGATTTTTCTAGGGGTCCGGGATTTTTCAAAAGTCGATTTTTTCGTTTTTCGCGTTTTTCTCGGCTCCTGGACCTCCTAGAGCAAAACGGGCACGGATTTGGGATCACACCGTTTGTCGCCCATATCTTTGGAAATTTCATAGCTAGAACAATTTTGCCGGCGCCATTGGATTCGTGAGACGATTTCCGATTTTTCTAGGGGTCCGGGAATTTTCTAAAATCGATTTTTTTAGTTTTTCGCGTTTTTCTCGGCTCCTGGGCCTCCTAGAGCAAAACGGGCCCGGATATGGACTCATACCGTTTTTCGCCCAAATTTTTGGAAATATCATAGCTAGGACAATTTGGCTAGCGCCATTGCATTCGTGAGTCGATTCCCGATTTTTCTACGGCTCCAGGAATTTTCTAAAGTCGATTTTTTTAGTTTTTCGCGTTTTTCTCTGCTCCTGGCCCTCCTAGAGCAAAACGGGCCCGGATTTGGGCTCGTACCGTTTTTCGCCCATATCTTTGTAAATATCATAGCTAGGACAATTTGGCTGGCGCCATTGGATTCGTGAGACGATTTCCGATTTTTCTAGTGGTCCGGGAATTTTCAAAAGTCGATTTTTTCGTTTTTCGCGTTTTTCAGGTTGCCTGCGGCTCGTAGAGCAAAAACTGCCCGGATTTGGTATCACACCGTTTTTCGTCAGTCAGTCCGATTCTTCTGCTCATGGGTATCAGTCCGATGCCTCTGCGCATGCGCATCAGTCCGATTCTTCTGCTGCTGCGCATCAATACCACTCCTCTGCGCCTGCGCATCAGTCCGACGCTTCTGCACATTCTCATCAGTCCGACTCCCCTGTGCCTGCGCAGCACTCCGATTCTTCTGCTCCTGCGCATCAGTCCGATTCTTCTGCGCATGCGCGTCAGTCCGACCCTCCTGCTCCTGCACATCAGTCCGATTCCTCTGCGCATGCGCATCAGCCCGACTCCCCTGCGCCTGCGCATCAGTCCGGCTTTTCTACGCCTACGCGTCAGTCGGATTGTTCTGCGCATGCGCATCAGTTCGATTGCTCTCCGCCTGCACATCAGTCCAACTCCTATGGCTCCGAGAGCAAAACGGGCCCGAATTTGGGATCACACCGTTTGTCGCCTCTATCTTTGGAAATATCATAGCTAGGGCAATTTTGACGACGCCATTGGATTCGTGAGACGATTTCCGATTTTTCTAGGGGTCCGGGAATTTTCAAAAGTCGATTATTTCGTTTTTCGCGTTTTTCTCGGCTCCTGGGCCTCCTAGAGCTAAACGGGCCCGGATTTGGGCTCGTACCGTTTTTCGCCCATATCTTTGGAAATATCATAGCTAGGACAATTTGGCTGGCGCCATTGGATTCGTGAGACGATTTCCGATTTTTCTAGGGGTCCGGGAATTTTCTAAAATCGATTTTTTTGGTTTTTCGCGTTTTTCTCGGCTCGTGGGCCTCCTAGAGCTAAACGGGCCCGGATTTGGGCTCGTACCGTTTTTCGCCCATATCTTTGGAAATATCATAGCTAGGACAATTTGGCTGGCGCCATTGAATTCATGAGACGATTTCCGAGTTCCTAGGGGTCCGGGAATTGTCTAAAGTCGATTTTTTTAGTCTTTCGCGTTTTTCTCGGCTCCTGGGCCTCCTAGAGCTAAACGGGCCCGGATTTGGGCTCGTACCGTTTTTCGCCCATATCTTTGGAAATATCATAGCTAGGACAATTTGGCTGGCGCCATTGGATTCGTGAGACGATTTCCGATTTTTCTAGGGGTCCGGGAATTTTCTAAAATCGATTTTTTTAGTTTTTCGCGTTTTTCTCGGCTCCTGGGCCTCCTAGAGCAAAACGGGTCCGGATTTGGACTCATACCGTTTTTCGCCCAAATTTTTGGAAATATCATAGCTAGGACAATTTGGCTAGCGCCATTGCATTCGTGAGTCGATTCCCGATTTTTCTACGGCTCCAGGAATTTTCTAAAGTCGATTTTTTTAGTTTTTCGCGTTTTTCTCTGCTCCTGGCCCTCCTAGAGCAAAACGGGCCCGGATTTGGGCTCGTACCGTTTTTCGCCCATATCTTTGTAAATATCATAGCTAGGACAATTTGGCTGGCGCCATTGGATTCGTGAGACGATTTCCGATTTTTCTACGGCTCCGGGAATTTTCTAAAGTCGATTTTTTTGGTTTTTCGCGTTTTTCTCGGCTCCTGGGCCTCCTAGAGCAAAACGGGCCCGGATTTGGGCTCGTACCGTTTTTCGCCCATATCTTTGTAAATATCATAGCTAGGACAATTTGGCTGGCGCCATTGAATTCGTGAGACGATTTCCGAGTTCCTAGGGGTCCGGGAATTGTCTAAAGTCGAGTTTTTTAGTCTTTCGCGTTTTTCTCGGCTCCTGGGCCTCCTAGAGCTAAACGGGCCCGGATTTGGGCTCGTACCGTTTTTCGCCCATATCTTTGGAAATATCATAGCTAGGACAATTTGGCTGGCGCCGTTGGATTCGTGAGACGATTTCCGATTTTTGTAGGGGTCCGGGAATTTTTCAAAATCGATTTTTTTAGTTTTTCGCGTTTTTCTCGGCTCCTGGGCCTCCTAGAGCAAAACGGGCCCGGATTTGGACTCATAGCGTTTTTCGCCGAAATTTTTGGAAATATCATAGCTACGACAATTTGGCTAGCGCCATTGCATTCGTGAGTCGATTCCCGATTTTTCTACGGCTCCAGGAATTTTCTAAAGTCGATTTTTTTAGTTTTTCGCGTTTTTCTCTGCTCCTGGCCCTCCTAGAGCAAAACGGGCCCGGATTTGGGCTCGTACCGTTTTTCGCCCATATCTTTGTAAATATCATAGCTAGGACAATTTGGCTGGCGCCATTGGATTCGTGAGACGATTTCCGATTTTTCTAGGGGTCCGAGAATTTTCAAAAGTCGATTTTTTCGTTTTTCGCGTTTTTCTCGGCTCCTGGACCTCCTAGAGCAAAACGGGCACGGATTTGGGATCACACCGTTTGTCGCCCATATCTTTGGAAATTTCATAGCTAGAACAATTTTGCCGGCGCCATTGGATTCGTGAGACGATTTCCGATTTTGCTAGGGGTCCGGGAATTTTCTAAAATCAATTTTTTTCGTTTTTCGCATTTTTCAGGTCGCCTGCGGCTCGTAGAGCAAAAACTGCCCGGATTTGGTATCACACCGTTTTTCGTCAGTCAGTCCGATTCTTCTGCTCATGGGTATCAGTCCGATGCCTCTGCGCATGCGCATCAGTCCGATTCTTCTGCTGCTGCGCATCAATACCACTCCTCTGCGCCTGCGCATCAGTCCGACGCTTCTGCACATTCTCATCAGTCCGACTCCCCTGTGCCTGCGCAGCACTCCGATTCTTCTGCTCCTGCGCATCAGTCCGATTCTTCTGCGCATGCGCGTCAGTCCGACCCTCCTGCTCCTGCACATCAGTCCGATTCCTCTGCGCATGCGCATCAGCCCGACTCCCCTGCGCCTGCGCTTCAGTCCGGCTTTTCTACGCCTACGCGTCAGTCGGATTGTTCTGCGCATGCGCATCAGTTCGATTGCTCTCCGCCTGCACATCAGTCCAACTCCTATGGCTCCGAGAGCAAAACGGGCCCGAATTTGGGATCACACCGTTTGTCGCCTCTATCTTTGGAAATATCATAGCTAGGGCAATTTTGACGACGCCATTGGATTCGTGAGACGATTTCCGATTTTTCTAGGGGTCCGGGAATTTTCAAAAGTCGATTTTTTCGTTTTTCGCGTTTTTCTCGGCTCCTGGCCCTCCTAGAGCAAAACGGGCCCGGATTTGGGCTCGTACCGTTTTTCGCCCATATCTTTGTAAATTTCATAGCTAGAACAATTTTGCCGGCGCCATTGGATTCGTGAGACGATTTCCGATTTTGCTAGGGGTCCGGGAATTTTTTAAAATCAATTTTTTTCGTTTTTCGCATTTTTCTCGGCTCCTGGGCCTCCTAGAGCTAAACGGGCCCGGATTTGGGCTCGTACCGTTTTTCGCCCATATCTTTGGAAATATCATAGCTAGGACAATTTGGCTGGCGCCATTGGATTCGTGAGACGATTTCCGATTTTTCTAGGGGTCCGGGAATTTTCTAAAATCGATTTTTTTGGTTTTTCGCGTTTTTCTCGGCTCGTGGGCCTCCTAGAGGAAAACGGGCCCGGATTTGGGCTCGTACCGTTTTTCGCCCATATCTTTGTAAATATCATAGCTAGGACAATTTGGCTGGCGTCATTGAATTCGTGAGACGATTTCCGAGTTCCTAGGGGTCCGGGAATTGTCTAAAGTCGATTTTTTTAGTCTTTCGCGTTTTTCTCGGCTCCTGGGCCTCCTAGAGCTAAACGGGCCCGGATTTGGGCTCGTACCGTTTTTCGCCCATATCTTTGGAAATATCATAGCTAGGACAATTTGGCTGGCGCCACTGGATTCGTGAGACGATTTCCGATTTTTCTAGGGGTCCGGGAATTTTCTAAAATCGATTTTTTCGTTTTTCGCGTTTTTCTCGGCTCCTGGGCCTCCTAGAGCAAAACGGGCCCGGATTTGGGCTCGTACCGTTTTTCGCCCATATCTTTGTAAATATCATAGCTAGGACAATTTGGCTGGCGCCATTGAATTCATGAGACGATTTCCGAGTTCCTAGGGGTCCGGGAATTGTCTAAAGTCGATTTTTTTCGTCTTTCGCGTTTTTCTCGGCTCCTGGGCCTCCTAGAGCTAAACGGGCCCGGATTTGGGCTCGTACCGTTTTTCGCGCATATCTTTGGAAATATCATAGCTAGGACAATTTGGCTGGCGCCATTGGATTCGTGAGACGATTTCCGATTTTTCTAGGGGTCCGGGAATTTTCTGAAATCGATTTTTTCGTTTTTCGCGTTTTTCTCGGCTCCTGGGCCTCCTAGAGCAAAACGGGCCCGGATTTGGGCTCGTACCGTTTTTCGCCCATATCTTTGTAAATATCATAGCTAGGACAATTTGGCTGGCGTCATTGAATTCGTGAGACGATTTCCGAGTTCCTAGGGGTCCGGGAATTGTCTAAAGTCGATTTTTTTAGTCTTTCGCGTTTTTCTCGGCTCCTGGGCCTCCTAGAGCTAAACGGGCCCGGATTTGGGCTCGTACCGTTTTTCGCCCATATCTTTGGAAATATCATAGCTAGGACAATTTGGCTGGCGCCATTGGATTCGTGAGACGATTTCCGATTTTTCTAGGGGTCCGGGAATTTTCTAAAATCGATTTTTTTAGTTTTTCGCGTTTTTCTCTGCTCCTGGCCCTCCTAGAGCAAAACGGGCCCGGATTTGGGCTCGTACCGTTTTTCGCCCATATCTTTGTAAATATCATAGCTAGGACAATTTGGCTGGCGCCATTGGATTCGTGAGACGATTTCCGATTTTTCTACGGCTCCGGGAATTTTCTAAAGTCGATTTTTTTGGTTTTTCGCGTTTTTCTCGGCTCCTGGGCCTCCTAGAGCAAAACGGGCCCGGATTTGGGCTCGTACCGTTTTTCGCCCATATCTTTGTAAATATCATAGCTAGGACAATTTGGCTGGCGCCATTGAATTCGTGAGACGATTTCCGAGTTCCTAGGGGTCCGGGAATTGTCTAAAGTCGAGTTTTTTAGTCTTTCGCGTTTTTCTCGGCTCCTGGGCCTCCTAGAGCTAAACGGGCCCGGATTTGGGCTCGTACCGTTTTTCGCCCATATCTTTGGAAATATCATAGCTAGGACAATTTGGCTGGCGCCATTGGATTCGTGAGACGATTTCCGATTTTTGTAGGGGTCCGGGAAATTTTCAAAATCGATTTTTTTAGTTTTTCGCGTTTTTCTCGGCTCCTGGGCCTCCTAGAGCAAAACGGGCCCGGATTTGGACTCATAGCGTTTTTCGCCCAAATTTTTGGAAATATCATAGCTACGACAATTTGGCTAGCGCCATTGCATTCGTGAGTCGATTCCCGATTTTTCTACGGCTCCAGGAATTTTCTAAAGTCGATTTTTTTAGTTTTTCGCGTTTTTCTCTGCTCCTGGCCCTCCTAGAGCAAAACGGGCCCGGATTTGGGCTCGTACCGTTTTTCGCCCATATCTTTGTAAATATCATAGCTAGGACAATTTGGCTGGCGCCATTGGATTCGTGAGACGATTTCCGATTTTTCTAGGGGTCCGGGAATTTTCAAAAGTCGATTTTTTCGTTTTTCGCGTTTTTCTCGGCTCCTGGACCTCCTAGAGCAAAACGGGCACGGATTTGGGATCACACCGTTTGTCGCCCATATCTTTGGAAATTTCATAGCTAGAACAATTTTGCCGGCGCCATTGGATTCGTGAGACGATTTCCGATTTTGCTAGGGGTCCGGGAATTTTCTAAAATCAATTTTTTTCGTTTTTCGCATTTTTCAGGTCGCCTGCGGCTCGTAGAGCAAAAACTGCCCGGATTTGGTATCACACCGTTTTTCGTCAGTCAGTCCGATTCTTCTGCTCATGGGTATCAGTCCGATGCCTCTGCGCATGCGCATCAGTCCGATTCTTCTGCTGCTGCGCATCAATACCACTCCTCTGCGCCTGCGCATCAGTCCGACGATTCTGCACATTCTCATCAGTCCGACTCCCCTGTGCCTGCGCAGCACTCCGATTCTTCTGCTCCTGCGCATCAGTCCGATTCTTCTGCGCATGCGCGTCAGTCCGACCCTCCTGCTCCTGCACATCAGTCCGATTCCTCTGCGCATGCGAATCAGCCCGACTCCCCTGCGCCTGCGCATCAGTCCGGCTTTTCTACGCCTACGCGTCAGTCGGATTGTTCTGCGCATGCGCATCAGTTCGATTGCTCTCCGCCTGCACATCAGTCCAACTCCTATGGCTCCGAGAGCAAAACGGGCCCGAATTTGGGATCACACCGTTTGTCGCCTCTATCTTTGGAAATATCATAGCTAGGGCAATTTTGACGACGCCATTGGATTCGTGAGACGATTTCCGATTTTTCTAGGGGTCCGGGAATTTTCAAAAGTCGATTTTTTCGTTTTTCGCGTTTTTCTCGGCTCCTGGGCCTCCTAGAGCAAAACGGGCCCGGATTTGGTCTCATACCGTTTTTCGCCCATATCTTTGGAAATATCATAGCTAGGACAATTTGGCTGGCGCCATTGGATTCGTGAGACGATTTCCGATTTTTCTAGGGGTCCGGGAATTTTCTAAAATCGATTTTTTTAGTTTTTCGCGTTTTTCTCGGCTCCTGGGCCTCCTAGAGCAAAACGGGCCCGGATTTGGACTCATAGCGTTTTTCGCCCAAATTTTTGGAAATATCATAGCTAGGACAATTTGGCTAGCGCCATTGCATTCGTCAGTCGATTCCCGATTTTTCTACGGCTCCAGGAATGTTCTAAAGTCGATTTTTTTAGTTTTTCGCGTTTTTCTCTGCTCCTGGCCCTCCTAGAGCAAAACGGGCCCGGTTTTGGGCTCGTACCGTTTTTCGCCCATATCTTTGTAAATATCATAGCTAGGACAATTTGGCTGGCGCCATTGGATTCGTGAGACGATTTCCGATTTTTCTAGGGGTCCGGGAATTTTCAAAAGTCGATTTTTTAGTTTTTCGCGTTTTTCTCGGCTCCTGGACCTCCTAGAGCAAAACGGGCACGGATTTGGGATCACACCGTTTGTCGCCCATATCTTTGGAAATTTCATAGCTAGAACAATTTTGCCGGCGCCATTGGATTCGTGAGACGATTTCCGATTTTTCTAGGGGTCCGGGAATTTTCTAAAATCGATTTTTTTAGTTTTTCGCGTTTTTCTCGGCTCCTGGGCCTCCTAGAGCAAAACGGGCCCGGATTTGGACTCATACCGTTTTTCGCCCAAATTTTTGGAAATATCATAGCTAGGACAATTTGGCTAGCGCCATTGCATTCGTGAGTCGATTCCCGATTTTTCTACGGCTCCAGGAATTTTCTAAAGTCGATTTTTTTAGTTTTTCGCGTTTTTCTCTGCTCCTGGCCCTCCTAGAGCAAAACGGGCCCGGATTTGGGCTCGTACCGTTTTTCGCCCATATCTTTGTAAATATCATAGCTAGGACAATTTGCCTGGCGCCATTGGATTCGTGAGACGATTTCCGATTTTTCTAGTGGTCCGGGAATTTTCAAAAGTCGATTTTTTCGTTTTTCGCGTTTTTCAGGTCGCCTGCGGCTCGTAGAGCAAAAACTGCCCGGATTTGGTATCACACCGTTTTTCGTCAGTCAGTCCGATTCTTCTGCTCATGGGTATCAGTCCGATGCCTCTGCGCATGCGCGTCAGTCCGACCCTCCTGCTCCTGCACATCAGTCCGATTCCTCTGCGCATGCGCATCAGCCCGACTCCCCTGCGCCTGCGCATCAGTCCGGCTTTTCTACGCCTACGCGTCAGTCGGATTGTTCTGCGCATGCGCATCAGTTCGATTGCTCTCCGCCTGCACATCAGTCCAACTCCTATGGCTCCGAGAGCAAAACGGGCCCGAATTTGGGATCACACCGTTTGTCGCCTCTATCTTTGGAAATATCATAGCTAGGGCAATTTTGACGACGCCATTGGATTCGTGAGACGATTTCCGATTTTTCTAGGGGTCCGGGAATTTTCTAAAATCGATTTTTTTGGTTTTTCGCGTTTTTCTCGGCTCGTGGGCCTCCTAGAGCTAAACGGGCCCGGATTTGGGCTCGTACCGTTTTTCGCCCATATCTTTGGAAATATCATAGCTAGGACAATTTGGCTGGCGCCATTGGATTCGTGAGACGATTTCCGATTTTTCTAGGGGTCCGGGAATTTTCTAAAATCGATTTTTTTGGTTTTTCGCGTTTTTCTCGGCTCGTGGGCCTCCTAGAGCTAAACGGGCCCGGATTTGGGCTCGTACCGTTTTTCGCCCATATCTTTGGAAATATCATAGCTAGGACAATTTGGCTGGCGCCATTGAATTCATGAGACGATTTCCGAGTTCCTAGGGGTCCGGGAATTGTCTAAAGTCGATTTTTTTAGTCTTTCGCGTTTTTCTCGGCTCCTGGGCCTCCTAGAGCTAAACGGGCCCGGATTTGGGCTCGTACCGTTTTTCGCCCATATCTTTGGAAATATCATAGCTAGGACAATTTGGCTGGCGCCATTGGATTCGTGAGACGATTTCCGATTTTTCTAGGGGTCCGGGAATTTCCTAAAATCGATTTTTTTAGTTTTTCGCGTTTTTCTCGGCTCCTGGGCCTCCTAGAGCAAAACGGGTCCGGATTTGGACTCATACCGTTTTTCGCCCAAATTTTTGGAAATATCATAGCTAGGACAATTTGGCTAGCGCCATTGCATTCGTGAGTCGATTCCCGATTTTTCTACGGCTCCAGGAATTTTCTAAAGTCGATTTTTTTAGTTTTTCGCGTTTTTCTCTGCTCCTGGCCCTCCTAGAGCAAAACGGGCCCGGATTTGGGCTCGTACCGTTTTTCGCCCATATCTTTGTAAATATCATAGCTAGGACAATTTGGCTGGCGCCATTGGATTCGTGAGACGATTTCCGATTTTTCTACGGCTCCGGGAATTTTCTAAAGTCGATTTTTTTGGTTTTTCGCGTTTTTCTCGGCTCCTGGGCCTCCTAGAGCAAAACGGGCCCGGATTTGGGCTCGTACCGTTTTTCGCCCATATCTTTGTAAATATCATAGCTAGGACAATTTGGCTGGCGCCATTGAATTCGTGAGACGATTTCCGAGTTCCTAGGGGTCCGGGAATTGTCTAAAGTCGAGTTTTTTAGTCTTTCGCGTTTTTCTCGGCTCCTGGGCCTCCTAGAGCTAAACGGGCCCGGATTTGGGCTCGTACCGTTTTTCGCCCATATCTTTGGAAATATCATAGCTAGGACAATTTGGCTGGCGCCATTGGATTCGTGAGACGATTTCCGATTTTTGTAGGGGTCCGGGAATTTTTCAAAATCGATTTTTTTAGTTTTTCGCGTTTTTCTCGGCTCCTGGGCCTCCTAGAGCAAAACGGGCCCGGATTTGGACTCATAGCGTTTTTCGCCCAAATTTTTGGAAATATCATAGCTACGACAATTTGGCTAGCGCCATTGCATTCGTGAGTCGATTCCCGATTTTTCTACGGCTCCAGGAATTTTCTAAAGTCGATTTTTTTAGTTTTTCGCGTTTTTCTCTGCTCCTGGCCCTCCTAGAGCAAAACGGGCCCGGATTTGGGCTCGTACCGTTTTTCGCCCATATCTTTGTAAATATCATAGCTAGGACAATTTGGCTGGCGCCATTGGATTCGTGAGACGATTTCCGATTTTTCTAGGGGTCCGGGAATTTTCAAAAGTCGATTTTTTCGTTTTTCGCGTTTTTCTCGGCTCCTGGACCTCCTAGAGCAAAACGGGCACGGATTTGGGATCACACCGTTTGTCGCCCATATCTTTGGAAATTTCATAGCTAGAACAATTTTGCCGGCGCCATTGGATTCGTGAGACGATTTCCGATTTTGCTAGGGGTCCGGGAATTTTCTAAAATCAATTTTTTTCGTTTTTCGCATTTTTCAGGTCGCCTGCGGCTCGTAGAGCAAAAACTGCCCGGATTTGGTATCACACCGTTTTTCGTCAGTCAGTCCGATTCTTCTGCTCATGGGTATCAGTCCGATGCCTCTGCGCATGCGCATCAGTCCGATTCTTCTGCTGCTGCGCATCAATACCACTCCTCTGCGCCTGCGCATCAGTCCGACGCTTCTGCACATTCTCATCAGTCCGACTCCCCTGTGCCTGCGCAGCACTCCGATTCTTCTGCTCCTGCGCGTCAGTCCGACCCTCCTGCTCCTGCACATCAGTCCGATTCCTCTGCGCATGCGCATCAGCCCGACTCCCCTGCGCCTGCGCTTCAGTCCGGCTTTTCTACGCCTACGCGTCAGTCGGATTGTTCTGCGCATGCGCATCAGTTCGATTGCTCTCCGCCTGCACATCAGTCCAACTCCTATGGCTCCGAGAGCAAAACGGGCCCGAATTTGGGATCACACCGTTTGTCGCCTCTATCTTTGGAAATATCATAGCTAGGGCAATTTTGACGACGCCATTGGATTCGTGAGACGATTTCCGATTTTTCTAGGGGTCCGGGAATTTTCAAAAGTCGATTTTTTCGTTTTTCGCGTTTTTCTCGGCTCCTGGACCTCCTAGAGCAAAACGGGCACGGATTTGGGATCACACCGTTTGTCGCCCATATCTTTGGAAGTTTAATAGCTAGAACAATTTTGCCGGCGCCATTGGATTCGTGAGACGATTTCCGATTTGGCTAGGGGTCCGGGAATTTTCTAAAATCAATTTTTTTCGTTTTTCGCATTTTTCTCGGCTCCTGGGCCTCCTAGAGCTAAACGGGCCCGGATTTGGGCTCGTACCGTTTTTCGCCCATATCTTTGGAAATATCATAGCTAGGACAATTTGGCTGGCGCCATTGGATTCGTGAGACGATTTCCGATTTTTCTAGGGGTCCGGGAATTTTCTAAAATCGATTTTTTTGGTTTTTCGCGTTTTTCTCGGCTCGTGGGCCTCCTAGAGCAAAACGGGCCCGGATTTGGGCTCGTACCGTTTTTCGCCCATATCTTTGTAAATATCATAGCTAGGACAATTTGGCTGGCGTCATTGAATTCGTGAGACGATTTCCGAGTTCCTAGGGGTCCGGGAATTGTCTAAAGTCGATTTTTTTAGTCTTTCGCGTTTTTCTCGGCTCCTGGGCCTCCTAGAGCTAAACGGGCCCGGATTTGGGCTCGTACCGTTTTTCGCCCATATCTTTGGAAATATCATAGCTAGGACAATTTGGCTGGCGCCATTGGATTCGTGAGACGATTTCCGATTTTTCTAGGGGTCCGGGAATTTTCTAAAATCGATTTTTTCGTTTTTCGCGTTTTTCTCGGCTCCTGGGCCTCCTAGAGCAAAACGGGCCCGGATTTGGGCTCGTACCGTTTTTCGCCCATATCTTTGTAAATATCATAGCTAGGACAATTTGGCTGGCGCCATTGAATTCATGAGACGATTTCCGAGTTCCTAGGGGTCCGGGAATTGTCTAAAGTCGATTTTTTTAGTCTTTCGCGTTTTTCTCGGCTCCTGGGCCTCCTAGAGCAAAACGGGTCCGGATTTGGACTCATACCGTTTTTCGCCCAAATTTTTGGAAATATCATAGCTAGGACAATTTGGCTAGCGCCATTGCATTCGTGAGTCGATTCCCGATTTTTCTACGGCTCCAGGAATTTTCTAAAGTCGATTTTTTTAGTTTTTCGCGTTTTTCTCTGCTCCTGGCCCTCCTAGAGCAAAACGGGCCCGGATTTGGGCTCGTACCGTTTTTCGCCCATATCTTTGTAAATATCCTAGCTAGGACAATTTGGCTGGCGCCATTGGATTCGTGAGACTATTTCCGATTTTTCTACGGCTCCGGGAATTTTCTAAAGTCGATTTTTTTGGTTTTTCGCGTTTTTCTCGGCTCCTGGGCCTCCTAGAGCAAAACGGGCCCGGATTTGGGCTCGTACCGTTTTTCGCCCATATCTTTGCAAATATCATAGCTAGGACAATTTGGCTGGCGCCATTGAATTCGTGAGACGATTTCCGAGTTCCTAGGGGTCCGGGAATTGTCTAAAGTCGAGTTTTTTAGTCTTTCGCGTTTTTCTCGGCTCCTGGGCCTCCTAGAGCAAAACGGGCCCGGATTTGGACTCATACCGTTTTTCGCCCAAATTTTTGGAAATATCATAGCTAGGACAATTTGGCTAGCGCCATTGCATTCGTGAGTCGATTCCCGATTTTTCTACGGCTCCAGGAATTTTCTAAAGTCGATTTTTTTAGTTTTTCGCGTTTTTCTCTGCTCCTGGCCCTCCTAGAGCAAAACGGGCCCGGATTTGGGCTCGTACCGTTTTTCGCCCATATCTTTGTAAATATCATAGCTAGGACAATTTGGCTGGCGCCATTGGATTCGTGAGACGATTTCCGATTTTTCTAGGGGTCCGGGAATTTTCAAAAGTCGATTTTTTCGTTTTTCGCGTTTTTCTCGGCTCCTGGACCTCCTAGAGCAGAACGGGCACGGATTTGGGATCACACCGTTTGTCGCCCATATCTTTGGAAATTTCATAGCTATAACAATTTTGCCGGCGCCATTGGATTCGTGAGACGATTTCCGATTTTGCTAGGGGTCCGGGAATTTTCTAAAATCAATTTTTTTCGTTTTTCGCATTTTTCAGGTCGCCTGCGGCTCGTAGAGCAAAAACTGCCCGGATTTGGTATCACACCGTTTTTCGTCAGTCAGTCCGATTCTTCTGCTCATGGGTATCAGTCCGATGCCTCTGCGCATGCGCATCAGTCCGATTCTTCTGCTGCTGCGCATCAATACCACTCCTCTGCGCCTGCGCATCAGTCCGACGCTTCTGCACATGCGCATCAGTCCGACTCCCCTGTGCCTGCGCAGCACTCCGATTCTTCTGCTCCTGCGCATCAGTCCGATTCTTCTGCGCATGAGCATCAGTCCGACTCCCCTGCGCCTGCGCATCAGTCCGACTCTTCTGCGCATGCGCATCAGTGCGATTTTCCTGCGACTGCGCATCAGTCGGATTCTTCTGCGCATGCGCGTCAGTCCGACCCTCCTGCTCCTGCACATCAGTCCGATTCCTCTGCGCATGCGCATCAGCCCGACTCCCCTGCGCCTGCGCATCAGTCCGGCTTTTCTGCGCCTACGCGTCAGTCGGATTGTTCTGCGCATGCGCATCAGTTCGATTGCTCTCCGCCTGCACATCAGTCCAACTCCTATGGCTCCGAGAGCAAAACGGGCCCGAATTTGGGATCACACCGTTTGTCGCCTCTATCTTTGGAAATATCATAGCTAGGGCAATTTTGACGACGCCATTGGATTCGTGAGACGATTTCCGATTTTTCTAGGGGTCCGGGAATTTTCAAAAGTCGATTTTTTCGTTTTTCGCGTTTTTCTCGGCTCCTGGGCCTCCTAGAGCAAAACGGGCCCGGATTTGGTCTCATACCGTTTTTCGCCCATATCTTTGGAAATATCACAGCTAGGACAATTTGGCTGGCGCCATTGGATTCGTGAGACGATTTCCGATTTTTCTAGGGGTCCGGGAATTTTCAAAAGTCGATTTTTTCGTTTTTCGCGTTTTTCTCGGCTCCTGGACCTCCTAGAGCAAAACGGGCACGGATTTGGGATCACACCGTTTGTCGCCCATATCTTTGGAAGTTTAATAGCTAGAACAGTTTTGCCGGCGCCATTGGATTCGTGAGACGATTTCCGATTTGGCTAGGGGTCCGGGAATTTTCTAAAATCGATTTTTTCGTTTTTCGCGTTTTTCTCGGCTCCTGGGCCTCCTAGAGCAAAACGGGCCCGGATTTGGTCTCATACCGTTTTTCGCCCATATCTTTGGAAATATCATAGCTAGGACAATTTGGCTGGCGCCATTGGATTCGTGAGACGATTTCCGATTTTTCTAGGGGTCCGGGAATTTTCTAAAATCGATTTTTTTGGTTTTTCGCGTTTTTCTCGGCTCGTGGGCCTCCTAGAGCAAAACGGGCCCGGATTTGGGCTCGTACCGTTTTTCGCCCATATCTTTGTAAATATCATAGCTAGGACAATTTGGCTGGCGTCATTGAATTCGTGAGACGATTTCCGAGTTCCTAGAGGTCCGGGAATTGTCTAAAGTCGATTTTTTTAGTCTTTCGCGTTTTTCTCGGCTCCTGGGCCTCCTAGAGCTAAACGGGCCCGGATTTGGGCTCGTACCGTTTTTCGCCCATATCTTTGGAAATATCATAGCTAGGACAATTTGGCTGGCGCCATTGGATTCGTGAGACCATTTCCGATTTTTCTAGGGGTCCGGGAATTTTCTAAAATCGATTTTTTCGTTTTTCGCGTTTTTCTCGGCTCCTGGGCCTCCTAGAGCAAAACGGGCCCGGATTTGGGCTCGGACCGTTTTTCGCCCATATCTTTGTAAATATCATAGCTAGGACAATTTGGCTGGCGCCATTGAATTCATGAGACGATTTCCGAGTTCCTAGGGGTCCGGGAATTGTCTAAAGTCGATTTTTTTAGTCTTTCGCGTTTTTCTCGGCTCCTGGGCCTCCTAGAGCAAAACGGGTCCGGATTTGGACTCATACCGTTTTTCGCCCAAATTTTTGGAAATATCATAGCTAGGACAATTTGGCTGGCGCCATTGGATTCGTGAGACGATTTCCGAATTTTGTAGGGGTCCGGGAATTTTTCAAAATCGATTTTTTTAGTTTTTCGCGTTTTTCTCGGCTCCTGGGCCTCCTAGAGCAAAACGGGCCCGGATTTGGACTCATAGCGTTTTTCGCCCAAATTTTTGGAAATATCATAGCTACGACAATTTGGCTAGCGCCATTGCATTCGTGAGTCGATTCCCGATTTTTCTACGGCTCCAGGAATTTTCTAAAGTCGATTTTTTTAGTTTTTCGCGTTTATCTCTGCTCCTGGCCCTCCTAGAGCAAAACGGGCCCGGATTTGGGCTCGTACCGTTTTTCGCCCATATCTTTGTAAATATCATAGCTAGAACAATTTTGCCGGCGCCATTGGATTCGTGAGACGATTTCCGATTTGGCTAGGGGTCCGGGAATTTTCTAAAATCAATTTTTTTCGTTTTTCGCATTTTTCTCGGCTCGTGGGCCTCCTAGAGCAAAACGGGCCCGGATTTGGGCTCGTACCGTTTTTCGCCCATATCTTTGTAAATATCATAGCTAGGACAATTTGGCTGGCGTCATTGAATTCGTGAGACGATTTCCGAGTTCCTAGGGGTCCGGGAATTGTCTAAAGTCGATTTTTTTAGTCTTTCGCGTTTTTCTCGGCTCCTGGGCCTCCTAGAGCAAAACGGGCCCGGATTTGGGCTCGTACCGTTTTTCGCCCATATCTTTGTAAATATCATAGCTAGGACAATTTGGCTGGCGCCATTGAATTCATGAGACGATTTCCGAGTTCCTAGGGGTCCGGGAATTGTCTAAAGTCGATTTTTTTCGTCTTTCGCGTTTTTCTCGGCTCCTGGGCCTCCTAGAGCTAAACGGGCCCGGATTTGGGCTCGTACCGTTTTTCGCGCATATCTTTGGAAATATCATAGCTAGGACAATTTGGCTGGCGCCATTGGATTCGTGAGACGATTTCCGATTTTTCTAGGGGTCCGGGAATTTTCTGAAATCGATTTTTTCGTTTTTCGCGTTTTTCTCGGCTCCTGGGCCTCCTAGAGCAAAACGGGCCCGGATTTGGGCTCGTACCGTTTTTCGCCCATATCTTTGTAAATATCATAGCTAGGACAATTTGGCTGGCGCCATTGAATTCATGAGACGATTTCCGAGTTCCTAGGGGTCCGGGAATTGTCTAAAGTCGATTTTTTTAGTCTTTCGCGTTTTTCTCGGCTCCTGGGCCTCCTAGAGCTAAACGGGCCCGGATTTGGGCTCGTACCGTTTTTCGCCCATATCTTTGGAAATATCATAGCTAGGACAATTTGGCTGGCGCCATTGGATTCGTGAGACGATTTCCGATTTTTCTAGGGGTCCGGGAATTTTCTAAAATCGATTTTTTTGGTTTTTCGCGTTTTTCTCGGCTCGTGGGCCTCCTAGAGCAAAACGGGCCCGGATTTGGGCTCGTACCGTTTTTCGCCCATATCTTTGTAAATATCATAGCTAGGACAATTTGGCTGGCGTCATTGAATTCGTGAGACGATTTCCGAGTTCCTAGGGGTCCGGGAATTGTCTAAAGTCGATTTTTTTAGTCTTTCGCGTTTTTCTCGGCTCCTGGGCCTCCTAGAGCTAAACGGGCCCGGATTTGGGCTCGTACCGTTTTTCGCCCATATCTTTGGAAATATCATAGCTAGGACGATTTGGCTGGCGCCATTGAATTCATGAGACGATTTCCGAGTTCCTAGGGGTCCGGGAATTGTCTAAAGTCGATTTTTTTAGTCTTTCGCGTTTTTCTCGGCTCCTGGGCCTCCTAGAGCTAAACGGGCCCGGATTTGGGCTCGTACCGTTTTTCGCCCATATCTTTGGAAATATCATAGCTAGGACAATTTGGCTGGCGCCATTGGATTCGTGAGACGATTTCCGATTTTTCTAGGGGTCCGGGAATTTTCTAAAATCGATTTTTTTAGTTTTTCGCGTTTTTCTCTGCTCCTGGCCCTCCTAGAGCAAAACGGGCCCGGATTTGGGCTCGTACCGTTTTTCGCCCATATCTTTGTAAATATCATAGCTAGGACAATTTGGCTGGCGCCATTGGATTCGTGAGACGATTTCCGATTTTTCTACGGCTCCGGGAATTTTCTAAAGTCGATTTTTTTGGTTTTTCGCGTTTTTCTCGGCTCCTGGGCCTCCTAGAGCAAAACGGGCCCGGATTTGGGCTCGTACCGTTTTTCGCCCATATCTTTGTAAATATCATAGCTAGGACAATTTGGCTGGCGCCATTGAATTCGTGAGACGATTTCCGAGTTCCTAGGGGTCCGGGAATTGTCTAAAGTCGAGTTTTTTAGTCTTTCGCGTTTTTCTCGGCTCCTGGGCCTCCTAGAGCTAAACGGGCCCGGATTTGGGCTCGTACCGTTTTTCGCCCATATCTTTGGAAATATCATAGCTAGGACAATTTGGCTGGCGCCATTGGATTCGTGAGACGATTTCCGATTTTTGTAGGGGTCCGGGAAATTTTCAAAATCGATTTTTTTAGTTTTTCGCGTTTTTCTCGGCTCCTGGGCCTCCTAGAGCAAAACGGGCCCGGATTTGGACTCATAGCGTTTTTCGCCCAAATTTTTGGAAATATCATAGCTACGACAATTTGGCTAGCGCCATTGCATTCGTGAGTCGATTCCCGATTTTTCTACGGCTCCAGGAATTTTCTAAAGTCGATTTTTTTAGTTTTTCGCGTTTTTCTCTGCTCCTGGCCCTCCTAGAGCAAAACGGGCCCGGATTTGGGCTCGTACCGTTTTTCGCCCATATCTTTGTAAATATCATAGCTAGGACAATTTGGCTGGCGCCATTGGATTCGTGAGACGATTTCCGATTTTTCTAGGGGTCCGGGAATTTTCAAAAGTCGATTTTTTCGTTTTTCGCGTTTTTCTCGGCTCCTGGACCTCCTAGAGCAAAACGGGCACGGATTTGGGATCACACCGTTTGTCGCCCATATCTTTGGAAATTTCATAGCTAGAACAATTTTGCCGGCGCCATTGGATTCGTGAGACGATTTCCGATTTTGCTAGGGGTCCGGGAATTTTCTAAAATCAATTTTTTTCGTTTTTCGCATTTTTCAGGTCGCCTGCGGCTCGTAGAGCAAAAACTGCCCGGATTTGGTATCACACCGTTTTTCGTCAGTCAGTCCGATTCTTCTGCTCATGGGTATCAGTCCGATGCCTCTGCGCATGCGCATCAGTCCGATTCTTCTGCTGCTGCGCATCAATACCACTCCTCTGCGCCTGCGCATCAGTCCGACGATTCTGCACATTCTCATCAGTCCGACTCCCCTGTGCCTGCGCAGCACTCCGATTCTTCTGCTCCTGCGCATCAGTCCGATTCTTCTGCGCATGCGCGTCAGTCCGACCCTCCTGCTCCTGCACATCAGTCCGATTCCTCTGCGCATGCGAATCAGCCCGACTCCCCTGCGCCTGCGCATCAGTCCGGCTTTTCTACGCCTACGCGTCAGTCGGATTGTTCTGCGCATGCGCATCAGTTCGATTGCTCTCCGCCTGCACATCAGTCCAACTCCTATGGCTCCGAGAGCAAAACGGGCCCGAATTTGGGATCACACCGTTTGTCGCCTCTATCTTTGGAAATATCATAGCTAGGGCAATTTTGACGACGCCATTGGATTCGTGAGACGATTTCCGATTTTTCTAGGGGTCCGGGAATTTTCAAAAGTCGATTTTTTCGTTTTTCGCGTTTTTCTCGGCTCCTGGGCCTCCTAGAGCAAAACGGGCCCGGATTTGGTCTCATACCGTTTTTCGCCCATATCTTTGGAAATATCATAGCTAGGACAATTTGGCTGGCGCCATTGGATTCGTGAGACGATTTCCGATTTTTCTAGGGGTCCGGGAATTTTCTAAAATCGATTTTTTTAGTTTTTCGCGTTTTTCTCGGCTCCTGGGCCTCCTAGAGCAAAACGGGCCCGGATTTGGACTCATAGCGTTTTTCGCCCAAATTTTTGGAAATATCATAGCTAGGACAATTTGGCTAGCGCCATTGCATTCGTCAGTCGATTCCCGATTTTTCTACGGCTCCAGGAATGTTCTAAAGTCGATTTTTTTAGTTTTTCGCGTTTTTCTCTGCTCCTGGCCCTCCTAGAGCAAAACGGGCCCGGTTTTGGGCTCGTACCGTTTTTCGCCCATATCTTTGTAAATATCATAGCTAGGACAATTTGGCTGGCGCCATTGGATTCGTGAGACGATTTCCGATTTTTCTAGGGGTCCGGGAATTTTCAAAAGTCGATTTTTTAGTTTTTCGCGTTTTTCTCGGCTCCTGGACCTCCTAGAGCAAAACGGGCACGGATTTGGGATCACACCGTTTGTCGCCCATATCTTTGGAAATTTCATAGCTAGAACAATTTTGCCGGCGCCATTGGATTCGTGAGACGATTTCCGATTTTTCTAGGGGTCCGGGAATTTTCTAAAATCGATTTTTTTAGTTTTTCGCGTTTTTCTCGGCTCCTGGGCCTCCTAGAGCAAAACGGGCCCGGATTTGGACTCATACCGTTTTTCGCCCAAATTTTTGGAAATATCATAGCTAGGACAATTTGGCTAGCGCCATTGCATTCGTGAGTCGATTCCCGATTTTTCTACGGCTCCAGGAATTTTCTAAAGTCGATTTTTTTAGTTTTTCGCGTTTTTCTCTGCTCCTGGCCCTCCTAGAGCAAAACGGGCCCGGATTTGGGCTCGTACCGTTTTTCGCCCATATCTTTGTAAATATCATAGCTAGGACAATTTGCCTGGCGCCATTGGATTCGTGAGACGATTTCCGATTTTTCTAGTGGTCCGGGAATTTTCAAAAGTCGATTTTTTCGTTTTTCGCGTTTTTCAGGTCGCCTGCGGCTCGTAGAGCAAAAACTGCCCGGATTTGGTATCACACCGTTTTTCGTCAGTCAGTCCGATTCTTCTGCTCATGGGTATCAGTCCGATGCCTCTGCGCATGCGCGTCAGTCCGACCCTCCTGCTCCTGCACATCAGTCCGATTCCTCTGCGCATGCGCATCAGCCCGACTCCCCTGCGCCTGCGCATCAGTCCGGCTTTTCTACGCCTACGCGTCAGTCGGATTGTTCTGCGCATGCGCATCAGTTCGATTGCTCTCCGCCTGCACATCAGTCCAACTCCTATGGCTCCGAGAGCAAAACGGGCCCGAATTTGGGATCACACCGTTTGTCGCCTCTATCTTTGGAAATATCATAGCTAGGGCAATTTTGACGACGCCATTGGATTCGTGAGACGATTTCCGATTTTTCTAGGGGTCCGGGAATTTTCTAAAATCGATTTTTTTGGTTTTTCGCGTTTTTCTCGGCTCGTGGGCCTCCTAGAGCTAAACGGGCCCGGATTTGGGCTCGTACCGTTTTTCGCCCATATCTTTGGAAATATCATAGCTAGGACAATTTGGCTGGCGCCATTGGATTCGTGAGACGATTTCCGATTTTTCTAGGGGTCCGGGAATTTTCTAAAATCGATTTTTTTGGTTTTTCGCGTTTTTCTCGGCTCGTGGGCCTCCTAGAGCTAAACGGGCCCGGATTTGGGCTCGTACCGTTTTTCGCCCATATCTTTGGAAATATCATAGCTAGGACAATTTGGCTGGCGCCATTGAATTCATGAGACGATTTCCGAGTTCCTAGGGGTCCGGGAATTGTCTAAAGTCGATTTTTTTAGTCTTTCGCGTTTTTCTCGGCTCCTGGGCCTCCTAGAGCTAAACGGGCCCGGATTTGGGCTCGTACCGTTTTTCGCCCATATCTTTGGAAATATCATAGCTAGGACAATTTGGCTGGCGCCATTGGATTCGTGAGACGATTTCCGATTTTTCTAGGGGTCCGGGAATTTTCTAAAATCGATTTTTTTAGTTTTTCGCGTTTTTCTCGGCTCCTGGGCCTCCTAGAGCAAAACGGGTCCGGATTTGGACTCATACCGTTTTTCGCCCAAATTTTTGGAAATATCATAGCTAGGACAATTTGGCTAGCGCCATTGCATTCGTGAGTCGATTCCCGATTTTTCTACGGCTCCAGGAATTTTCTAAAGTCGATTTTTTTAGTTTTTCGCGTTTTTCTCTGCTCCTGGCCCTCCTAGAGCAAAACGGGCCCGGATTTGGGCTCGTACCGTTTTTCGCCCATATCTTTGTAAATATCATAGCTAGGACAATTTGGCTGGCGCCATTGGATTCGTGAGACGATTTCCGATTTTTCTACGGCTCCGGGAATTTTCTAAAGTCGATTTTTTTGGTTTTTCGCGTTTTTCTCGGCTCCTGGGCCTCCTAGAGCAAAACGGGCCCGGATTTGGGCTCGTACCGTTTTTCGCCCATATCTTTGTAAATATCATAGCTAGGACAATTTGGCTGGCGCCATTGAATTCGTGAGACGATTTCCGAGTTCCTAGGGGTCCGGGAATTGTCTAAAGTCGAGTTTTTTAGTCTTTCGCGTTTTTCTCGGCTCCTGGGCCTCCTAGAGCTAAACGGGCCCGGATTTGGGCTCGTACCGTTTTTCGCCCATATCTTTGGAAATATCATAGCTAGGACAATTTGGCTGGCGCCATTGGATTCGTGAGACGATTTCCGATTTTTGTAGGGGTCCGGGAATTTTTCAAAATCGATTTTTTTAGTTTTTCGCGTTTTTCTCGGCTCCTGGGCCTCCTAGAGCAAAACGGGCCCGGATTTGGACTCATAGCGTTTTTCGCCCAAATTTTTGGAAATATCATAGCTACGACAATTTGGCTAGCGCCATTGCATTCGTGAGTCGATTCCCGATTTTTCTACGGCTCCAGGAATTTTCTAAAGTCGATTTTTTTAGTTTTTCGCGTTTTTCTCTGCTCCTGGCCCTCCTAGAGCAAAACGGGCCCGGATTTGGGCTCGTACCGTTTTTCGCCCATATCTTTGTAAATATCATAGCTAGGACAATTTGGCTGGCGCCATTGGATTCGTGAGACGATTTCCGATTTTTCTAGGGGTCCGGGAATTTTCAAAAGTCGATTTTTTCGTTTTTCGCGTTTTTCTCGGCTCCTGGACCTCCTAGAGCAAAACGGGCACGGATTTGGGATCACACCGTTTGTCGCCCATATCTTTGGAAATTTCATAGCTAGAACAATTTTGCCGGCGCCATTGGATTCGTGAGACGATTTCCGATTTTGCTAGGGGTCCGGGAATTTTCTAAAATCAATTTTTTTCGTTTTTCGCATTTTTCAGGTCGCCTGCGGCTCGTAGAGCAAAAACTGCCCGGATTTGGTATCACACCGTTTTTCGTCAGTCAGTCCGATTCTTCTGCTCATGGGTATCAGTCCGATGCCTCTGCGCATGCGCATCAGTCCGATTCTTCTGCTGCTGCGCATCAATACCACTCCTCTGCGCCTGCGCATCAGTCCGACGCTTCTGCACATTCTCATCAGTCCGACTCCCCTGTGCCTGCGCAGCACTCCGATTCTTCTGCTCCTGCGCGTCAGTCCGACCCTCCTGCTCCTGCACATCAGTCCGATTCCTCTGCGCATGCGCATCAGCCCGACTCCCCTGCGCCTGCGCTTCAGTCCGGCTTTTCTACGCCTACGCGTCAGTCGGATTGTTCTGCGCATGCGCATCAGTTCGATTGCTCTCCGCCTGCACATCAGTCCAACTCCTATGGCTCCGAGAGCAAAACGGGCCCGAATTTGGGATCACACCGTTTGTCGCCTCTATCTTTGGAAATATCATAGCTAGGGCAATTTTGACGACGCCATTGGATTCGTGAGACGATTTCCGATTTTTCTAGGGGTCCGGGAATTTTCAAAAGTCGATTTTTTCGTTTTTCGCGTTTTTCTCGGCTCCTGGACCTCCTAGAGCAAAACGGGCACGGATTTGGGATCACACCGTTTGTCGCCCATATCTTTGGAAGTTTAATAGCTAGAACAATTTTGCCGGCGCCATTGGATTCGTGAGACGATTTCCGATTTGGCTAGGGGTCCGGGAATTTTCTAAAATCAATTTTTTTCGTTTTTCGCATTTTTCTCGGCTCCTGGGCCTCCTAGAGCTAAACGGGCCCGGATTTGGGCTCGTACCGTTTTTCGCCCATATCTTTGGAAATATCATAGCTAGGACAATTTGGCTGGCGCCATTGGATTCGTGAGACGATTTCCGATTTTTCTAGGGGTCCGGGAATTTTCTAAAATCGATTTTTTTGGTTTTTCGCGTTTTTCTCGGCTCGTGGGCCTCCTAGAGCAAAACGGGCCCGGATTTGGGCTCGTACCGTTTTTCGCCCATATCTTTGTAAATATCATAGCTAGGACAATTTGGCTGGCGTCATTGAATTCGTGAGACGATTTCCGAGTTCCTAGGGGTCCGGGAATTGTCTAAAGTCGATTTTTTTAGTCTTTCGCGTTTTTCTCGGCTCCTGGGCCTCCTAGAGCTAAACGGGCCCGGATTTGGGCTCGTACCGTTTTTCGCCCATATCTTTGGAAATATCATAGCTAGGACAATTTGGCTGGCGCCATTGGATTCGTGAGACGATTTCCGATTTTTCTAGGGGTCCGGGAATTTTCTAAAATCGATTTTTTCGTTTTTCGCGTTTTTCTCGGCTCCTGGGCCTCCTAGAGCAAAACGGGCCCGGATTTGGGCTCGTACCGTTTTTCGCCCATATCTTTGTAAATATCATAGCTAGGACAATTTGGCTGGCGCCATTGAATTCATGAGACGATTTCCGAGTTCCTAGGGGTCCGGGAATTGTCTAAAGTCGATTTTTTTAGTCTTTCGCGTTTTTCTCGGCTCCTGGGCCTCCTAGAGCAAAACGGGTCCGGATTTGGACTCATACCGTTTTTCGCCCAAATTTTTGGAAATATCATAGCTAGGACAATTTGGCTAGCGCCATTGCATTCGTGAGTCGATTCCCGATTTTTCTACGGCTCCAGGAATTTTCTAAAGTCGATTTTTTTAGTTTTTCGCGTTTTTCTCTGCTCCTGGCCCTCCTAGAGCAAAACGGGCCCGGATTTGGGCTCGTACCGTTTTTCGCCCATATCTTTGTAAATATCCTAGCTAGGACAATTTGGCTGGCGCCATTGGATTCGTGAGACTATTTCCGATTTTTCTACGGCTCCGGGAATTTTCTAAAGTCGATTTTTTTGGTTTTTCGCGTTTTTCTCGGCTCCTGGGCCTCCTAGAGCAAAACGGGCCCGGATTTGGGCTCGTACCGTTTTTCGCCCATATCTTTGCAAATATCATAGCTAGGACAATTTGGCTGGCGCCATTGAATTCGTGAGACGATTTCCGAGTTCCTAGGGGTCCGGGAATTGTCTAAAGTCGAGTTTTTTAGTCTTTCGCGTTTTTCTCGGCTCCTGGGCCTCCTAGAGCAAAACGGGCCCGGATTTGGACTCATACCGTTTTTCGCCCAAATTTTTGGAAATATCATAGCTAGGACAATTTGGCTAGCGCCATTGCATTCGTGAGTCGATTCCCGATTTTTCTACGGCTCCAGGAATTTTCTAAAGTCGATTTTTTTAGTTTTTCGCGTTTTTCTCTGCTCCTGGCCCTCCTAGAGCAAAACGGGCCCGGATTTGGGCTCGTACCGTTTTTCGCCCATATCTTTGTAAATATCATAGCTAGGACAATTTGGCTGGCGCCATTGGATTCGTGAGACGATTTCCGATTTTTCTAGGGGTCCGGGAATTTTCAAAAGTCGATTTTTTCGTTTTTCGCGTTTTTCTCGGCTCCTGGACCTCCTAGAGCAGAACGGGCACGGATTTGGGATCACACCGTTTGTCGCCCATATCTTTGGAAATTTCATAGCTATAACAATTTTGCCGGCGCCATTGGATTCGTGAGACGATTTCCGATTTTGCTAGGGGTCCGGGAATTTTCTAAAATCAATTTTTTTCGTTTTTCGCATTTTTCAGGTCGCCTGCGGCTCGTAGAGCAAAAACTGCCCGGATTTGGTATCACACCGTTTTTCGTCAGTCAGTCCGATTCTTCTGCTCATGGGTATCAGTCCGATGCCTCTGCGCATGCGCATCAGTCCGATTCTTCTGCTGCTGCGCATCAATACCACTCCTCTGCGCCTGCGCATCAGTCCGACGCTTCTGCACATGCGCATCAGTCCGACTCCCCTGTGCCTGCGCAGCACTCCGATTCTTCTGCTCCTGCGCATCAGTCCGATTCTTCTGCGCATGAGCATCAGTCCGACTCCCCTGCGCCTGCGCATCAGTCCGACTCTTCTGCGCATGCGCATCAGTGCGATTTTCCTGCGACTGCGCATCAGTCGGATTCTTCTGCGCATGCGCGTCAGTCCGACCCTCCTGCTCCTGCACATCAGTCCGATTCCTCTGCGCATGCGCATCAGCCCGACTCCCCTGCGCCTGCGCATCAGTCCGGCTTTTCTGCGCCTACGCGTCAGTCGGATTGTTCTGCGCATGCGCATCAGTTCGATTGCTCTCCGCCTGCACATCAGTCCAACTCCTATGGCTCCGAGAGCAAAACGGGCCCGAATTTGGGATCACACCGTTTGTCGCCTCTATCTTTGGAAATATCATAGCTAGGGCAATTTTGACGACGCCATTGGATTCGTGAGACGATTTCCGATTTTTCTAGGGGTCCGGGAATTTTCAAAAGTCGATTTTTTCGTTTTTCGCGTTTTTCTCGGCTCCTGGGCCTCCTAGAGCAAAACGGGCCCGGATTTGGTCTCATACCGTTTTTCGCCCATATCTTTGGAAATATCACAGCTAGGACAATTTGGCTGGCGCCATTGGATTCGTGAGACGATTTCCGATTTTTCTAGGGGTCCGGGAATTTTCAAAAGTCGATTTTTTCGTTTTTCGCGTTTTTCTCGGCTCCTGGACCTCCTAGAGCAAAACGGGCACGGATTTGGGATCACACCGTTTGTCGCCCATATCTTTGGAAGTTTAATAGCTAGAACAGTTTTGCCGGCGCCATTGGATTCGTGAGACGATTTCCGATTTGGCTAGGGGTCCGGGAATTTTCTAAAATCGATTTTTTCGTTTTTCGCGTTTTTCTCGGCTCCTGGGCCTCCTAGAGCAAAACGGGCCCGGATTTGGTCTCATACCGTTTTTCGCCCATATCTTTGGAAATATCATAGCTAGGACAATTTGGCTGGCGCCATTGGATTCGTGAGACGATTTCCGATTTTTCTAGGGGTCCGGGAATTTTCTAAAATCGATTTTTTTGGTTTTTCGCGTTTTTCTCGGCTCGTGGGCCTCCTAGAGCAAAACGGGCCCGGATTTGGGCTCGTACCGTTTTTCGCCCATATCTTTGTAAATATCATAGCTAGGACAATTTGGCTGGCGTCATTGAATTCGTGAGACGATTTCCGAGTTCCTAGAGGTCCGGGAATTGTCTAAAGTCGATTTTTTTAGTCTTTCGCGTTTTTCTCGGCTCCTGGGCCTCCTAGAGCTAAACGGGCCCGGATTTGGGCTCGTACCGTTTTTCGCCCATATCTTTGGAAATATCATAGCTAGGACAATTTGGCTGGCGCCATTGGATTCGTGAGACCATTTCCGATTTTTCTAGGGGTCCGGGAATTTTCTAAAATCGATTTTTTCGTTTTTCGCGTTTTTCTCGGCTCCTGGGCCTCCTAGAGCAAAACGGGCCCGGATTTGGGCTCGGACCGTTTTTCGCCCATATCTTTGTAAATATCATAGCTAGGACAATTTGGCTGGCGCCATTGAATTCATGAGACGATTTCCGAGTTCCTAGGGGTCCGGGAATTGTCTAAAGTCGATTTTTTTAGTCTTTCGCGTTTTTCTCGGCTCCTGGGCCTCCTAGAGCAAAACGGGTCCGGATTTGGACTCATACCGTTTTTCGCCCAAATTTTTGGAAATATCATAGCTAGGACAATTTGGCTGGCGCCATTGGATTCGTGAGACGATTTCCGAATTTTGTAGGGGTCCGGGAATTTTTCAAAATCGATTTTTTTAGTTTTTCGCGTTTTTCTCGGCTCCTGGGCCTCCTAGAGCAAAACGGGCCCGGATTTGGACTCATAGCGTTTTTCGCCCAAATTTTTGGAAATATCATAGCTACGACAATTTGGCTAGCGCCATTGCATTCGTGAGTCGATTCCCGATTTTTCTACGGCTCCAGGAATTTTCTAAAGTCGATTTTTTTAGTTTTTCGCGTTTATCTCTGCTCCTGGCCCTCCTAGAGCAAAACGGGCCCGGATTTGGGCTCGTACCGTTTTTCGCCCATATCTTTGTAAATATCATAGCTAGAACAATTTTGCCGGCGCCATTGGATTCGTGAGACGATTTCCGATTTGGCTAGGGGTCCGGGAATTTTCTAAAATCAATTTTTTTCGTTTTTCGCATTTTTCTCGGCTCGTGGGCCTCCTAGAGCAAAACGGGCCCGGATTTGGGCTCGTACCGTTTTTCGCCCATATCTTTGTAAATATCATAGCTAGGACAATTTGGCTGGCGTCATTGAATTCGTGAGACGATTTCCGAGTTCCTAGGGGTCCGGGAATTGTCTAAAGTCGATTTTTTTAGTCTTTCGCGTTTTTCTCGGCTCCTGGGCCTCCTAGAGCTAAACGGGCCCGGATTTGGGCTCGTACCGTTTTTCGCCCATATCTTTGGAAATATCATAGCTAGGACAATTTGGCTGGCGCCATTGGATTCGTGAGACGATTTCCGATTTTTCTAGGGGTCCGGGAATTTTCTAAAATCGATTTTTTCGTTTTTCGCGTTTTTCTCGGCTCCTGGGCCTCCTAGAGCAAAACGGGCCCGGATTTGGGCTCGTACCGTTTTTCGCCCATATCTTTGCAAATATCATAGCTAGGACAATTTGGCTGGCGCCATTGAATTCGTGAGACGATTTCCGAGTTCCTAGGGGTCCGGGAATTGTCTAAAGTCGAGTTTTTTAGTCTTTCGCGTTTTTCTCGGCTCCTGGGCCTCCTAGAGCAAAACGGGCCCGGATTTGGACTCATACCGTTTTTCGCCCAAATTTTTGGAAATATCATAGCTAGGACAATTTGGCTAGCGCCATTGCATTCGTGAGACGATTTCCGATTTTTCTAGGGGTCCGGGAATTTTCAAAAGTCGATTTTTTCGTTTTTCGCGTTTTTCTCGGCTCCTGGACCTCCTAGAGCAAAACGGGCACGGATTTGGGATCACACCGTTTGTCGCCCATATCTTTGGAAGTTTAATAGCTAGAACAATTTTGCCGGCGCCATTGGATTCGTGAGACGATTTCCGATTTGGCTAGGGGTCCGGGAATTTTCTAAAATCAATTTTTTTCGTTTTTCGCATTTTTCTCGGCTCCTGGGCCTCCTAGAGCTAAACGGGCCCGGATTTGGGCTCGTACCGTTTTTCGCCCATATCTTTGGAAATATCATAGCTAGGACAATTTGGCTGGCGCCATTGGATTCGTGAGACGATTTCCGATTTTTCTAGGGGTCCGGGAATTTTCTAAAATCGATTTTTTTGGTTTTTCGCGTTTTTCTCGGCTCGTGGGCCTCCTAGAGCAAAACGGGCCCGGATTTGGGCTCGTACCGTTTTTCGCCCATATCTTTGTAAATATCATAGCTAGGACAATTTGGCTGGCGTCATTGAATTCGTGAGACGATTTCCGAGTTCCTAGGGGTCCGGGAATTGTCTAAAGTCGATTTTTTTAGTCTTTCGCGTTTTTCTCGGCTCCTGGGCCTCCTAGAGCTGAACGGGCCCGGATTTGGGCTCGTACCGTTGTTCGCCCATATCTTTGGAAATATCATAGCTAGGACAATTTGGCTGGCGCCATTGGATTCGTGAGACGATTTCCGATTTTTCTAGGGGTCCGGGAATTTTCTAAAATCGATTTTTTCGTTTTTCGCGTTTTTCTCGGCTCCTGGGCCTCCTAGAGCAAAACGGGCCCGGATTTGGGCTCGTACCGTTTTTCGCCCATATCTTCGCAAATATCATAGCTAGGACAATTTGGCTGGCGCCATTGAATTCGTGAGACGATTTCCGAGTTCCTAGGGGTCCGGGAATTGTCTAAAGTCGAGTTTTTTAGTCTTTCGCGTTTTTCTCGGCTCCTGGGCCTCCTAGAGCAAAACGGGCCCGGATTTGGACTCATACCGTTTTTCGCCCAAATTTTTGGAAATATCATAGCTAGGACAATTTGGCTAGCGCCATTGCATTCGTGAGTCGATTCCCGATTTTTCTACGGCTCCAGGAATTTTCTAAAGTCGATTTTTTTAGTTTTTCTCGTTTTTCTCTGCTCCTGGACCTCCTAGAGCAAAACGGGCACGGATTTGGGATCACACCGTTTGTCGCCCATATCTTTGGAAATTTCATAGCTAGAACAATTTTGCCGGCGCCATTGGATTCGTGAGACGATTTCCGATTTTGCTAGGGGTCCGGGAATTTTCTAAAATCAATTTTTTTCGTTTTTCGCATTTTTCAGGTCGCCTGCGGCTCGTAGAGCAAAAACTGCCCGGATTTGGTATCACACCGTTTTTCGTCAGTCAGTCCGATTCTTCTGCTCATGGGTATCAGTCCGATGCCTCTGCGCATGCGCATCAGTCCGATTCTTCTGCTGCTGCGCATCAATACCACTCCTCTGCGCCTGCGCATCAGTCCGACGCTTCTGCACATTCTCATCAGTCCGACTCCCCTGTGCCTGCCCAGCACTCCGATTCTTCTGCTCCTGCGCATCAGTCCGAATCTTCTGCGCATGAGCATCAGTCCGACTCCCCTGCGCCTGCGCATCAGCCCGACTCTTCTGCGCATGCGCATCAGTGCGATTTTCCTGCGACTGCGCATCAGTCGGATTCTTCTGCGCATGCGCGTCAGTCCGACCCTCCTGCTCCTGCACATCAGTCCGATTCCTCTGCGCATGCGCATCAGCCCGACTCCCCTGCGCCTGCGCATCAGTCCGGCTTTTCTGCGCCTACGCGTCAGTCGGATTGTTCTGCGCATGCGCATCAGTTCGATTGCTGTCCGCCTGCACATCAGTCCAACTCCTATGGCTCCGAGAGCAAAACGGGCCCGAATTTGGGATCACACCGTTTGTCGCCTCTATCTTTGGAAATATCATAGCTAGAACAATTTGGCTGGCGCCATTGGATTCGTGAGACGATTTCCGAGTTCCTAGGGGTCCGGGAATTGTCTAAAGTCGAGTTTTTTAGTCTTTCGCGTTTTTCTCGGCTCCTGGGCCTCCTAGAGCTAAACGGGCCCGGATTTGGGCTCGTACCGTTTTTCGCCCATATCTTTGGAAATATCATAGCTAGGACAATTTGGCTGGCGCCATTGGATTCGTGAGACGATTTCCGATTTTTGTAGGGGTCCGGGAATTTTTCAAAATCGATTTTTTTAGTTTTTCGCGTTTTTCTCGGCTCCTGGGCCTCCTAGAGCAAAACGGGCCCGGATTTGGACTCATAGCGTTTTTCGCCCAAATTTTTGGAAATATCATAGCTACGACAATTTGGCTAGCGCCATTGCATTCGTGAGTCGATTCCCGATTTTTCTACGGCTCCAGGAATTTTCTAAAGTCGATTTTTTTAGTTTTTCGCGTTTTTCTCTGCTCCTGGCCCTCCTAGAGCAAAACGGGCCCGGATTTGGGCTCGTACCGTTTTTCGCCCATATCTTTGTAAATATCATAGCTAGGACAATTTGGCTGGCGCCATTGGATTCGTGAGACGATTTCCGATTTTTCTAGGGGTCCGGGAATTTTCAAAAGTCGATTTTTTCGTTTTTCGCGTTTTTCTCGGCTCCTGGACCTCCTAGAGCAAAACGGGCACGGATTTGGGATCACACCGTTTGTCGCCCATATCTTTGGAAATTACATAGCTAGAACAATTTTGCCGGCGCCATTGGATTCGTGAGACGATTTCCGATTTTTCTACGGCTCCGGGAATTTTCTAAAGTCGATTTTTTTGGTTTTTCGCGTTTTTCTCGGCTCCTGGGCCTCCTAGAGCAAAACGGGCCCGGATTTGGGCTCGTACCGTTTTTCGCCCATATCTTTGCAAATATCATAGCTAGGACAATTTGGCTGGCGCCATTGAATTCGTGAGACGATTTCCTGGTTCCTAGGGGTCCGGGAATTGTCTAAAGTCGAGTTTTTTAGTCTTTCGCGTTTGTCTCGGCTCCTGGGCCTCCTAGAGCAAAACGGGCCCGGATTTGGACTCATACCGTTTTTCGCCCAAATTTTTGGAAATATCATAGCTAGGACAATTTGGCTGGCGCCATGGGATTCGTGAGACGATTTCCGATTTTGTAGGGGTCCGGGAATTTTTCAAAATCGATTTTTTTCGTTTTTCGCGTTTTTCTCGGCTCCTGGGCCTCCTAGAGCAAAACGGGCCCGGATTTGGACTCATAGCGTTTTTCGCCCAAATTTTTGGAAATATCATAGCTACGACAATTTGGCTAGCGCCATTGCATTCGTGAGTCGATTCCCGATTTTTCTACGGCTCCAGGAATTTTCTAAAGTCGATTTTGTTAGTTTTTCGCGTTTTTCTCTGCTCCTGGCCCTCCTAGAGCAAAACGGGCCCGGATTTGGGCTCGTACCGTTTTTCGCCCATATCTTTGTAAATATCATAGCTAGGACAATTTGGCTGGCGCCATTGGATTCGTGAGACGATTTCCGATTTTTCTAGGGGTCCGGGAATTTTCAAAAGTCGATTTTTTCGTTTTTCGCGTTTTTCTCGGCTCCTGGACCTCCTAGAGCAAAACGGGCACGGATTTGGGATCACACCGTTTGTCGCCCATATCTTTGGAAATTTCATAGCTAGAACAATTTTGCCGGCGCCATTGGATTCGTGAGACGATTTCCGATTTTTCTAGGGGTCCGGGAATTTTCTAAAATCGATTTTTTTAGTTTTTCGCGTTTTTCTCGGCTCCTGGGCCTCCTAGAGCAAAACGGGCCCGGATTTGGACTCATACCGTTTTTCGCCCAAATTTTTGGAAATATCATAGCTAGGACAATTTGGCTAGCGCCATTGCAATCGTGAGTCGATTCCCGATTTTTCTACGGCTCCAGGAATTTTCTAAAGTCGATTTGTTTAGTTTTTCGCGTTTTTTTCTGCTCCTGGCCCTCCTAGAGCAAAACGGGCCCGATTTGGGCTCGTACCGTTTTTCGCCCATATCTTTGTAAATATCATAGCTAGGACAATTTGGCTAGCGCCATTGGATTCGTGAGACGATTTCCGATTTTTCTAGGGGTCCGGGAATTTTCAAAAGTCGATTTTTTCGTTTTTCGCGTTTTTCTCGGCTCCTGGACCTCCTAGAGCAAAACGGGCACGGATTTGGGATCACACCGTTTGTCGCCCATATCTTTGGAAATTTCATAGCTAGAACAATTTTGCCGGCGCCATTGGATTCGTGAGACGATTTCCGATTTTTCTAGGGGTCCGGGAATTTTCTAAAATCGATTTTTTTAGTTTTTCGCGTTTTTCTCGGCTCCTGGGCCTCCTAGAGCAAAACGGGCCCGGATTTGGACTCATACCGTTTTTCGCCCAAATTTTTGGAAATATCATAGCTAGGACAATTTGGCTAGCGCCATTGCAATCGTGAGTCGATTCCCGATTTTTCTACGGCTCCAGGAATTTTCTAAAGTCGATTTGTTTAGTTTTTCGCGTTTTTTTCTGCTCCTGGCCCTCCTAGAGCAAAACGGGCCCGATTTGGGCTCGTACCGTTTTTCGCCCATATCTTTGTAAATATCATAGCTAGGACAATTTGGCTAGCGCCATTGGATTCGTGAGACGATTTCCGATTTTTCTAGGGGTCCGGGAATTTTCAAAAGTCGATTTTTTCGTTTTTCGCGTTTTTCTCGGCTCCTGGACCTCCTAGAGCAAAACGGGCACGGATTTGGGATCACACCGTTTGTCGCCCATATCTTTGGAAATTACATAGCTAGAACAATTTTGCCGGCGCCATTGGATTCGTGAGACGATTTCCGATTTTGCTAGGGGTCCGGGAATTTTCTAAAATCAATTTTTTTCGTTTTTCGCATTTTTCAGGTCGCCTGCGGCTCGTAGAGCAAAAACTGCCCGGATTTGGTATCACACCGTTTTTCGTCAGTCAGTCCGATTCTTCTGCTCATGGGTATCAGTCCGATGCCTCTGCGCATGCGCATCAGTCCGATTCTTCTGCTGCTGCGCATCAATACCACTCCTCTGCGCCTGCGCATCAGTCCGACGCTTCTGCACATGCGCATCAGTCCGACTCCCCTGTGCCTGCGCAGCACTCCGATTCTTCTGCTCCTGCGCATCAGTCCGATTCTTCTGCGCATGAGCATCAGTCCGACTCCCCTGCGCCTGCGCATCAGTGCGACTCTTCTGCGCATGCGCATCAGTGCGATTTTCCTGCGACTGCGCATCAGTCGGATTCTTCTGCGCATGCGCGTCAGTCCGACCCTCCTGCTCCTGCACATCAGTCCGATTCCTCTGCGCATGCGCATCAGCCCGACTCCCCTGCGCCTGCGCATCAGTCCGGCTTTTCTGCGCCTACGCGTCAGTCGGATTGTTCTGCGCATGCGCATCAGTTCGATTGCTCTCCGCCTGCACATCAGTCCAACTCCTATGGCTCCGAGAGCAAAACGGGCCCGAATTTGGGATCACACCGTTTGTCGCCTCTATCTTTGGAAATATCATAGCTAGGGCAATTTTGACGACGCCATTGGATTCGTGAGACGATTTCCGATTTGGCTAGGGGTCCGGGAATTTTCTAAAATCAATTTTTTTCGTTTTTCGCATTTTTCTCGGCTCCTGGGCCTCCTAGAGCTAAACGGGCCCGGATTTGGGCTCGTACCGTTTTTCGCCCATATCTTTGGAAATATCATAGCTAGGACAATTTGGCTGGCGCCATTGGATTCGTGAGACGATTTCCCATTTTTCTAGGGGCCCGGGAATTTTCTAAAATCGATTTTTTTGGTTTTTCGCGTTTTTCTCGGCTCGTGGGCCTCCTAGAGCAAAACGGGCCCGGATTTGGGCTCGTACCGTTTTTCGCCCATATCTTTGTAAATATCATAGCTAGGACAATTTGGCTGGCGTCATTGAATTCGTGAGACGATTTCCGAGTTCCTAGGGGTCCGGGAATTGTCTAAAGTCGATTTTTTTAGTCTTTCGCGTTTTTCTCGGCTCCTGGGCCTCCTAGAGCTAAACGGGCCCGGATTTGGGCTCGTACCATTTTTCGCCCATATCTTTGGAAATATCATAGCTAGGACAATTTGGCTGGCGCCATTGGATTCGTGAGACGATTTCCGATTTTTCTAGGGGTCCGGGAATTTTCTAAAATCGATTTTTTTGGTTTTTCGCGTTTTTCTCTGCTCCTGGCCCTCCTAGAGCAAAACGGGCCCGGATTTGGGCTCGTACCGTTTTTCGCCCATATCTTTGTAAATATCATAGCTAGGACAATTTGGCTGGCGCCATTGGATTCGTGAGACGATTTCCGATTTTTCTAGGGGTCCGGGAATTTTCAAAGTCGATTTTTTCGTTTTTCGCGTTTTTCTCGGCTCCTGGACCTCCTAGAGCAAAACGGGCACGGATTTGGGATCACACCGTTTGTCGCCCATATCTTTGGAAATTTCATAGCTAGAACAATTTTGCCGGCGCCATTGGATTCGTGAGACGATTTCCGATTTTGCTAGGGGTCCGGGAATTTTCTAAAATCAATTTTTTTCGTTTTTCGCATTTTTCAGGTCGCCTGCGGCTCGTAGAGCAAAAACTGCCCGGATTTGGTATCACACCGTTTTTCGTCAGTCAGTCCGATTCTTCTGCTCATGGGTATCAGTCCGATGCCTCTGCGCATGCGCATCAGTCCGATTCTTCTGCTGCTGCGCATCAATACCACTCCTCTGCGCCTGCGCATCAGTCCGACGCTTCTGCACATTCTCATCAGTCCGACTCCCCTGTGCCTGCCCAGCACTCCGATTCTTCTGCTCCTGCACATCAGTCCGATTCCTCTGCGCATGCGCATCAGCCCGACTCCCCTGCGCCTGCGCATCAGTCCGGCTTTTCTGCGCCTACGCGTCAGTCGGATTGTTCTGCGCATGCGCATCAGTTCGATTGCTGTCCGCCTGCACATCAGTCCAACTCCTATGGCTCCGAGAGCAAAACGGGCCCGAATTTGGTATCACACCGTTTGTCGCCTCTATCTTTGGAAATATCATAGCTAGGACAATTTGGCTGGCGCCATTGGATTCGTGAGACGGTTTCCGATTTTTCTAAGGGTCCGGGAATTTTCTAAAGTCGATTTTTTTAGTTTTTCGCGTTTTTCTCGGCTCCTGGGCCTCCTAGAGCAAAACGGACCCTGATTTGGGATTGCACCGTTTTTCGCCCATACCTTTGGAAATATCATAGCTAGGACAATTTGGCTGGTGCCATTCTATTCGTGAGACGATTTCCGATTTTTCTAGGGGTCCGGGAATTTTCTAAAGTCGATTTTTTTAGTTTTTCGCGTTTTTCTCGGCTCCTGGGCCTCCTAGAGCAAAACGGGCCCGGATTTGGACTCATACCGTTTTTCGCCCATATCTTTGCAAATATCACAGCTAGGACCATTTGGCTAGCGCCATTGGATTCGTGAGTCGATTTCCGAGTTCCTAGGGGTCCGGGAATTGTCTAAAATCGATTTTTTTAGTTTTTCGCGTTTTTCTCGGCTCCTGGGCCTCCTAGAGCAAAACGGGCCCGGATTTGGACTCATACCGTTTTTCGCCCAAATTTTTGGAAATATCATAGTTAGGACAATTTGGCTAGCGCCATTGCATTCGTGAGTCGATTCCCGATTTTTCTACGGCTCCAGGAATTTTCTAAAGTCGATTTTTTTAGTTTTTCGCGTTTTTCTCTGCTCCTGGCCCTCCTAGAGCAAAACGGGCCCGGATTTGGGCTCGTACCGTTTTTCGCTCATATCTTTGTAAATATCATAGCTAGGACACTTTGGCTGGCGCCATTGGATTCGTGAGACGATTTCCGATTTTTCTAGTGGTCTGGGAATTTTCAAAAGTCGATTTTTTCGTTTTTCGCGTTTTTCTCGGCTCCTGGACCTCCTAGAGCAAAACGGGCACGGATTTGGGATCACACCGTTTGTCGCCCATATCTTTGGAAATTTCATAGCTAGAACAATTTTGCCGGCGCCATTGGATTCGTGAGACGATTTCCGATTTTGCTAGGGGTCCGGGAATTTTCTAAAATCAATTTTTTTCGTTTTTCGCATTTTTCAGGTCGCCTGCGGCTCGTAGAGCAAAAACTGCCCGGATTTGGTATCACACCGTTTTTCGTCAGTCAGTCCGATTCTTCTGCTCATGGGTATCAGTCCGATGCCTCTGCGCATGCGCATCAGTCCGATTCTTCTGCTGCTGCGCATCAATACCACTCCTCTGCGCCTGCGCATCAGTCCGACGCTTCTGCACATGCGCATCAGTCCGACTCCCCTGTGCCTGCGCAGCACTCCGATTCTTCTGCTCCTGCGCATCAGTCCGATTCTTCTGCGCATGAGCATCAGTCCGACTCCCCTGCGCCTGCGCATCAGTCCGACTCTTCTGCGCATGCGCATCAGTGCGATTTTCCTGCGACTGCGCATCAGTCGGATTCTTCTGCGCATGCGCGTCAGTCCGACCCTCCTGCTCCTGCACATCAGTCCGATTCCTCTGCGCATGCGCATCAGCCCGACTCCCCTGCGCCTGCGCATCAGTCCGGCTTTTCTGCGCCTACGCGTCAGTCGGATTGTTCTGCGCATGCGCATCAGTTCGATTGCTCTCCGCCTGCACATCAGTCCAACTCCTATGGCTCCGAGAGCAAAACGGGCCCGAATTTGGGATCACACCGTTTGTCGCCTCTATCTTTGGAAATATCATAGCTAGGGCAATTTTGACGACGCCATTGGATTCGTGAGACGATTTCCGATTTGGCTAGGGGTCCGGGAATTTTCTAAAATCAATTTTTTTCGTTTTTCGCATTTTTCTCGGCTCCTGGGCCTCCTAGAGCTAAACGGGCACGGATTTGGGATCACACCGTTTGTCGCCCATATCTTTGGAAATTACATAGCTAGAACAATTTTGCCGGCGCCATTGGATTCGTGAGACGATTTCCGATTTTGCTAGGGGTCCGGGAATTTTCTAAAATCAATTTTTTTCGTTTTTCGCATTTTTCAGGTCGCCTGCGGCTCGTAGAGCAAAAACTGCCCGGATTTGGTATCACACCGTTTTTCGTCAGTCAGTCCGATTCTTCTGCTCATGGGTATCAGTCCGATGCCTCTGCGCATGCGCATCAGTCCGATTCTTCTGCTGCTGCGCATCAATACCACTCCTCTGCGCCTGCGCATCAGTCCGACGCTTCTGCACATGCGCATCAGTCCGACTCCCCTGTGCCTGCGCAGCACTCCGATTCTTCTGCTCCTGCGCATCAGTCCGATTCTTCTGCGCATGAGCATCAGTCCGACTCCCCTGCGCCTGCGCATCAGTGCGACTCTTCTGCGCATGCGCATCAGTGCGATTTTCCTGCGACTGCGCATCAGTCGGATTCTTCTGCGCATGCGCGTCAGTCCGACCCTCCTGCTCCTGCACATCAGTCCGATTCCTCTGCGCATGCGCATCAGCCCGACTCCCCTGCGCCTGCGCATCAGTCCGGCTTTTCTGCGCCTACGCGTCAGTCGGATTGTTCTGCGCATGCGCATCAGTTCGATTGCTCTCCGCCTGCACATCAGTCCAACTCCTATGGCTCCGAGAGCAAAACGGGCCCGAATTTGGGATCACACCGTTTGTCGCCTCTATCTTTGGAAATATCATAGCTAGGGCAATTTTGACGACGCCATTGGATTCGTGAGACGATTTCCGATTTGGCTAGGGGTCCGGGAATTTTCTAAAATCAATTTTTTTCGTTTTTCGCATTTTTCTCGGCTCCTGGGCCTCCTAGAGCTAAACGGGCCCGGATTTGGGCTCGTACCGTTTTTCGCCCATATCTTTGGAAATATCATAGCTAGGACAATTTGGCTGGCGCCATTGGATTCGTGAGACGATTTCCCATTTTTCTAGGGGCCCGGGAATTTTCTAAAATCGATTTTTTTGGTTTTTCGCGTTTTTCTCGGCTCGTGGGCCTCCTAGAGCAAAACGGGCCCGGATTTGGGCTCGTACCGTTTTTCGCCCATATCTTTGTAAATATCATAGCTAGGACAATTTGGCTGGCGTCATTGAATTCGTGAGACGATTTCCGAGTTCCTAGGGGTCCGGGAATTGTCTAAAGTCGATTTTTTTAGTCTTTCGCGTTTTTCTCGGCTCCTGGGCCTCCTAGAGCTAAACGGGCCCGGATTTGGGCTCGTACCATTTTTCGCCCATATCTTTGGAAATATCATAGCTAGGACAATTTGGCTGGCGCCATTGGATTCGTGAGACGATTTCCGATTTTTCTAGGGGTCCGGGAATTTTCTAAAATCGATTTTTTTGGTTTTTCGCGTTTTTCTCTGCTCCTGGCCCTCCTAGAGCAAAACGGGCCCGGATTTGGGCTCGTACCGTTTTTCGCCCATATCTTTGTAAATATCATAGCTAGGACAATTTGGCTGGCGCCATTGGATTCGTGAGACGATTTCCGATTTTTCTAGGGGTCCGGGAATTTTCAAAGTCGATTTTTTCGTTTTTCGCGTTTTTCTCGGCTCCTGGACCTCCTAGAGCAAAACGGGCACGGATTTGGGATCACACCGTTTGTCGCCCATATCTTTGGAAATTTCATAGCTAGAACAATTTTGCCGGCGCCATTGGATTCGTGAGACGATTTCCGATTTTGCTAGGGGTCCGGGAATTTTCTAAAATCAATTTTTTTCGTTTTTCGCATTTTTCAGGTCGCCTGCGGCTCGTAGAGCAAAAACTGCCCGGATTTGGTATCACACCGTTTTTCGTCAGTCAGTCCGATTCTTCTGCTCATGGGTATCAGTCCGATGCCTCTGCGCATGCGCATCAGTCCGATTCTTCTGCTGCTGCGCATCAATACCACTCCTCTGCGCCTGCGCATCAGTCCGACGCTTCTGCACATTCTCATCAGTCCGACTCCCCTGTGCCTGCCCAGCACTCCGATTCTTCTGCTCCTGCACATCAGTCCGATTCCTCTGCGCATGCGCATCAGCCCGACTCCCCTGCGCCTGCGCATCAGTCCGGCTTTTCTGCGCCTACGCGTCAGTCGGATTGTTCTGCGCATGCGCATCAGTTCGATTGCTGTCCGCCTGCACATCAGTCCAACTCCTATGGCTCCGAGAGCAAAACGGGCCCGAATTTGGTATCACACCGTTTGTCGCCTCTATCTTTGGAAATATCATAGCTAGGACAATTTGGCTGGCGCCATTGGATTCGTGAGACGGTTTCCGATTTTTCTAAGGGTCCGGGAATTTTCTAAAGTCGATTTTTTTAGTTTTTCGCGTTTTTCTCGGCTCCTGGGCCTCCTAGAGCAAAACGGACCCTGATTTGGGATTGCACCGTTTTTCGCCCATACCTTTGGAAATATCATAGCTAGGACAATTTGGCTGGTGCCATTCTATTCGTGAGACGATTTCCGATTTTTCTAGGGGTCCGGGAATTTTCTAAAGTCGATTTTTTTAGTTTTTCGCGTTTTTCTCGGCTCCTGGGCCTCCTAGAGCAAAACGGGCCCGGATTTGGACTCATACCGTTTTTCGCCCATATCTTTGCAAATATCACAGCTAGGACCATTTGGCTAGCGCCATTGGATTCGTGAGTCGATTTCCGAGTTCCTAGGGGTCCGGGAATTGTCTAAAATCGATTTTTTTAGTTTTTCGCGTTTTTCTCGGCTCCTGGGCCTCCTAGAGCAAAACGGGCCCGGATTTGGACTCATACCGTTTTTCGCCCAAATTTTTGGAAATATCATAGTTAGGACAATTTGGCTAGCGCCATTGCATTCGTGAGTCGATTCCCGATTTTTCTACGGCTCCAGGAATTTTCTAAAGTCGATTTTTTTAGTTTTTCGCGTTTTTCTCTGCTCCTGGCCCTCCTAGAGCAAAACGGGCCCGGATTTGGGCTCGTACCGTTTTTCGCTCATATCTTTGTAAATATCATAGCTAGGACACTTTGGCTGGCGCCATTGGATTCGTGAGACGATTTCCGATTTTTCTAGTGGTCTGGGAATTTTCAAAAGTCGATTTTTTCGTTTTTCGCGTTTTTCTCGGCTCCTGGACCTCCTAGAGCAAAACGGGCACGGATTTGGGATCACACCGTTTGTCGCCCATATCTTTGGAAATTTCATAGCTAGAACAATTTTGCCGGCGCCATTGGATTCGTGAGACGATTTCCGATTTTGCTAGGGGTCCGGGAATTTTCTAAAATCAATTTTTTTCGTTTTTCGCATTTTTCAGGTCGCCTGCGGCTCGTAGAGCAAAAACTGCCCGGATTTGGTATCACACCGTTTTTCGTCAGTCAGTCCGATTCTTCTGCTCATGGGTATCAGTCCGATGCCTCTGCGCATGCGCATCAGTCCGATTCTTCTGCTGCTGCGCATCAATACCACTCCTCTGCGCCTGCGCATCAGTCCGACGCTTCTGCACATGCGCATCAGTCCGACTCCCCTGTGCCTGCGCAGCACTCCGATTCTTCTGCTCCTGCGCATCAGTCCGATTCTTCTGCGCATGAGCATCAGTCCGACTCCCCTGCGCCTGCGCATCAGTCCGACTCTTCTGCGCATGCGCATCAGTGCGATTTTCCTGCGACTGCGCATCAGTCGGATTCTTCTGCGCATGCGCGTCAGTCCGACCCTCCTGCTCCTGCACATCAGTCCGATTCCTCTGCGCATGCGCATCAGCCCGACTCCCCTGCGCCTGCGCATCAGTCCGGCTTTTCTGCGCCTACGCGTCAGTCGGATTGTTCTGCGCATGCGCATCAGTTCGATTGCTCTCCGCCTGCACATCAGTCCAACTCCTATGGCTCCGAGAGCAAAACGGGCCCGAATTTGGGATCACACCGTTTGTCGCCTCTATCTTTGGAAATATCATAGCTAGGGCAATTTTGACGACGCCATTGGATTCGTGAGACGATTTCCGATTTGGCTAGGGGTCCGGGAATTTTCTAAAATCAATTTTTTTCGTTTTTCGCATTTTTCTCGGCTCCTGGGCCTCCTAGAGCTAAACGGGCCCGGATTTGGGCTCGTACCGTTTTTCGCCCATATCTTTGGAAATATCATAGCTAGGACAATTTGGCTGGCGCCATTGGATTCGTGAGACGATTTCCGATTTTTCTAGGGGCCCGGGAATTTTCTAAAATCGATTTTTTTGGTTTTTCGCGTTTTTCTCGGCTCGTGGGCCTCCTAGAGCAAAACGGGCCCGGATTTGGGCTCGTACCGTTTTTCGCCCATATCTTTGTAAATATCATAGCTAGGACAATTTGGCTGGCGTCATTGAATTCGTGAGACGATTTCCGAGTTCCTAGGGGTCCGGGAATTGTCTAAAGTCGATTTTTTTAGTCTTTCGCGTTTTTCTCGGCTCCTGGGCCTCCTAGAGCTAAACGGGCCCGGATTTGGGCTCGTACCATTTTTCGCCCATATCTTTGGAAATATCATAGCTAGGACAATTTGGCTGGCGCCATTGGATTCGTGAGACGATTTCCGATTTTTCTAGGGGTCCGGGAATTTTCTAAAATCGATTTTTTCGTTTTTCGCGTTTTTCTCGGCTCCTGGGCCTCCTAGAGCAAAACGGGCCCGGATTTGGGCTCGTACCGTTTTTCGCCCATATCTTTGTAAATATCATAGCTAGGACAATTTGGCTGGCGCCATTGGATTCGTGAGACGATTTCCGATTTTTCTAAGGGTCCGGGAATTTTCTAAAGTCGATTTTTTTAGTTTTTCGCGTTTTTCTCGGCTCCTGGGCCTCCTAGAGCAAAACGGACCCTGATTTGGGATTGCACCGTTTTTCGCCCATACCTTTGGAAATATCATAGCTAGGACAATTTGGCTGGTGCCATTCTATTCGTGAGACGATTTCCGATTTTTCTAGGGGTCCGGGAATTTTCTAAAGTCGATTTTTTTAGTTTTTCGCGTTTTTCTCGGCTCCTGGGCCTCCTAGAGCAAAACGGGCCCGGATTTGGACTCATACCGTTTTTCGCCCATATCTTTGCAAATATCACAGCTAGGACCATTTGGCTAGCGCCATTGGATTCGTGAGTCGATTTCCGAGTTCCTAGGGGTCCGGGAATTGTCTAAAATCGATTTTTTTAGTTTTTCGCGTTTTTCTCGGCTCCTGGGCCTCCTAGAGCAAAACGGGCCCGGATTTGGACTCATACCGTTTTTCGCCCAAATTTTTGGAAATATCATAGTTAGGACAATTTGGCTAGCGCCATTGCATTCGTGAGTCGATTCCCGATTTTTCTACGGCTCCAGGAATTTTCTAAAGTCGATTTTTTTAGTTTTTCGCGTTTTTCTCTGCTCCTGGCCCTCCTAGAGCAAAACGGGCCCGGATTTGGGCTCGTACCGTTTTTCGCTCATATCTTTGTAAATATCATAGCTAGGACACTTTGGCTGGCGCCATTGGATTCGTGAGACGATTTCCGATTTTTCTAGTGGTCTGGGAATTTTCAAAAGTCGATTTTTTCGTTTTTCGCGTTTTTCTCGGCTCCTGGACCTCCTAGAGCAAAACGGGCACGGATTCGGGATCACACCGTTTGTCGCCCATATCTTTGGAAATTTCATAGCTAGAACAATTTTGCCGGCGCCATTGGATTCGTGAGACGATTTCCGATTTTGCTAGGGGTCCGGGAATTTTCTAAAATCAATTTTTTTCGTTTTTCGCATTTTTCAGGTCGCCTGCGGCTCGTAGAGCAAAAACTGCCCGGATTTGGTATCACACCGTTTTTCGTCAGTCAGTCCGATTCTTCTGCTCATGGGTATCAGTCCGATGCCTCTGCGCATGCGCATCAGTCCGATTCTTCTGCTGCTGCGCATCAATACCACTCCTCTGCGCCTGCGCATCAGTCCGACGCTTCTGCACATGCGCATCAGTCCGACTCCCCTGTGCCTGCGCAGCACTCCGATTCTTCTGCTCCTGCGCATCAGTCCGATTCTTCTGCGCATGAGCATCAGTCCGACTCCCCTGCGCCTGCGCATCAGTCCGACTCTTCTGCGCATGCGCATCAGTGCGATTTTCCTGCGACTGCGCATCAGTCGGATTCTTCTGCGCATGCGCGTCAGTCCGACCCTCCTGCTCCTGCACATCAGTCCGATTCCTCTGCGCATGCGCATCAGCCCGACTCCCCTGCGCCTGCGCATCAGTCCGGCTTTTCTGCGCCTACGCGTCAGTCGGATTGTTCTGCGCATGCGCATCAGTTCGATTGCTCTCCGCCTGCACATCAGTCCAACTCCTATGGCTCCGAGAGCAAAACGGGCCCGAATTTGGGATCACACCGTTTGTCGCCTCTATCTTTGGAAATATCATAGCTAGGGCAATTTTGACGACGCCATTGGATTCGTGAGACGATTTCCGATTTGGCTAGGGGTCCGGGAATTTTCTAAAATCAATTTTTTTCGTTTTTCGCATTTTTCTCGGCTCCTGGGCCTCCTAGAGCTAAACGGGCCCGGATTTGGGCTCGTACAGTTTTTCGCCCATATCTTTGGAAATATCATAGCTAGGACAATTTGGCTGGCGCCATTGGATTCGTGAGACGATTTCCGATTTTTCTAGGGGCCCGGGAATTTTCTAAAATCGATTTTTTTGGTTTTTCGCGTTTTTCTCGGCTCGTGGGCCTCCTAGAGCAAAACGGGCCCGGATTTGGGCTCGTACCGTTTTTCGCCCATATCTTTGTAAATATCATAGCTAGGACAATTTGGCTGGCGTCATTGAATTCGTGAGACGATTTCCGAGTTCCTAGGGGTCCGGGAATTGTCTAAAGTCGATTTTTTTAGTCTTTCGCGTTTTTCTCGGCTCCTGGGCCTCCTAGAGCTAAACGGGCCCGGATTTGGGCTCGTACCATTTTTCGCCCATATCTTTGGAAATATCATAGCTAGGACAATTTGGCTGGCGCCATTGGATTCGTGAGACGATTTCCGATTTTTCTAGGGGTCCGGGAATTTTCTAAAATCGATTTTTTCGTTTTTCGCGTTTTTCTCGGCTCCTGGGCCTCCTAGAGCAAAACGGGCCCGGATTTGGGCTCGTACCGTTTTTCGCCCATATCTTTGTAAATATCATAGCTAGGATAATTTGGCTGGCGCCATTGGATTCGTGAGACGATTTCCGATTTTTCTACGGCTCCGGGAATTTTCTAAAGTCGATTTTTTTGGTTTTTCGCGTTTTTCTCGGCTCCTGGGCCTCCTAGAGCAAAACGGGCCCGGATTTGGGCTCGTACCGTTTTTCGCCCATATCTTTGTAAATATCATAGCTAGGACAATTTGGCTGGCGCCATTGGATTCGTGAGACGATTTCCGATTTTTCTACGGCTCCGGGAATTTTCTAAAGTCGATTTTTTTGGTTTTTCGCGTTTTTCTCGGCTCCTGGGCTTCCTAGAGCAAAACGGGCCCGGATTTGGGCTCGTACCGTTTGTCGCCCATATCTTTGTAAATATCATAGCTAGGACAATTTGGCTGGCGCCATTGAATTCGTGAGACGATTTCCGAGTTCCTAGGGGTCCGGGAATTGTCTAAAGTCGAGTTTTTTAGTCTTTCGCGTTTTTCTCGGCTCCTGGGCCTCCTAGAGCTAAACGGGCCCGGATTTGGGCTCGTACCGTTTTTCGCCCATATCTTTGGAAATATCATAGCTAGGACAATTTGGCTGGCGCCATTGGATTCGTGAGACGATTTCCGATTTTTGTAGGGGTCCGGGAATTTTTCAAAATCGATTTTTTTAGTTTTTCGCGTTTTTCTCGGCTCCTGGGCCTCCTAGAGCAAAACGGGCCCGGATTTGGACTCATAGCGTTTTTCGCCCAAATTTTTGGAAATATCATAGCTACGACAATTTGGCTAGCGCCATTGCATTCGTGAGTCGATTCCCGATTTTTCTACGGCTCCAGGAATTTTCTAAAGTCGATTTTTTTAGTTTTTCGCGTTTTTCTCTGCTCCTGGCCCTCCTAGAGCAAAACGGGCCCGGATTTGGGCTCGTACCGTTTGTCGCCCATATCTTTGTAAATATCATAGCTAGGACAATTTGGCTGGCGCCATTGAATTCGTGAGACGATTTCCGAGTTCCTAGGGGTCCGGGAATTGTCTAAAGTCGAGTTTTTTAGTCTTTCGCGTTTTTCTCGGCTCCTGGGCCTCCTAGAGCAAAACGGGCCCGGATTTGGGCTCGTACCGTTTTTCGCCCATATCTTTGGAAATATCATAGCTAGGACAATTTGGCTGGCGCCATTGGATTCGTGAGACGATTTCCGATTTTTCTAGGGGTCCGGGAATTTTCAAAAGTCGATTTTTTCGTTTTTCGCGTTTTTCTCGGCTCCTGGGCCTCCTAGAGCAAAACGGGCCCGGATTTGGACTCATACCGTTTTTCGCCCATATCTTTGGAAATATCACAGCTAGGACCATTTGGCTAGCGCCATTGGATTCGTGAGTCGATTTCCGATTTTTCTACGGCTCCGGGAATTTTCTAAAGTCGATTTTTTTAGTCTTTCGCGTTTTTCTCGGCTCCTGGGCCTCCTAGAGCTAAACGGGCCCGGATTTGGGCTCGTACCGTTTTTCGCCCATATCTTTGGAAATATCATAGCTAGGACAATTTGGCTGGCGCCATTGGATTCGTGAGACGATTTCCGATTTTTCTAGGGGTCCGGGAATTTTCTAAAATCGATTTTTTTAGTTTTTCGCGTTTTTCTCGGCTCCTGGGCCTCCTAGAGCAAAACGGGTCCGGATTTGGACTCATACCGTTTTTCGCCCAAATTTTTGGAAATATCATAGCTAGGACAATTTGGCTAGCGCCATTGCATTCGTGAGTCGATTCCCGATTTTTCTACGGCTCCAGGAATTTTCTAAAGTCGATTTTTTTAGTTTTTCGCGTTTTTCTCTGCTCCTGGCCCTCCTAGAGCAAAACGGGCCCGGATTTGGACTCATACCGTTTTTCGCCCATATCTTTGGAAATATCACAGCTAGCACCATTTGGCTAGCGCCATTGGATTCGTGAGTCGATTTCCGATTTTTCTACGGCTCCGGGAATTTTCTAAAGTCAATTTTTTTGGTTTTTCGCGTTTTTCTCGGCTCCTGGGCCTCCTAGAGCAAAACGGGCCCGGATTTGGGCTCGTACCGTTTTTCGCCCATATCTTTGGAAATATCATAGCTAGGACAATTTGGCTGGCGCCATTGGATTCGTGAGACGATTTCCGATTTTTCTAGGGGTCCGGGAATTTTCAAAAGTCGATTTTTTCGTTTTTCGCGTTTTTCTCGGCTCCTGGGCCTCCTAGAGCAAAACGGGCCCGGATTTGGACTCATACCGTTTTTCGCCCATATCTTTGGAAATATCACAGCTAGGACCATTTGGCTAGCGCCATTGGATTCGTGAGTCGATTTCCGATTTTTCTACGGCTCCGGGAATTTTCTAAAGTCGATTTTTTTAGTCTTTCGCGTTTTTCTCGGCTCCTGGGCCTCCTAGAGCTAAACGGGCCCGGATTTGGGCTCGTACCGTTTTTCGCCCATATCTTTGGAAATATCATAGCTAGGACAATTTGGCTGGCGCCATTGGATTCGTGAGACGATTTCCGATTTTTCTAGGGGTCCGGGAATTTTCTAAAATCGATTTTTTTAGTTTTTCGCGTTTTTCTCGGCTCCTGGGCCTCCTAGAGCAAAACGGGTCCGGATTTGGACTCATACCGTTTTTCGCCCAAATTTTTGGAAATATCATAGCTAGGACAATTTGGCTAGCGCCATTGCATTCGTGAGTCGATTCCCGATTTTTCTACGGCTCCAGGAATTTTCTAAAGTCGATTTTTTTAGTTTTTCGCGTTTTTCTCTGCTCCTGGCCCTCCTAGAGCAAAACGGGCCCGGATTTGGGCTCGTACCGTTTTTCGCCCATATCTTTGTAAATATCATAGCTAGGACAATTTGGCTGGCGCCATTGGATTCGTGAGACGATTTCCGATTTTTCTACGGCTCCGGGAATTTTCTAAAGTCGATTTTTTTGGTTTTTCGCGTTTTTCTCGGCTCCTGGGCCTCCTAGAGCAAAACGGGCCCGGATTTGGGCTCGTACCGTTTGTCGCCCATATCTTTGTAAATATCATAGCTAGGACAATTTGGCTGGCGCCATTGAATTCGTGAGACGATTTCCGAGTTCCTAGGGGTCCGGGAATTGTCTAAAGTCGAGTTTTTTAGTCTTTCGCGTTTTTCTCGGCTCCTGGGCCTCCTAGAGCTAAACGGGCCCGGATTTGGGCTCGTACCGTTTTTCGCCCATATCTTTGGAAATATCATAGCTAGGACAATTTGGCTGGCGCCATTGGATTCGTGAGACGATTTCCGATTTTTGTAGGGGTCCGGGAATTTTTCAAAATCGATTTTTTTAGTTTTTCGCGTTTTTCTCGGCTCCTGGGCCTCCTAGAGCAAAACGGGCCCGGATTTGGACTCATAGCGTTTTTCGCCCAAATTTTTGGAAATATCATAGCTACGACAATTTGGCTAGCGCCATTGCATTCGTGAGTCGATTCCCGATTTTTCTACGGCTCCAGGAATTTTCTAAAGTCGATTTTTTTAGTTTTTCGCGTTTTTCTCTGCTCCTGGCCCTCCTAGAGCAAAACGGGCCCGGATTTGGGCTCGTACCATTTTTCGCCCATATCTTTGTAAATATCATAGCTAGGACAATTTGGCTGGCGCCATTGGATTCGTGAGTCGATTTCCGATTTTTCTAGGGGTCCGGGAATTTTCAAAAGTCGATTTTTTCGTTTTTCGCGTTTTTCTCGGCTCCTGGACCTCCTAGAGCAAAACGGGCACGGATTTGGGATCACACCGTTTGTCGCCCATATCTTTGGAAATTTCATAGCTAGAACAATTTTGCCGGCGCCATTGGATTCGTGAGACGATTTCCGATTTTTCTAGGGGTCCGGGAATTTTGTAAAATCGATTTTTTTAGTTTTTCGCGTTTTTCTCGGCTCCTGGGCCTCCTAGAGCAAAACGGGCCCGGATTTGGGCTCGTACCGTTTTTCGCCCATATCTTTGTAAATATCATAGCTAGGACAATTTGGCTAGCGCCATTGGATTCGTGAGACGATTTCCGATTTTTCTAGGGGTCCGGGAATTTTTAAAAGTCGATTTTTTCGTTTTTCGCGTTTTTCTCGGCTCCTGGACCTCCTAGAGCAAAACGGGCACGGATTTGCGATCACACCGTTTGTCGCCCATATCTTTGGAAATTACATAGCTAGGGCAATTTTGACGACGCCATTGGATTCGTGAGACGATTTCCGATTTTTCTAGGGGTCCGGGAATTTTCAAAAGTCGATTTTTTCGTTTTTCGCGTTTTTCTCGGCTCCTGGGCCTCCTAGAGCAAAACGGGCCCGGATTTGGTCTCACACCGTTTTTCGCCCATATCTTTGGAAATATCACAGCTAGGACAATTTGGCTGGCGCCATTGGATTCGTGAGACGATTTCCGATTTTTCTAGGGGTCCGGGAATTTTCAAAAGTCGATTTTTTCGTTTTTCGCGTTTTTCTCGGCTCCTGGACCTCCTAGAGCTAAACGGGCCCGGATTTGGGCTCGTACCGTTTTTCGCCCATATCTTTGGAAATATCATAGCTAGGACAATTTGGCTGGCGCCATTGGATTCGTGAGACGATTTCCGATTTTTCTAGGGGTCCGGGAATTTTCTAAAATCGATTTTTTTGGTTTTTCGCGTTTTTCTCGGCTCCTGGGCCTCCTAGAGCAAAACGGGCCCGGATTTGGGCTCGTACCGTTTTTCGCCCATATCTTTGTAAATATCATAGCTAGGACAATTTGGCTGGCGCCATTGAATTCGTGAGACGATTTCCGAGTTCCTAGGGGTCCGGGAATTGTCTAAAGTCGAGTTTTTTAGTCTTTCGCGTTTTTCTCGGCTCCTGGGCCTCCTAGAGCTAAACGGGCCCGGATTTGGGCTCGTACCGTTTTTCGCCCATATCTTTGGAAATATCATAGCTAGGACAATTTGGCTGGCGCCATTGGATTCGTGAGACGATTTCCGATTTTTGTAGGGGTCCGGGAATTTTCTAAAATCGATTTTTTTAGTTTTTCGCGTTTTTCTCGGCTCCTGGGCCTCCTAGAGCAAAACGGGCCCGGATTTGGACTCATACCGTTTTTCGCCCAAATTTTTGGAAATATCATAGCTAGGACAATTTGGCTAGCGCCATTGCATTCGTGAGTCGATTCCCGATTTTTCTACGGCTCCAGGAATTTTCTAAAGTCGATTTTTTCGTTTTTCGCGTTTTTCTCGGCTCCTGGACCTCCTAGAGCAAAACGGGCCCGGATTTGGGCTCGTACCGTTTTTCGCTCATATCTTTGTAAATATCATAGCTAGGACACTTTGGCTGGCGCCATTGGATTCGTGAGACGATTTCCGATTTTTCTAGTGGTCTGGGAATTTTCAAAAGTCGATTTTTTCGTTTTTCGCGTTTTTCTCGGCTCCTGGACCTCCTAGAGCAAAACGGGCACGGATTTGGGATCACACCGTTTGTCGCCCATATCTTTGGAAATTTCATAGCTAGAACAATTTTGCCGGCGCCATTGGATTCGTGAGACGATTTCCGATTTTGCTAGGGGTCCGGGAATTTTCTAAAATCAATTTTTTTCGTTTTTCGCATTTTTCAGGTCGCCTGCGGCTCGTAGAGCAAAAACTGCCCGGATTTGGTATCACACCGTTTTTCGTCAGTCAGTCCGATTCTTCTGCTCATGGGTATCAGTCCGATGCCTCTGCGCATGCGCATCAGTCCGATTCTTCTGCTGCTGCGCATCAATACCACTCCTCTGCGCCTGCGCATCAGTCCGACGCTTCTGCACATGCGCATCAGTCCGACTCTTCTGCGCATGCGCATCAGCTCGATTGCTCTCCGCCTGCACAGCAGTCCAATTCCTATGGCTCCTGGAGCAAAAAGGGCCTAGATTTGGGATCACACCGTTTTTCGTCAGACAGTCCGATCCTCCTGCTCCTGCACATCAGTCCGATTGCTCTCCGCCTTCACATAAGTCCAACTCCTATGGCTCCTAGAGCAAAAAAGGCCCGGATTTGGGATCACACCGTTTTCCGTCGATATCTTTGGAAATATCATAGCTAGGACAATTTGGCTCGTGCCATTCTATTCGTGAGACGATTTCCGATTTTTCTACGGCTCCGCGAATTTTGTAAAGTCGATTTTTTTAGTTTTTCGCGTTTTTCTCGGCTCCTGGGCCTCCTAGAGCAAAACGGGCCCTGATTTGGGATCACACCGTTTTTCGTCCATATCTTTGGAAATATCATAGCTAGGACAATTTGGCTGGTGCCATTCTATTCGTGAGACGATTTCCGATTTTTCTAGGGGTCCGGGAATTTTCTAAAGTCGATTTTTTTAGTTTTTCGCGTTTTTCTCGGCTCCTGGGCCTCCTAGAGCAAAACGGGCCCGGATTTGGACTCATACCGTTTTTCGCCCATATCTTTGGAAATATCACAGCTAGCACCATTTGGCTAGCGCCATTGGATTCGTGAGTCGATTTCCGATTTTTCTACGGCTCCGGGAATTTTCTAAAGTCGATTTTTTTGGTTTTTCGCGTTTTTCTCGGCTCCTGGGCCTCCTAGAGCAAAACGGGCCCGGATTTGGACTCATACCGTTTTTCGCCCATATCTTTGGAAATATCACAGCTAGCACCATTTGGCTAGCGCCATTGGATTCGTGAGTCGATTTCCGATTTTTCTACGGCTCCGGGAATTTTCTAAAGTCGATTTTTTTGGTTTTTCGCGTTTTTCTCGGCTCCTGGGCCTCCTAGAGCAAAACGGGCCCGGATTTGGGCTCGTACCGTTTTTCGCCCATATCTTTGGAAATATCATAGCTAGGACAATTTGGCTGGCGCCATTGGATTCGTGAGACGATTTCCGATTTTTCTAGGGGTCCGGGAATTTTCAAAAGTCGATTTTTTCGTTTTTCGCGTTTTTCTCGGCTCCTGGGCCTCCTAGAGCAAAACGGGCCCGGATTTGGACTCATACCGTTTTTCGCCCATATCTTTGGAAATATCACAGCTAGGACCATTTGGCTAGCGCCATTGGATTCGTGAGTCGATTTCCGATTTTTCTACGGCTCCGGGAATTTTCTAAAGTCGATTTTTTTAGTCTTTCGCGTTTTTCTCGGCTCCTGGGCCTCCTAGAGCTAAACGGGCCCGGATTTGGGCTCGTACCGTTTTTCGCCCATATCTTTGGAAATATCATAGCTAGGACAATTTGGCTGGCGCCATTGGATTCGTGAGACGATTTCCGATTTTTCTAGGGGTCCGGGAATTTTCTAAAATCGATTTTTTTAGTTTTTCGCGTTTTTCTCGGCTCCTGGGCCTCCTAGAGCAAAACGGGTCCGGATTTGGACTCATACCGTTTTTCGCCCAAATTTTTGGAAATATCATAGCTAGGACAATTTGGCTAGCGCCATTGCATTCGTGAGTCGATTCCCGATTTTTCTACGGCTCCAGGAATTTTCTAAAGTCGATTTTTTTAGTTTTTCGCGTTTTTCTCTGCTCCTGGCCCTCCTAGAGCAAAACGGGCCCGGATTTGGACTCATACCGTTTTTCGCCCATATCTTTGGAAATATCACAGCTAGCACCATTTGGCTAGCGCCATTGGATTCGTGAGTCGATTTCCGATTTTTCTACGGCTCCGGGAATTTTCTAAAGTCGATTTTTTTGGTTTTTCGCGTTTTTCTCGGCTCCTGGGCCTCCTAGAGCAAAACGGGCCCGGATTTGGGCTCGTACCGTTTTTCGCCCATATCTTTGGAAATATCATAGCTAGGACAATTTGGCTGGCGCCATTGGATTCGTGAGACGATTTCCGATTTTTCTAGGGGTCCGGGAATTTTCAAAAGTCGATTTTTTCGTTTTTCGCGTTTTTCTCGGCTCCTGGGCCTCCTAGAGCAAAACGGGCCCGGATTTGGACTCATACCGTTTTTCGCCCATATCTTTGGAAATATCACAGCTAGGACCATTTGGCTAGCGCCATTGGATTCGTGAGTCGATTTCCGATTTTTCTACGGCTCCGGGAATTTTCTAAAGTCGATTTTTTTAGTCTTTCGCGTTTTTCTCGGCTCCTGGGCCTCCTAGAGCTAAACGGGCCCGGATTTGGGCTCGTACCGTTTTTCGCCCATATCTTTGGAAATATCATAGCTAGGACAATTTGGCTGGCGCCATTGGATTCGTGAGACGATTTCCGATTTTTCTAGGGGTCCGGGAATTTTCTAAAATCGATTTTTTTAGTTTTTCGCGTTTTTCTCGGCTCCTGGGCCTCCTAGAGCAAAACGGGTCCGGATTTGGACTCATACCGTTTTTCGCCCAAATTTTTGGAAATATCATAGCTAGGACAATTTGGCTAGCGCCATTGCATTCGTGAGTCGATTCCCGATTTTTCTACGGCTCCAGGAATTTTCTAAAGTCGATTTTTTTAGTTTTTCGCGTTTTTCTCTGCTCCTGGCCCTCCTAGAGCAAAACGGGCCCGGATTTGGGCTCGTAACGTTTTTCGCCCATATCTTTGTAAATATCATAGCTAGGACAATTTGGCTGGCGCCATTGGATTCGTGAGACGATTTCCGATTTTTCTACGGCTCCGGGAATTTTCTAAAGTCGATTTTTTTGGTTTTTCGCGTTTTTCTCGGCTCCTGGGCCTCCTAGAGCAAAACGGGCCCGGATTTGGGCTCGTACCGTTTGTCGCCCATATCTTTGTAAATATCATAGCTAGGACAATTTGGCTGGCGCCATTGAATTCGTGAGACGATTTCCGAGTTCCTAGGGGTCCGGGAATTGTCTAAAGTCGAGTTTTTTAGTCTTTCGCGTTTTTCTCGGCTCCTGGGCCTCCTAGAGCTAAACGGGCCCGGATTTGGGCTCGTACCGTTTTTCGCCCATATCTTTGGAAATATCATAGCTAGGACAATTTGGCTGGCGCCATTGGATTCGTGAGACGATTTCCGATTTTTGTAGGGGTCCGGGAATTTTTCAAAATCGATTTTTTTAGTTTTTCGCGTTTTTCTCGGCTCCTGGGCCTCCTAGAGCAAAACGGGCCCGGATTTGGACTCATAGCGTTTTTCGCCCAAATTTTTGGAAATATCATAGCTACGACAATTTGGCTAGCGCCATTGCATTCGTGAGTCGATTCCCGATTTTTCTACGGCTCCAGGAATTTTCTAAAGTCGATTTTTTTAGTTTTTCGCGTTTTTCTCTGCTCCTGGCCCTCCTAGAGCAAAACGGGCCCGGATTTGGGCTCGTACCATTTTTCGCCCATATCTTTGTAAATATCATAGCTAGGACAATTTGGCTGGCGCCATTGGATTCGTGAGTCGATTTCCGATTTTTCTAGGGGTCCGGGAATTTTCAAAAGTCGATTTTTTCGTTTTTCGCGTTTTTCTCGGCTCCTGGACCTCCTAGAGCAAAACGGGCACGGATTTGGGATCACACCGTTTGTCGCCCATATCTTTGGAAATTTCATAGCTAGAACAATTTTGCCGGCGCCATTGGATTCGTGAGACGATTTCCGATTTTTCTAGGGGTCCGGGAATTTTCTAAAATCGATTTTTTTAGTTTTTCGCGTTTTTCTCGGCTCCTGGGCCTCCTAGAGCAAAACGGGCCCGGATTTGGGCTCGTACCGTTTTTCGCCCATATCTTTGTAAATATCATAGCTAGGACAATTTGGCTAGCGCCATTGGATTCGTGAGACGATTTCCGATTTTTCTAGGGGTCCGGGAATTTTTAAAAGTCGATTTTTTCGTTTTTCGCGTTTTTCTCGGCTCCTGGACCTCCTAGAGCAAAACGGGCACGGATTTGGGATCACACCGTTTGTCGCCCATATCTTTGGAAATTACATAGCTAGGGCAATTTTGACGACGCCATTGGATTCGTGAGACGATTTCCGATTTTTCTAGGGGTCCGGGAATTTTCAAAAGTCGATTTTTTCGTTTTTCGCGTTTTTCTCGGCTCCTGGGCCTCCTAGAGCAAAACGGGCCCGGATTTGGTCTCACACCGTTTTTCGCCCATATCTTTGGAAATATCACAGCTAGGACAATTTGGCTGGCGCCATTGGATTCGTGAGACGATTTCCGATTTTTCTAGGGGTCCGGGAATTTTCAAAAGTCGATTTTTTCGTTTTTCGCGTTTTTCTCGGCTCCTGGGCCTCCTAGAGCAAAACGTGCCCGGATTTGGTATCACACCGTTTTTCGTCAGTCAGTCCGATTCTTCTGCTCATGGGTATCAGTCCGATGCCTCTGCGCATGCGCATCAGTCCGATTCTTCTGCTGCTGCGCATCAATACCACTCCTCTGCGCCTGCGCATCAGTCCGACGCTTCTGCACATGCGCATCAGTCCGACTCCCCTGTGCCTGCGCAGCACTCCGATTCTTCTGCTCCTGCGCATCAGTCCGATTCTTCTGCGCATGAGCATCAGTCCGACTCCCCTGCGCCTGCGCATCAGTCCGACTCTTCTGCGCATGCGCATCAGTGCGATTTTCCTGCGACTGCGCATCAGTCGGATTCTTCTGCGCATGCGCGTCAGTCCGACCCTCCTGCTCCTGCACATCAGTCCGATTCCTCTGCGCATGCGCATCAGCCCGACTCCCCTGCGCCTGCGCATCAGTCCGGCTTTTCTGCGCCTACGCGTCAGTCGGATTGTTCTGCGCATGCGCATCAGTTCGATTGCTCTCCGCCTGCACATCAGTCCAACTCCTATGGCTCCGAGAGCAAAACGGGCCCGAATTTGGGATCACACCGTTTGTCGCCTCTATCTTTGGAAATATCATAGCTAGGGCAATTTTGACGACGCCATTGGATTCGTGAGACGATTTCCGATTTGGCTAGGGGTCCGGGAATTTTCTAAAATCAATTTTTTTCGTTTTTCGCATTTTTCTCGGCTCCTGGGCCTCCTAGAGCTAAACGGGCCCGGATTTGGGCTCGTACCGTTTTTCGCCCATATCTTTGGAAATATCATAGCTAGGACAATTTGGCTGGCGCCATTGGATTCGTGAGACGATTTCCGATTTTTCTAGGGGCCCGGGAATTTTCTAAAATCGATTTTTTTGGTTTTTCGCGTTTTTCTCGGCTCGTGGGCCTCCTAGAGCAAAACGGGCCCGGATTTGGGCTCGTACCGTTTTTCGCCCATATCTTTGTAAATATCATAGCTAGGACAATTTGGCTGGCGTCATTGAATTCGTGAGACGATTTCCGAGTTCCTAGGGGTCCGGGAATTGTCTAAAGTCGATTTTTTTAGTCTTTCGCGTTTTTCTCGGCTCCTGGGCCTCCTAGAGCTAAACGGGCCCGGATTTGGGCTCGTACCATTTTTCGCCCATATCTTTGGAAATATCATAGCTAGGACAATTTGGCTGGCGCCATTGGATTCGTGAGACGATTTCCGATTTTTCTAGGGGTCCGGGAATTTTCTAAAATCGATTTTTTCGTTTTTCGCGTTTTTCTCGGCTCCTGGGCCTCCTAGAGCAAAACGGGCCCGGATTTGGGCTCGTACCGTTTTTCGCCCATATCTTTGTAAATATCATAGCTAGGACAATTTGGCTGGCGCCATTGGATTCGTGAGACGATTTCCGATTTTTCTAAGGGTCCGGGAATTTTCTAAAGTCGATTTTTTTAGTTTTTCGCGTTTTTCTCGGCTCCTGGGCCTCCTAGAGCAAAACGGACCCTGATTTGGGATTGCACCGTTTTTCGCCCATACCTTTGGAAATATCATAGCTAGGACAATTTGGCTGGTGCCATTCTATTCGTGAGACGATTTCCGATTTTTCTAGGGGTCCGGGAATTTTCTAAAGTCGATTTTTTTAGTTTTTCGCGTTTTTCTCGGCTCCTGGGCCTCCTAGAGCAAAACGGGCCCGGATTTGGACTCATACCGTTTTTCGCCCATATCTTTGCAAATATCACAGCTAGGACCATTTGGCTAGCGCCATTGGATTCGTGAGTCGATTTCCGAGTTCCTAGGGGTCCGGGAATTGTCTAAAATCGATTTTTTTAGTTTTTCGCGTTTTTCTTGGCTCCTGGGCCTCCTAGAGCAAAACGGGCCCGGATTTGGACTCATACCGTTTTTCGCCCAAATTTTTGGAAATATCATAGTTAGGACAATTTGGCTAGCGCCATTGCATTCGTGAGTCGATTCCCGATTTTTCTACGGCTCCAGGAATTTTCTAAAGTCGATTTTTTTAGTTTTTCGCGTTTTTCTCTGCTCCTGGCCCTCCTAGAGCAAAACGGGCCCGGATTTGGGCTCGTACCGTTTTTCGCTCATATCTTTGTAAATATCATAGCTAGGACACTTTGGCTGGCGCCATTGGATTCGTGAGACGATTTCCGATTTTTCTAGTGGTCTGGGAATTTTCAAAAGTCGATTTTTTCGTTTTTCGCGTTTTTCTCGGCTCCTGGACCTCCTAGAGCAAAACGGGCACGGATTTGGGATCACACCGTTTGTCGCCCATATCTTTGGAAATTTCATAGCTAGAACAATTTTGCCGGCGCCATTGGATTCGTGAGACGATTTCCGATTTTGCTAGGGGTCCGGGAATTTTCTAAAATCAATTTTTTTCGTTTTTCGCATTTTTCAGGTCGCCTGCGGCTCGTAGAGCAAAAACTGCCCGGATTTGGTATCACACCGTTTTTCGTCAGTCAGTCCGATTCTTCTGCTCATGGGTATCAGTCCGATGCCTCTGCGCATGCGCATCAGTCCGATTCTTCTGCTGCTGCGCATCAATACCACTCCTCTGCGCCTGCGCATCAGTCCGACGCTTCTGCACATGCGCATCAGTCCGACTCCCCTGTGCCTGCGCAGCACTCCGATTCTTCTGCTCCTGCGCATCAGTCCGATTCTTCTGCGCATGAGCATCAGTCCGACTCCCCTGCGCCTGCGCATCAGTCCGACTCTTCTGCGCATGCGCATCAGTGCGATTTTCCTGCGACTGCGCATCAGTCGGATTCTTCTGCGCATGCGCGTCAGTCCGACCCTCCTGCTCCTGCACATCAGTCCGATTCCTCTGCGCATGCGCATCAGCCCGACTCCCCTGCGCCTGCGCATCAGTCCGGCTTTTCTGCGCCTACGCGTCAGTCGGATTGTTCTGCGCATGCGCATCAGTTCGATTGCTCTCCGCCTGCACATCAGTCCAACTCCTATGGCTCCGAGAGCAAAACGGGCCCGAATTTGGGATCACACCGTTTGTCGCCTCTATCTTTGGAAATATCATAGCTAGGGCAATTTTGACGACGCCATTGGATTCGTGAGACGATTTCCGATTTGGCTAGGGGTCCGGGAATTTTCTAAAATCAATTTTTTTCGTTTTTCGCATTTTTCTCGGCTCCTGGGCCTCCTAGAGCTAAACGGGCCCGGATTTGGGCTCGTACCGTTTTTCGCCCATATCTTTGGAAATATCATAGCTAGGACAATTTGGCTGGCGCCATTGGATTCGTGAGACGATTTCCGATTTTTCTAGGGGCCCGGGAATTTTCTAAAATCGATTTTTTTGGTTTTTCGCGTTTTTCTCGGCTCGTGGGCCTCCTAGAGCAAAACGGGCCCGGATTTGGGCTCGTACCGTTTTTCGCCCATATCTTTGTAAATATCATAGCTAGGACAATTTGGCTGGCGTCATTGAATTCGTGAGACGATTTCCGAGTTCCTAGGGGTCCGGGAATTGTCTAAAGTCGATTTTTTTAGTCTTTCGCGTTTTTCTCGGCTCCTGGGCCTCCTAGAGCTAAACGGGCCCGGATTTGGGCTCGTACCATTTTTCGCCCATATCTTTGGAAATATCATAGCTAGGACAATTTGGCTGGCGCCATTGGATTCGTGAGACGATTTCCGATTTTTCTAGGGGTCCGGGAATTTTCTAAAATCGATTTTTTCGTTTTTCGCGTTTTTCTCGGCTCCTGGGCCTCCTAGAGCAAAACGGGCCCGGATTTGGGCTCGTACCGTTTTTCGCCCATATCTTTGTAAATATCATAGCTAGGACAATTTGGCTGGCGCCATTGGATTCGTGAGACGATTTCCGATTTTTCTACGGCTCCGGGAATTTTCTAAAGTCGATTTTTTTGGTTTTTCGCGTTTTTCTCGGCTCCTGGGCCTCCTAGAGCAAAACGGGCCCGGATTTGGGCTCGTACCGTTTGTCGCCCATATCTTTGTAAATATCATAGCTAGGACAATTTGGCTGGCGCCATTGAATTTGTGAGACGATTTCCGAGTTCCTAGGGGTCCGGGAATTTTCTAAAGTCGATTTTTTTAGTTTTTCGCGTTTTTCTCGGCTCCTGGGCCTCCTAGAGCAAAACGGGCCCGGATTTGGACTCATACCGTTTTTCGCCCATATCTTTGGAAATATCACAGCTAGCACCATTTGGCTAGCGCCATTGGATTCGTGAGTCGATTTCCGATTTTTCTACGGCTCCGGGAATTTTCTAAAGTCGATTTTTTTCGTTTTTCGCGTTTTTCTCGGCTCCTGGGCCTCCTAGAGCAAAACGGGCCCGGATTTGGACTCATACCGTTTTTCGCCCATATCTTTGGAAATATCACAGCTAGGACCATTTGGCTAGCGCCATTGGATTCGTGAGACGATTTCCGATTTTTCTAGGGGTCCGGGAATTTTCTAAAATCGATTTTTTTAGTTTTTCGCGTTTTTCTCGGCTCCTGGGCCTCCTAGAGCAAAACGGGTCCGGATTTGGACTCATACCGTTTTTCGCCCAAATTTTTGGAAATATCATAGCTAGGACAATTTGGCTAGCGCCATTGCATTCGTGAGTCGATTCCCGATTTTTCTACGGCTCCAGGAATTTTCTAAAGTCGATTTTTTTAGTTTTTCGCGTTTTTCTCTGCTCCTGGCCCTCCTAGAGCAAAACGGGCCCGGATTTGGGCTCGTACCGTTTTTCGCCCATATCTTTGTAAATATCATAGCTAGGACAATTTGGCTGGCGCCATTGGATTCGTGAGACGATTTCCGATTTTTCTACGGCTCCGGGAATTTTCTAAAGTCGATTTTTTTGGTTTTTCGCGTTTTTCTCGGCTCCTGGCCTTCCTAGAGCAAAACGGGCCCGGATTTGGGCTCGTACCGTTTGTCGCCCATATCTTTGTAAATATCATAGCTAGGACAATTTGGCTGGCGCCATTGAATTCGTGAGACGATTTCCGAGTTCCTAGGGGTCCGGGAATTGTCTAAAGTCGAGTTTTTTAGTCTTTCGCGTTTTTCTCGGCTCCTGGGCCTCCTAGAGCTAAACGGGCCCGGATTTGGGCTCGTACCGTTTTTCGCCCATATCTTTGGAAATATCATAGCTAGGACAATTTGGCTGGCGCCATTGGATTCGTGAGACGATTTCCGATTTTTGTAGGGGTCCGGGAATTTTTCAAAATCGATTTTTTTAGTTTTTCGCGTTTTTCTCGGCTCCTGGGCCTCCTAGAGCAAAACGGGCCCGGATTTGGACTCATAGCGTTTTTCGCCCAAATTTTTGGAAATATCATAGCTACGACAATTTGGCTAGCGCCATTGCATTCGTGAGTCGATTCCCGATTTTTCTACGGCTCCAGGAATTTTCTAAAGTCGATTTTTTTAGTTTTTCGCGTTTTTCTCTGCTCCTGGCCCTCCTAGAGCAAAACGGGCCCGGATTTGGGCTCGTACCGTTTTTCGCCCATATCTTTGTAAATATCATAGCTAGGACAATTTGGCTGGCGCCATTGGATTCGTGAGACGATTTCCGATTTTTCTAGGGGTCCGGGAATTTTCAAAAGTCGATTTTTTCGTTTTTCGCGTTTTTCTCGGCTCCTGGACCTCCTAGAGCAAAACGGGCACGGATTTGGGCTCGTACCGTTTTTCGCCCATATCTTTGTAAATATCATAGCTAGGACAATTTGGCTGGCGCCATTGGATTCGTGAGACGATTTCCGATTTTTCTAGGGGTCCGGGAATTTTCAAAAGTAGATTTTTTCGTTTTTCGCGTTTTTCTCGGCTCCTGGACCTCCTAGAGCAAAACGGGCACGGATTTGGGATCACACCGTTTGTCGCCCATATCTTTGGAAATTGCATAGCTAGAACAATTTTGCCGGCGCCATTGGATTCGTGAGACGATTTCCGATTTTGCTAGGGGTCCGGGAATTTTCTAAAATCAATTTTTTTCGTTTTTCGCATTTTTCAGGTCGCCTGCGGCTCGTAGAGCAAAAACTGCCCGGATTTGGTATCACACCGTTTTTCGTCAGTCAGTCCGATTCTTCTGCTCATGGGTATCAGTCCGATGCCTCTGCGCATGCGCATCAGTCCGATTCTTCTGCTGCTGCGCATCAATACCACTCCTCTGCGCCTGCGCATCAGTCCGACGCTTCTGCACATGCGCATCAGTCCGACTCCCCTGTGCCTGCGCAGCACTCCGATTCTTCTGCTCCTGCGCATCAGTCCGATTCTTCTGCGCATGAGCATCAGTCCGACTCCCCTGCGCCTGCGCATCAGTCCGACTCTTCTGCGCATGCGCATCAGTGCGATTTTCCTGCGACTGCGCATCAGTCGGATTCTTCTGCGCATGCGCGTCAGTCCGACCCACCTGCTCCTGCACATCAGTCCGATTCCTCTGCGCATGCGCATCAGTCCGACTCCCCTGCGCCTGCGCATCAGTCCGACTCTTCTGCGCATGCGCATCAGCTCGATTGCTCTCCGCCTGCACAGCAGTCCAATTCCTATGGCTCCTGGACCAAAAAGGGCCTAGATTTGGGATCACACCGTTTTTCGTCAGACAGTCCGATCCTCCTGCTCCTGCACATCAGTCCGATTGCTCTCCGCCTGCACATAAGTCCAACTCCTATGGCTCCTAGAGCAAAAAAGGCCCGGATTTGGGATCACACCGTTTTCCGTCGATATCTTTGGAAATATCATAGCTAGGACAATTTGGCTCGTGCCATTCTATTCGTGAGACGATTTCCGATTTTTCTACGGCTCCGCGAATTTTGTAAAGTCGATTTTTTTAGTTTTTCGCGTTTTTCTCGGCTCCTGGGCCTCCTAGAGCAAAACGGGCCCTGATTTGGGATCACACCGTTTTTCGTCCATATCTTTGGAAATATCATAGCTAGGACAATTTGGCTGGTGCCATTCTATTCGTGAGACGATTTCCGATTTTTCTAGGGGTCCGGGAATTTTCTAGGGTCGATTTTTTTAGTTTTTCGCGTTTTTCTCGGCTCCTGGGCCTCCTAGAGCAAAACGGGCCCGGATTTGGACTCATACCGTTTTTCGCCCATATCTTTGGAAATATCACAGCTAGCACCATTTGGCTAGCGCCATTGGATTCGTGAGTCGATTTCCGATTTTTCTACGGCTCCGGGAATTTTCTAAAGTCGATTTTTTTGGTTTTTCGCGTTTTTCTCGGCTCCTGGGCCTCCTAGAGCAAAACGGGCCCGGATTTGGACTCATACCGTTTTTCGCCCATATCTTTGGAAATATCACAGCTAGCACCATTTGGCTAGCGCCATTGGATTCGTGAGTCGATTTCCGATTTTTCTACGGCTCCGGGAATTTTCTAAAGTCGATTTTTTTGGTTTTTCGCGTTTTTCTCGGCTCCTGGGCCTCCTAGAGCAAAACGGGCCCGGATTTGGGCTCGTACCGTTTTTCGCCCATATCTTTGGAAATATCATAGCTAGGACAATTTGGCTGGCGCCATTGGATTCGTGAGACGATTTCCGATTTTTCTAGGGGTCCGGGAATTTTCAAAAGTCGATTTTTTCGTTTTTCGCGTTTTTCTCGGCTCCTGGGCCTCCTAGAGCAAAACGGGCCCGGATTTGGACTCATACCGTTTTTCGCCCATATCTTTGGAAATATCACAGCTAGGACCATTTGGCTAGCGCCATTGGATTCGTGAGTCGATTTCCGATTTTTCTACGGCTCCGGGAATTTTCTAAAGTCGATTTTTTTAGTCTTTCGCGTTTTTCTCGGCTCCTGGGCCTCCTAGAGCTAAACGGGCCCGGATTTGGGCTCGTACCGTTTTTCGCCCATATCTTTGGAAATATCATAGCTAGGACAATTTGGCTGGCGCCATTGGATTCGTGAGACGATTTCCGATTTTTGTAGGGGTCCGGGAATTTTTCAAAATCGATTTTTTTAGTTTTTCGCGTTTTTCTCGGCTCCTGGGCCTCCTAGAGCAAAACGGGCCCGGATTTGGGATCACACCGTTTGTCGCCTCTATCTTTGGAAATATCATAGCTAGGGCAATTTTGACGACGCCATTGGATTCGTGAGACGATTTCCGATTTTTCTAGGGGTCCGGAAATTTTCAAAAGTCGATTTTTTCGTTTTTCGCGTTTTTCTCGGCTCCTGGGCCTCCTAGAGCAAAACGGGCCCGGATTTGGTCTCATACCGTTTTTCGCCCATATCTTTGGAAATATCACAGCTAGGACAATTTGGCTGGCGCCATTGGATTCGTGAGACGATTTCCGATTTTTCTAGGGGTCCGGGAATTTTGAAAAGTCGATTTTTTCGTTTTTCGCGTTTTTCTCGGCTCCTGGACCTCCTAGAGCTAAACGGGCCCGGATTTGGGCTCGTACCGTTTTTCGCCCATATCTTTGGAAATATCATAGCTAGGACAATTTGGCTGGCGCCATTGGATTCGTGAGACGATTTCCGATTTTTCTAGGGGTCCGGGAATTTTCTAAAATCGATTTTTTTGGTTTTTCGCGTTTTTCTCGGCTCGTGGGCCTCCTAGAGCAAAACGGGCCCGGATTTGGGCTCGTACCGTTTTTCGCCCATATCTTTGTAAATATCATAGCTAGGACAATTTGGCTGGCGTCATTGAATTCGTGAGACGATTTCCGAGTTCCTAGGGGTCCGGGAATTGTCTAAAGTCGATTTTTTTAGTCTTTCGCGTTTTTCTCGGCTCCTGGGCCTCCTAGAGCTAAACGGGCCCGGATTTGGGCTCGTACCGTTTTTCGCCCATATCTTTGGAAATATCATAGCTAGGACAATTTGGCTAGCGCCATTGGATTCGTGAGACGATTTCCGATTTTTCTAGGGGTCCGGGAATTTTCTAAAATCGATTTTTTCGTTTTTCGCGTTTTTCTCGGCTCCTGGGCCTCCTAGAGCAAAACGGGCCCGGATTTGGGCTCGTACCGTTTTTCGCCCATATCTTTGTAAATATCATAGCTAGGACAATTTGGCGGGCGCGATTGAATTCATGAGACGATTTCCGAGTTCCTAGGGGTCCGGGAATTGTCTAAAGTCGATTTTTTTAGTCTTTCGCGTTTTTCAGGTCGCCTGCGGCTCGTAGAGCAAAAACTGCCCGGATTTGGTATCACACCGTTTTTCGTCAGTCAGTCCGATTCTTCTGCTCATGGGTATCAGTCCGATGCCTCTGCGCATGCGCATCAGTCCGATTCTTCTGCTGCTGCGCATCAATACCACTCCTCTGCGCCTGCGCATCAGTCCGACGCTTCTGCACATGCGCATCAGTCCGACTCCCCTGTGCCTGCGCAGCACTCCGATTCTTCTGCTCCTGCGCATCAGTCCGATTCTTCTGCGCATGAGCATCAGTCCGACTCCCCTGCGCCTGCGCATCAGTCCGACTCTTCTGCGCATGCGCATCAGTCCGATTGCTCTCCGCCTGCACATAAGTCCAACTCCTATGGCTCCTAGAGTAAAAAAGGCCCGGATTTGGGATCACACCGTTTTCCGTCGATATCTTTGGAAATATCATAGCTAGGACAATTTGGCTCGTGCCATTCTATTCGTGAGACGATTTCCGATTTTTCTACGGCTCCGCGAATTTTGTAAAGTCGATTTTTTTAGTTTTTCGCGTTTTTCTCGGCTCCTGGGCCTCCTAGAGCAAAACGGGCCCTGATTTGGGATCACACCGTTTTTCGTCCATATCTTTGGAAATATCATAGCTAGGACAATTTGGCTGGCGCCATTGGATTCGTGAGACGATTTCCGATTTTTCTAGGGGTCCGGGAATTTTCAAAAGTCGATTTTTTCGTTTTTCGCGTTTTTCTCGGCTCCTGGGCCTCCTAGAGCAAAACGGGCCCGGATTTGGACTCATACCGTTTTTCGCCCATATCTTTGGAAATATCACAGCTAGGACCATTTGGCTAGCGCCATTGGATTCGTGAGTCGATTTCCGATTTTTCTACGGCTCCGGGAATTTTCTAAAGTCGATTTTTTTGGTTTTTCGCGTTTTTCTCGGCTCCTGGGCCTCCTAGAGCAAAACGGGCCCGGATTTGGGCTCGTACCGTTTTTCGCCCATATCTTTGTAAATATCATAGCTAGGACAATTTGGCTGGCGCCATTGAATTCATGAGACGATTTCCGAGTTCCTAGGGGTCCGGGAATTGTCTAAAGTCGATTTTTTTAGTCTTTCGCGTTTTTCTCGGCTCCTGGGCCTCCTAGAGCAAAACGGGCCCGGATTTGGGCTCGTACCGTTTTTCGCCCATCTCTTTGTAAATATCATAGCTAGGACAATTTGGCTGGCGCCATTGGATTCGTGAGACGATTTCCGATTTTTCTACGGCTCCGGGAATTTTCTAAAGTCGATTTTTTTGGTTTTTCGCGTTTTTCTCGGCTCCTGGGCCTCCTAGAGCAAAACGGGCCCGGATTTGGGCTCGTACCGTTTTTCGCCCATATCTTTGTAAATATCATAGCTAGGACAATTTGGCTGGCGCCATTGGATTCGTGAGACGATTTCCGATTTTTCTAGGGGTCCGGGAATTTTCTAAAATCGTTTTTTTCGTTTTTCGCGTTTTTCTCGGCTCCTGGACCTCCTAGAGCAAAACGGGCACGGATTTGGGATCACACCGTTTGTCGCCCATATCTTTGGAAATTTCATAGCTAGAACAATTTTGCCGGCGCCATTGGATTCGTGAGACGATTTCCGATTTTTCTAGGGGTCCGGGAATTTTCTAAAGTCGATTTTTTTAGTTTTTCGCGTTTTTCTCGGCTCCTGGGCCTCCTAGAGCAAAACGGGCCCGGATTTGGGCTCGTACCGTTTTTCGCCCATATCTTTGGAAATATCATAGCTAGGACAATTTGGCTGGCGCCATTGGATTCGTGAGACGATTTCCGATTTTTCTAGGGGTCCGGGAATTTTCTAAAATCAATTTTTTTCGTTTTTCGCATTTTTCAGGTCGCCTGCGGCTCGTAGAGCAAAAACTGCCCGGATTTGGTATCACACCGTTTTTGGTCAGTCAGTCCGATTCTTCTGCTCATGGGTATCAGTCCGATGCCTCTGCGCATGCGCATCAGTCCGATTCTTCTGCTGCTGCGCATCAATACCACTGCTCTGCGCCTTCGCATCAGTCCGACGCTTCTGCACATGCGCATCAGTCCGACTCCCCTGTGCCTGCGCAGCACTCCGATTCTTCTGCTCCTGCGCATCAGTCCGATTCTTCTGCGCATGAGCATCAGTCCGACTCCCCTGCGCCTGCGCATCAGCCCGACTCTTCTGCGCATGCGCATCATTGCGATTTTCCTGCGACTGCGCATCAGTCGGATTCTTCTGCGCATGCGCATCAGTTCGATTGCTCTCCGCCTGCACATCAGTCCAACTCCTATGGCTCCGAGAGCAAAACGGGCCCGAATTTGGGATCACACCGTTTGTCGCCTCTATCTTTGGAAATATCATAGCTAGGGCAATTTTGACGACGCCATTGGATTCGTGAGACGATTTCCGATTTTTCTAGGGGTCCGGGAATTTTCAAAAGTCGATTTTTTCGTTTTTCGCGTTTTTCTCGGCTCCTGGGCCTCCTAGAGCAAAACGGGCCGGATTTGGTCTCATACCGTCTTTCGCCCATATCTTTGGAAATATCACAGCTAGGACAATTTGGCTGGCGCCATTGGATTCGTGAGACGATTTCCGATTTTTCTAGGGGTCCGGGAATTTTCAAAAGTCGATTTTTTCGTTTTTCGCGTTTTTCTCGGCTCCTGGACCTCCTAGAGCAAAACGGGCACAGATTTGGGATCACACCGTTTGTCGCCCATATCTTTGGAAGTTTCATAGCTAGAACAATTTTGCCGGCGCCATTGGATTCGTGAGACGATTTCCGATTTTGCTAGGGGTCCGGGAATTTTCTAAAATCAATTTTTTTCGTTTTTCGCATTTTTCTCGGCTCCTGGGCCTCCTAGAGCTAAACGGGCCCGGATTTGGGCTCGTACCGTTTTTCGCCCATATCTTTGGAAATATCATAGCTAGGACAATTTGGCTGGCGCCATTGGATTCGTGAGACGATTTCCGATTTTTCTAGGGGTCCGGGAATTTTCTAAAATCGATTTTTTTGGTTTTTCGCGTTTTTCTCGGCTCGTGGGCCTCCTAGAGCAAAACGGGCCCGGATTTGGGCTCGTACCGTTTTTCGCCCATATCTTTGTAAATATCATAGCTAGGACAATTTGGCTGGCGTCATTGAATTCGTGAGACGATTTCCGAGTTCCTAGGGGTCCGGGAATTGTCTAAAGTCGATTTTTTTAGTCTTTCGCGTTTTTCTCGGCTCCTGGGCCTCCTAGAGCTAAACGGGCCCGGATTTGGGCTCGTACCGTTTTTCGCCCATATCTTTGGAAATATCATAGCTAGGACAATTTGGCTGGCGCCATTGGATTCGTGAGACGATTTCCGATTTTTCTAGGGGTCCGGGAATTTTCAAAAGTCGATTTTTTTAGTTTTTCGCGTTTTTCTCTGCTCCTGGCCCTCCTAGAGCAAAACGGGCCCGGATTTGGGCTCGTACCGTTTTTCGCCCATATCTTTGTAAATATCATAGCTAGGACAATTTGGCTGGCGCCATTGGATTCGTGAGACGATTTCCGATTTTTCTAGGGGTCCGGGAATTTTCAAAAGTCGATTTTTTCGTTTTTCGCGTTTTTCTCGGCTCCTGGACCTCCTAGAGCAAAACGGGCACGGATTTGGGATCACACCGTTTGTCGCCCATATCTTTGGAAATTTCATAGCTAGAACAATTTTGCCGGCGCCATTGGATTCGTGAGACGATTTCCGATTTTTCTAGGGGTCCGGGAATTTTCTAAAATCGATTTTTTTAGTTTTTCGCGTTTTTCTCGGCTCCTGGGCCTCCTAGAGCAAAACGGGCCCGGATTTGGACTCATACCGTTTTTCGCCCAAATTTTTGGAAATATCATAGCTAGGACAATTTGGCTAGCGCCATTGCATTCGTGAGTCGATTCCCGATTTTTCTACGGCTCCAGGAATTTTCTAAAGTCGATTTTTTCGTTTTTCGCGTTTTTCTCGGCTCCTGGACCTCCTAGAGCAAAACGGGCACGGATTTGGGATCACACCGTTTGTCGCCCATATCTTTGGAAATTTCATAGCTAGAACAATTTTGCCGGCGCCATTGGATTCGTGAGACGATTTCCGATTTTGCTAGGGGTCCGGGAATTTTCTAAAATCAATTTTTTTCGTTTTTCGCATTTTTCAGGTCGCCTGCGGTTCGTAGAGCAAAAACTGCCCGGATTTGGTATCACACCGTTTTTCGTCAGTCAGTCCGATTCTTCTGCTCATGGGTATCAGTCCGATGCCTCTGCGCATGCGCATCAGTCCGATTCTTCTGCTGCTGCGCATCAGTCCGACTCTTCTGCGCATGCGCATCAGTGCGATTTTCCTGCGACTGCGCATCAGTCGGATTCTTCTGCGCATGCGCGTCAGTCCGACCCTCCTGCTCCTGCACATCAGTCCGATTCCTCTGCGCATGCGCATCAGTCCGACTCCCCTGCGCCTGCGCATCAGTCCGACTCTTCTGCGCATGCGCATCAGCTCGATTGCTCTCCGCCTGCACAGCAGTCCAATTCCTATGGCTCCTGGAGCAAAAAGGGCCTAGATTTGGGATCACACCGTTTTTCGTCAGACAGTCCGATCCTCCTGCTCCTGCACATCAGTCCGATTGCTCTCCGCCTGCACATCAGTCCAACTCCTATGGCTCCTAGAGCAAAACGGGCACGGATTTGGGATCACACCGTTTGTCGCCCATATCTTTGGAAATTTCATAGCTAGAACAATTTTGCCGGCGCCATTGGATTCGTGAGACGATTTCCGATTTTGCTAGGGGTCCGGGAATTTTCTAAAATCAATTTTTTTCGTTTTTCGCATTTTTCAGGTCGCCTGCGGTTCGTAGAGCAAAAACTGCCCGGATTTGGTATCACACCGTTTTTCGTCAGTCAGTCCGATTCTTCTGCTCATGGGTATCAGTCCGATGCCTCTGCGCATGCGCATCAGTCCGATTCTTCTGCTGCTGCGCATCAATACCACTCCTCTGCGCCTGCGCATCAGTCCGACGCTTCTGCACATGCGCATCAGTCCGACTCCCCTGTGCCTGCGCAGCACTCCGATTCTTCTGCTCCTGCGCATCAGTCCGATTCTTCTGCGCATGAGCATCAGTCCGACTCCCCTGCGCCTGCGCATCAGTCCGACTCTTCTGCGCATGCGCATCAGTGCGATTTTCCTGCGACTGCGCATCAGTCGGATTCTTCTGCGCATGCGCGTCAGTCCGACCCTCCTGCTCCTGCACATCAGTCCGATTCCTCTGCGCATGCGCATCAGTCCGACTCCCCTGCGCCTGCGCATCAGTCCGACTCTTCTGCGCATGCGCATCAGCTCGATTGCTCTCCGCCTGCACAGCAGTCCAATTCCTATGGCTCCTGGAGCAAAAAGGGCCTAGATTTGGGATCACACCGTTTTTCGTCAGACAGTCCGATCCTCCTGCTCCTGCACATCAGTCCGATTGCTCTCCGCCTGCACATCAGTCCAACTCCTATGGCTCCTAGAGCAAAAAAGGCCCGGATTTGGGATCACACCGTTTTCCGTCGATATCTTTGGAAATATCATAGCTAGGACAATTTGGCTGGCGCCATTGGATTCGTGAGACGATTTCCGATTTTTCTAGGGGTCCGGGAATTTTCAAAAGTCGATTTTTTTAGTTTTTCGCGTTTTTCTCTGCTCCTGGCCCTCCTAGAGCAAAACGGGCCCGGATTTGGGCTCGTACCGTTTTTCGCCCATATCTTTGTAAATATCATAGCTAGGACAATTTGGCTGGCGCCATTGGATTCGTGAGACGATTTCCGATTTTTCTAGGGGTCCGGGAATTTTCAAAAGTCGATTTTTTTAGTTTTTCGCGTTTTTCTCGGCTCCTGGGCCTCCTAGAGCAAAACGGGCCCGGATTTGGACTCATACCGTTTTTCGCCCAAATTTTTGGAAATATCATAGCTAGGACAATTGGGCTAGCGCCATTGCATTCGTGAGACGATTTCCGATTTTTCTAGGGGTCCGGGAATTTTCAAAAGTCGATTTTTTCGTTTTTCGCGTTTTTCTCGGCTCCTGGACCTCCTAGAGCAAAACGGGCACGGATTTGGGATCACACCGTTTGTCGCCCATATCTTTGGAAATTTCATAGCTAGAACAATTTTGCCGGCGCCATTGGATTCGTGAGACGATTTCCGATTTTGCTAGGGGTCCGGGAATTTTCTAAAATCAATTTTTTTCGTTTTTCGCATTTTTCAGGTCGCCTGCGGCTCGTAGAGCAAAAACTGCCCGGATTTGGTATCACACCGTTTTTCGTCAGTCAGTCCGATTCTTCTTCTCATGGGTATCAGTCCGATGCCTCTGCGCATGCGCATCAGTCCGATTCTTCTGCTGCTGCGCATCAATACCACTCCTCTGCGCCTGCGCATCAGTCCGACGCTTCTGCACATGCGCATCAGTCCGACTCCCCTGTGCCTGCGCAGCACTCCGATTCTTCTGCTCCTGCGCATCAGTCCGATTCTTCTGCGCGTGAGCATCAGTCCGACTCCCCTGCGCCTGCGCATCGGCCCGACTCTCCTGCGCATGCGCATCAGTGCGATTTTCCTGCGACTGCGCATCAGTCGGATTCTTCTGCGCATGCGCGTCAGTCCGACCCTCCTGCTCCTGCACATCAGTCCGATTCCTCTGCGCATGCGCATCAGCCCGACTCCCCTGCTCCTGTGCATCAGTCCGATTCTTTTGCGCATGAGCATCAGTCCGACTCCCCTGCGCCTGCGCATCAGTCCGACTCTTCTGCGCATGCGCATCAGCTCGATTGCTCTCCGCCTGCACAGCAGTCCAATTCCTATGGATCCTGGAGCAAAAAGGGCCTAGATTTGGGATCACACCGTTTTTCGTCAGACAGTCCGATCCTCCTGCTCCTGCACATCAGTCCGATTGCTCTCCGCCTGCACATCAGTCCAACTCCTATGGCTCCTAGAGCAAAAAAGGCCCGGATTTGGGATCACACCGTTTTCCGTCGATATCTTTGGAAATATCATAGCTAGGACAATTTGGCTGGCGCCATTGGATTCGTGAGACGATTTCCGATTTTTCTAGGGGTCCGGGAATTTTCTAAAATCGATTTTTTTAGTTTTTCGCGTTTTTCTCGGCTCCTGGGCCTCCTAGAGCAAAACAGGTCCGGATTTGGACTCATACCGTTTTTCGCCCAAATTTTTGGAAATATCATAGCGAGGACAATTTGGCTAGCGCCATTGCATTCGTGAGTCGATTCCCGATTTTTCTACGGCTCCAGGAATTTTCTAAAGTCGATTTTTTTAGTTTTTCGCGTTTTTCTCTGCTCCTGGCCCTCCTAGAGCAAAACGGGCCCGGATTTGGGCTCGTACCGTTTTTCGCCCATATCTTTGTAAATATCATAGCTAGGACAATTTGGCTGGCGCCATTGGATTCGTGAGACGATTTCCGATTTTTCTACGGCTCCGGGAATTTTCTAAAGTCGATTTTTTTGGTTTTTCGCGTTTTTCTCGGCTCCTGGGCCTCCTAGAGCAAAACGGGCCCGGATTTGGGCTCGTACCGTTTTTCGCCCATATCTTTGCAAATATCATAGCTAGGACAATTTGGCTGGCGCCATTGAATTCGTGAGACGATTTCCGAGTTCCTAGGGGTCCGGGAATTGTCTAAAGTCGAGTTTTTTAGTCTTTCGCGTTTTTCTCGGCTCCTGGGCCTCCTAGAGCAAAACGGGCAATGATTTGGGATTACACCGTTTTTCGCCCATATCTTTGGAAATATCACAGCTAGCACCATTTGGCTAGCGCCATTGGATTCGTGAGTCGATTTCCGATTTTTCTACGGCTCCGGGAATTTTCTAAAGTCGATTTTTTTGGTTTTTCGCGTTTTTCTCGGCTCCTGGGCCTCCTAGAGCAAAACGGGCCCGGATTTGGGCTCGTACCGTTTTTCGCCCATATCTTTGGAAATATCATAGCTAGGACAATTTGGCTGGCGCCATTGAATTCATGAGACGATTTCCGAGTTCCTAGGGGTCCGGGAATTGTCTAAAGTCGATTTTTTTAGTCTTTCGCGTTTTTCTCGGCTCCTGGGCCTCCTAGAGCTAAACGGGCCCGGATTTGGGCTCGTACCGTTTTTCGCCCATATCTTTGGAAATATCATAGCTAGGACAATTTGGCTGGCGCCATTGGATTCGTGAGACGATTTCCGATTTTTCTAGGGGTCCGGGAATTTTCTAAAATCGATTTTTTTAGTTTTTCGCGTTTTTCTCGGCTCCTGGGCCTCCTAGAGCAAAACGGGTCCGGATTTGGACTCATACCGTTTTTCGCCCAAATTTTTGGAAATATCATAGCTAGGACAATTTGGCTAGCGCCATTGCATTCGTGAGTCGATTCCCGATTTTTCTACGGCTCCAGGAATTTTCTAAAGTCGATTTTTTTAGTTTTTCGCGTTTTTCTCTGCTCCTGGCCCTCCTAGAGCAAAACGGGCCCGGATTTGGGCTCGTACCGTTTTTCGCCCATATCTTTGTAAATATCATAGCTAGGACAATTTGGCTGGCGCCATTGGATTCGTGAGACGATTTCCGATTTTTCTACGGCTCCGGGAATTTTCTAAAGTCGATTTTTTTGGTTTTTCGCGTTTTTCTCGGCTCCTGGGCCTCCTAGAGCAAAACGGGCCCGGATTTGGGCTCGTACCGTTTTTCGCCCATATCTTTGCAAATATCATAGCTAGGACAATTTGGCTGGCGCCATTGAATTCGTGAGACGATTTCCGAGTTCCTAGGGGTCCGGGAATTGTCTAAAGTCGAGTTTTTTAGTCTTTCGCGTTTTTCTCGGCTCCTGGGCCTCCTAGAGCTAAACGGGCCCGGATTTGGGCTCGTACCGTTTTTCGCCCATATCTTTGGAAATATCATAGCTAGGACAATTTGGCTGGCGCCATTGGATTCGTGAGACGATTTCCGATTTTTCTAGGGGTCCGGGAATTTTCTAAAATCGATTTTTTTAGTTTTTCGCGTTTTTCTCGGCTCCTGGGCCTCCTAGAGCAAAACGGGCCCGGATTTGGACTCATACCGTTTTTCGCCCAAATTTTTGGAAATATCATAGCTAGGAAAATTTGGCTAGCGCCATTGCATTCGTGAGTCGATTCCCGATTTTTCTACGGCTCCAGGAATTTTCTAAAGTCGATTTTTTTAGTTTTTCGCGTTTTTCTCTGCTCCTGGCCCTCCTAGAGCAAAACGGGCCCGGATTTGGGCTCGTACCGTTTTTCGCCCATATCTTTGTAAATATCATAGCTAGGACAATTTGGCTGGCGCCATTGGATTCGTGAGACGATTTCCGATTTTTCTAGGGGTCCGGGAATTTTCAAAAGTCGATTTTTTCGTTTTTCGCGTTTTTCTCGGCTCCTGGACCTCCTAGAGCAAAACGGGCACGGATTTGGGATCACACCGTTTGTCGCCCATATCTTTGGAAATTGCATAGATAGAACAATTTTGCCGGCGCCATTGGATTCGTGAGACGATTTCCGATTTTGCTAGGGGTCCGGGAATTTTCTAAAATCAATTTTTTTCGTTTTTCGCATTTTTCAGGTCGCCTGCGGCTCGTAGAGCAAAAACTGCCCGGATTTGGTATCACACCGTTTTTCGTCAGTCAGTCCGATTCTTCTGCTCATGGGTATCAGTCCGATGCCTCTGCGCATGCGCATCAGTCCGATTCTTCTGCTGCTGCGCATCAATACCACTCCTCTGCGCCTGCGCATCAGTCCGACGCTTCTGCACATGCGCATCAGTCCGACGCTTCTGCACATGCGCATCAGTCCGACTCCCCTGTGCCTGCGCAGCACTCCGATTCTTCTGCTCCTGCGCATCAGTCCGATTCTTCTGCGCATGAGCATCAGTCCGACTCCCCTGCGCCTGCGCATCAGTCCGACTCTTCTGCGCATGCGCATCAGTGCGATTTTCCTGCGACTGCGCATCAGTCGGATTCTTCTGCGCATGCGCGTCAGTCCGACCCTCCTGCTCCTGCACATCAGTCCGATTCCTCTGCGCATGCGCATCAGTCCGACTCCCCTGCGCCTGCGCATCAGTCCGACTCTTCTGCGCATGCGCATCAGCTCGATTGCTCTCCGCCTGCACAGCAGTCCAATTCCTATGGCTCCTGGAGCAAAAAGGGCCTAGATTTGGGATCACACCGTTTTTCGTCAGACAGTCCGATCCTCCTGCTCCTGCACATCAGTCCGATTGCTCTCCGCCTGCACATAAGTCCAACTCCTATGGCTCCTAGAGCAAAAAAGGCCCGGATTTGGGATCACACCGTTTTCCGTCGATATCTTTGGAAATATCATAGCTAGGACAATTTGGCTCGTGCCATTCTATTCGTGAGACGATTTCCGATTTTTCTACGGCTCCGCGAATTTTGTAAAGACGATTTTTTTAGTTTTTCGCGTTTTTCTCGGCTCCTGGGCCTCCTAGAGCAAAACGGGCCCTGATTTGGGATCACACCGTTTTTCGTCCATATCTTTGGAAATATCATAGCTAGGACAATTTGGCTGGCGCCATTGGATTCGTGAGACGATTTCCGATTTTTCTAGGGGTCCGGGAATTTTCAAAAGTCGATTTTTTCGTTTTTCGCGTTTTTCTCGGCTCCTGGGCCTCCTAGAGCTAAACGGGCCCGGATTTGGGCTCGTACCGTTTTTCGCCCATATCTTTGGAAATATCATAGCTAGGACAATTTGGCTGGCGCCATTGGATTCGTGAGACGATTTCCGATTTTTCTAGGGGTCCGGGAATTTTCTAAAATCGATTTTTTTGGTTTTTCGCGTTTTTCTCGGCTCGTGGGCCTCCTAGAGCAAAACGGGCCCGGATTTGGGCTCGTACCGTTTTTCGCCCATATCTTTGTAAATATCATAGCTAGGACAATTTGGCTGGCGTCATTGAATTCGTGAGACGATTTCCGAGTTCCTAGGGGTCCGGGAATTGTCTAAAGTCGATTTTTTTAGTCTTTCGCGTTTTTCTCGGCTCCTGGGCCTCCTAGAGCTAAACGGGCCCGGATTTGGGCTCGTACCGTTTTTCGCCCATATCTTTGGAAATATCATAGCTAGGACAATTTGGCTGGCGCCATTGGATTCGTGAGACGATTTCCGATTTTTCTAGGGGTCCGGGAATTTTCTAAAATCGATTTTTTCGTTTTTCGCGTTTTTCTCGGCTCCTGGGCCTCCTAGAGCAAAACGGGCCCGGATTTGGGCTCGTACCGTTTTTCGCCCATATCTTTGTAAATATCATAGCTAGGACAATTTGGCTGGCGCGATTGAATTCATGAGACGATTTCCGAGTTCCTAGGGGTCCGGGAATTGTCTAAAGTCGAGTTTTTTAGTCTTTCGCGTTTTTCTCGGCTCCTGGGCCTCCTAGAGCTAAACGGGCCCGGATTTGGGCTCGTACCGTTTTTCGCCCATATCTTTGGAAATATCATAGCTAGGACAATTTGGCTGGCACCATTGGATTCGTGAGACGATTTCCGATTTTTCTAGGGGTCCGGGAATTTTCTAAAATCGATTTTTTTAGTTTTTCGCGTTTTTCTCGGCTCCTGGGCCTCCTAGAGCAAAACGGGCCCGGATTTGGACTCATACCGTTTTTCGCCCAAATTTTTGGAAATATCATAGCTAGGACAATTTGGCTAGCGCCATTGCATTCGTGAGTCGATTCCCGATTTTTCTACGGCTCCAGGAATTTTCTAAAGTCGATTTTTTTAGTTTTTCGCGTTTTTCTCTGCTCCTGGCCCTCCTAGAGCAAAACGGGCCCGGATTTGGGCTCGTACCGTTTTTCGCCCATATCTTTGTAAATATCATAGCTAGGACAATTTGGCTGGCGCCATTGGATTCGTGAGACGATTTCCGATTTTTCTAGGGGTCCGGGAATTTTCAAAAGTCGATTTTTTCGTTTTTCGCGTTTTTCTCGGCTCCTGGACCTCCTAGAGCAAAACGGGCACGGATTTGGGATCACACCGTTTGTCGCCCATATCTTTGGAAATTGCATAGCTAGAACAATTTTGCCGGCGCCATTGGATTCGTGAGACGATTTCCGATTTTGCTAGGGGTCCGGGAATTTTCTAAAATCAATTTTTTTCGTTTTTCGCATTTTTCAGGTCGCCTGCGGCTCGTAGAGCAAAAACTGCCCGGATTTGGTATCACACCGTTTTTCGTCAGTCAGTCCGATTCTTCTGCTCATGGGTATCAGTCCGATGCCTCTGCGCATGCGCATCAGTCCAGATTTTCTGCTGCTGCGCATCAATACCACTCCTCTGCGCCTGCGCATCAGTCCGACGCTTCTGCACATGCGCATCAGTCCGACTCCCCTGTGCCTGCGCAGCACTCCGATTCTTCTGCTCCTGCGCATCAGTCCGATTCTTCTGCGCATGAGCATCAGTCCGACTCCCCTGCGCCTGCGCATCAGTCCGACTCTTCTGCGCATGCGCATCAGTGCGATTTTCCTGCGCATGCGCGTCAGTCCGACCCTCCTGCTCCTGCACATCAGTCCGATTCCTCTGCGCATGCGCATCAGTCCGACTCCCCTGCGCCTGCGCATCAGTCCGACTCTTCTGCGCATGCGCATCAGCTCGATTGCTCTCCACCTGCACAGCAGTCCAATTCCTATGGCTCCTGGAGCAAAAAGGGCCTAGATTTGGGATCACACCGTTTTTCGTCAGACAGTCCGATCCTCCTGCTCCTGCACATCAGTCCGATTGCTCTCCGCCTGCACATAAGTCCAACTCCTATGGCTCCTAGAGCAAAAAAGGCCCGGATTTGGGATCACACCGTTTTCCGTCGATATCTTTGGAAATATCATAGCTAGGACAATTTGGCTCGTGCCATTCTATTCGTGAGACGATTTCCGATTTTTCTACGGCTCCGCGAATTTTGTAAAGACGATTTTTTTAGTTTTTCGCGTTTTTCTCGGCTCCTGGGCCTCCTAGAGCAAAACGGGCCCTGATTTGGGATCACACCGTTTTTCGTCCATATCTTTGGAAATATCATAGCTAGGACAATTTGGCTGGCGCCATTGGATTCGTGAGACGATTTCCGATTTTTCTAGGGGTCCGGGAATTTTCAAAAGTCGATTTTTTCGTTTTTCGCGTTTTTCTCGGCTCCTGGGCCTCCTAGAGCAAAACGGGCCCGGATTTGGACTAATACCGTTTTTCGCCCATATCTTTGGAAATATCACAGCTAGGACCATTTGGCTAGCGCCATTGGATTCGTGAGTCGATTTCCGATTTTTCTACGGCTCCGGGAATTTTCTAAAGTCGATTTTTTTGGTTTTTCGCGTTTTTCTCGGCTCCTGGGCCTCCTAGAGCAAAACGGGCCCGGATTTGGGCTCGTACCGTTTTTCGCCCATATCTTTGTAAATATCATAGCTAGGACAATTTGGCTGGCGCCATTGAATTCATGAGACGATTTCCGAGTTCCTAGGGGTCCGGGAATTGTCTAAAGTCGATTTTTTTAGTCTTTCGCGTTTTTCTCGGCTCCTGGGCCTCCTAGAGCAAAACGGGCCCGGATTTGGGCTCGTACCGTTTTTCGCCCATCTCTTTGTAAATATCATAGCTAGGACAATTTGGCTGGCGCCATTGGATTCGTGAGACGATTTCCGATTTTTCTAGGGGTCCGGGAATTTTCTAAAATCGATTTTTTCGTTTTTCGCGTTTTTCTCGGCTCCTGGACCTCCTAGAGCAAAACGGGCACGGATTTGGGATCACACCGTTTGTCGCCCATATCTTTGGAAATTTCATAGCTAGAACAATTTTGCCGGCGCCATTGGATTCGTGAGACGATTTCCGATTTTTCTAGGGGTCCGCGAATTTTCTAAAGTCGATTTTTTTAGTTTTTCGCGTTTTTCTCGGCTCCTGGGCCTCCTAGAGCAAAACGGGCCCGGATTTGGGCTCGTACCGTTTTTCGCCCATATCTTTGGAAATATCATAGCTAGGACAATTTGGCTGGCGCCATTGGATTCGTGAGACGATTTCCGATTTTTCTAGGGGTCCGGGAATTTTCAAAAGTCGATTTTTTCGTTTTTCGCGTTTTTCTCGGCTCCTGGACCTCCTAGAGCAAAACGGGCACGGAATTGGGATCACACCGTTTGTCGCCCATATCTTTGGAAATTTCATAGCTAGAACAATTTTGCCGGCGCCATTGGATTCGTGAGACGATTTCCGATTTTGCTAGGGGTCCGGGAATTTTCTAAAATCAATTTTTTTCGTTTTTCGCATTTTTCAGGTCGCCTGCGGCTCGTAGAGCAAAAACTGCCCGGATTTGGTATCACACCGTTTTTGGTCAGTCAGTCCGATTCTTCTGCTCATGGGTATCAGTCCGATGCCTCTGCGCATGCGCATCAGTCCGATTCTTCTGCTGCTGCGCATCAATACCACTCCTCTGCGCCTGCGCATCAGTCCGACGCTTCTGCACATGCGCATCAGTCCGACTCCCCTGTGCCTGCGCAGCACTCCGATTCTTCTGCTCCTGCGCATCAGTCCGATTCTTCTGCGCATGAGCATCAGTCCGACTCCCCTGCGCCTGCGCATCAGCCCGACTCTTCTGCGCATGCGCATCAGTGCGAATTTCCTGCGACTGCGCATCAGTCGGATTCTTCTGCGCATGCGCGTCAGTCCGACCCTCCTGCTCCTGCACATCAGTCCGATTCCTCTGTGAATGCGCATCAGCTCGACTCCCCTGCGCCTGCGCATCAGTCCGGCTTTTCTGCGCCTACGCGTCAGTCGGATTGTTCTGCGCATGCGCATCAGTTCGATTGCTCTCCGCCTGCACATCAGTCCAACTCCTATGGCTCCGAGAGCAAAACGGGCCCGAATTTGGGATCACACCGTTTTCCGTCGATATCTTTGGAAATATCATAGCTAGGACAATTTGGCTGGCGCCATTGGATTCGTGAGACGATTTCCGATTTTTCTAGGGGTCCGGGAATTTTCAAAAGTCGATTTTTTTAGTTTTTCGCGTTTTTCTCGGCTCCTGGGCCTCCTAGAGCAAAACGGGCCCTGATTTGGGATCACACCGTTTTTCGTCCATATCTTTGGAAATATCATAGCTAGGACAATTTGGCTGGCGCCATTGGATTCGTGAGACGATTTCCGATTTTTCTAGGGGTCCGGGAATTTTCAAAAGTCGATTTTTTCGTTTTTCGCGTTTTTCTCGGCTCCTGGGCCTCCTAGAGCTAAACGGGCCCGGATTTGGGCTCGTACCGTTTTTCGCCCATATCTTTGGAAATATCATAGCTAGGACAATTTGGCTGGCGCCATTGGATTCGTGAGACGATTTCCGATTTTTCTAGGGGTCCGGGAATTTTCTAAAATCGATTTTTTTGGTTTTTCGCGTTTTTCTCGGCTCGTGGGCCTCCTAGAGCAAAACGGGCCCGGATTTGGGCTCGTACCGTTTTTCGCCCATATCTTTGTAAATATCATAGCTAGGACAATTTGGCTGGCGTCATTGAATTCGTGAGACGATTTCCGAGTTCCTAGGGGTCCGGGAATTGTCTAAAGTCGATTTTTTTAGTCTTTCGCGTTTTTCTCGGCTCCTGGGCCTCCTAGAGCTAAACGGGCCCGGATTTGGGCTCGTACCGTTTTTCGCCCATATCTTTGGAAATATCATAGCTAGGACAATTTGGCTGGCGCCATTGGATTCGTGAGACGATTTCCGATTTTTCTAGGGGTCCGGGAATTGTCTAAAGTCGATTTTTTTAGTCTTTCGCATTTTTCTCGGCTCCTGGGCCTCCTAGAGCTAAACGGGCCCGGATTTGGGCTCGTACCGTTTTTCGCCCATATCTTTGGAAATATCATAGCTAGGACAATTTGGCTGGCGCCATTGGATTCGTGAGACGATTTCCGATTTTTCTAGGGGTCCGGGAATTTTCTAAAATCGATTTTTTTAGTTTTTCGCGTTTTTCTCGGCTCCTGGGCCTCCTAGAGCAAAACGGGTCCGGATTTGGACTCATACCGTTTTTCGCCCAAATTTTTGGAAATATCATAGCTAGGACAATTTGGCTAGCGCCATTGCATTCGTGAGTCGATTCCCGATTTTTCTACGGCTCCAGGAATTTTCTAAAGTCGATTTTTTTAGTTTTTCGCGTTTTTCTCTGCTCCTGGCCCTCCTAGAGCAAAACGGGCCCGGATTTGGGCTCGTACCGTTTTTCGCCCATATCTTTGTAAATATCATAGCTAGGACAATTTGGCTGGCGCCATTGGATTCGTGAGACGATTTCCGATTTTTCTACGGCTCCGGGAATTTTCTAAAGTCGATTTTTTTGGTTTTTCGCGTTTTTCTCGGCTCCTGGGCCTCCTAGAGCAAAACGGGCCCGGATTTGGGCTCGTACTGTTTTTCGCCCATATCTTTGCAAATATCATAGCTAGGACAATTTGGCTGGCGCCATTGAATTCGTGAGACGATTTCCGAGTTCCTAGGGGTCCGGGAATTGTCTAAAGTCGAGTTTTTTAGTCTTTCGCGTTTTTCTCGGCTCCTGGGCCTCCTAGAGCTAAACGGGCCCGGATTTGGGCTCGTACCGTTTTTCGCCCATATCTTTGGAAATATCATAGCTAGGACAATTTGGCTGGCGCCATTGGATTCGTGAGACGATTTCCGATTTTTCTAGGGGTCCGGGAATTTTCTAAAATCGATTTTTTTAGTTTTTCGCGTTTTTCTCGGCTCCTGGGCCTCCTAGAGCAAAACGGGCCCGGATTTGGACTCATACCGTTTTTCGCCCAAATTTTTGGAAATATCATAGCTAGGACAATTTGGCTAGCGCCATTGCATTCGTGAGTCGATTCCCGATTTTTCTACGGCTCCGGGAATTTTCAAAAGTCGATTTTTTCGTTTTTCGCGTTTTTCTCGGCTCCTGGACCTCCTAGAGCAAAACGGGCACGGATTTGGGATCACACCGTTTGTCGCCCATATCTTTGGAAATTGCATAGCTAGAACAATTTTGCCGGCGCCATTGGATTCGTGAGACGATTTCCGATTTTGCTAGGGGTCCGGGAATTTTCTAAAATCAATTTTTTTCGTTTTTCGCATTTTTCAGGTCGCCTGCGGCTCGTAGAGCAAAAACTGCCCGGATTTGGTATCACACCGTTTTTCGTCAGTCAGTCCGATTCTTCTGCTCATGGGTATCAGTCCGATGCCTCTGCGCATGCGCATCAGTCCGATTCTTCTGCTGCTGCGCATCAATACCACTCCTCTGCGCCTGCGCATCAGTCCGACGCTTCTGCACATGCGCATCAGTCCGACTCCCCTGTGCCTGCGCAGCACTCCGATTCTTCTGCTCCTGCGCATCAGTCCGATTCTTCTGCGCATGAGCATCAGTCCGACTCCCCTGCGCCTGCGCATCAGTCCGACTCTTCTGCGCATGCGCATCAGTGCGATTTTCCTGCGACTGCGCATCAGTCGGATTCTTCTGCGCATGCGCGTCAGTCCGACCCTCCTGCTCCTGCACATCAGTCCGATTCCTCTGCGCATGCGCATCAGTCCGACTCCCCTGCGCCTGCGCATCAGTCCGACTCTTCTGCGCATGCGCATCAGCTCGATTGCTCTCCACCTGCACAGCAGTCCAATTCCTATGGCTCCTGGAGCAAAAAGGGCCTAGATTTGGGATCACACCGTTTTTCGTCAGACAGTCCGATCCTCCTGCTCCTGCACATCAGTCCGATTGCTCTCCGCCTGCACATAAGTCCAACTCCTATGGCTCCTAGAGCAAAAAAGGCCCGGATTTGGGATCACACCGTTTTCCGTCGATATCTTTGGAAATATCATAGCTAGGACAATTTGGCTCGTGCCATTCTATTCGTGAGACGATTTCCGATTTTTCTACGGCTCCGCGAATTTTGTAAAGACGATTTTTTTAGTTTTTCGCGTTTTTCTCGGCTCCTGGGCCTCCTAGAGCAAAACGGGCCCTGATTTGGGATCACACCGTTTTTCGTCCATATCTTTGGAAATATCATAGCTAGGACAATTTGGCTGGCGCCATTGGATTCGTGAGACGATTTCCGATTTTTCTAGGGGTCCGGGAATTTTCAAAAGTCGATTTTTTCGTTTTTCGCGTTTTTCTCGGCTCCTGGGCCTCCTAGAGCAAAACGGGCCCGGATTTGGACTAATACCGTTTTTCGCCCATATCTTTGGAAATATCACAGCTAGGACCATTTGGCTAGCGCCATTGGATTCGTGAGTCGATTTCCGATTTTTCTACGGCTCCGGGAATTTTCTAAAGTCGATTTTTTTGGTTTTTCGCGTTTTTCTCGGCTCCTGGGCCTCCTAGAGCAAAACGGGCCCGGATTTGGGCTCGTACCGTTTTTCGCCCATATCTTTGTAAATATCATAGCTAGGACAATTTGGCTGGCGCCATTGAATTCATGAGACGATTTCCGAGTTCCTAGGGGTCCGGGAATTGTCTAAAGTCGATTTTTTTAGTCTTTCGCGTTTTTCTCGGCTCCTGGGCCTCCTAGAGCAAAACGGGCCCGGATTTGGGCTCGTACCGTTTTTCGCCCATCTCTTTGTAAATATCATAGCTAGGACAATTTGGCTGGCGCCATTGGATTCGTGAGACGATTTCCGATTTTTCTACGGCTCCGGGAATTTTCTAAAGTCGATTTTTTTGGTTTTTCGCGTTTTTCTCGGCTCCTGGGCCTCCTAGAGCAAAACGGGCCCGGATTTGGGCTCGTACCGTTTTTCGCCCATATCTTTGTAAATATCATAGCTAGGACAATTTGGCTGGCGCCATTGGATTCGTGAGACGATTTCCGATTTTGCTAGGGGTCCGGGAATTTTCTAAAATCAATTTTTTTCGTTTTTCGCATTTTTCAGGTCGCCTGCGGCTCGTAGAGCAAAAACTGCCCGGATTTGGTATCACACCGTTTTTGGTCAGTCAGTCCGATTCTTCTGCTCATGGGTATCAGTCCGATGCCTCTGCGCATGCGCATCAGTCCGATTCTTCTGCTGCTGCGCATCAATACCACTCCTCTGCGCCTGCGCATCAGTCCGACGCTTCTGCACATGCGCATCAGTCCGACTCCCCTGTGCCTGCGCAGCACTCCGATTCTTCTGCTCCTGCGCATCAGTCCGATTCTTCTGCGCATGAGCATCAGTCCGACTCCCCTGCGCCTGCGCATCAGCCCGACTCTTCTGCGCATGCGCATCAGTGCGACTTTCCTGCGACTGCGCATCAGTCGGATTCTTCTGCGCATGCGCGTCAGTCCGACCCTCCTGCTCCTGCACATCAGTCCGATTCCTCTGTGAATGCGCATCAGCTCGACTCCCCTGCGCCTGCGCATCAGTCCGGCTTTTCTGCGCCTACGCGTCAGTCGGATTGTTCTGCGCATGCGCATCAGTTCGATTGCTCTCCGCCTGCACATCAGTCCAACTCCTATGGCTCCGAGAGCAAAACGGGCCCGAATTTGGGATCACACCGTTTTCCGTCGATATCTTTGGAAATATCATAGCTAGGACAATTTGGCTGGCGCCATTGGATTCGTGAGACGATTTCCGATTTTTCTAGGGGTCCGGGAATTTTCAAAAGTCGATTTTTTTAGTTTTTCGCGTTTTTCTCGGCTCCTGGCCCTCCTAGAGCAAAACGGGCCCGGATTTGGGCTCGTACTGTTTTTCGCCCATATCTTTGTAAATATCATAGCTAGGACAATTTGGCTGGCGCCATTGGATTCGTGAGACGATTTCCGATTTTTCTAGGGGTCCGGGAATTTTCAAAAGTCGATTTTTTCGTTTTTCGCGTTTTTCTCGGCTCCTGGACCTCCTAGAGCAAAACGGGCACGGATTTGGGATCACACCGTTTGTCGCCCATATCTTTGGAAATTTCATAGCTAGAACAATTTTGCCGGCGCCATTGGATTCGTGAGACGATTTCCGATTTTTCTAGGGGTCCGGGAATTTTCTAAAATCGATTTTTTTCGTTTTTCGCATTTTTCAGGTCGCCTGCGGCTCGTAGAGCAAAAACTGCCCGGATTTGGTATCACACCGTTTTTCGTCAGTCAGTCCGATTCTTCTGCTCATGGGTATCAGTCCGATGCCTCTGCGCATGCGCATCAGTCCGATTCTTCTGCTGCTGCGCATCAATACCACTCCTCTGCGCCTGCGCATCAGTCCGACGCTTCTGCACATGCGCATCAGTCCGACGCTTCTGCACATGCGCATCAGTCCGACTCCCCTGTGCCTGCGCAGCACTCCGATTCTTCTGCTCCTGCGCATCAGTCCGATTCTTCTGCGCATGAGCATCAGTCCGACTCCCCTGCGCCTGCGCATCAGTCCGACTCTTCTGCGCATGCGCATCAGTGCGATTTTCCTGCGACTGCGCATCAGTCGGATTCTTCTGCGCATGCGCGTCAGTCCGACCCTCCTGCTCCTGCACATCAGTCCGATTCCTCTGCGCATGCGCATCAGTCCGACTCCCCTGCGCCTGCGCATCAGTCCGACTCTTCTGCGCATGCGCATCAGCTCGATTGCTCTCCGCCTGCACAGCAGTCCAATTCCTATGGCTCCTGGAGCAAAAAGGGCCTAGATTTGGGATCACACCGTTTTTCGTCAGACAGTCCGATCCTCCTGCTCCTGCACATCAGTCCGATTGCTCTCCGCCTGCACATAAGTCCAACTCCTATGGCTCCTAGAGCAAAAAAGGCCCGGATTTGGGATCACACCGTTTTCCGTCGATATCTTTGGAAATATCATAGCTAGGACAATTTGGCTCGTGCCATTCTATTCGTGAGACGATTTCCGATTTTTCTACGGCTCCGCGAATTTTGTAAAGACGATTTTTTTAGTTTTTCGCGTTTTTCTCGGCTCCTGGGCCTCCTAGAGCAAAACGGGCCCTGATTTGGGATCACACCGTTTTTCGTCCATATCTTTGGAAATATCATAGCTAGGACAATTTGGCTGGCGCCATTGGATTCGTGAGACGATTTCCGATTTTTCTAGGGGTCCGGGAATTTTCAAAAGTCGATTTTTTCGTTTTTCGCGTTTTTCTCGGCTCCTGGGCCTCCTAGAGCTAAACGGGCCCGGATTTGGGCTCGTACCGTTTTTCGCCCATATCTTTGGAAATATCATAGCTAGGACAATTTGGCTGGCGCCATTGGATTCGTGAGACGATTTCCGATTTTTCTAGGGGTCCGGGAATTTTCTAAAATCGATTTTTTTGGTTTTTCGCGTTTTTCTCGGCTCGTGGGCCTCCTAGAGCAAAACGGGCCCGGATTTGGGCTCGTACCGTTTTTCGCCCATATCTTTGTAAATATCATAGCTAGGACAATTTGGCTGGCGTCATTGAATTCGTGAGACGATTTCCGAGTTCCTAGGGGTCCGGGAATTGTCTAAAGTCGATTTTTTTAGTCTTTCGCGTTTTTCTCGGCTCCTGGGCCTCCTAGAGCTAAACGGGCCCGGATTTGGGCTCGTACCGTTTTTCGCCCATATCTTTGGAAATATCATAGCTAGGACAATTTGGCTGGCGCCATTGGATTCGTGAGACGATTTCCGATTTTTCTAGGGGTCCGGGAATTGTCTAAAGTCGATTTTTTTAGTCTTTCGCATTTTTCTCGGCTCCTGGGCCTCCTAGAGCTAAACGGGCCCGGATTTGGGCTCGTACCGTTTTTCGCCCATATCTTTGGAAATATCATAGCTAGGACAATTTGGCTGGCGCCATTGGATTCGTGAGACGATTTCCGATTTTTCTAGGGGTCCGGGAATTTTCTAAAATCGATTTTTTTAGTTTTTCGCGTTTTTCTCGGCTCCTGGGCCTCCTAGAGCAAAACGGGTCCGGATTTGGACTCATACCGTTTTTCGCCCAAATTTTTGGAAATATCATAGCTAGGACAATTTGGCTAGCGCCATTGCATTCGTGAGTCGATTCCCGATTTTTCTACGGCTCCAGGAATTTTCTAAAGTCGATTTTTTTAGTTTTTCGCGTTTTTCTCTGCTCCTGGCCCTCCTAGAGCAAAACGGGCCCGGATTTGGGCTCGTACCGTTTTTCGCCCATATCTTTGTAAATATCATAGCTAGGACAATTTGGCTGGCGCCATTGGATTCGTGAGACGATTTCCGATTTTTCTACGGCTCCGGGAATTTTCTAAAGTCGATTTTTTTGGTTTTTCGCGTTTTTCTCGGCTCCTGGGCCTCCTAGAGCAAAACGGGCCCGGATTTGGGCTCGTACTGTTTTTCGCCCATATCTTTGCAAATATCATAGCTAGGACAATTTGGCTGGCGCCATTGAATTCGTGAGACGATTTCCGAGTTCCTAGGGGTCCGGGAATTGTCTAAAGTCGAGTTTTTTAGTCTTTCGCGTTTTTCTCGGCTCCTGGGCCTCCTAGAGCTAAACGGGCCCGGATTTGGGCTCGTACCGTTTTTCGCCCATATCTTTGGAAATATCATAGCTAGGACAATTTGGCTGGCGCCATTGGATTCGTGAGACGATTTCCGATTTTTCTAGGGGTCCGGGAATTTTCTAAAATCGATTTTTTTAGTTTTTCGCGTTTTTCTCGGCTCCTGGGCCTCCTAGAGCAAAACGGGCCCGGATTTGGACTCATACCGTTTTTCGCCCAAATTTTTGGAAATATCATAGCTAGGACAATTTGGCTAGCGCCATTGCATTCGTGAGTCGATTCCCGATTTTTCTACGGCTCCGGGAATTTTCAAAAGTCGATTTTTTCGTTTTTCGCGTTTTTCTCGGCTCCTGGACCTCCTAGAGCAAAACGGGCACGGATTTGGGATCACACCGTTTGTCGCCCATATCTTTGGAAATTGCATAGCTAGAACAATTTTGCCGGCGCCATTGGATTCGTGAGACGATTTCCGATTTTGCTAGGGGTCCGGGAATTTTCTAAAATCAATTTTTTTCGTTTTTCGCATTTTTCAGGTCGCCTGCGGCTCGTAGAGCAAAAACTGCCCGGATTTGGTATCACACCGTTTTTCGTCAGTCAGTCCGATTCTTCTGCTCATGGGTATCAGTCCGATGCCTCTGCGCATGCGCATCAGTCCGATTCTTCTGCTGCTGCGCATCAATACCACTCCTCTGCGCCTGCGCATCAGTCCGACGCTTCTGCACATGCGCATCAGTCCGACTCCCCTGTGCCTGCGCAGCACTCCGATTCTTCTGCTCCTGCGCATCAGTCCGATTCTTCTGCGCATGAGCATCAGTCCGACTCCCCTGCGCCTGCGCATCAGTCCGACTCTTCTGCGCATGCGCATCAGTGCGATTTTCCTGCGACTGCGCATCAGTCGGATTCTTCTGCGCATGCGCGTCAGTCCGACCCTCCTGCTCCTGCACATCAGTCCGATTCCTCTGCGCATGCGCATCAGTCCGACTCCCCTGCGCCTGCGCATCAGTCCGACTCTTCTGCGCATGCGCATCAGCTCGATTGCTCTCCACCTGCACAGCAGTCCAATTCCTATGGCTCCTGGAGCAAAAAGGGCCTAGATTTGGGATCACACCGTTTTTCGTCAGACAGTCCGATCCTCCTGCTCCTGCACATCAGTCCGATTGCTCTCCGCCTGCACATAAGTCCAACTCCTATGGCTCCTAGAGCAAAAAAGGCCCGGATTTGGGATCACACCGTTTTCCGTCGATATCTTTGGAAATATCATAGCTAGGACAATTTGGCTCGTGCCATTCTATTCGTGAGACGATTTCCGATTTTTCTACGGCTCCGCGAATTTTGTAAAGACGATTTTTTTAGTTTTTCGCGTTTTTCTCGGCTCCTGGGCCTCCTAGAGCAAAACGGGCCCTGATTTGGGATCACACCGTTTTTCGTCCATATCTTTGGAAATATCATAGCTAGGACAATTTGGCTGGCGCCATTGGATTCGTGAGACGATTTCCGATTTTTCTAGGGGTCCGGGAATTTTCAAAAGTCGATTTTTTCGTTTTTCGCGTTTTTCTCGGCTCCTGGGCCTCCTAGAGCAAAACGGGCCCGGATTTGGACTAATACCGTTTTTCGCCCATATCTTTGGAAATATCACAGCTAGGACCATTTGGCTAGCGCCATTGGATTCGTGAGTCGATTTCCGATTTTTCTACGGCTCCGGGAATTTTCTAAAGTCGATTTTTTTGGTTTTTCGCGTTTCTCTCGGCTCCTGGGCCTCCTAGAGCAAAACGGGCCCGGATTTGGGCTCGTACCGTTTTTCGCCCATATCTTTGTAAATATCATAGCTAGGACAATTTGGCTGGCGCCATTGAATTCATGAGACGATTTCCGAGTTCCTAGGGGTCCGGGAATTGTCTAAAGTCGATTTTTTTAGTCTTTCGCGTTTTTCTCGGCTCCTGGGCCTCCTAGAGCAAAACGGGCCCGGATTTGGGCTCGTACCGTTTTTCGCCCATCTCTTTGTAAATATCATAGCTAGGACAATTTGGCTGGCGCCATTGGATTCGTGAGACGATTTCCGATTTTTCTACGGCTCCGGGAATTTTCTAAAGTCGATTTTTTTGGTTTTTCGCGTTTTTCTCGGCTCCTGGGCCTCCTAGAGCAAAACGGGCCCGGATTTGGGCTCGTACCGTTTTTCGCCCATATCTTTGGAAATATCATAGCTAGGACAATTTGGCTGGCGCCATTGGATTCGTGAGACGATTTCCGATTTTTCTAGGGGTCCGGGAATTTTCAAAAGTCGATTTTTTCGTTTTTCGCGTTTTTCTCGGCTCCTGGACCTCCTAGAGCAAAACGGGCACGGAATTGGGATCACACCGTTTGTCGCCCATATCTTTGGAAATTTCATAGCTAGAACAATTTTGCCGGCGCCATTGGATTCGTGAGACGATTTCCGATTTTGCTAGGGGTCCGGGAATTTTCTAAAATCAATTTTTTTCGTTTTTCGCATTTTTCAGGTCGCCTGCGGCTCGTAGAGCAAAAACTGCCCGGATTTGGTATCACACCGTTTTTGGTCAGTCAGTCCGATTCTTCTGCTCATGGGTATCAGTCCGATGCCTCTGCGCATGCGCATCAGTCCGATTCTTCTGCTGCTGCGCATCAATACCACTCCTCTGCGCCTGCGCATCAGTCCGACGCTTCTGCACATGCGCATCAGTCCGACTCCCCTGTGCCTGCGCAGCACTCCGATTCTTCTGCTCCTGCGCATCAGTCCGATTCTTCTGCGCATGAGCATCAGTCCGACTCCCCTGCGCCTGCGCATCAGCCCGACTCTTCTGCGCATGCGCATCAGTGCGAATTTCCTGCGACTGCGCATCAGTCGGATTCTTCTGCGCATGCGCGTCAGTCCGACCCTCCTGCTCCTGCACATCAGTCCGATTCCTCTGTGAATGCGCATCAGCTCGACTCCCCTGCGCCTGCGCATCAGTCCGGCTTTTCTGCGCCTACGCGTCAGTCGGATTGTTCTGCGCATGCGCATCAGTTCGATTGCTCTCCGCCTGCACATCAGTCCAACTCCTATGGCTCCGAGAGCAAAACGGGCCCGAATTTGGGATCACACCGTTTTCCGTCGATATCTTTGGAAATATCATAGCTAGGACAATTTGGCTGGCGCCATTGGATTCGTGAGACGATTTCCGATTTTTCTAGGGGTCCGGGAATTTTCAAAAGTCGATTTTTTTAGTTTTTCGCGTTTTTCTCGGCTCCTGGGCCTCCTAGAGCAAAACGGGCCCTGATTTGGGATCACACCGTTTTTCGTCCATATCTTTGGAAATATCATAGCTAGGACAATTTGGCTGGCGCCATTGGATTCGTGAGACGATTTCCGATTTTTCTAGGGGTCCGGGAATTTTCAAAAGTCGATTTTTTCGTTTTTCGCGTTTTTCTCGGCTCCTGGGCCTCCTAGAGCTAAACGGGCCCGGATTTGGGCTCGTACCGTTTTTCGCCCATATCTTTGGAAATATCATAGCTAGGACAATTTGGCTGGCGCCATTGGATTCGTGAGACGATTTCCGATTTTTCTAGGGGTCCGGGAATTTTCTAAAATCGATTTTTTTGGTTTTTCGCGTTTTTCTCGGCTCGTGGGCCTCCTAGAGCAAAACGGGCCCGGATTTGGGCTCGTACCGTTTTTCGCCCATATCTTTGTAAATATCATAGCTAGGACAATTTGGCTGGCGTCATTGAATTCGTGAGACGATTTCCGAGTTCCTAGGGGTCCGGGAATTGTCTAAAGTCGATTTTTTTAGTCTTTCGCGTTTTTCTCGGCTCCTGGGCCTCCTAGAGCTAAACGGGCCCGGATTTGGGCTCGTACCGTTTTTCGCCCATATCTTTGGAAATATCATAGCTAGGACAATTTGGCTGGCGCCATTGGATTCGTGAGACGATTTCCGATTTTTCTAGGGGTCCGGGAATTGTCTAAAGTCGATTTTTTTAGTCTTTCGCATTTTTCTCGGCTCCTGGGCCTCCTAGAGCTAAACGGGCCCGGATTTGGGCTCGTACCGTTTTTCGCCCATATCTTTGGAAATATCATAGCTAGGACAATTTGGCTGGCGCCATTGGATTCGTGAGACGATTTCCGATTTTTCTAGGGGTCCGGGAATTTTCTAAAATCGATTTTTTTAGTTTTTCGCGTTTTTCTCGGCTCCTGGGCCTCCTAGAGCAAAACGGGTCCGGATTTGGACTCATACCGTTTTTCGCCCAAATTTTTGGAAATATCATAGCTAGGACAATTTGGCTAGCGCCATTGCATTCGTGAGTCGATTCCCGATTTTTCTACGGCTCCAGGAATTTTCTAAAGTCGATTTTTTTAGTTTTTCGCGTTTTTCTCTGCTCCTGGCCCTCCTAGAGCAAAACGGGCCCGGATTTGGGCTCGTACCGTTTTTCGCCCATATCTTTGTAAATATCATAGCTAGGACAATTTGGCTGGCGCCATTGGATTCGTGAGACGATTTCCGATTTTTCTACGGCTCCGGGAATTTTCTAAAGTCGATTTTTTTGGTTTTTCGCGTTTTTCTCGGCTCCTGGGCCTCCTAGAGCAAAACGGGCCCGGATTTGGGCTCGTACTGTTTTTCGCCCATATCTTTGCAAATATCATAGCTAGGACAATTTGGCTGGCGCCATTGAATTCGTGAGACGATTTCCGAGTTCCTAGGGGTCCGGGAATTGTCTAAAGTCGAGTTTTTTAGTCTTTCGCGTTTTTCTCGGCTCCTGGGCCTCCTAGAGCTAAACGGGCCCGGATTTGGGCTCGTACCGTTTTTCGCCCATATCTTTGGAAATATCATAGCTAGGACAATTTGGCTGGCGCCATTGGATTCGTGAGACGATTTCCGATTTTTCTAGGGGTCCGGGAATTTTCTAAAATCGATTTTTTTAGTTTTTCGCGTTTTTCTCGGCTCCTGGGCCTCCTAGAGCAAAACGGGCCCGGATTTGGACTCATACCGTTTTTCGCCCAAATTTTTGGAAATATCATAGCTAGGACAATTTGGCTAGCGCCATTGCATTCGTGAGTCGATTCCCGATTTTTCTACGGCTCCGGGAATTTTCAAAAGTCGATTTTTTCGTTTTTCGCGTTTTTCTCGGCTCCTGGACCTCCTAGAGCAAAACGGGCACGGATTTGGGATCACACCGTTTGTCGCCCATATCTTTGGAAATTGCATAGCTAGAACAATTTTGCCGGCGCCATTGGATTCGTGAGACGATTTCCGATTTTGCTAGGGGTCCGGGAATTTTCTAAAATCAATTTTTTTCGTTTTTCGCATTTTTCAGGTCGCCTGCGGCTCGTAGAGCAAAAACTGCCCGGATTTGGTATCACACCGTTTTTCGTCAGTCAGTCCGATTCTTCTGCTCATGGGTATCAGTCCGATGCCTCTGCGCATGCGCATCAGTCCGATTCTTCTGCTGCTGCGCATCAATACCACTCCTCTGCGCCTGCGCATCAGTCCGACGCTTCTGCACATGCGCATCAGTCCGACTCCCCTGTGCCTGCGCAGCACTCCGATTCTTCTGCTCCTGCGCATCAGTCCGATTCTTCTGCGCATGAGCATCAGTCCGACTCCCCTGCGCCTGCGCATCAGTCCGACTCTTCTGCGCATGCGCATCAGTGCGATTTTCCTGCGACTGCGCATCAGTCGGATTCTTCTGCGCATGCGCGTCAGTCCGACCCTCCTGCTCCTGCACATCAGTCCGATTCCTCTGCGCATGCGCATCAGTCCGACTCCCCTGCGCCTGCGCATCAGTCCGACTCTTCTGCGCATGCGCATCAGCTCGATTGCTCTCCACCTGCACAGCAGTCCAATTCCTATGGCTCCTGGAGCAAAAAGGGCCTAGATTTGGGATCACACCGTTTTTCGTCAGACAGTCCGATCCTCCTGCTCCTGCACATCAGTCCGATTGCTCTCCGCCTGCACATAAGTCCAACTCCTATGGCTCCTAGAGCAAAAAAGGCCCGGATTTGGGATCACACCGTTTTCCGTCGATATCTTTGGAAATATCATAGCTAGGACAATTTGGCTCGTGCCATTCTATTCGTGAGACGATTTCCGATTTTTCTACGGCTCCGCGAATTTTGTAAAGACGATTTTTTTAGTTTTTCGCGTTTTTCTCGGCTCCTGGGCCTCCTAGAGCAAAACGGGCCCTGATTTGGGATCACACCGTTTTTCGTCCATATCTTTGGAAATATCATAGCTAGGACAATTTGGCTGGCGCCATTGGATTCGTGAGACGATTTCCGATTTTTCTAGGGGTCCGGGAATTTTCAAAAGTCGATTTTTTCGTTTTTCGCGTTTTTCTCGGCTCCTGGGCCTCCTAGAGCAAAACGGGCCCGGATTTGGACTAATACCGTTTTTCGCCCATATCTTTGGAAATATCACAGCTAGGACCATTTGGCTAGCGCCATTGGATTCGTGAGTCGATTTCCGATTTTTCTACGGCTCCGGGAATTTTCTAAAGTCGATTTTTTTGGTTTTTCGCGTTTTTCTCGGCTCCTGGGCCTCCTAGAGCAAAACGGGCCCGGATTTGGGCTCGTACCGTTTTTCGCCCATATCTTTGTAAATATCATAGCTAGGACAATTTGGCTGGCGCCATTGAATTCATGAGACGATTTCCGAGTTCCTAGGGGTCCGGGAATTGTCTAAAGTCGATTTTTTTAGTCTTTCGCGTTTTTCTCGGCTCCTGGGCCTCCTAGAGCAAAACGGGCCCGGATTTGGGCTCGTACCGTTTTTCGCCCATCTCTTTGTAAATATCATAGCTAGGACAATTTGGCTGGCGCCATTGGATTCGTGAGACGATTTCCGATTTTTCTACGGCTCCGGGAATTTTCTAAAGTCGATTTTTTTGGTTTTTCGCGTTTTTCTCGGCTCCTGGGCCTCCTAGAGCAAAACGGGCCCGGATTTGGGCTCGTACCGTTTTTCGCCCATATCTTTGTAAATATCATAGCTAGGACAATTTGGCTGGCGCCATTGGATTCGTGAGACGATTTCCGATTTTTCTAGGGGTCCGGGAATTTTCTAAAATCGATTTTTTCGTTTTTCGCGTTTTTCTCGGCTCCTGGACCTCCTAGAGCAAAACGGGCACGGATTTGGGATCACACCGTTTGTCGCCCATATCTTTGGAAATTTCATAGCTAGAACAATTTTGCCGGCGCCATTGAATTCGTGAGACGATTTCCGATTTTTCTAGGGGTCCGGGAATTTTCTAAAGTCGATTTTTTTAGTTTTTCGCGTTTTTCTCTGCTCCTGGCCCTCCTAGAGCAAAACGGGCCCGGATTTGGGCTCGTACCGTTTTTCGCCCATATCTTTGGAAATATCATAGCTAGGACAATTTGGCTGGCGCCATTGGATTCGTGAGACGATTTCCGATTTTTCTAGGGGTCCGGGAATTTTCAAAAGTCGATTTTTTCGTTTTTCGCGTTTTTCTCGGCTCCTGGACCTCCTAGAGCAAAACGGGCACGGAATTGGGATCACACCGTTTGTCGCCCATATCTTTGGAAATTTCATAGCTAGAACAATTTTGCCGGCGCCATTGGATTCGTGAGACGATTTCCGATTTTGCTAGGGGTCCGGGAATTTTCTAAAATCAATTTTTTTCGTTTTTCGCATTTTTCAGGTCGCCTGCGGCTCGTAGAGCAAAAACTGCCCGGATTTGGTATCACACCGTTTTTGGTCAGTCAGTCCGATTCTTCTGCTCATGGGTATCAGTCCGATGCCTCTGCGCATGCGCATCAGTCCGATTCTTCTGCTGCTGCGCATCAATACCACTCCTCTGCGCCTGCGCATCAGTCCGACGCTTCTGCACATGCGCATCAGTCCGACTCCCCTGTGCCTGCGCAGCACTCCGATTCTTCTGCTCCTGCGCATCAGCCCGATTCTTCTGCGCATGAGCATCAGTCCGACTCCCCTGCGCCTGCGCATCAGTCCGACTCTTCTGCGCATGCGCATCAGTGCGATTTTCCTGCGACTGCGCATCAGTCGGATTCTTCTGCGCATGCGCGTCAGTCCGACCCTCCTGCTCCTGCACATCAGTCCGATTCCTCTGCGCATGCGCATCAGTCCGACTCCCCTGCGCCTGCGCATCAGTCCGACTCTTCTGCGCATGCGCATCAGCTCGATTGCTCTCCGCCTGCACAGCAGTCCAATTCCTATGGCTCCTGGAGCAAAAAGGGCCTAGATTTGGGATCACACCGTTTTTCGTCAGACAGTCCGATCCTCCTGCTCCTGCACATCAGTCCGATTGCTCTCCGCCTGCACATCAGTCCAACTCCTATGGCTCCTAGAGCAAAAAAGGCCCGGATTTGGGATCACACCGTTTTCCGTCGATATCTTTGGAAATATCATAGCTAGGACAATTTGGCTGGCGCCATTGGATTCGTGAGACGATTTCCGATTTTTCTAGGGGTCCGGGAATTTTCAAAAGTCGATTTTTTTAGTTTTTCGCGTTTTTCTCTGCTCCTGGCCCTCCTAGAGCAAAACGGGCCCGGATTTGGGCTCGTACCGTTTTTCGCCCATATCTTTGTAAATATCATAGCTAGGACAATTTGGCTGGCGCCATTGGATTCGTGAGACGATTTCCGATTTTTCTAGGGGTCCGGGAATTTTCAAAAGTCGATTTTTTCGTTTTTCGCGTTTTTCTCGGCTCCTGGACCTCCTAGAGCAAAACGGGCACGGATTTGGGATCACACCGTTTGTCGCCCATATCTTTGGAAATTTCATAGCTAGAACAATTTTGCCGGCGCCATTGGATTCGTGAGACGATTTCCGATTTTGCTAGGGGTCCGGGAATTTTCTAAAATCAATTTTTTTCGTTTTTCGCATTTTTCAGGTCGCCTGCGGCTCGTAGAGCAAAAACTGCCCGGATTTGGTATCACACCGTTTTTGGTCAGTCAGTCCGATTCTTCTGCTCATGGGTATCAGTCCGATGCCTCTGCGCATGCGCATCAGTCCGATTCTTCTGCTGCTGCGCATCAATACCACTCCTCTGCGCCTGCGCATCAGTCCGACGCTTCTGCACATGCGCATCAGTCCGACTCCCCTGTGCCTGCGCAGCACTCCGATTCTTCTGCTCCTGCGCATCAGTCCGATTCTTCTGCGCATGAGCATCAGTCCGACTCCCCTGCGCCTGCGCATCAGCCCGACTCTTCTGCGCATGCGCATCAGTGCGACTTTCCTGCGACTGCGCATCAGTCGGATTCTTCTGCGCATGCGCGTCAGTCCGACCCTCCTGCTCCTGCACATCAGTCCGATTCCTCTGTGAATGCGCATCAGCTCGACTCCCCTGCGCCTGCGCATCAGTCCGGCTTTTCTGCGCCTACGCGTCAGTCGGATTGTTCTGCGCATGCGCATCAGTTCGATTGCTCTCCGCCTGCACATCAGTCCAACTCCTATGGCTCCGAGAGCAAAACGGGCCCGAATTTGGGATCACACCGTTTTCCGTCGATATCTTTGGAAATATCATAGCTAGGACAATTTGGCTGGCGCCATTGGATTCGTGAGACGATTTCCGATTTTTCTAGGGGTCCGGGAATTTTCAAAAGTCGATTTTTTTAGTTTTTCGCGTTTTTCTCGGCTCCTGGCCCTCCTAGAGCAAAACGGGCCCGGATTTGGGCTCGTACTGTTTTTCGCCCATATCTTTGTAAATATCATAGCTAGGACAATTTGGCTGGCGCCATTGGATTCGTGAGACGATTTCCGATTTTTCTAGGGGTCCGGGAATTTTCAAAAGTCGATTTTTTCGTTTTTCGCGTTTTTCTCGGCTCCTGGACCTCCTAGAGCAAAACGGGCACGGATTTGGGATCACACCGTTTGTCGCCCATATCTTTGGAAATTTCATAGCTAGAACAATTTTGCCGGCGCCATTGGATTCGTGAGACGATTTCCGATTTTTCTAGGGGTCCGGGAATTTTCTAAAATCGATTTTTTTCGTTTTTCGCATTTTTCAGGTCGCCTGCGGCTCGTAGAGCAAAAACTGCCCGGATTTGGTATCACACCGTTTTTCGTCAGTCAGTCCGATTCTTCTGCTCATGGGTATCAGTCCGATGCCTCTGCGCATGCGCATCAGTCCGATTCTTCTGCTGCTGCGCATCAATACCACTCCTCTGCGCCTGCGCATCAGTCCGACGCTTCTGCACATGCGCATCAGTCCGACGCTTCTGCACATGCGCATCAGTCCGACTCCCCTGTGCCTGCGCAGCACTCCGATTCTTCTGCTCCTGCGCATCAGTCCGATTCTTCTGCGCATGAGCATCAGTCCGACTCCCCTGCGCCTGCGCATCAGTCCGACTCTTCTGCGCATGCGCATCAGTGCGATTTTCCTGCGACTGCGCATCAGTCGGATTCTTCTGCGCATGCGCGTCAGTCCGACCCTCCTGCTCCTGCACATCAGTCCGATTCCTCTGCGCATGCGCATCAGTCCGACTCCCCTGCGCCTGCGCATCAGTCCGACTCTTCTGCGCATGCGCATCAGCTCGATTGCTCTCCGCCTGCACAGCAGTCCAATTCCTATGGCTCCTGGAGCAAAAAGGGCCTAGATTTGGGATCACACCGTTTTTCGTCAGACAGTCCGATCCTCCTGCTCCTGCACATCAGTCCGATTGCTCTCCGCCTGCACATAAGTCCAACTCCTATGGCTCCTAGAGCAAAAAAGGCCCGGATTTGGGATCACACCGTTTTCCGTCGATATCTTTGGAAATATCATAGCTAGGACAATTTGGCTCGTGCCATTCTATTCGTGAGACGATTTCCGATTTTTCTACGGCTCCGCGAATTTTGTAAAGACGATTTTTTTAGTTTTTCGCGTTTTTCTCGGCTCCTGGGCCTCCTAGAGCAAAACGGGCCCTGATTTGGGATCACACCGTTTTTCGTCCATATCTTTGGAAATATCATAGCTAGGACAATTTGGCTGGCGCCATTGGATTCGTGAGACGATTTCCGATTTTTCTAGGGGTCCGGGAATTTTCAAAAGTCGATTTTTTCGTTTTTCGCGTTTTTCTCGGCTCCTGGGCCTCCTAGAGCTAAACGGGCCCGGATTTGGGCTCGTACCGTTTTTCGCCCATATCTTTGGAAATATCATAGCTAGGACAATTTGGCTGGCGCCATTGGATTCGTGAGACGATTTCCGATTTTTCTAGGGGTCCGGGAATTTTCTAAAATCGATTTTTTTGGTTTTTCGCGTTTTTCTCGGCTCGTGGGCCTCCTAGAGCAAAACGGGCCCGGATTTGGGCTCGTACCGTTTTTCGCCCATATCTTTGTAAATATCATAGCTAGGACAATTTGGCTGGCGTCATTGAATTCGTGAGACGATTTCCGAGTTCCTAGGGGTCCGGGAATTGTCTAAAGTCGATTTTTTTAGTCTTTCGCGTTTTTCTCGGCTCCTGGGCCTCCTAGAGCTAAACGGGCCCGGATTTGGGCTCGTACCGTTTTTCGCCCATATCTTTGGAAATATCATAGCTAGGACAATTTGGCTGGCGCCATTGGATTCGTGAGACGATTTCCGATTTTTCTAGGGGTCCGGGAATTGTCTAAAGTCGATTTTTTTAGTCTTTCGCATTTTTCTCGGCTCCTGGGCCTCCTAGAGCTAAACGGGCCCGGATTTGGGCTCGTACCGTTTTTCGCCCATATCTTTGGAAATATCATAGCTAGGACAATTTGGCTGGCGCCATTGGATTCGTGAGACGATTTCCGATTTTTCTAGGGGTCCGGGAATTTTCTAAAATCGATTTTTTTAGTTTTTCGCGTTTTTCTCGGCTCCTGGGCCTCCTAGAGCAAAACGGGTCCGGATTTGGACTCATACCGTTTTTCGCCCAAATTTTTGGAAATATCATAGCTAGGACAATTTGGCTAGCGCCATTGCATTCGTGAGTCGATTCCCGATTTTTCTACGGCTCCAGGAATTTTCTAAAGTCGATTTTTTTAGTTTTTCGCGTTTTTCTCTGCTCCTGGCCCTCCTAGAGCAAAACGGGCCCGGATTTGGGCTCGTACCGTTTTTCGCCCATATCTTTGTAAATATCATAGCTAGGACAATTTGGCTGGCGCCATTGGATTCGTGAGACGATTTCCGATTTTTCTACGGCTCCGGGAATTTTCTAAAGTCGATTTTTTTGGTTTTTCGCGTTTTTCTCGGCTCCTGGGCCTCCTAGAGCAAAACGGGCCCGGATTTGGGCTCGTACTGTTTTTCGCCCATATCTTTGCAAATATCATAGCTAGGACAATTTGGCTGGCGCCATTGAATTCGTGAGACGATTTCCGAGTTCCTAGGGGTCCGGGAATTGTCTAAAGTCGAGTTTTTTAGTCTTTCGCGTTTTTCTCGGCTCCTGGGCCTCCTAGAGCTAAACGGGCCCGGATTTGGGCTCGTACCGTTTTTCGCCCATATCTTTGGAAATATCATAGCTAGGACAATTTGGCTGGCGCCATTGGATTCGTGAGACGATTTCCGATTTTTCTAGGGGTCCGGGAATTTTCTAAAATCGATTTTTTTAGTTTTTCGCGTTTTTCTCGGCTCCTGGGCCTCCTAGAGCAAAACGGGCCCGGATTTGGACTCATACCGTTTTTCGCCCAAATTTTTGGAAATATCATAGCTAGGACAATTTGGCTAGCGCCATTGCATTCGTGAGTCGATTCCCGATTTTTCTACGGCTCCGGGAATTTTCAAAAGTCGATTTTTTCGTTTTTCGCGTTTTTCTCGGCTCCTGGACCTCCTAGAGCAAAACGGGCACGGATTTGGGATCACACCGTTTGTCGCCCATATCTTTGGAAATTGCATAGCTAGAACAATTTTGCCGGCGCCATTGGATTCGTGAGACGATTTCCGATTTTGCTAGGGGTCCGGGAATTTTCTAAAATCAATTTTTTTCGTTTTTCGCATTTTTCAGGTCGCCTGCGGCTCGTAGAGCAAAAACTGCCCGGATTTGGTATCACACCGTTTTTCGTCAGTCAGTCCGATTCTTCTGCTCATGGGTATCAGTCCGATGCCTCTGCGCATGCGCATCAGTCCGATTCTTCTGCTGCTGCGCATCAATACCACTCCTCTGCGCCTGCGCATCAGTCCGACGCTTCTGCACATGCGCATCAGTCCGACTCCCCTGTGCCTGCGCAGCACTCCGATTCTTCTGCTCCTGCGCATCAGTCCGATTCTTCTGCGCATGAGCATCAGTCCGACTCCCCTGCGCCTGCGCATCAGTCCGACTCTTCTGCGCATGCGCATCAGTGCGATTTTCCTGCGACTGCGCATCAGTCGGATTCTTCTGCGCATGCGCGTCAGTCCGACCCTCCTGCTCCTGCACATCAGTCCGATTCCTCTGCGCATGCGCATCAGTCCGAGTCCCCTGCGCCTGCGCATCAGTCCGACTCTTCTGCGCATGCGCATCAGCTCGATTGCTCTCCACCTGCACAGCAGTCCAATTCCTATGGCTCCTGGAGCAAAAAGGGCCTAGATTTGGGATCACACCGTTTTTCGTCAGACAGTCCGATCCTCCTGCTCCTGCACATCAGTCCGATTGCTCTCCGCCTGCACATAAGTCCAACTCCTATGGCTCCTAGAGCAAAAAAGGCCCGGATTTGGGATCACACCGTTTTCCGTCGATATCTTTGGAAATATCATAGCTAGGACAATTTGGCTCGTGCCATTCTATTCGTGAGACGATTTCCGATTTTTCTACGGCTCCGCGAATTTTGTAAAGACGATTTTTTTAGTTTTTCGCGTTTTTCTCGGCTCCTGGGCCTCCTAGAGCAAAACGGGCCCTGATTTGGGATCACACCGTTTTTCGTCCATATCTTTGGAAATATCATAGCTAGGACAATTTGGCTGGCGCCATTGGATTCGTGAGACGATTTCCGATTTTTCTAGGGGTCCGGGAATTTTCAAAAGTCGATTTTTTCGTTTTTCGCGTTTTTCTCGGCTCCTGGGCCTCCTAGAGCAAAACGGGCCCGGATTTGGACTAATACCGTTTTTCGCCCATATCTTTGGAAATATCACAGCTAGGACCATTTGGCTAGCGCCATTGGATTCGTGAGTCGATTTCCGATTTTTCTACGGCTCCGGGAATTTTCTAAAGTCGATTTTTTTGGTTTTTCGCGTTTCTCTCGGCTCCTGGGCCTCCTAGAGCAAAACGGGCCCGGATTTGGGCTCGTACCGTTTTTCGCCCATATCTTTGTAAATATCATAGCTAGGACAATTTGGCTGGCGCCATTGAATTCATGAGACGATTTCCGAGTTCCTAGGGGTCCGGGAATTGTCTAAAGTCGATTTTTTTAGTCTTTCGCGTTTTTCTCGGCTCCTGGGCCTCCTAGAGCAAAACGGGCCCGGATTTGGGCTCGTACCGTTTTTCGCCCATCTCTTTGTAAATATCATAGCTAGGACAATTTGGCTGGCGCCATTGGATTCGTGAGACGATTTCCGATTTTTCTACGGCTCCGGGAATTTTCTAAAGTCGATTTTTTTGGTTTTTCGCGTTTTTCTCGGCTCCTGGGCCTCCTAGAGCAAAACGGGCCCGGATTTGGGCTCGTACCGTTTTTCGCCCATATCTTTGTAAATATCATAGCTAGGACAATTTGGCTGGCGCCATTGGATTCGTGAGACGATTTCCGATTTTTCTAGGGGTCCGGGAATTTTCTAAAATCGATTTTTTCGTTTTTCGCGTTTTTCTCGGCTCCTGGACCTCCTAGAGCAAAACGGGCACGGATTTGGGATCACACCGTTTGTCGCCCATATCTTTGGAAATTTCATAGCTAGAACAATTTTGCCGGCGCCATTGAATTCGTGAGACGATTTCCGATTTTTCTAGGGGTCCGGGAATTTTCTAAAGTCGATTTTTTTAGTTTTTCGCGTTTTTCTCTGCTCCTGGCCCTCCTAGAGCAAAACGGGCCCGGATTTGGGCTCGTACCGTTTTTCGCCCATATCTTTGGAAATATCATAGCTAGGACAATTTGGCTGGCGCCATTGGATTCGTGAGACGATTTCCGATTTTTCTAGGGGTCCGGGAATTTTCAAAAGTCGATTTTTTCGTTTTTCGCGTTTTTCTCGGCTCCTGGACCTCCTAGAGCAAAACGGGCACGGAATTGGGATCACACCGTTTGTCGCCCATATCTTTGGAAATTTCATAGCTAGAACAATTTTGCCGGCGCCATTGGATTCGTGAGACGATTTCCGATTTTGCTAGGGGTCCGGGAATTTTCTAAAATCAATTTTTTTCGTTTTTCGCATTTTTCAGGTCGCCTGCGGCTCGTAGAGCAAAAACTGCCCGGATTTGGTATCACACCGTTTTTGGTCAGTCAGTCCGATTCTTCTGCTCATGGGTATCAGTCCGATGCCTCTGCGCATGCGCATCAGTCCGATTCTTCTGCTGCTGCGCATCAATACCACTCCTCTGCGCCTGCGCATCAGTCCGACGCTTCTGCACATGCGCATCAGTCCGACTCCCCTGTGCCTGCGCAGCACTCCGATTCTTCTGCTCCTGCGCATCAGCCCGATTCTTCTGCGCATGAGCATCAGTCCGACTCCCCTGCGCCTGCGCATCAGTCCGACTCTTCTGCGCATGCGCATCAGTGCGATTTTCCTGCGACTGCGCATCAGTCGGATTCTTCTGCGCATGCGCGTCAGTCCGACCCTCCTGCTCCTGCACATCAGTCCGATTCCTCTGCGCATGCGCATCAGTCCGACTCCCCTGCGCCTGCGCATCAGTCCGACTCTTCTGCGCATGCGCATCAGCTCGATTGCTCTCCGCCTGCACAGCAGTCCAATTCCTATGGCTCCTGGAGCAAAAAGGGCCTAGATTTGGGATCACACCGTTTTTCGTCAGACAGTCCGATCCTCCTGCTCCTGCACATCAGTCCGATTGCTCTCCGCCTGCACATCAGTCCAACTCCTATGGCTCCTAGAGCAAAAAAGGCCCGGATTTGGGATCACACCGTTTTCCGTCGATATCTTTGGAAATATCATAGCTAGGACAATTTGGCTGGCGCCATTGGATTCGTGAGACGATTTCCGATTTTTCTAGGGGTCCGGGAATTTTCAAAAGTCGATTTTTTTAGTTTTTCGCGTTTTTCTCTGCTCCTGGCCCTCCTAGAGCAAAACGGGCCCGGATTTGGGCTCGTACCGTTTTTCGCCCATATCTTTGTAAATATCATAGCTAGGACAATTTGGCTGGCGCCATTGGATTCGTGAGACGATTTCCGATTTTTCTAGGGGTCCGGGAATTTTCAAAAGTCGATTTTTTTAGTTTTTCGCGTTTTTCTCGGCTCCTGGGCCTCCTAGAGCAAAGCGGGCCCGGATTTGGACTCATACCGTTTTTCGCCCAAATTTTTGGAAATATCATAGCTAGGACAATTGGGCTAGCGCCATTGCATTCGTGAGACGATTTCCGATTTTTCTAGGGGTCCGGGAATTTTCAAAAGTCGATTTTTTCGTTTTTCGCGTTTTTCTCGGCTCCTGGACCTCCTAGAGCAAAACGGGCACGGATTTGGGATCACACCGTTTGTCGCCCATATCTTTGGAAATTTCATAGCTAGAACAATTTTGCCGGCGCCATTGGATTCGTGAGACGATTTCCGATTTTGCTAGGGGTCCGGGAATTTTCTAAAATCAATTTTTTTCGTTTTTCGCATTTTTCAGGTCGCCTGCGGCTCGTAGAGCAAAAACTGCCCGGATTTGGTATCACACCGTTTTTGGTCAGTCAGTCCGATTCTTCTGCTCATGGGTATCAGTCCGATGCCTCTGCGCATGCGCATCAGTCCGATTCTTCTGCTGCTGCGCATCAATACCACTCCTCTGCGCCTGCGCATCAGTCCGACGCTTCTGCACATGCGCATCAGTCCGACTCCCCTGTGCCTGCGCAGCACTCCGATTCTTCTGCTCCTGCGCATCAGCCCGATTCTTCTGCGCATGAGCATCAGTCCGACTCCCCTGCGCCTGCGCATCAGTCCGACTCTTCTGCGCATGCGCATCAGTGCGATTTTCCTGCGACTGCGCATCAGTCGGATTCTTCTGCGCATGCGCGTCAGTCCGACCCTCCTGCTCCTGCACATCAGTCCGATTCCTCTGCGCATGCGCATCAGTCCGACTCCCCTGCGCCTGCGCATCAGTCCGACTCTTCTGCGCATGCGCATCAGCTCGATTGCTCTCCGCCTGCACAGCAGTCCAATTCCTATGGCTCCTGGAGCAAAAAGGGCCTAGATTTGGGATCACACCGTTTTTCGTCAGACAGTCCGATCCTCCTGCTCCTGCACATCAGTCCGATTGCTCTCCGCCTGCACATCAGTCCAACTCCTATGGCTCCTAGAGCAAAAAAGGCCCGGATTTGGGATCACACCGTTTTCCGTCGATATCTTTGGAAATATCATAGCTAGGACAATTTGGCTGGCGCCATTGGATTCGTGAGACGATTTCCGATTTTTCTAGGGGTCCGGGAATTTTCAAAAGTCGATTTTTTTAGTTTTTCGCGTTTTTCTCTGCTCCTGGCCCTCCTAGAGCAAAACGGGCCCGGATTTGGGCTCGTACCGTTTTTCGCCCATATCTTTGTAAATATCATAGCTAGGACAATTTGGCTGGCGCCATTGGATTCGTGAGACGATTTCCGATTTTTCTAGGGGTCCGGGAATTTTCAAAAGTCGATTTTTTTAGTTTTTCGCGTTTTTCTCGGCTCCTGGGCCTCCTAGAGCAAAACGGGCCCTGATTTGGGATCACACCGTTTTTCGTCCATATCTTTGGAAATATCATAGCTAGGACAATTTGGCTGGCGCCATTGGATTCGTGAGACGATTTCCGATTTTTCTAGGGGTCCGGGAATTTTCAAAAGTCGATTTTTTCGTTTTTCGCGTTTTTCTCGGCTCCTGGGCCTCCTAGAGCTAAACGGGCCCGGATTTGGGCTCGTACCGTTTTTCGCCCATATCTTTGGAAATATCATAGCTAGGACAATTTGGCTGGCGCCATTGGATTCGTGAGACGATTTCCGATTTTTCTAGGGGTCCGGGAATTTTCTAAAATCGATTTTTTTGGTTTTTCGCGTTTTTCTCGGCTCGTGGGCCTCCTAGAGCAAAACGGGCCCGGATTTGGGCTCGTACCGTTTTTCGCCCATATCTTTGTAAATATCATAGCTAGGACAATTTGGCTGGCGTCATTGAATTCGTGAGACGATTTCCGAGTTCCTAGGGGTCCGGGAATTGTCTAAAGTCGATTTTTTTAGTCTTTCGCGTTTTTCTCGGCTCCTGGGCCTCCTAGAGCTAAACGGGCCCGGATTTGGGCTCGTACCGTTTTTCGCCCATATCTTTGGAAATATCATAGCTAGGACAATTTGGCTGGCGCCATTGGATTCGTGAGACGATTTCCGATTTTTCTAGGGGTCCGGGAATTGTCTAAAGTCGATTTTTTTAGTCTTTCGCATTTTTCTCGGCTCCTGGGCCTCCTAGAGCTAAACGGGCCCGGATTTGGGCTCGTACCGTTTTTCGCCCATATCTTTGGAAATATCATAGCTAGGACAATTTGGCTGGCGCCATTGGATTCGTGAGACGATTTCCGATTTTTCTAGGGGTCCGGGAATTTTCTAAAATCGATTTTTTTAGTTTTTCGCGTTTTTCTCGGCTCCTGGGCCTCCTAGAGCAAAACGGGTCCGGATTTGGACTCATACCGTTTTTCGCCCAAATTTTTGGAAATATCATAGCTAGGACAATTTGGCTAGCGCCATTGCATTCGTGAGTCGATTCCCGATTTTTCTACGGCTCCAGGAATTTTCTAAAGTCGATTTTTTTAGTTTTTCGCGTTTTTCTCTGCTCCTGGCCCTCCTAGAGCAAAACGGGCCCGGATTTGGGCTCGTACCGTTTTTCGCCCATATCTTTGTAAATATCATAGCTAGGACAATTTGGCTGGCGCCATTGGATTCGTGAGACGATTTCCGATTTTTCTACGGCTCCGGGAATTTTCTAAAGTCGATTTTTTTGGTTTTTCGCGTTTTTCTCGGCTCCTGGGCCTCCTAGAGCAAAACGGGCCCGGATTTGGGCTCGTACTGTTTTTCGCCCATATCTTTGCAAATATCATAGCTAGGACAATTTGGCTGGCGCCATTGAATTCGTGAGACGATTTCCGAGTTCCTAGGGGTCCGGGAATTGTCTAAAGTCGAGTTTTTTAGTCTTTCGCGTTTTTCTCGGCTCCTGGGCCTCCTAGAGCTAAACGGGCCCGGATTTGGGCTCGTACCGTTTTTCGCCCATATCTTTGGAAATATCATAGCTAGGACAATTTGGCTGGCGCCATTGGATTCGTGAGACGATTTCCGATTTTTCTAGGGGTCCGGGAATTTTCTAAAATCGATTTTTTTAGTTTTTCGCGTTTTTCTCGGCTCCTGGGCCTCCTAGAGCAAAACGGGCCCGGATTTGGACTCATACCGTTTTTCGCCCAAATTTTTGGAAATATCATAGCTAGGACAATTTGGCTAGCGCCATTGCATTCGTGAGTCGATTCCCGATTTTTCTACGGCTCCGGGAATTTTCAAAAGTCGATTTTTTCGTTTTTCGCGTTTTTCTCGGCTCCTGGACCTCCTAGAGCAAAACGGGCACGGATTTGGGATCACACCGTTTGTCGCCCATATCTTTGGAAATTGCATAGCTAGAACAATTTTGCCGGCGCCATTGGATTCGTGAGACGATTTCCGATTTTGCTAGGGGTCCGGGAATTTTCTAAAATCAATTTTTTTCGTTTTTCGCATTTTTCAGGTCGCCTGCGGCTCGTAGAGCAAAAACTGCCCGGATTTGGTATCACACCGTTTTTCGTCAGTCAGTCCGATTCTTCTGCTCATGGGTATCAGTCCGATGCCTCTGCGCATGCGCATCAGTCCGATTCTTCTGCTGCTGCGCATCAATACCACTCCTCTGCGCCTGCGCATCAGTCCGACGCTTCTGCACATGCGCATCAGTCCGACTCCCCTGTGCCTGCGCAGCACTCCGATTCTTCTGCTCCTGCGCATCAGTCCGATTCTTCTGCGCATGAGCATCAGTCCGACTCCCCTGCGCCTGCGCATCAGTCCGACTCTTCTGCGCATGCGCATCAGTGCGATTTTCCTGCGACTGCGCATCAGTCGGATTCTTCTGCGCATGCGCGTCAGTCCGACCCTCCTGCTCCTGCACATCAGTCCGATTCCTCTGCGCATGCGCATCAGTCCGACTCCCCTGCGCCTGCGCATCAGTCCGACTCTTCTGCGCATGCGCATCAGCTCGATTGCTCTCCACCTGCACAGCAGTCCAATTCCTATGGCTCCTGGAGCAAAAAGGGCCTAGATTTGGGATCACACCGTTTTTCGTCAGACAGTCCGATCCTCCTGCTCCTGCACATCAGTCCGATTGCTCTCCGCCTGCACATAAGTCCAACTCCTATGGCTCCTAGAGCAAAAAAGGCCCGGATTTGGGATCACACCGTTTTCCGTCGATATCTTTGGAAATATCATAGCTAGGACAATTTGGCTCGTGCCATTCTATTCGTGAGACGATTTCCGATTTTTCTACGGCTCCGCGAATTTTGTAAAGACGATTTTTTTAGTTTTTCGCGTTTTTCTCGGCTCCTGGGCCTCCTAGAGCAAAACGGGCCCTGATTTGGGATCACACCGTTTTTCGTCCATATCTTTGGAAATATCATAGCTAGGACAATTTGGCTGGCGCCATTGGATTCGTGAGACGATTTCCGATTTTTCTAGGGGTCCGGGAATTTTCAAAAGTCGATTTTTTCGTTTTTCGCGTTTTTCTCGGCTCCTGGGCCTCCTAGAGCAAAACGGGCCCGGATTTGGACTAATACCGTTTTTCGCCCATATCTTTGGAAATATCACAGCTAGGACCATTTGGCTAGCGCCATTGGATTCGTGAGTCGATTTCCGATTTTTCTACGGCTCCGGGAATTTTCTAAAGTCGATTTTTTTGGTTTTTCGCGTTTCTCTCGGCTCCTGGGCCTCCTAGAGCAAAACGGGCCCGGATTTGGGCTCGTACCGTTTTTCGCCCATATCTTTGTAAATATCATAGCTAGGACAATTTGGCTGGCGCCATTGAATTCATGAGACGATTTCCGAGTTCCTAGGGGTCCGGGAATTGTCTAAAGTCGATTTTTTTAGTCTTTCGCGTTTTTCTCGGCTCCTGGGCCTCCTAGAGCAAAACGGGCCCGGATTTGGGCTCGTACCGTTTTTCGCCCATCTCTTTGTAAATATCATAGCTAGGACAATTTGGCTGGCGCCATTGGATTCGTGAGACGATTTCCGATTTTTCTACGGCTCCGGGAATTTTCTAAAGTCGATTTTTTTGGTTTTTCGCGTTTTTCTCGGCTCCTGGGCCTCCTAGAGCAAAACGGGCCCGGATTTGGGCTCGTACCGTTTTTCGCCCATATCTTTGTAAATATCATAGCTAGGACAATTTGGCTGGCGCCATTGGATTCGTGAGACGATTTCCGATTTTTCTAGGGGTCCGGGAATTTTCTAAAATCGATTTTTTCGTTTTTCGCGTTTTTCTCGGCTCCTGGACCTCCTAGAGCAAAACGGGCACGGATTTGGGATCACACCGTTTGTCGCCCATATCTTTGGAAATTTCATAGCTAGAACAATTTTGCCGGCGCCATTGAATTCGTGAGACGATTTCCGATTTTTCTAGGGGTCCGGGAATTTTCTAAAGTCGATTTTTTTAGTTTTTCGCGTTTTTCTCTGCTCCTGGCCCTCCTAGAGCAAAACGGGCCCGGATTTGGGCTCGTACCGTTTTTCGCCCATATCTTTGGAAATATCATAGCTAGGACAATTTGGCTGGCGCCATTGGATTCGTGAGACGATTTCCGATTTTTCTAGGGGTCCGGGAATTTTCAAAAGTCGATTTTTTCGTTTTTCGCGTTTTTCTCGGCTCCTGGACCTCCTAGAGCAAAACGGGCACGGAATTGGGATCACACCGTTTGTCGCCCATATCTTTGGAAATTTCATAGCTAGAACAATTTTGCCGGCGCCATTGGATTCGTGAGACGATTTCCGATTTTGCTAGGGGTCCGGGAATTTTCTAAAATCAATTTTTTTCGTTTTTCGCATTTTTCAGGTCGCCTGCGGCTCGTAGAGCAAAAACTGCCCGGATTTGGTATCACACCGTTTTTGGTCAGTCAGTCCGATTCTTCTGCTCATGGGTATCAGTCCGATGCCTCTGCGCATGCGCATCAGTCCGATTCTTCTGCTGCTGCGCATCAATACCACTCCTCTGCGCCTGCGCATCAGTCCGACGCTTCTGCACATGCGCATCAGTCCGACTCCCCTGTGCCTGCGCAGCACTCCGATTCTTCTGCTCCTGCGCATCAGCCCGATTCTTCTGCGCATGAGCATCAGTCCGACTCCCCTGCGCCTGCGCATCAGTCCGACTCTTCTGCGCATGCGCATCAGTGCGATTTTCCTGCGACTGCGCATCAGTCGGATTCTTCTGCGCATGCGCGTCAGTCCGACCCTCCTGCTCCTGCACATCAGTCCGATTCCTCTGCGCATGCGCATCAGTCCGACTCCCCTGCGCCTGCGCATCAGTCCGACTCTTCTGCGCATGCGCATCAGCTCGATTGCTCTCCGCCTGCACAGCAGTCCAATTCCTATGGCTCCTGGAGCAAAAAGGGCCTAGATTTGGGATCACACCGTTTTTCGTCAGACAGTCCGATCCTCCTGCTCCTGCACATCAGTCCGATTGCTCTCCGCCTGCACATCAGTCCAACTCCTATGGCTCCTAGAGCAAAAAAGGCCCGGATTTGGGATCACACCGTTTTCCGTCGATATCTTTGGAAATATCATAGCTAGGACAATTTGGCTGGCGCCATTGGATTCGTGAGACGATTTCCGATTTTTCTAGGGGTCCGGGAATTTTCAAAAGTCGATTTTTTTAGTTTTTCGCGTTTTTCTCTGCTCCTGGCCCTCCTAGAGCAAAACGGGCCCGGATTTGGGCTCGTACCGTTTTTCGCCCATATCTTTGTAAATATCATAGCTAGGACAATTTGGCTGGCGCCATTGGATTCGTGAGACGATTTCCGATTTTTCTAGGGGTCCGGGAATTTTCAAAAGTCGATTTTTTTAGTTTTTCGCGTTTTTCTCGGCTCCTGGGCCTCCTAGAGCAAAACGGGCCCGGATTTGGACTCATACCGTTTTTCGCCCAAATTTTTGGAAATATCATAGCTAGGACAATTGGGCTAGCGCCATTGCATTCGTGAGACGATTTCCGATTTTTCTAGGGGTCCGGGAATTTTCAAAAGTCGATTTTTTCGTTTTTCGCGTTTTTCTCGGCTCCTGGACCTCCTAGAGCAAAACGGGCACGGATTTGGGATCACACCGTTTGTCGCCCATATCTTTGGAAATTTCATAGCTAGAACAATTTTGCCGGCGCCATTGGATTCGTGAGACGATTTCCGATTTTGCTAGGGGTCCGGGAATTTTCTAAAATCAATTTTTTTCGTTTTTCGCATTTTTCAGGTCGCCTGCGGCTCGTAGAGCAAAAACTGCCCGGATTTGGTATCACACCGTTTTTGGTCAGTCAGTCCGATTCTTCTGCTCATGGGTATCAGTCCGATGCCTCTGCGCATGCGCATCAGTCCGATTCTTCTGCTGCTGCGCATCAATACCACTCCTCTGCGCCTGCGCATCAGTCCGACGCTTCTGCACATGCGCATCAGTCCGACTCCCCTGTGCCTGCGCAGCACTCCGATTCTTCTGCTCCTGCGCATCAGCCCGATTCTTCTGCGCATGAGCATCAGTCCGACTCCCCTGCGCCTGCGCATCAGTCCGACTCTTCTGCGCATGCGCATCAGTGCGATTTTCCTGCGACTGCGCATCAGTCGGATTCTTCTGCGCATGCGCGTCAGTCCGACCCTCCTGCTCCTGCACATCAGTCCGATTCCTCTGCGCATGCGCATCAGTCCGACTCCCCTGCGCCTGCGCATCAGTCCGACTCTTCTGCGCATGCGCATCAGCTCGATTGCTCTCCGCCTGCACAGCAGTCCAATTCCTATGGCTCCTGGAGCAAAAAGGGCCTAGATTTGGGATCACACCGTTTTTCGTCAGACAGTCCGATCTTCCTGCTCCTGCACATCAGTCCGATTGCTCTCCGCCTGCACATCAGTCCAACTCCTATGGCTCCTAGAGCAAAAAAGGCCCGGATTTGGGATCACACCGTTTTCCGTCGATATCTTTGGAAATATCATAGCTAGGACAATTTGGCTGGCGCCATTGGATTCGTGAGACGATTTCCGATTTTTCTAGGGGTCCGGGAATTTTCAAAAGTCGATTTTTTTAGTTTTTCGCGTTTTTCTCTGCTCCTGGCCCTCCTAGAGCAAAACGGGCCCGGATTTGGGCTCGTACCGTTTTTCGCCCATATCTTTGTAAATATCATAGCTAGGACAATTTGGCTGGCGCCATTGGATTCGTGAGACGATTTCCGATTTTTCTAGGGGTCCGGGAATTTTCAAAAGTCGATTTTTTTAGTTTTTCGCGTTTTTCTCGGCTCCTGGGCCTCCTAGAGCAAAACGGGCCCGGATTTGGACTCATACCGTTTTTCGCCCAAATTTTTGGAAATATCATAGCTAGGACAATTGGGCTAGCGCCATTGCATTCGTGAGACGATTTCCGATTTTTCTAGGGGTCCGGGAATTTTCAAAAGTCGATTTTTTTAGTTTTTCGCGTTTTTCTCTGCTCCTGGCCCTCCTAGAGCAAAACGGGCCCGGATTTGGGCTCGTACCGTTTTTCGCCCATATCTTTGTAAATATCATAGCTAGGACAATTTGGCTGGCGCCATTGGATTCGTGAGACGATTTCCGATTTTTCTACGGCTCCGGGAATTTTCTAAAGTCGATTTTTTTGGTTTTTCGCGTTTTTCTCGGCTCCTGGGCCTCCTAGAGCAAAACGGGCCCGGATTTGGGCTCGTACTGTTTTTCGCCCATATCTTTGCAAATATCATAGCTAGGACAATTTGGCTGGCGCCATTGAATTCGTGAGACGATTTCCGAGTTCCTAGGGGTCCGGGAATTGTCTAAAGTCGAGTTTTTTAGTCTTTCGCGTTTTTCTCGGCTCCTGGGCCTCCTAGAGCTAAACGGGCCCGGATTTGGGCTCGTACCGTTTTTCGCCCATATCTTTGGAAATATCATAGCTAGGACAATTTGGCTGGCGCCATTGGATTCGTGAGACGATTTCCGATTTTTCTAGGGGTCCGGGAATTTTCTAAAATCGATTTTTTTAGTTTTTCGCGTTTTTCTCGGCTCCTGGGCCTCCTAGAGCAAAACGGGCCCGGATTTGGACTCATACCGTTTTTCGCCCAAATTTTTGGAAATATCATAGCTAGGACAATTTGGCTAGCGCCATTGCATTCGTGAGTCGATTCCCGATTTTTCTACGGCTCCGGGAATTTTCAAAAGTCGATTTTTTCGTTTTTCGCGTTTTTCTCGGCTCCTGGACCTCCTAGAGCAAAACGGGCACGGATTTGGGATCACACCGTTTGTCGCCCATATCTTTGGAAATTGCATAGCTAGAACAATTTTGCCGGCGCCATTGGATTCGTGAGACGATTTCCGATTTTGCTAGGGGTCCGGGAATTTTCTAAAATCAATTTTTTTCGTTTTTCGCATTTTTCAGGTCGCCTGCGGCTCGTAGAGCAAAAACTGCCCGGATTTGGTATCACACCGTTTTTCGTCAGTCAGTCCGATTCTTCTGCTCATGGGTATCAGTCCGATGCCTCTGCGCATGCGCATCAGTCCGATTCTTCTGCTGCTGCGCATCAATACCACTCCTCTGCGCCTGCGCATCAGTCCGACGCTTCTGCACATGCGCATCAGTCCGACTCCCCTGTGCCTGCGCAGCACTCCGATTCTTCTGCTCCTGCGCATCAGTCCGATTCTTCTGCGCATGAGCATCAGTCCGACTCCCCTGCGCCTGCGCATCAGTCCGACTCTTCTGCGCATGCGCATCAGTGCGATTTTCCTGCGACTGCGCATCAGTCGGATTCTTCTGCGCATGCGCGTCAGTCCGACCCTCCTGCTCCTGCACATCAGTCCGATTCCTCTGCGCATGCGCATCAGTCCGACTCCCCTGCGCCTGCGCATCAGTCCGACTCTTCTGCGCATGCGCATCAGCTCGATTGCTCTCCACCTGCACAGCAGTCCAATTCCTATGGCTCCTGGAGCAAAAAGGGCCTAGATTTGGGATCACACCGTTTTTCGTCAGACAGTCCGATCCTCCTGCTCCTGCACATCAGTCCGATTGCTCTCCGCCTGCACATAAGTCCAACTCCTATGGCTCCTAGAGCAAAAAAGGCCCGGATTTGGGATCACACCGTTTTCCGTCGATATCTTTGGAAATATCATAGCTAGGACAATTTGGCTCGTGCCATTCTATTCGTGAGACGATTTCCGATTTTTCTACGGCTCCGCGAATTTTGTAAAGACGATTTTTTTAGTTTTTCGCGTTTTTCTCGGCTCCTGGGCCTCCTAGAGCAAAACGGGCCCTGATTTGGGATCACACCGTTTTTCGTCCATATCTTTGGAAATATCATAGCTAGGACAATTTGGCTGGCGCCATTGGATTCGTGAGACGATTTCCGATTTTTCTAGGGGTCCGGGAATTTTCAAAAGTCGATTTTTTCGTTTTTCGCGTTTTTCTCGGCTCCTGGGCCTCCTAGAGCAAAACGGGCCCGGATTTGGACTAATACCGTTTTTCGCCCATATCTTTGGAAATATCACAGCTAGGACCATTTGGCTAGCGCCATTGGATTCGTGAGTCGATTTCCGATTTTTCTACGGCTCCGGGAATTTTCTAAAGTCGATTTTTTTGGTTTTTCGCGTTTCTCTCGGCTCCTGGGCCTCCTAGAGCAAAACGGGCCCGGATTTGGGCTCGTACCGTTTTTCGCCCATATCTTTGTAAATATCATAGCTAGGACAATTTGGCTGGCGCCATTGAATTCATGAGACGATTTCCGAGTTCCTAGGGGTCCGGGAATTGTCTAAAGTCGATTTTTTTAGTCTTTCGCGTTTTTCTCGGCTCCTGGGCCTCCTAGAGCAAAACGGGCCCGGATTTGGGCTCGTACCGTTTTTCGCCCATCTCTTTGTAAATATCATAGCTAGGACAATTTGGCTGGCGCCATTGGATTCGTGAGACGATTTCCGATTTTTCTACGGCTCCGGGAATTTTCTAAAGTCGATTTTTTTGGTTTTTCGCGTTTTTCTCGGCTCCTGGGCCTCCTAGAGCAAAACGGGCCCGGATTTGGGCTCGTACCGTTTTTCGCCCATATCTTTGTAAATATCATAGCTAGGACAATTTGGCTGGCGCCATTGGATTCGTGAGACGATTTCCGATTTTTCTAGGGGTCCGGGAATTTTCTAAAATCGATTTTTTCGTTTTTCGCGTTTTTCTCGGCTCCTGGACCTCCTAGAGCAAAACGGGCACGGATTTGGGATCACACCGTTTGTCGCCCATATCTTTGGAAATTTCATAGCTAGAACAATTTTGCCGGCGCCATTGAATTCGTGAGACGATTTCCGATTTTTCTAGGGGTCCGGGAATTTTCTAAAGTCGATTTTTTTAGTTTTTCGCGTTTTTCTCTGCTCCTGGCCCTCCTAGAGCAAAACGGGCCCGGATTTGGGCTCGTACCGTTTTTCGCCCATATCTTTGGAAATATCATAGCTAGGACAATTTGGCTGGCGCCATTGGATTCGTGAGACGATTTCCGATTTTTCTAGGGGTCCGGGAATTTTCAAAAGTCGATTTTTTCGTTTTTCGCGTTTTTCTCGGCTCCTGGACCTCCTAGAGCAAAACGGGCACGGAATTGGGATCACACCGTTTGTCGCCCATATCTTTGGAAATTTCATAGCTAGAACAATTTTGCCGGCGCCATTGGATTCGTGAGACGATTTCCGATTTTGCTAGGGGTCCGGGAATTTTCTAAAATCAATTTTTTTCGTTTTTCGCATTTTTCAGGTCGCCTGCGGCTCGTAGAGCAAAAACTGCCCGGATTTGGTATCACACCGTTTTTGGTCAGTCAGTCCGATTCTTCTGCTCATGGGTATCAGTCCGATGCCTCTGCGCATGCGCATCAGTCCGATTCTTCTGCTGCTGCGCATCAATACCACTCCTCTGCGCCTGCGCATCAGTCCGACGCTTCTGCACATGCGCATCAGTCCGACTCCCCTGTGCCTGCGCAGCACTCCGATTCTTCTGCTCCTGCGCATCAGCCCGATTCTTCTGCGCATGAGCATCAGTCCGACTCCCCTGCGCCTGCGCATCAGTCCGACTCTTCTGCGCATGCGCATCAGTGCGATTTTCCTGCGACTGCGCATCAGTCGGATTCTTCTGCGCATGCGCGTCAGTCCGACCCTCCTGCTCCTGCACATCAGTCCGATTCCTCTGCGCATGCGCATCAGTCCGACTCCCCTGCGCCTGCGCATCAGTCCGACTCTTCTGCGCATGCGCATCAGCTCGATTGCTCTCCGCCTGCACAGCAGTCCAATTCCTATGGCTCCTGGAGCAAAAAGGGCCTAGATTTGGGATCACACCGTTTTTCGTCAGACAGTCCGATCCTCCTGCTCCTGCACATCAGTCCGATTGCTCTCCGCCTGCACATCAGTCCAACTCCTATGGCTCCTAGAGCAAAAAAGGCCCGGATTTGGGATCACACCGTTTTCCGTCGATATCTTTGGAAATATCATAGCTAGGACAATTTGGCTGGCGCCATTGGATTCGTGAGACGATTTCCGATTTTTCTAGGGGTCCGGGAATTTTCAAAAGTCGATTTTTTTAGTTTTTCGCGTTTTTCTCTGCTCCTGGCCCTCCTAGAGCAAAACGGGCCCGGATTTGGGCTCGTACCGTTTTTCGCCCATATCTTTGTAAATATCATAGCTAGGACAATTTGGCTGGCGCCATTGGATTCGTGAGACGATTTCCGATTTTTCTAGGGGTCCGGGAATTTTCAAAAGTCGATTTTTTTAGTTTTTCGCGTTTTTCTCGGCTCCTGGGCCTCCTAGAGCAAAACGGGCCCGGATTTGGACTCATACCGTTTTTCGCCCAAATTTTTGGAAATATCATAGCTAGGACAATTGGGCTAGCGCCATTGCATTCGTGAGACGATTTCCGATTTTTCTAGGGGTCCGGGAATTTTCAAAAGTCGATTTTTTCGTTTTTCGCGTTTTTCTCGGCTCCTGGACCTCCTAGAGCAAAACGGGCACGGATTTGGGATCACACCGTTTGTCGCCCATATCTTTGGAAATTTCATAGCTAGAACAATTTTGCCGGCGCCATTGGATTCGTGAGACGATTTCCGATTTTGCTAGGGGTCCGGGAATTTTCTAAAATCAATTTTTTTCGTTTTTCGCATTTTTCAGGTCGCCTGCGGCTCGTAGAGCAAAAACTGCCCGGATTTGGTATCACACCGTTTTTGGTCAGTCAGTCCGATTCTTCTGCTCATGGGTATCAGTCCGATGCCTCTGCGCATGCGCATCAGTCCGATTCTTCTGCTGCTGCGCATCAATACCACTCCTCTGCGCCTGCGCATCAGTCCGACGCTTCTGCACATGCGCATCAGTCCGACTCCCCTGTGCCTGCGCAGCACTCCGATTCTTCTGCTCCTGCGCATCAGCCCGATTCTTCTGCGCATGAGCATCAGTCCGACTCCCCTGCGCCTGCGCATCAGTCCGACTCTTCTGCGCATGCGCATCAGTGCGATTTTCCTGCGACTGCGCATCAGTCGGATTCTTCTGCGCATGCGCGTCAGTCCGACCCTCCTGCTCCTGCACATCAGTCCGATTCCTCTGCGCATGCGCATCAGTCCGACTCCCCTGCGCCTGCGCATCAGTCCGACTCTTCTGCGCATGCGCATCAGCTCGATTGCTCTCCGCCTGCACAGCAGTCCAATTCCTATGGCTCCTGGAGCAAAAAGGGCCTAGATTTGGGATCACACCGTTTTTCGTCAGACAGTCCGATCTTCCTGCTCCTGCACATCAGTCCGATTGCTCTCCGCCTGCACATCAGTCCAACTCCTATGGCTCCTAGAGCAAAAAAGGCCCGGATTTGGGATCACACCGTTTTCCGTCGATATCTTTGGAAATATCATAGCTAGGACAATTTGGCTGGCGCCATTGGATTCGTGAGACGATTTCCGATTTTTCTAGGGGTCCGGGAATTTTCAAAAGTCGATTTTTTTAGTTTTTCGCGTTTTTCTCTGCTCCTGGCCCTCCTAGAGCAAAACGGGCCCGGATTTGGGCTCGTACCGTTTTTCGCCCATATCTTTGTAAATATCATAGCTAGGACAATTTGGCTGGCGCCATTGGATTCGTGAGACGATTTCCGATTTTTCTAGGGGTCCGGGAATTTTCAAAAGTCGATTTTTTTAGTTTTTCGCGTTTTTCTCGGCTCCTGGGCCTCCTAGAGCAAAACGGGCCCGGATTTGGACTCATACCGTTTTTCGCCCAAATTTTTGGAAATATCATAGCTAGGACAATTGGGCTAGCGCCATTGCATTCGTGAGACGATTTCCGATTTTTCTAGGGGTCCGGGAATTTTCAAAAGTCGATTTTTTCGTTTTTCGCGTTTTTCTCGGCTCCTGGACCTCCTAGAGCAAAACGGGCACGGATTTGGGATCACACCGTTTGTCGCCCATATCTTTGGAAATTTCATAGCTAGAACAATTTTGCCGGCGCCATTGGATTCGTGAGACGATTTCCGATTTTGCTAGGGGTCCGGGAATTTTCTAAAATCAATTTTTTTCGTTTTTCGCATTTTTCAGGTCGCCTGCGGCTCGTAGAGCAAAAACTGCCCGGATTTGGTATCACACCGTTTTTCGTCAGTCAGTCCGATTCTTCTTCTCATGGGTATCAGTCCGATGCCTCTGCGCATGCGCATCAGTCCGATTCTTCTGCTGCTGCGCATCAATACCACTCCTCTGCGCCTGCGCATCAGTCCGACGCTTCTGCACATGCGCATCAGTCCGACTCCCCTGTGCCTGCGCAGCACTCCGATTCTTCTGCTCCTGCGCATCAGTCCGATTCTTCTGCGCGTGAGCATCAGTCCGACTCCCCTGCGCCTGTGCATCGGCCCGACTCTTCTGCGCATGCGCATCAGTGCGATTTTCCTGCGACTGCGCATCAGTCGGATTCTTCTGCGCATGCGCGTCAGTCCGACCCTCCTGCTCCTGCACATCAGTCCGATTCCTCTGCGCATGCGCATCAGCCCGACTCCCCTGCTCCTGTGCATCAGTCCGATTCTTTTGCGCATGAGCATCAGTCCGACTCCCCTGCGCCTGCGCATCAGTCCGACTCTTCTGCGCATGCGCATCAGCTCGATTGCTCTCCGCCTGCACAGCAGTCCAATTCCTATGGATCCTGGAGCAAAAAGGGCCTAGATTTGGGATCACACCGTTTTTCGTCAGACAGTCCGATCCTCCTGCTCCTGCACATCAGTCCGATTGCTCTCCGCCTGCACATCAGTCCAACTCCTATGGCTCCGAGAGCAAAACGGGCCCGAATTTGGGATCACACCGTTTTCCGTCGATATCTTTGGAAATATCATAGCTAGGACAATTTGGCTGGCGCCATTGGATTCGTGAGACGATTTCCGATTTTTCTAAGGGTCCGGGAATTTTCAAAAGTCGATTTTTTTAGTTTTTCGCGTTTTTCTCTGCTCCTGGCCCTCCTAGAGCAAAACGGGCCCGGATTTGGGCTCGTACTGTTTTTCGCCCATATCTTTGTAAATATCATAGCTAGGACAATTTGGCTGGCGCCATTGGATTCGTGAGACGATTTCCGATTTTTCTAGGGGTCCGGGAATTTTCAAAAGTCGATTTTTTCGTTTTTCGCGTTTTTCTCGGCTCCTGGACCTCCTAGAGCAAAACGGGCACGGATTTGGGATCACACCGTTTGTCGCCCATATCTTTGGAAATTTCATAGCTAGAACAATTTGGCTGGCGCCCTTGGATTCGTGAGACGATTTCCGATTTTTCTAGGGGTCCGGGAATTTTCAAAAGTCGATTTTTTCGTTTTTCGCGTTTTTCTCGGCTCCTGGACCTCCTAGAGCAAAACGGGCACGGATTTGGGATCACACCGTTTGTCGCCCATATCTTTGGAAATTTCATAGCTAGAACAATTTTGCCGGCGCCATTGGATTCGTGAGACGATTTCCGATTTTGCTAGGGGTCCGGGAATTTTCTAAAATCAATTTTTTTCGTTTTTCGCATTTTTCAGGTCGCCTGCGGCTCGTAGAGCAAAAACTGCCCGGATTTGGTATCACACCGTTTTGCGTCAGTCAGTCCGATTCTTCTGCTCATGGGTATCAGTCCGATGCCTCTGCGCATGCGCATCAGTCCGATTCTTCTGCTGCTGCGCATCAATACCACTCCTCTGCGCCTGCGCATCAGTCCGACGCTTCTGCACATGCGCATCAGTCCGACTCCCCTGTGCCTGCGCAGCACTCCGATTATTCTGCTCCTGCGCATCAGTCCGATTCTTCTGCGCATGAGCATCAGTCCGACTCCCCTGCGCCTGCGCAACAGTCCGACTCTTCTGCGCATGCGCATCAGTGCGATTTTTCTGCGACTGCGCATCAGTCGGATTCTTCTGCGCATGCGCGTCAGTCCGACCCTCCTGCTCCTGCACATCAGTCCGATTCCTCTGCGCATGCGCATCAGTCCGACTCCCCTGCGCCTGCGCATCAGTCCGACTCTTCTGCGCATGCGCATCAGCTCGATTGCTTTCCGCCTGCACAGCAGTCCAATTCCTATGGCTCCTGGAGCAAAAAGGGCCTAGATTTGGGATCACACCGTTTTTCGTCAGACAGTCCGATCCTCCTGCTCCTGCACATCAGTCCGATTGCTCTCCGCCTGCACATCAGTCCAACTCCTATGGCTCCTAGAGCAAAAAAGGCCCGGATTTGGGATCACACCGTTTTCCGTCGATATCTTTGGAAATATCATAGCTAGGACAATTTGGCTGGCGCCATTGGATTCGTGAGACGATTTCCGATTTTTCTAGGGGTCCGGGAATTTTCAAAAGTCGATTTTTTTAGTTTTTCGCGTTTTTCTCTGCTCCTGGCCCTCCTAGAGCAAAACGGGCCCGGATTTGGGCTCGTACCGTTTTTCGCCCATATCTTTGTAAATATCATAGCTAGGACAATTTGGCTGGCGCCATTGGATTCGTGAGACGATTTCCGATTTTTCTAGGGGTCCGGGAATTTTCAAAAGTCGATTTTTTCGTTTTTCGCGTTTTTCTCGGCTCCTGGACCTCCTAGAGCAAAACGGGCACGGATTTGGGATCACACCGTTTGTCGCCCATATCTTTGGAAATTTCATAACTAGAACAATTTTGCCGGCGCCATTGGATTCGTGAGACGATTTCCGATTTTTCTAGGGGTCCGGGAATTTTCTAAAATCGATTTTTTTAGTTTTTCGCGTTTTTCTCGTCTCCTGGGCCTCCTAGAGCAAAACGGGCCCGGATTTGGACTCATACCGTTTTTCGCCCAAATTTTTGGAAATATCATAGCTAGGACAATTTGGCTAGCGCCATTGCATTCGTGAGTCGATTCCCGATTTTTCTACGGCTCCAGGAATTTTCTAAAGTCGATTTTTTTAGTTTTTCGCGTTTTTCTCTGCTCCTGGCCCTCCTAGAGCAAAACGGGCCCGGATTTGGGCTCGTACCGTTTTTCGCCCATATCTTTGGAAATTTCATAGCTAGAACAATTTTGCCGGCGCCATTGGATTCGTGAGACGATTTCCGATTTTTCTAGGGGTCCGGGAATTTTCTAAAATCGATTTCTTTAGTTTTTCGCGTTTGTCTCGGCTCCTGGGCCTCCTAGAGCAAAACGGGCCCGGATTTGGACTCATACCGTTTTTCGCCCAAATTTTTGGAAATATCATAGCTAGGACAATTTGGCTAGCGCCATTGCATTCGTGAGTCGATTCCCGATTTTTCTACGGCTCCAGGAATTTTCTAAAGTCGATTTTTTTAGTTTTTCGCGTTTTTCTCTGCTCCTGGCCCTCCTAGAGCAAAACGGGCCCCGATTTGGGCTCGTACCGTTTTTCGCCCATATCTTTGTAAATATCATAGCTAGGACAATTTGGCTGGCGCCATTGGATTCGTGAGACGATTTCCGATTTTTCTAGGGGTCCGGGAATTTTCAAAAGTCGATTTTTTCGTTTTTCGCGTTTTTCTCGGCTCCTGGACCTCCTAGAGCAAAACGGGCACGGATTTGGGATCACACCGTTTGTCGCCCATATCTTTGGAAATTTCATAGCTAGAACAATTTTGCCGGCGCCATTGGATTCGTGAGACGATTTCCGATTTTGCTAGGGGTCCGGGAATTTTCTAAAATCAATTTTTTTCGTTTTTCGCATTTTTCAGGTCGCCTGCGGTTCGTAGAGCAAAAACTGCCCGGATTTGGTATCACACCGTTTTTCGTCAGTCAGTCCGATTCTTCTGCTCATGGGTATCAGTCCGATGCCTCTGCGCATGCGCATCAGTCCGATTCTTCTGCTGCTGCGCATCAATACCACTCCTCTGCGCCTGCGCATCAGTCCGACGCTTCTGCACATGCGCATCAGTCCGACTCCCCTGTGCCTGCGCAGCACTCCGATTCTTCTGCTCCTGCGCATCAGTCCGATTCTTCTGCGCATGAGCATCACTCCGACTCCCCTGCGCCTGCGCATCAGTCCGACTCTTCTGCGCATGCGCATCAGTGCGATTTTCCTGCGACTGCGCATCAGTCGGATTCTTCTGCGCATGCGCGTCAGTCCGACCCTCCTGCTCCTGCACATCAGTCCGATTCCTCTGCGCATGCGCATCAGTCCGACTCCCCTGCGCCTGCGCATCAGTCCGACTCTTCTGCGCATGCGCATCAGCTCGATTGCTCTCCGCCTGCACAGCAGTCCAATTCCTATGGCTCCTGGAGCAAAAAGGGCCTAGATTTGGGATCACACCGTTTTTCGTCAGACAGTCCGATCCTCCTGCTCCTGCACATCAGTCCCATTGCTCTCCGCCTGCACATCAGTCCAACTCCTATGGCTCCTAGAGCAAAAAAGGCCCGGATTTGGGATCACACCGTTTTCCGTCGATATCTTTGGAAATATCATAGCTAGGACAATTTGGCTGGCGCCATTGGATTCGTGAGACGATTTCCGATTTTTCTAGGGGTCCGGGAATTTTCAAAAGTCGATTTTTTCGTTTTTCGCGTTTTTCTCGGCTCCTGGACCTCCTAGAGCAAAACGGGCACGGATTTGGGATCACACCGTTTGTCGCCCATATCTTTGGAAATTTCATAGCTAGAACAATTTTGCCGGCGCCATTGGATTCGTGAGACGATTTCCGATTTTGCTAGGGGTCCGGGAATTTTCTAAAATCAATTTTTTTCGTTTTTCGCATTTTTCAGGTCGCCTGCGGTTCGTAGAGCAAAAACTGCCCGGATTTGGTATCACACCGTTTTTCGTCAGTCAGTCCGATTCTTCTGCTCATGGGTATCAGTCCGATGCCTCTGCGCATGCGCATCAGTCCGATTCTTCTGCTGCTGCGCATCAATACCACTCCTCTGCGCCTGCGCATCAGTCCGACGCTTCTGCACATGCGCATCAGTCCGACTCCCCTGTGCCTGCGCAGCACTCCGATTCTTCTGCTCCTGCGCATCAGTCCGATTCTTCTGCGCATGAGCATCAGTCCGACTCCCCTGCGCCTGCGCATCAGTCCGACTCTTCTGCGCATGCGCATCAGTGCGATTTTCCTGCGACTGCGCATCAGTCGGATTCTTCTGCGCATGCGCGTCAGTCCGACCCTCCTGCTCCTGCACATCAGTCCGATTTCTCTGCGCATGCGCATCAGCCCGACTCCCCTGCTCCTGTGCATCAGTCCGATTCTTTTGCGCATGAGCATCAGTCCGACTCCCCTGCGCCTGCGCATCAGTCCGACTCTTCTGCGCATGCGCATCAGCTCGATTGCTCTCCGCCTGCACAGCAGTCCAATTCCTATGGATCCTGGAGCAAAAAGGGCCTAGATTTGGGATCACACCGTTTTTCGTCAGACAGTCCGATCCTCCTGCTCCTGCACATCAGTCCGATTGCTCTCCGCCTGCACATCAGTCCAACTCCTATGGCTCCTAGAGCAAAAAAGGCCCGGATTTGGGATCACACCGTTTTCCGTCGATATCTTTGGAAATATCATAGCTAGGACAATTTGGCTGGCGCCATTGGATTCGTGAGACGGTTTCCGATTTTTCTAAGGGTCCGGGAATTTTCTAAAGTCGATTTTTTTAGTTTTTCGCGTTTTTCTCGGCTCCTGGGCCTCCTAGAGCAAAACGGGCAATGATTTGGGATTACACCGTTTTTCGCCCATATCTTTGGAAATATCACAGCTAGCACCATTTGGCTAGCGCCATTGGATTCGTGAGTCGATTTCCGATTTTTCTACGGCTCCGGGAATTTTCTAAAGTCGATTTTTTTGGTTTTTCGCGTTTTTCTCGGCTCCTGGGCCTCCTAGAGCAAAACGGGCCCGGATTTGGGCTCGTACCGTTTTTCGCCCATATCTTTGGAAATATCATAGCTAGGACAATTTGGCTGGCGCCATTGAATTCATGAGACGATTTCCGAGTTCCTAGGGGTCCGGGAATTGTCTAAAGTCGATTTTTTTAGTCTTTCGCGTTTTTCTCGGCTCCTGGGCCTCCTAGAGCTAAACGGGCCCGGATTTGGGCTCGTACCGTTTTTCGCCCATATCTTTGGAAATATCATAGCTAGGACAATTTGGCTGGCGCCATTGGATTCGTGAGACGATTTCCGATTTTTCTAGGGGTCCGGGAATTTTCTAAAATCGATTTTTTTAGTTTTTCGCGTTTTTCTCGGCTCCTGGGCCTCCTAGAGCAAAACGGGCCCGGATTTGGACTCATACCGTTTTTCGCCCAAATTTTTGGAAATATCATAGCTAGGACAATTCGGCTAGCGCCATTGCATTCGTGAGTCGATTCCCGATTTTTCTACGGCTCCAGGAATTTTCTAAAGTCGATTTTTTTAGTTTTTCGCGTTTTTCTCTGCTCCTGGCCCTCCTAGAGCAAAACGGGCCCGGATTTGGGCTCGTACCGTTTTTCGCCCATATCTGTGTAAATATCATAGCTAGGACAATTTGGCTGGCGCCATTGGATTCGTGAGACGATTTCCGATTTTTCTACGGCTCCGGGAATTTTCTAAAGTCGATTTTTTTGGTTTTTCGCGTTTTTCTCGGCTCCTGGGCCTCCTAGAGCAAAACGGGCCCGGATTTGGGCTCGTACCGTTTTTCGCCCATATCTTTGTAAATATCATAGCTAGGACAATTTGGCTGGCGCCATTGAATTCGTGAGACGATTTCCGAGTTCCTAGGGGTCCGGGAATTGTCTAAAGTCGATTTTTTTAGTCTTTCGCGTTTTTCTCGGCTCCCGGCCTCCTAGAGCTAAACGGGCCCGGATTTGGGCTCGTACCGTTTTTCGCCCATATCTTTGGAAATATCATAGCTAGGACAATTTGGCTGGCGCCATTGCATTCGTGAGTCGATTCCCGATTTTTCTACGGCTCCAGGAATTTTCTAAAGTCGATTTTTTTAGTTTTTCGCGTTTTTCTCTGCTCCTGGCCCTCCTAGAGCAAAACGGGCCCGGATTTGGGCTCGTACCGTTTTTCGCCCATATCTTTGTAAATATCATAGCTAGGACAATTTGGCTGGCGCCATTGGATTCGTGAGACGATTTCCGATTTTTCTAGGGGTCCGGGAATTTTCAAAAGTCGATTTTTTCGTTTTTCGCGTTTTTCTCGGCTCCTGGACCTCCTAGAGCAAAACGGGCACGGATTTGGGATCACACCGTTTGTCGCCCATATCTTTGGAAATTTCATAGCTAGAACAATTTTGCCGGCGACATTGGATTCGTGAGACGATTTCCGATTTTTCTAGGGGTCCGGGAATTTTCTAAAATCGATTTTTTTAGTTTTTCGCGTTTTTCTCGGCTCCTGGGCCTCCTAGAGCAAAACGGGCCCGGATTTGGACTCATACCGTTCTTCGCCCAAATTTTTGGAAATATCATAGCTAGGACAATTTGGCTAGCGCCATTGCATTCGTGAGTCGATTCCCGATTTTTCTACGGCTCCAGGAATTTTCTAAAGTCGATTTTTTTAGTTTTTCGCGTTTTTCTCTGCTCCTGGCCCTCCTAGAGCAAAACGGGCCCGGATTTGGGCTCGTACCGTTTTTCGCCCATATCTTTGGAAATATCATAGCTAGGACAATTTGGCTGGCGCCATTGGATTCGTGAGACGATTTCCGATTTTTCTAGGGGTCCGGGAATTTTCAAAAGTCGATTTTTTCGTTTTTCGCGTTTTTCTCGGCTCCTGGACCTCCTAGAGCAAAACGGGCACGGAATTGGGATCACACCGTTTGTCGCCCATATCTTTGGAAATTTCATAGCTAGAACAATTTTGCCGGCGCCATTGGATTCGTGAGACGATTTCCGATTTTGCTAGGGGTCCGGGAATTTTCTAAAATCAATTTTTTTCGTTTTTCGCATTTTTCAGGTCGCCTGCGGCTCGTAGAGCAAAAACTGCCCGGATTTGGTATCACACCGTTTTTGGTCAGTCAGTCCGATTCTTCTGCTCATGGGTATCAGTCCGATGCCTCTGCGCATGCGCATCAGTCCGATTCTTCTGCTGCTGCGCATCAATACCACTCCTCTGCGCCTGCGCATCAGTCCGACGCTTCTGCACATGCGCATCAGTCCGACTCCCCTGTGCCTGCGCAGCACTCCGATTCTTCTGCTCCTGCGCATCAGCCCGATTCTTCTGCGCATGAGCATCAGTCCGACTCCCCTGCGCCTGCGCATCAGTCCGACTCTTCTGCGCATGCGCATCAGTGCGATTTTCCTGCGACTGCGCATCAGTCGGATTCTTCTGCGCATGCGCGTCAGTCCGACCCTCCTGCTCCTGCACATCAGTCCGATTCCTCTGCGCATGCGCATCAGTCCGACTCCCCTGCGCCTGCGCATCAGTCCGACTCTTCTGCGCATGCGCATCAGCTCGATTGCTCTCCGCCTGCACAGCAGTCCAATTCCTATGGCTCCTGGAGCAAAAAGGGCCTAGATTTGGGATCACACCGTTTTTCGTCAGACAGTCCGATCCTCCTGCTCCTGCACATCAGTCCGATTGCTCTCCGCCTGCACATCAGTCCAACTCCTATGGCTCCTAGAGCAAAAAAGGCCCGGATTTGGGATCACACCGTTTTCCGTCGATATCTTTGGAAATATCATAGCTAGGACAATTTGGCTGGCGCCATTGGATTCGTGAGACGATTTCCGATTTTTCTAGGGGTCCGGGAATTTTCAAAAGTCGATTTTTTTATTTTTTCGCGTTTTTCTCTGCTCCTGGCCCTCCTAGAGCAAAACGGGCCCGGATTTGGGCTCGTACTGTTTTTCGCCCATATCTTTGTAAATATCATAGCTAGGACAATTTGGCTGGCGCCATTGGATTCGTGAGACGATTTCCGATTTTTCTAGGGGTCCGGGAATTTTCAAAAGTCGATTTTTTCGTTTTTCGCGTTTTTCTCGGCTCCTGGACCTCCTAGAGCAAAACGGGCACGGATTTGGGATCACACCGTTTGTCGCCCATATCTTTGGAAATTTCATAGCTAGAACAATTTGGCTGGCGCCATTGGATTCGTGAGACGATTTCCGATTTTTCTAGGGGTCCGGGAATTTTCAAAAGTCGATTTTTTCGTTTTTCGCGTTTTTCTCGGCTCCTGGACCTCCTAGAGCAAAACGGGCACGGATTTGGGATCACACCGTTTGTCGCCCATATCTTTGGAAATTTCATAGCTAGAACAATTTTGCCGGCGCCATTGGATTCGTGAGACGATTTCCGATTTTGCTAGGGGTCCGGGAATTTTCTAAAATCAATTTTTTTCGTTTTTCGCATTTTTCAGGTCGCCTGCGGCTCGTAGAGCAAAAACTGCCCGGATTTGGTATCACACCGTTTTGCGTCAGTCAGTCCGATTCTTCTGCTCATGGGTATCAGTCCGATGCCTCTGCGCATGCGCATCAGTCCGATTCTTCTGCTGCTGCGCATCAATACCACTCCTCTGCGCCTGCGCATCAGTCCGACGCTTCTGCACATGCGCATCAGTCCGACTCCCCTGTGCCTGCGCAGCACTCCGATTATTCTGCTCCTGCGCATCAGTCCGATTCTTCTGCGCATGAGCATCAGTCCGACTCCCCTGCGCCTGCGCATCAGTCCGACTCTTCTGCGCATGCGCATCAGTGCGATTTTTCTGCGACTGCGCATCAGTCGGATTCTTCTGCGCATGCGCGTCAGTCCGACCCTCCTGCTCCTGCACATCAGTCCGATTCCTCTGCGCATGCGCATCAGTCCGACTCCCCTGCGCCTGCGCATCAGTCCGACTCTTCTGCGCATGCGCATCAGTGCGATTTTTCTGCGACTGCGCATCAGTCGGATTCTTCTGCGCATGCGCGTCAGTCCGACCCTCCTGCTCCTGCACATCAGTCCGATTCCTCTGCGCATGCGCATCAGTCCGACTCCCCTGCGCCTGCGCATCAGTCCGACTCTTCTGCGCATGCGCATCAGCTCGATTGCTTTCCGCCTGCACAGCAGTCCAATTCCTATGGCTCCTGGAGCAAAAAGGGCCTAGATTTGGGATCACACCGTTTTTCGTCAGACAGTCCGATCCTCCTGCTCCTGCACATCAGTCCGATTGCTCTCCGCCTGCACATCAGTCCAACTCCTATGGCTCCTAGAGCAAAAAAGGCCCGGATTTGGGATCACACCGTTTTCCGTCGATATCTTTGGAAATATCATAGCTAGGACAATTTGGCTGGCGCCATTGGATTCGTGAGACGATTTCCGATTTTTCTAGGGGTCCGGGAATTTTCAAAAGTCGATTTTTTTAGTTTTTCGCGTTTTTCTCTGCTCCTGGCCCTCCTAGAGCAAAACGGGCCCGGATTTGGGCTCGTACCGTTTTTCGCCCATATCTTTGTAAATATCATAGCCAGGACAATTTGGCTGGCGCCATTGGATTCGTGAGACGATTTCCGATTTTTCTAGGGGTCCGGGAATTTTCAAAAGTCGATTTTTTCGTTTTTCGCGTTTTTCTCGGCTCCTGGACCTCCTAGAGCAAAACGGGCACGGATTTGGGATCACACCGTTTGTCGCCCATATCTTTGGAAATTTAATAACTAGAACAATTTTGCCGGCGCCATTGGATTCGTGAGACGATTTCCGATTTTGCTAGGGGTCCGGGAATTTTCTAAAATCAATTTTTTTCGTTTTTCGCATTTTTCAGGTCGCCTGCGGTTCGTAGAGCAAAAACTGCCCGGATTTGGTATCACACCGTTTTTCGTCAGTCAGTCCGATTCTTCTGCTCATGGGTATCAGTCCGATGCCTCTGCGGATGCGCATCAGTCCGATTCTTCTGCTGCTGCGCATCAATACCACTCCTCTGCGCCTGCGCATCAGTCCGACGCTTCTGCACATGCGCATCAGTCCGACTCCCCTGTGCCTGCGCAGCACTCCGATTCTTCTGCTCCTGCGCATCAGTCCGATTCTTCTGCGCATTAGCATCAGTCCGACTCCCCTGCGCCTGCGCATCAGTCCGACTCTTCTGCGCATGCGCATCAGTGCGATTTTCCTGCGACTGCGCATCAGTCGGATTCTTCTGCGCATGCGCGTCAGTCCGACCCTCCTGCTCCTGCACATCAGTCCGATTCCTCTGCGCATGCGCATCAGTCCGACTCCCCTGCGCCTGCGCATCAGTCCGACTCTTCTGCGCATGCGCATCAGCTCGATTGCTCTCCGCCTGCACAGCAGTCCAATTCCTATGGCTCCTGGAGCAAAAAGGGCCTAGATTTGGGATCACACCGTTTTTCGTCAGACAGTCCGATCCTCCTGCTCCTGCACATCAGTCCGATTGCTCTCCGCCTGCACATCAGTCCAACTCCTATGGCTCCTAGAGCAAAAAAGGCCCGGATTTGGGATCACACCGTTTTCCGTCGATATCTTTGGAAATATCATAGCTAGGACAATTTGGCTGGCGCCATTGGATTAGTGAGACGATTTCCGATTTTTCTAGGGGTCCGGGAATTTTCAAAAGTCGATTTTTTCGTTTTTCGCGTTTTTCTCGGCTCCTGGACCTCCTAGAGCAAAACGGGCACGGATTTGGGATCACACCGTTTGTCGCCCATATCTTTGGAAATTTCATAGCTAGAACAATTTTGCCGGCGCCATTGGATTCGTGAGACGATTTCCGATTTTGCTAGGGGTCCGGGAATTTTCTAAAATCAATTTTTTTCGTTTTTCGCATTTTTCAGGTCGCCTGCGGTTCGTAGAGCAAAAACTGCCCGGATTTGGTATCACACCGTTTTTCGTCAGTCAGTCCGATTCTTCTGCTCATGGGTATCAGTCCGATGCCTCTGCGCATGCGCATCAATCCGATTCTTCTGCTGCTGCGCATCAATACCACTCCTCTGCGCCTGCGCATCAGTCCGACGCTTCTGCACATGCGCATCAGTCCGACTCCCCTGTGCCTGCGCAGCACTCCGATTCTTCTGCTCCTGCGCATCAGTCCGATTCTTCTGCGCATGAGCATCAGTCCGACTCCCCTGCGCCTGCGCATCAGTCCGACTCTTCTGCGCATGCGCATCAGTGCGATTTTCCTGCGACTGCGCATCAGTCGGATTCTTCTGCGCATGCGCGTCAGTCCGACCCTCCTGCTCCTGCACATCAGTCCGATTCCTCTGCGCATGCGCATCAGTCCGACTCCCCTGCGCCTGCGCATCAGTCCGACTCTTCTGCGCATGCGCATCAGCTCGATTGCTCTCCGCCTGCACAGCAGTCCAATTCCTATGGCTCCTGGAGCAAAAAGGGCCTAGATTTGGGATCACACCGTTTTTCGTCAGACAGTCCGATCCTCCTGCTCCTGCACATCAGTCCGATTGCTCTCCGCCTGCACATCAGTCCAACTCCTATGGCTCCTAGAGCAAAAAAGGCCCGGATTTGGGATCACACCGTTTTCCGTCGATATCTTTGGAAATATCATAGCTAGGACAATTTGGCTGGCGCCATTGGATTCGTGAGACGATTTCCGATTTTTCTAGGGGTCCGGGAATTTTCAAAAGTCGATTTTTTTAGTTTTTCGCGTTTTTCTCGGCTCCTGGGCCTCCTAGAGCAATACGGGCCCGGATTTGGACTCATACCGTTTTTCGCCCAAATTTTTGGAAATATCATAGCTAGGACAATTGGGCTAGCGCCATTGCATTCGTGAGACGATTTCCGATTTTTCTAGGGGTCCGGGAATTTTCAAAAGTCGATTTTTTCGTTTTTCGCGTTTTTCTCGGCTCCTGGACCTCCTAGAGCAAAACGGGCACGGATTTGGGATCACACCGTTTGTCGCCCATATCTTTGGAAATTTCATAGCTAGAACAATTTTGCCGGCGCCATTGGATTCGTGAGACGATTTCCGATTTTGCTAGGGGTCCGGGAATTTTCTAAAATCAATTTTTTTCGTTTTTCGCATTTTTCAGGTCGCCTGCGGCTCGTAGAGCAAAAACTGCCCGGATTTGGTATCACACCGTTTTTCGTCAGTCAGTCCGATTCTTCTTCTCATGGGTATCAGTCCGATGCCTCTGCGCATGCGCATCAGTCCGATTCTTCTGCTGCGGCGCATCAATACCACTCCTCTGCGCCTGCGCATCAGTCCGACGCTTCTGCACATGCGCATCAGTCCGACTCCCCTGTGCCTGCGCAGCACTCCGATTCTTCTGCTCCTGCGCATCAGTCCGATTCTTCTGCGCGTGAGCATCAGTCCGACTCCCCTGCGCCTGCGCATCGGCCCGACTCTTCTGCGCATGCGCATCAGTGCGATTTTCCTGCGACTGCGCATCAGTCGGATTCTTCTGCGCATGCGCGTCAGTCCGACCCTCCTGCTCCTGCACATCAGTCCGATTCCTCTGCGCATGCGCATCAGCCCGACTCCCCTGCTCCTGTGCATCAGTCCGATTCTTTTGCGCATGAGCATCAGTCCGACTCCCCTGCGCCTGCGCATCAGTCCGACTCTTCTGCGCATGCGCATCAGCTCGATTGCTCTCCGCCTGCACAGCAGTCCAATTCCTATGGATCCTGGAGCAAAAAGGGCCTAGATTTGGGATCACACCGTTTTTCGTCAGACAGTCCGATCCTCCTGCTCCTGCACATCAGTCCGATTGCTCTCCGCCTGCACATCAGTCCAACTCCTATGGCTCCTAGAGCAAAAAAGGCCCGGATTTGGGATCACACCGTTTTCCGTCGATATCTTTGGAAATATCATAGCTAGGACAATTTGGCTGGCGCCATTGGATTCGTGAGACGGTTTCCGATTTTTCTAAGGGTCCGGGAATTTTCTAAAGTCGATTTTTTTAGTTTTTCGCGTTTTTCTCGGCTCCTGGGCCTCCTAGAGCAAAACGGGCAATGATTTGGGATTACACCGTTTTTCGCCCATATCTTTGGAAATATCACAGCTAGCACCATTTGGCTAGCGCCATTGGATTCGTGAGTCGATTTCCGATTTTTCTACGGCTCCGGGAATTTTCTAAAGTCGATTTTTTTGGTTTTTCGCGTTTTTCTCGGCTCCTGGGCCTCCTAGAGCAAAACGGGCCCGGATTTGGGCTCGTACCGTTTTTCGCCCATATCTTTGGAAATATCATAGCTAGGACAATTTGGCTGGCGCCATTGAATTCATGAGACGATTTCCGAGTTCCTAGGGGTCCGGGAATTGTCTAAAATCGATTTTTTTAGTCTTTCGCGTTTTTCTCGGCTCCTGGGCCTCCTAGAGCTAAACGGGCCCGGATTTGGGCTCGTACCGTTTTTCGCCCATATCTTTGGAAATATCATAGCTAGGACAATTTGGCTGGCGCCATTGGATTCGTGAGACGATTTCCGATTTTTCTAGGGGTCCGGGAATTTTCTAAAATCGATTTTTTAAGTTTTTCGCGTTTTTCTCGGCTCCTGGGCCTCCTAGAGCAAAACGGGCCCGGATTTGGACTCATACCGTTTTTCGCCCAAATTTTTGGAAATATCATAGCTAGGACAATTCGGCTAGCGCCATTGCATTCGTGAGTCGATTCCCGATTTTTCTACGGCTCCAGGAATTTTCTAAAGTCGATTTTTTTAGTTTTTCGCGTTTTTCTCTGCTCCTGGCCCTCCTAGAGCAAAACGGGCCCGGATTTGGGCTCGTACAGTTTTTCGCCCATATCTGTGTAAATATCATAGCTAGGACAATTTGGCTGGCGCCATTGGATTCGTGAGACGATTTCCGATTTTTCTACGGCTCCGGGAATTTTCTAAAGTCGATTTTTTTGGTTTTTCGCGTTTTTCTCGGCTCCTGGGCCTCCTAGAGCAAAACGGGCCCGGATTTGGGCTCGTACCGTTTTTCGCCCATATCTTTGTAAATATCATAGCTAGGACAATTTGGCTGGCGCCATTGAATTCGTCAGACGATTTCCGAGTTCCTAGGGGTCCGGGAATTGTCTAAAGTCGATTTTTTTAGTCTTTCGCGTTTTTCTCGGCTCCTGGGCCTCCTAGAGCTAAACGGGCCCGGATTTGGGCTCGTACCGTTTTTCGCCCATATCTTTGGAAATATCATAGCTAGGACAATTTGGCTGGCGCCATTGCATTCGTGAGTCGATTCCCGATTTTTCTACGGCTCCAGGAATTTTCTAAAGTCGATTTTTTTAGTTTTTCGCGTTTTTCTCTGCTCCTGGCCCTCCTAGAGCAAAACGGGCCCGGATTTGGGCTCGTACCGTTTTTCGCCCATATCTTTGTAAATATCATAGCTAGGACAATTTGGCTGGCGCCATTGGATTCGTGAGACGATTTCCGATTTTTCTAGGGGTCCGGGAATTTTCAAAAGTCGATTTTTTCGTTTTTCGCGTTTTTCTCGGCTCCTGGACCTCCTAGAGCAAAACGGGCACGGATTTGGGATCACACCGTTTGTCGCCCATATCTTTGGAAATTTCATAGCTAGAACAATTTTGCCGGCGCCATTGGATTCGTGAGACGATTTCCGATTTTTCTAGGGGTCCGGGAATTTTCTAAAATCGATTTTTTTAGTTTTTCGCGTTTTTCTCGGCTCCTGGGCCTCCTAGAGCAAAACGGGCCCGGATTTGGACTCATACCGTTCTTCGCCCAAATTTTTGGAAATATCATAGCTAGGACAATTTGGCTAGCGCCATTGCATTCGTGAGTCGATTCCCGATTTTTCTACGGCTCCAGGAATTTTCTAAAGTCGATTTTTTTAGTTTTTCGCGTTTTTCTCTGCTCCTGGCCCTCCTAGAGCAAAACGGGCCCGGATTTGGGCTCGTACCGTTTTTCGCCCATATCTTTGTAAATATCATAGCTAGGACAATTTGGCTGGCGCCATTGGATTCGTGAGACGATTTCCGATTTTTCTAGGGGTCCGGGAATTTTCAAAAGTCGATTTTTTCGTTTTTCGCGTTTTTCTCGGCTCCTGGACCTCCTAGAGCAAAACGGGCACGGATTTGGGATCACACCGTTTGTCGACCATATCTTTGGAAATTTCATAGCTAGAACAATTTTGCCGGCGCCATTGGATTCGTGAGACGATTTCCGATTTTGCTAGGGGTCCGGGAATTTTCTAAAATCAATTTTTTTCGTTTTTCGCATTTTTCAGGTCGCCTGCGGTTCGTAGAGCAAAAACTGCCCGGATTTGGTATCACACCGTTTTTCGTCAGTCAGTCCGATTCTTCTGCTCATGGGTATCAGTCCGATGCCTCTGCGCATGCGCATCAGTCCGATTCTTCTGCTGCTGCGCATCAATACCACTCCTCTGCGCCTGCGCATCAGTCCGATGCCTCTGCGCATGCGCATCAGTCCGATTCTTCTGCTGCTGCGCATCAATACCACTCCTCTGCGCCTGCGCATCAGTCCGACGCTTCTGCACATGCGCATCAGTCCGACTCCCCTGTGCCTGCGCAGCACTCCGATTCTTCTGCTCCTGCGCATCAGTCCGATTCTTCTGCGCGTGAGCATCAGTCCGACTCCCCTGCGCCTGCGCATCGGCCCGACTCTTCTGCGCATGCGCATCAGTGCGATTTTCCTGCGACTGCGCATCAGTCGGATTCTTCTGCGCATGCGCGTCAGTCCGACCCTCCTGCTCCTGCACATCAGTCCGATTCCTCTGCGCATGCGCATCAGCCCGACTCCCCTGCGCCTGCGCATCAGTCCGGCTTTTCTGCGCCTACGCGTCAGTCGGATTGTTCTGCGCATGCGCATCAGTTCGATTGCTCTCCGCCTGCGCATCAGTCTGATGCCTCTGCGCGTGCGCGTCAGTAGGATCCTCCTGCTCCTGCGCATCAGTTCCACTCCTCTGCGCCTGCGCATCAGTCCGATGCTTCTGCGCCTGCGCTTCAGTCCGATTCTTCTGCACATGCGCATCAGTCCGACTCCCCTGCGCCTGCGCAGCAGTCCGATTCTTCTGCGCATGCGCCTCAGTCCGATCCTCCTGCTCCTGTGCATCAGTCCGATTCTTTTGCGCATGAGCATCAGTCCGACTCCCCTGCGCCTGCGCATCAGTCCGACTCTTCTGCGCATGCGCATCAGCTCGATTGCTCTCCGCCTGCACAGCAGTCCAATTCCTATGGATCCTGGAGCAAAAAGGGCCTAGATTTGGGATCACACCGTTTTTCGTCAGACAGTCCGATCCTCCTGCTCCTGCACATCAGTCCGATTGCTCTCCGCCTGCACATCAGTCCAACTCCTATGGCTCCTAGAGCAAAAAAGGCCCGGATTTGGGATCACACCGTTTTCCGTCGATATCTTTGGAAATATCATAGCTAGGACAATTTGGCTGGCGCCATTGGATTCGTGAGACGGTTTCCGATTTTTCTAAGGGTCCGGGAATTTTCTAAAGTCGATTTTTTTAGTTTTTCGCGTTTTTCTCGGCTCCTGGGCCTCCTAGAGCAAAACGGGCAATGATTTGGGATTACACCGTTTTTCGCCCATATCTTTGGAAATATCACAGCTAGCACCATTTGGCTAGCGCCATTGGATTCGTGAGTCGATTTCCGATTTTTCTACGGCTCCGGGAATTTTCTAAAGTCGATTTTTTTGGTTTTTCGCGTTTTTCTCGGCTCCTGGGCCTCCTAGAGCAAAACGGGCCCGGATTTGGGCTCGTACCGTTTTTCGCCCATATCTTTGGAAATATCATAGCTAGGACAATTTGGCTGGCGCCATTGGATTCGTGAGACGATTTCCGATTTTTCTAGGGGTCCGGGAATTTTCGAAAGTCGATTTTTTTAGTTTTTCGCGTTTTTCTCGGCTCCTGGGCCTCCTAGAGCAATACGGGCCCGGATTTGGACTCATACCGTTTTTCGCCCAAATTTTTGGAAATATCATAGCTAGGACAATTGGGCTAGCGCCATTGCATTCGTGAGACGATTTCCGATTTTTCTAGGGGTCCGGGAATTTTCAAAAGTCGATTTTTTCGTTTTTCGCGTTTTTCTCGGCTCCTGGACCTCCTAGAGCAAAACGGGCACGGATTTGGGATCACACCGTTTGTCGCCCATATCTTTGGAAATTTCATAGCTAGAACAATTTTGCCGGCGCCATTGGATTCGTGAGACGATTTCCGATTTTGCTAGGGGTCCGGGAATTTTCTAAAATCAATTTTTTTCGTTTTTCGCATTTTTCAGGTCGCCTGCGGCTCGTAGAGCAAAAACTGCCCGGATTTGGTATCACACCGTTTTTCGTCAGTCAGTCCGATTCTTCTTCTCATGGGTATCAGTCCGATGCCTCTGCGCATGCGCATCAGTCCGATTCTTCTGCTGCGGCGCATCAATACCACTCCTCTGCGCCTGCGCATCAGTCCGACGCTTCTGCACATGCGCATCAGTCCGACTCCCCTGTGCCTGCGCAGCACTCCGATTCTTCTGCTCCTGCGCATCAGTCCGATTCTTCTGCGCGTGAGCATCAGTCCGACTCCCCTGCGCCTGCGCATCGGCCCGACTCTTCTGCGCATGCGCATCAGTGCGATTTTCCTGCGACTGCGCATCAGTCGGATTCTTCTGCGCATGCGCGTCAGTCCGACCCTCCTGCTCCTGCACATCAGTCCGATTCCTCTGCGCATGCGCATCAGCCCGACTCCCCTGCTCCTGTGCATCAGTCCGATTCTTTTGCGCATGAGCATCAGTCCGACTCCCCTGCGCCTGCGCATCAGTCCGACTCTTCTGCGCATGCGCATCAGCTCGATTGCTCTCCGCCTGCACAGCAGTCCAATTCCTATGGATCCTGGAGCAAAAAGGGCCTAGATTTGGGATCACACCGTTTTTCGTCAGACAGTCCGATCCTCCTGCTCCTGCACATCAGTCCGATTGCTCTCCGCCTGCACATCAGTCCAACTCCTATGGCTCCTAGAGCAAAAAAGGCCCGGATTTGGGATCACACAGTTTTCCGTCGATATCTTTGGAAATATCATAGCTAGGACAATTTGGCTGGCGCCATTGGATTCGTGAGACGGTTTCCGATTTTTCTAAGGGTCCGGGAATTTTCTAAAGTCGATTTTTTTAGTTTTTCGCGTTTTTCTCGGCTCCTGGGCCTCCTAGAGCAAAACGGGCAATGATTTGGGATTACACCGTTTTTCGCCCATATCTTTGGAAATATCACAGCTAGCACCATTTGGCTAGCGCCATTGGATTCGTGAGTCGATTTCCGATTTTTCTACGGCTCCGGGAATTTTCTAAAGTCGATTTTTTTGGTTTTTCGCGTTTTTCTCGGCTCCTGGGCCTCCTAGAGCAAAACGGGCCCGGATTTGGGCTCGTACCGTTTTTCGCCCATATCTTTGGAAATATCATAGCTAGGACAATTTGGCTGGCGCCATTGAATTCATGAGACGATTTCCGAGTTCCTAGGGGTCCGGGAATTTTCAAAAGTCGATTTTTTCGTTTTTCGCGTTTTTCTCGGCTCCTGGACCTCCTAGAGCAAAACGGGCACGGATTTGGGATCACACCGTTTGTCGCCCATATCTTTGGAAATTTCATAGCTAGAACAATTTTGCCGGCGCCATTGGATTCGTGAGACGATTTCCGATTTTTCTAGGGGTCCGGGAATTTTCTAAAATCGATTTTTTTAGTTTTTCGCGTTTTTCTCGGCTCCTGGGCCTCCTAGAGCAAAACGGGCCCGGATTTGGACTCATACCGTTCTTCGCCCAAATTTTTGGAAATATCATAGCTAGGACAATTTGGCTAGCGCCATTGCATTCGTGAGTCGATTCCCGATTTTTCTACGGCTCCAGGAATTTTCTAAAGTCGATTTTTTTAGTTTTTCGCGTTTTTCTCTGCTCCTGGCCCTCCTAGAGCAAAACGGGCCCGGATTTGGGCTCGTACCGTTTTTCGCCCATATCTTTGTAAATATCATAGCTAGGACAATTTGGCTGGCGCCATTGGATTCGTGAGACGATTTCCGATTTTTCTAGTGGTCCGGGAATTTTCAAAAGTCGATTTTTTCGTTTTTCGCGTTTTTCTCGGCTCCTGGACCTCCTAGAGCAAAACGGGCACGGATTTGGGATCACACCGTTTGTCGCCCATATCTTTGGAAATTTCATAGCTAGAACAATTTTGCCGGCGCCATTGGATTCGTGAGACGATTTCCGATTTTTCTAGCGGTTCGGGAATTTTCTAAAATCGATTTTTTTAGTTTTTCGCGTTTTTCTCGGCTCCTGGGCCTCCTAGAGCAAAACGGGCCCGGATTTGGACTCATACCGTTTTTCGCCCAAATTTTTGGAAATATCATAGCTAGGACAATTTGGCTAGCGCCATTGCATTCGTGAGACGATTTCCGATTTTTCTAGGGGTCCGGGAATTTTCAAAAGTCGATTTTTTCGTTTTTCGCGTTTTTCTCGGCTCCTGGACCTCCTAGAGCAAAACGGGCACGGATTTGGGATCACACCGTTTGTCGCCCATATCTTTGGAAATTTCATAGCTAGAACAATTTTGCCGGCGCCATTGGATTCGTGAGACGATTTCCGATTTTGCTAGGGGTCCGGGAATTTTCTAAAATCAATTTTTTTCGTTTTTCGCATTTTTCAGGTCGCCTGCGGCTCGTAGAGCAAAAACTGCCCGGATTTGGTATCACACCGTTTTTCGTCAGTCAGTCCGATTCTTCTGCTCATGGGTATCAGTCCGATGCCTCTGCGCATGCGCATCAGTCCGATTCTTCTGCTGCTGCGCATCAATACCACTCCTCTGCGCCTGCGCATCAGTCCGACGCTTCTGCACATGCGCATCAGTCCGACTCCCCTGTGCCTGCGCAGCACTCCGATTCTTCTGCTCCTGCGCATCAGTCCGATTCTTCTGCGCGTGAGCATCAGTCCGACTCCCCTGCGCCTGCGCATCGGCCCGACTCTTCTGCGCATGCGCATCAGTGCGATTTTCCTGCGACTGCGCATCAGTCGGATTCTTCTGCGCATGCGCGTCAGTCCGACCCTCCTGCTCCTGCACATCAGTCCGATTCCTCTGCGCATGCGCATCAGCCCGACTCCCCTGCGCCTGCGCATCAGTCCGGCTTTTCTGCGCCTACGCGTCAGTCGGATTGTTCTGCGCATGCGCATCAGTTCGATTGCTCTCCGCCTGCGCATCAGTCTGATGCCTCTGCGCGTGCGCGTCAGTAGGATCCTCCTGCTCCTGCGCATCAGTTCCACTCCTCTGCGCCTGCGCTTCAGTCCGATTCTTCTGCACATGCGCATCAGTCCGACTCCCCTGCGCCTGCGCAGCAGTCCGATTCTTCTGCGCATGCGCCTCAGTCCGATCCTCCTGCTCCTGTGCATCAGTCCGATTCTTTTGCGCATGAGCATCAGTCCGACTCCCCTGCGCCTGCGCATCAGTCCGACTCTTCTGCGCATGCGCATCAGCTCGATTGCTCTCCGCCTGCACAGCAGTCCAATTCCTATGGATCCTGGAGCAAAAAGGGCCTAGATTTGGGATCACACCGTTTTTCGTCAGACAGTCCGATCCTCCTGCTCCTGCACATCAGTCCGATTGCTCTCCGCCTGCACATCAGTCCAACTCCTATGGCTCCTAGAGCAAAAAAGGCCCGGATTTGGGATCACACCGTTTTCCGTCGATATCTTTGGAAATATCATAGCTAGGACAATTTGGCTGGCGCCATTGGATTCGTGAGACGGTTTCCGATTTTTCTAAGGGTCCGGGAATTTTCTAAAGTCGATTTTTTTAGTTTTTCGCGTTTTTCTCGGCTCCTGGGCCTCCTAGAGCAAAACGGGCAATGATTTGGGATTACACCGTTTTTCGCCCATATCTTTGGAAATATCACAGCTAGCACCATTTGGCTAGCGCCATTGGATTCGTGAGTCGATTTCCGATTTTTCTACGGCTCCGGGAATTTTCTAAAGTCGATTTTTTTGGTTTTTCGCGTTTTTCTCGGCTCCTGGGCCTCCTAGAGCAAAACGGGCCCGGATTTGGGCTCGTACCGTTTTTCGCCCATATCTTTGGAAATATCATAGCTAGGACAATTTGGCTGGCGCCATTGAATTCATGAGACGATTTCCGAGTTCCTAGGGGTCCGGGAATTGTCTAAAGTCGATTTTTTTAGTCTTTCGCGTTTTTCTCGGCTCCTGGGCCTCCTAGAGCTAAACGGGCCCGGATTTGGGCTCGTACCGTTTTTCGCCCATATCTTTGGAAATATCATAGCTAGGACAATTTGGCTGGCGCCATTGGATTCGTGAGACGATTTCCGATTTTTCTAGGGGTCCGGGAATTTTCAAAAGTCGATTTTTTCGTTTTTCGCGTTTTTCTCGGCTCCTGGACCTCCTAGAGCAAAACGGGCACGGATTTGGGATCACACCGTTTGTCGCCCATATCTTTGGAAATTTCATAGCTAGAACAATTTTGCCGGCGCCATTGGATTCGTGAGACGATTTCCGATTTTTCTAGGGGTCCGGGAATTTTCTAAAATCGATTTTTTTAGTTTTTCGCGTTTTTCTCGGCTCCTGGGCCTCCTAGAGCAAAACGGGCCCGGTTTTGGACTCATACCGTTCTTCGCCCAAATTTTTGGAAATATCATAGCTAGGACAATTTGGCTAGCGCCATTGCATTCGTGAGTCGATTCCCGATTTTTCTACGGCTCCAGGAATTTTCTAAAGTCGATTTTTTTAGTTTTTCGCGTTTTTCTCTGCTCCTGGCCCTCCTAGAGCAAAACGGGCCCGGATTTGGGCTCGTACCGTTTTTCGCCCATATCTTTGTAAATATCATAGCTAGGACAATTTGGCTGGCGCCATTGGATTCGTGAGACGATTTCCGATTTTTCTAGGGGTCCGGGAATTTTCAAAAGTCGAGTTTTTCGTTTTTCGCGTTTTTCTCGGCTCCTGGACCTCCTAGAGCAAAACGGGCCGGGATTTGGGATCACACCGTTTTTCGTCAGACAGTCCGATCCTCCTGCTCCTGCACATCAGTCCGATTGCTCTCCGCCTGCACATCAGTCCAACTCCTATGGCTCCTAGAGCAAAAAAGGCCCGGATTTGGGATCACACCGTTTTCCGTCGATATCTTTGGAAATATCATAGCTAGGACAATTTGGCTGGCGCCATTGGATTCGTGAGACGGTTTCCGATTTTTCTAAGGGTCCGGTAATTTTCTAAAGTCGATTGTTTTAGTTTTTCGCGTTTTTCTCGGCTCCTGGGCCTCCTAGAGCAAAACGGGCAATGATTTGGGATTACACCGTTTTTCGCCCATATCTATGGAAATATCACAGCTAGCACCATTTGGCTAGCGCCATTGGATTCGTGAGTCGATTTCCGATTTTTCTACGGCTCCGGGAATTTTCTAAAGTCGATTTTTTTGGTTTTTCGCGTTTTTCTCGGCTCCTGGGCCTCCTAGAGCAAAACGGGCCCGGATTTGGGCTCGTACCGTTTTTCGCCCATATCTTTGGAAATATCATAGCTAGGACAATTTGGCTGGCGCCATTGAATTCATGAGACGATTTCCGAGTTCCTAGGGGTCCGGGAATTGTCTAAAGTCGATTTTTTTAGTCTTTCGCGTTTTTCTCGGCTCCTGGGCCTCCTAGAGCTAAACGGGCCCGGATTTGGGCTCGTACCGTTTTTCGCCCATATCTTTGGAAATATCATAGCTAGGACAATTTGGCTGGCGCCATTGGATTCGTGAGACGATTTCCGATTTTTCTAGGGGTCCGGGAATTTTCTAAAATCGATTTTTTTAGTTTTTCGCGTTTTTCTCGGCTCCTGGGCCCCTAGAGCAAAACGGGCCCGGATTTGGACTCATACCGTTTTTCGCCCAAATTTTTGGAAATATCATAGCTAGGACAATTTGGCTAGCGCCATTGCATTCGTGAGTCGATTCCCGATTTTTCTACGGCTCCAGGAATTTTCTAAAGTCGATTTTTTTAGTTTTTCGCGTTTTTCTCTGCTCCTGGCCCTCCTAGAGCAAAACGGGCCCGGATTTGGGCTCGTACCGTTTTTCGCCCATATCTTTGTAAATATCATAGCTAGGACAATTTGGCTGGCGCCATTGGATTCGTGAGACGATTTCCGATTTTTCTACGGCTCCGGGAATTTTCTAAAGTCGATTTTTTTGGTTTTTCGCGTTTTTCTCGGCTCCTGGGCCTCCTAGAGCAAAACGGGCCCGGATTTGGGCTCGTACCGTTTTTCGCCCATATCTTTGTAAATATCATAGCTAGGACAATTTGGCTGGCGCCATTGAATTCGTGAGACGATTTCCGAGTTCCTAGGGGTCCGGGAATTGTCTAAAGTCGATTTTTTTAGTCTTTCGCGTTTTTCTCGGCTCCTGGGCCTCCTAGAGCTAAACGGGCCCGGATTTGGGCTCGTACCGTTTTTCGCCCATATCTTTGGAAATATCATAGCTAGGACAATTTGGCTGGCGCCATTGCATTCGTGAGTCGATTCCCGATTTTTCTACGGCTCCAGGAATTTTCTAAAGTCGATTTTTTTAGTTTTTCGCGTTTTTCTCTGCTCCTGGCCCTCCTAGAGCAAAACGGGCCCGGATTTGGGCTCGTACCGTTTTTCGCCCATATCTTTGTAAATATCATAGCTAGGACAATTTGGCTGGCGCCATTGGATTCGTGAGACGATTTCCGATTTTTCTAGGGGTCCGGGAATTTTCAAAAGGCGATTTTTTCGTTTTTCGCGTTTTTCTCGGCTCCTGGACCTCCTAGAGCAAAACGGGCACGGATTTGGGATCACACCGTTTGTCGCCCATATCTTTGGAAATTTCATAGCTAGAACAATTTTGCCGGCGCCATTGGATTCGTGAGACGATTTCCGATTTTTCTAGGGGTCCGGGAATTTTCTAAAATCGATTTTTTTAGTTTTTCGCGTTTTTCTCGGCTCCTGGGCCTCCTAGAGCAAAACGGGCCCGGATTTGGACTCATACCGTTTTTCGCCCAAATTTTTGGAAATATCACCGCTAGGACAATTTGGCTAGCGCCATTGCATTCGTGAGTCGATTCCCGATTTTTCTACGGCTCCAGGAATTTTCTAAAGTCGATTTTTTTAGTTTTTCGCGTTTTTCTCTGCTCCTGGCCCTCCTAGAGCAAAACGGGCCCGGATTTGGGCTCGTACCGTTTTTCGCCCATATCTTTGTAAATATCATAGCTAGGACAATTTGGCTGGCGCCATTGGATTCGTGAGACGATTTCCGATTTTTCTAGGGGTCCGGGAATTTTCAAAAGTCGATTTTTTCGTTTTTCGCGTTTTTCTCGGCTCCTGGACCTCCTAGAGCAAAACGGGCACGGATTTGGGATCACACCGTTTGTCGCCCATATCTTTGGAAATTTCATAGCTAGAACAATTTTGCCGGCGCCATTGGATTCGTGAGACGATTTCCGATTTTGCTAGGGGTCCGGGAATTTTCTAAAATCAATTTTTTTCGTTTTTCGCATTTTTCAGGTCGCCTGCGGTTCGTAGAGCAAAAACTGCCCGGATTTGGTATCACACCGTTTTTCGTCAGTAAGTCCGATTCTTCTGCTCATGGGTATCAGTCCGATGCCTCTGCGCATGCGCATCAGTCCGATTCTTCTGCTGCTGCGCATCAATACCACTCCCCTGCGCCTGCGCATCAGTCCGACTCTTCTGCGCATGCGCATCAGTGCGATTTTTCTGCGACTGCGCATCAGTCGGATTCTTCTGCGCATGCGCGTCAGTCCGACCCTCCTGCTCCTGCACATCAGTCCGATTCCTCTGCGCATGCGCATCAGTCCGACTCCCCTGCGCCTGCGCATCAGTCCGACTCTTCTGCGCATGCGCATCAGCACGATTGCTCTCCGCCTGCACAGCAGTCCAATTCCTATGGCTCCTGGAGCAAAAAGGGCCTAGATTTGGGATCACACCGTTTTTCGTCAGACAGTCCGATCCTCCTGCTCCTGCACATCAGTCCGATTGCTCTCCGCCTGCACATCAGTCCAACTCCTATGGCTCCTAGAGCAAAAAAGGCCCGGATTTGGGATCACACCGTTTTCCGTCGATATCTTTGGAAATATCATAGCTAAGACAATTTGGCTGGCGCCATTGGATTCGTGAGACGATTTCCGATTTTTCTAGGGGTCCGGGAATTTTCAAAAGTCGATTTTTTTAGTTTTTCGCGTTTTTCTCTGCTCCTGGCCCTCCTAGAGCAAAACGGGCCCGGATTTGGGCTCGTACCGTTTTTCGCCCATATCTTTGTAAATATCATAGCTAGGACAATTTGGCTGGCGCCATTGGATTCGTGAGACGATTTCCGATTTTTCTAGGGGTCCGGGAATTTTCAAAAGTCGATTTTTTCGTTTTTCGCGTTTTTCTCGGCTCCTGGACCTCCTAGAGCAAAACGGGCACGGATTTGGGATCACACCGTTTGTCGCCCATATCTTTGGAAATTTCATAGCTAGAACAATTTTGCCGGCGCCATTGGATTCGTGAGACGATTTCCGATTTTTCTAGGGGTCCAGGAATTTTCTAAAATCGATTTTTTTAGTTTTTCGCGTTTTTCTCGGCTCCTGGGCCTCCTAGAGCAAAACGGGCCCGGATTTGGACTCATACCGTTTTTCGCCCAAATTTTTGGAAATATCATAGCTAGGACAATTTGGCTAGCGCCATTGCATTCGTGAGTCGATTCCCGATTTTTCTACGGCTCCAGGAATTTTCTAAAGTCGATTTTTTTAGTTTTTCGCGTTTTTCTCTGCTCCTGGCCCTCCTAGAGCAAAACGGGCCCGGATTTGGGCTCACACCGTTTTTCGCCCATATCTTTGTAAATATCAGAGCTAGGACAATTTGGCTGGCGCCATTGGATTCGTGAGACGATTTCCGATTTTTCTAGGGGTCCGGGAATTTTCAAAAGTCGATTTTTTCGTTTTTCGCGTTTTTCTCGGCTCCTGGACCTCCTAGAGCAAAACGGGCACGGATTTGGGATCACACCGTTTGTCGCCCATATCTTTGGAAATTTCATAGCTAGAACAATTTTGCCGGCGCCATTGGATTCGTGAGACGATTTCCGATTTTGCTAGGGGTCCGGGAATTTTCTAAAATCAATTTTTTTCGCTTTTCGCATTTTTCAGGTCGCCTGCGGTTCGTAGAGCAAAAACTGCCCGGATTTGGTATCACACCGTTTTTCGTCAGTCAGTCCGATTCTTCTGCTCATGGGTATCAGTCCGATGCCTCTGCGCATGCGCATCAGTCCGATTCTTCTGCTGCTGCGCATCAATACCACTCCTCTGCGCCTGCGCATCAGTCCGACGCTTCTGCACATGCGCATCAGTCCGACTCCCCTGTGCCTGCGCAGCACTCCGATTCTTCTGCTCCTGCGCATCAGTCCGATTCTTCTGCGCATGAGCATCAGTCCGACTCCCCTGCGCCTGCGCATCAGTCCGACTCTTCTGCGCATGCGCATCAGTGCGATTTTCCTGCGACTGCGCATCAGTCGGATTCTTCTGCGCATGCGCGTCAGTCCGACCCTCCTGCTCCTGCACATCAGTCCGATTCCTCTGCGCATGCGCATCAGTCCGACTCCCCTGCGCCTGCGCATCAGTCCGACTCTTCTGCGCATGCGCATCAGCTCGATTGCTCTCCGCCTGCACAGCAGTCCAATTCCTATGGCTCCTGGAGCAAAAAGGGCCTAGATTTGGGATCACACCGTTTTTCGTCAGACAGTCCGATCCTCCTGCTCCTGCACATCAGTCCGATTGCTCTCCGCCTGCACATCAGTCCAACTCCTATGGCTCCTAGAGCAAAAAAGGCCCGGATTTGGGATCACACCGTTTTCCGTCGATATCTTTGGAAATATCACAGCTAGGACAATTTGGCTGGCGCCATTGGATTCGTGAGACGATTTCCGATTTTTCTAGGGGTCCGGGAATTTTCAAAAGTCGATTTTTTTAGTTTTTCGCGTTTTTCTCTGCTCCTGGCCCTCCTAGAGCAAAACGGGCCCGGATTTGGGCTCGTACCGTTTTTCGCCCATATCTTTGTAAATATCATAGCTAGGACAATTTGGCTGGCGCCATTGGATTCGTGAGACGATTTCCGATTTTTCTAGGAGTCCGGGAATTTTCAAAAGTCGATTTTTTCGTTTTTCGCGTTTTTCTCGGCTCCTGGACCTCCTAGAGCAAAACGGGCACGGATTTGGGATCACACCGTTTGTCGCCCATCTCTTTGGAAATTTCATAGCTAGAACAATTTTGCCGGCGCCATTGGATTCGTGAGACGATTTCCGATTTTGCTAGGGGTCCGGGAATTTTCTAAAATCAATTTTTTTCGTTTTTCGCATTTTTCAGGTCGCCTGCGGCTCGTAGAGCAAAAACTGCCCGGATTTGGTATCACACCGTTTTTCGTCAGTCAGTCCGATTCTTCTGCTCATGGGTATCAGTCCGATGCCTCTGCGCATGCGCATCAGTCCGATTCTTCTGCTGCTGCGCATCAATACCACTCCTCTGCGCCTGCGCATCGGTCCGACGCTTCTGCACATGCGCATCAGTCCGACTCCCCTGTGCCTGCGCAGCACTCCGATTCTTCTGCTCCTGCGCATCAGTCCGATTCTTCTGCGCGTGAGCATCAGTCCGACTCCCCTGCGCCTGCGCATCGGCCCGACTCTTCTGCGCATGCGCATCAGTGCGATTTTCCTGCGACTGCGCATCAGTCGGATTCTTCTGCGCATGCGCGTCAGTCCGACCCTCCTGCTCCTGCACATCAGTCCGATTCCTCTGCGCATGCGCATCAGCCCGACTCCCCTGCGCCTGCGCATCAGTCCGGCTTTTCTGCGCCTACGCGTCAGTCGGATTGTTCTGCGCATGCGCATCAGTTCGATTGCTCTCCGCCTGCGCATCAGTCTGATGCCTCTGCGCGTGCGCGTCAGTAGGATCCTCCTGCTCCTGCGCATCAGTTCCACTCCTCTGCGCCTGCGCATCAGTCCGATGCTTCTGCGCCTGCGCTTCAGTCCGATTCTTCTGCACATGCGCATCAGTCCGACTCCCCTGCGCCTGCGCAGCAGTCCGATTCTTCTGCGCATGCGCCTCAGTCCGATCCTCCTGCTCCTGTGCATCAGTCCGATTCTTTTGCGCATGAGCATCAGTCCGACTCCCCTGCGCCTGCGCATCAGTCCGACTCTTCTGCGCATGCGCATCAGCTCGATTGCTCTCCGCCTGCACAGCAGTCCAATTCCTATGGATCCTGGAGCAAAAAGGGCCTAGATTTGGGATCACACCGTTTTTCGTCAGACAGTCCGATCCTCCTGCTCCTGCACATCAGTCCGATTGCTCTCCGCCTGCACATCAGTCCAACTCCTATGGCTCCTAGAGCAAAAAAGGCCCGGATTTGGGATCACACCGTTTTCCGTCGATATCTTTGGAAATATCACAGCTAGGACAATTTGGCTGGCGCCATTGGATTCGTGAGACGATTTCCGATTTTTCTAGGGGTCCGGGAATTTTCAAAAGTCGATTTTTTTAGTTTTTCGCGTTTTTCTCTGCTCCTGGCCCTCCTAGAGCAAAACGGGCCCGGATTTGGGCTCGTACCGTTTTTCGCCCATATCTTTGTAAATATCATAGCTAGGACAATTTGGCTGGCGCCATTGGATTCGTGAGACGATTTCCGATTTTTCTAGGGGTCCGGGAATTTTCAAAAGTCGATTTTTTCGTTTTTCGCGTTTTTCTCGGCTCCTGGACCTCCTAGAGCAAAACGGGCACGGATTTGGGATCACACCGTTTGTCGCCCATATCTTTGGAAATTTCATAGCTAGAACAATTTTGCCGGCGCCATTGGATTCGTGAGACGATTTCCGATTTTTCTAGGGGTCCGGGAATTTTCTAAAATCGATTTTTTTAGTTTTTCGCGTTTTTCTCGGCTCCTGGGCCTCCTAGAGCAAAACGGGCCCGGATTTGGACTCATACCGTTTTTCGCCCAAATTTTTGGAAATATCATAGCTAGGACAATTTGGCTAGCGCCATTGCATTCGTGAGTCGATTCCCGATTTTTCTACGGCTCCAGGAATTTTCTAAAGTCGATTTTTTTAGTTTTTCGCGTTTTTCTCTGCTCCTGGCCCTCCTAGAGCAAAACGGGCCCGGATTTGGGCTCACACCGTTTTTCGCCCATATCTTTGTAAATATCATAGCTAGGACAATTTGGCTGGCGCCATTGGATTCGTGAGACGATTTCCGATTTTTCTAGGGGTCCGGGAATTTTCAAAAGTCGATTTTTTCGTTTTTCGCGTTTTTCTCGGCTCCTGGACCTCCTAGAGCAAAACGGGCACGGATTTGGGATCACACCGTTTGTCGCCCATATCTTTGGAAATTTCATAGCTAGAACAATTTTGCCGGCGCCATTGGATTCGTGAGACGATTTCCGATTTTGCTAGGGGTCCGGGAATTTTCTAAAATCAATTTTTTTCGCTTTTCGCATTTTTCAGGTCGCCTGCGGTTCGTAGAGCAAAAACTGCCCGGATTTGGTATCACACCGTTTTTCGTCAGTCAGTCCGATTCTTCTGCTCATGGGTATCAGTCCGATGCCTCTGCGCATGCGCATCAGTCCGATTCTTCTGCTGCTGCGCATCAATACCACTCCTCTGCGCCTGCGCATCAGTCCGACGCTTCTGCACATGCGCATCAGTCCGACTCCCCTGTGCCTGCGCAGCACTCCGATTCTTCTGCTCCTGCGCATCAGTCCGATTCTTCTGCGCATGAGCATCAGTCCGACTCCCCTGCGCCTGCGCATCAGTCCGACTCTTCTGCGCATGCGCATCAGTGCGATTTTCCTGCGACTGCGCATCAGTCGGATTCTTCTGCGCATGCGCGTCAGTCCGACCCTCCTGCTCCTGCACATCAGTCCGATTCCTCTGCGCATGCGCATCAGTCCGACTCCCCTGCGCCTGCGCATCAGTCCGACTCTTCTGCGCATGCGCATCAGCTCGATTGCTCTCCGCCTGCACAGCAGTCCAATTCCTATGGCTCCTGGAGCAAAAAGGGCCTAGAATTGGGATCACACCGTTTTTCGTCAGACAGTCCGATCCTCCTGCTCCTGCACATCAGTCCGATTGCTCTCCGCCTGCACATCAGTCCAACTCCTATGGCTCCTAGAGCAAAAAAGGCCCGGATTTGGGATCACACCGTTTTCCGTCGATATCTTTGTAAATATCATAGCTAGGACAATTTGGCTGGCGCCATTGGATTCGTGAGACGATTTCCGATTTTTCTAGGGGTCCGGGAATTTTCAAAAGTCGATTTTTTCGTTTTTCGCGTTTTTCTCGGCTCCTGGACCTCCTAGAGCAAAACGGGCACGGATTTGGGATCACACCGTTTGTCGCCCATATCTTTGGAAATTTCATAGCTAGAACAATTTTGCCGGCGCCATTGGATTCGTGAGACGATTTCCGATTTTTCTAGGGGTCCGGGAATTTTCTAAAATCGATTTTTTTAGTTTTTCGCGTTTTTCTCGGCTCCTGGGCCTCCTAGAGCAAAACGGGCCCGGATTTGGGCTCGTACCGTTTTTCGCCCATATCTTTGTAAATATCATAGCTAGGACAATTTGGCTGGCGCCATTGGATTCGTGAGACGATTTCCGATTTTTCTAGGGGTCCGGGAATTTTCAAAAGTCGATTTTTTCGTTTTTCGCGTTTTTCTCGGCTCCTGGACCTCCTAGAGCAAAACGGGCACGGATTTGGGATCACACCGTTTGTCGCCCATATCTTTGGAAATTTCATAGCTAGAACAATTTTGCCGGCGCCATTGGATTCGTGAGACGATTTCCGATTTTTCTAGGGGTCCGGGAATTTTCTAAAATCGATTTTTTTAGTTTTTCGCGTTTTTCTCGGCTCCTGGGCCTAGTAGAGCAAAACGGGCCCGGATTTGGACTCATACCGTTTTTCGCCCAAATTTTTGGAAATATCATAGCTAGGACAATTTGGCTAGCGCCATTGCATTCGTGAGTCGATTCCCGATTTTTCTACGGCTCCAGGAATTTTCTAAAGTCGATTTTTTCAGTTTTTCGCGTTTTTCTCGGCTCCTGGGCCTCCTAGAGCAAAACGGGCCCGGATTTGGGCTCGTACCGTTTTTCGCCCATATCTTTGTAAATATCATAGCTAGGACAATTTGGCTGGCGCCATTGGATTCGTGAGACGATTTCCGATTTTTCTAGGGGTCCGGGAATTTTCAAAAGTCGATTTTTTCGTTTTTCGCGTTTTTCTCGGCTCCTGGACCTCCTAGAGCAAAACGGGCACGGATTTGGGATCACACCGTTTGTCGCCCATATCTTTGGAAATTTCATAGCTAGAACAATTTTGCCGGCGCCATTGGATTCGTGAGACGATTTCCGATTTTGCTAGGGGTCCGGGAATTTTCTAAAATCAATTTTTTTCGTTTTTCGCATTTTTCAGGTCGCCTGCGGCTCGTAGAGCAAAATCTGCCCGGATTTGGTATCACACCGTTTTTCGTCAGTCAGTCCGATTCTTCTGCTCATGGGTATCAGTCCGATGCCTCTGCGCATGCGCATCAGTCCGATTCTTCTGCTGCTGCGCATCAATACCACTCCTCTGCGCCTGCGCATCAGTCCGACGCTTCTGCACATGCGCATCAGTCCGACTCCCCTGTGCCTGCGCAGCACTCCGATTCTTCTGCTCCTGCGCATCAGTCCGATTCTTCTGCGCATGAGCATCAGTCCGACTCCCCTGCGCCTGCGCATCAGTCCGACTCCCCTGCGCCTGCGCATCAGTCCGACTCTTCTGCGCATGCGCATCAGCTCGATTGCTCTCCGCCTGCACAGCAGTCCAATTCCTATGGATCCTGGAGCAAAAAGGGCCTAGATTTGGGATCACACCGTTTTTCGTCAGACAGTCCGATCCTCCTGCTCCTGCACATCAGTCCGATTGCTCTCCGCCTGCACATCAGTCCAACTCCTATGGCTCCTAGAGCAAAAAAGGCCCGGATTTGGGATCACACCGTTTTCCGTCGATATCTTTGGAAATATCACAGCTAGGACAATTTGGCTGGCGCCATTGGATTCGTGAGACGATTTCCGATTTTTCTAGGGGTCCGGGAATTTTCAAAAGTCGATTTTTTTAGTTTTTCGCGTTTTTCTCTGCTCCTGGCCCTCCTAGAGCAAAACGGGCCCGGATTTGGGCTCGTACCGTTTTTCGCCCATATCTTTGTAAATATCATAGCTAGGACAATTTGGCTGGCGCCATTGGATTCGTGAGACGATTTCCGATTTTTCTAGGGGTCCGGGAATTTTCAAAAGTCGATTTTTTCGTTTTTCGCGTTTTTCTCGGCTCCTGGACCTCCTAGAGCAAAACGGGCACGGATTTGGGATCACACCGTTTGTCGCCCATATCTTTGGAAATTTCATAGCTAGAACAATTTTGCCGGCGCCATTGGATTCGTGAGACGATTTCCGATTTTTCTAGGGGTCCGGGAATTTTCTAAAATCGATTTTTTTAGTTTTTCGCGTTTTTCTCGGCTCCTGGGCCTCCTAGAGCAAAACGGGCCCGGATTTGGACTCATACCGTTTTTCGCCCAAATTTTTGGAAATATCATAGCTAGGACAATTTGGCTAGCGCCATTGCATTCGTGAGTCGATTCCCGATTTTTCTACGGCTCCAGGAATTTTCTAAAGTCGATTTTTTTAGTTTTTCGCGTTTTTCTCTGCTCCTGGCCCTCCTAGAGCAAAACGGGCCCGGATTTGGGCTCACACCGTTTTTCGCCCATATCTTTGTAAATATCATAGCTAGGACAATTTGGCTGGCGCCATTGGATTCGTGAGACGATTTCCGATTTTTCTAGGGGTCCGGGAATTTTCAAAAGTCGATTTTTTCGTTTTTCGCGTTTTTCTCGGCTCCTGGACCTCCTAGAGCAAAACGGGCACGGATTTGGGATCACACCGTTTGTCGCCCATATCTTTGGAAATTTCATAGCTAGAACAATTTTGCCGGCGCCATTGGATTCGTGAGACGATTTCCGATTTTGCTAGGGGTCCGGGAATTTTCTAAAATCAATTTTTTTCGCTTTTCGCATTTTTCAGGTCGCCTGCGGTTCGTAGAGCAAAAACTGCCCGGATTTGGTATCACACCGTTTTTCGTCAGTCAGTCCGATTCTTCTGCTCATGGGTATCAGTCCGATGCCTCTGCGCATGCGCATCAGTCCGATTCTTCTGCTGCTGCGCATCAATACCACTCCTCTGCGCCTGCGCATCAGTCCGACGCTTCTGCACATGCGCATCAGTCCGACTCCCCTGTGCCTGCGCAGCACTCCGATTCTTCTGCTCCTGCGCATCAGTCCGATTCTTCTGCGCATGAGCATCAGTCCGACTCCCCTGCGCCTGCGCATCAGTCCGACTCTTCTGCGCATGCGCATCAGTGCGATTTTCCTGCGACTGCGCATCAGTCGGATTCTTCTGCGCCTGCGCATCAGTCCGACTCTTCTGCGCATGCGCATCAGCTCGATTGCTCTCCGCCTGCACAGCAGTCCAATTCCTATGGCTCCTGGAGCAAAAAGGGCCTAGATTTGGGATCACACCGTTTTTCGTCAGACAGTCCGATCCTCCTGCTCCTGCACATCAGTCCGATTGCTCTCCGCCTGCACATCAGTCCAACTCCTATGGCTCCTAGAGCAAAAAAGGCCCGGATTTGGGATCACACCGTTTTCCGTCGATATCTTTGTAAATATCATAGCTAGGACAATTTGGCTGGCGCCATTGGATTCGTGAGACGATTTCCGATTTTTCTAGGGGTCCGGGAATTTTCAAAAGTCGATTTTTTCGTTTTTCGCGTTTTTCTCGGCTCCTGGACCTCCTAGAGCAAAACGGGCACGGATTTGGGATCACACCGTTTGTCGCCCATATCTTTGGAAATTTCATAGCTAGAACAATTTTGCCGGCGCCATTGGATTCGTGAGACGATTTCCGATTTTTCTAGGGGTCCGGGAATTTTCTAAAATCGATTTTTTTAGTTTTTCGCGTTTTTCTCGGCTCCTGGGCCTCCTAGAGCAAAACGGGCCCGGATTTGGGCTCGTACCGTTTTTCGCCCATATCTTTGTAAATATCATAGCTAGGACAATTTGGCTGGCGCCATTGGATTCGTGAGACGATTTCCGATTTTTCTAGGGGTCCGGGAATTTTCAAAAGTCGATTTTTTCGTTTTTCGCGTTCTTCTCGGCTCCTGGACCTCCTAGAGCAAAACGGGCACGGATTTGGGATCACACCGTTTGTCGCCCATATCTTTGGAAATTTCATAGCTAGAACAATTTTGCCGGCGCCATTGGATTCGTGAGACGATTTCCGATTTTTCTAGGGGTCCGGGAATTTTCTAAAATCGATTTTTTTAGTTTTTCGCGTTTTTCTCGGCTCCTGGGCCTAGTAGAGCAAAACGGGCCCGGATTTGGACTCATACCGTTTTTCGCCCAAATTTTTGGAAATATCATAGCTAGGACAATTTGGCTAGCGCCATTGCATTCGTGAGTCGATTCCCGATTTTTCTACGGCTCCAGGAATTTTCTAAAGTCGATTTTTTCAGTTTTTCGCGTTTTTCTCGGCTCCTGGGCCTCCTAGAGCAAAACGGGCCCGGATTTGGGCTCGTACCGTTTTTCGCCCATATCTTTGTAAATATCATAGCTAGGACAATTTGGCTGGCGCCATTGGATTCGTGAGACGATTTCCGATTTTTCTAGGGGTCCGGGAATTTTCAAAAGTCGATTTTTTCGTTTTTCGCGTTTTTCTCGGCTCCTGGACCTCCTAGAGCAAAACGGGCACGGATTTGGGATCACACCGTTTGTCGCCCATATCTTTGGAAATTTCATAGCTAGAACAATTTTGCCGGCGCCATTGGATTCGTGAGACGATTTCCGATTTTGCTAGGGGTCCGGGAATTTTCTAAAATCAATTTTTTTCGTTTTTCGCATTTTTCAGGTCGCCTGCGGCTCGTAGAGCAAAATCTGCCCGGATTTGGTATCACACCGTTTTTCGTCAGTCAGTCCGATTCTTCTGCTCATGGGTATCAGTCCGATGCCTCTGCGCATGCGCATCAGTCCGATTCTTCTGCTGCTGCGCATCAATACCACTCCTCTGCGCCTGCGCATCAGTCCGACGCTTCTGCACATGCGCATCAGTCCGACTCCCCTGTGCCTGCGCAGCACTCCGATTCTTCTGCTCCTGCGCATCAGTCCGATTCTTCTGCGCATGAGCATCAGTCCGACTCCCCTGCGCCTGCGCATCAGTCCGACTCCCCTGCGCCTGCGCATCAGTCCGACTCTTCTGCGCATGCGCATCAGCTCGATTGCTCTCCGCCTGCACAGCAGTCCAATTCCTATGGCTCCTGGAGCAAAAAGGGCCTAGATTTGGGATCACACCGTTTTTCGTCAGACAGTCCGATCCTCCTGCTCCTGCACATCAGTCCGATTGCTCTCCGCCTGCACATCAGTCCAACTCCTATGGCTCCTAGAGCAAAAAAGGCCCGGATTTGGGATCACACCGTTTTCCGTCGATATCTTTGTAAATATCATAGCTAGGACAATTTGGCTGGCGCCATTGGATTCGTGAGACGATTTCCGATTTTTCTAGGGGTCCGGGAATTTTCAAAAGTCGATTTTTTCGTTTTTCGCGTTTTTCTCGGCTCCTGGACCTCCTAGAGCAAAACGGGCACGGATTTGGGATCACACCGTTTGTCGCCCATATCTTTGGAAATTTCATAGCTAGAACAATTTTGCCGGCGCCATTGGATTCGTGAGACGATTTCCGATTTTTCTAGGGGTCCGGGAATTTTCTAAAATCGATTTTTTTAGTTTTTCGCGTTTTTCTCGGCTCCTGGGCCTCCTAGAGCAAAACGGGCCCGGATTTGGGCTCGTACCGTTTTTCGCCCATATCTTTGTAAATATCATAGCTAGGACAATTTGGCTGGCGCCATTGGATTCGTGAGACGATTTCCGATTTTTCTAGGGGTCCGGGAATTTTCAAAAGTCGATTTTTTCGTTTTTCGCGTTTTTCTCGGCTCCTGGACCTCCTAGAGCAAAACGGGCACGGATTTGGGATCACACCGTTTGTCGCCCATATCTTTGGAAATTTCATAGCTAGAACAATTTTGCCGGCGCCATTGGATTCGTGAGACGATTCCCGATTTTTCTAGGGGTCCGGGAATTTTCTAAAATCGATTTTTTTAGTTTTTCGCGTTTTTCTCGGCTCCTGGGCCTAGTAGAGCAAAACGGGCCCGGATTTGGACTCATACCGTTTTTCGCCCAAATTTTTGGAAATATCATAGCTAGGACAATTTGGCTAGCGCCATTGCATTCGTGAGTCGATTCCCGATTTTTCTACGGCTCCAGGAATTTTCTAAAGTCGATTTTTTCAGTTTTTCGCGTTTTTCTCTGCTCCTGGCCCTCCTAGAGCAAAACGGGCCCGGATTTGGGCTCGTACCGTTTTTCGCCCATATCTTTGTAAATATCATAGCTAGGACAATTTGGCTGGCGCCATTGGATTCGTGAGACGATTTCCGATTTTTCTAGGGGTCCGGGAATTTTCAAAAGTCGATTTTTTCGTTTTTCGCGTTTTTCTCGGCTCCTGGACCTCCTAGAGCAAAACGGGCACGGATTTGGGATCACACCGTTTGTCGCCCATATCTTTGGAAATTTCATAGCTAGAACAATTTTGCCGGCGCCATTGGATTCGTGAGACGATTTCCGATTTTGCTAGGGGTCCGGGAATTTTCTAAAATCAATTTTTTTCGTTTTTCGCATTTTTCAGGTCGCCTGCGGCTCGTAGAGCAAAATCTGCCCGGATTTGGTATCACACCGTTTTTCGTCAGTCAGTCCGATTCTTCTGCTCATGGGTATCAGTCCGATGCCTCTGCGCATGCGCATCAGTCCGATTCTTCTGCTGCTGCGCATCAATACCACTCCTCTGCGCCTGCGCATCAGTCCGACGCTTCTGCACATGCGCATCAGTCCGACTCCCCTGTGCCTGCGCAGCACTCCGATTCTTCTGCTCCTGCGCATCAGTCCGATTCTTCTGCGCATGAGCATCAGTCCGACTCCCCTGCGCCTGCGCATCAGTCCGACTCTTCTGCGCATGCGCATCAGTGCGATTTTCCTGCGACTGCGCATCAGTCGGATTCTTCTGCGCATGCGCGTCAGTCCGACCCTCCTGCTCCTGCACATCAGTCCGATTCCTCTGCGCATGCGCATCAGTCCGACTCCCCTGCGCCTGCGCATCAGTCCGACTCTTCTGCGCATGCGCATCAGCTCGATTGCTCTCCGCCTGCACAGCAGTCCAATTCCTATGGCTCCTGGAGCAAAAAGGGCCTAGATTTGGGATCACACCGTTTTTCGTCAGACAGTCCGATCCTCCTGCTCCTGCACATCAGTCCGATTGCTCTCCGCCTGCACATCAGTCCAACTCCTATGGCTCCTAGAGCAAAAAAGGCCCGGATTTGGGATCACACCGTTTTCCGTCGATATCTTTGGAAATATCATAGCTAGGACAATTTGGCTGGCGCCATTGGATTCGTGAGACGATTTCCGATTTTTCTAGGGGTCCGGGAATTTTCAAAAGTCGATTTTTTTAGTTTTTCGCGTTTTTCTCTGCTCCTGGCCCTCCTAGAGCAAAACGGGCCCGGATTTGGGCTCGTACCGTTTTTCGCCCATATCTTTGTAAATATCATAGCTAGGACAATTTGGCTGGCGCCATTGGATTCGTGAGACGATTTCCGATTTTTCTAGGGGTCCGGGAATTTTCAAAAGTCGATTTTTTCGTTTTTCGCGTTCTTCTCGGCTCCTGGACCTCCTAGAGCAAAACGGGCACGGATTTGGGATCACACCGTTTGTCGCCCATATCTTTGGAAATTTCATAGCTAGAACAATTTTGCCGGCGCCATTGGATTCGTGAGACGATTTCCGATTTTTCTAGGGGTCCGGGAATTTTCTAAAATCGATTTTTTTAGTTTTTCGCGTTTTTCTCGGCTCCTGGGCCTCCTAGAGCAAAACGGGCCCGGATTTGGACTCATACCGTTTTTCGCCCAAATTTTTGGAAATATCATAGCTAGGACAATTTGGCTAGCGCCATTGCATTCGTGAGTCGATTCCCGATTTTTCTACGGCTCCAGAAATTTTCTAAAGTCGATTTTTTTAGTTTTTCGCGTTTTTCTCTGCTCCTGGCCCTCCTAGAGCAAAACGGGCCCGGATTTGGGCTCACACCGTTTTTCGCCCATATCTTTGTAAATATCATAGCTAGGACAATTTGGCTGGCGCCATTGGATTCGTGAGACCATTTCCGATTTTTCTAGGGGTCCGGGAATTTTCAAAAGTCGATTTTTTCGTTTTTCGCGTTTTTCTCGGCTCCTGGACCTCCTAGAGCAAAACGGGCACGGATTTGGGATCACACCGTTTGTCGCCCATATCTTTGGAAATTTCATAGCTAGAACAATTTTGCCGGCGCCATTGGATTCGTGAGACGATTTCCGATTTTGCTAGGGGTCCGGGAATTTTCTAAAATCAATTTTTTTCGTTTTTCGCATTTTTCAGGTCGCCTGCGGTTCGTAGAGCAAAAACTGCCCGGATTTGGTATCACACCGTTTTTCGTCAGTCAGTCCGATTCTTCTGCTCATGGGTATCAGTCCGATGCCTCTGCGCATGCGCATCAGTCCGATTCTTCTGCTGCTGCGCATCAATACCACTCCTCTGCGCCTGCGCATCAGTCCGACGCTTCTGCACATGCGCATCAGTCCGACTCCCCTGTGCCTGCGCAGCACTCCGATTCTTCTGCTCCTGCGCATCAGTCCGATTCTTCTGCGCATGAGCATCAGTACGACTCCCCTGCGCCTGCGCATCAGTCCGACTCTTCTGCGCATGCGCATCAGTGCGATTTTCCTGCGACTGCGCATCAGTCGGATTCTTCTGCGCATGCGCGTCAGTCCGACCCTCCTGCTCCTGCACATCAGTCCGATTCCTCTGCGCATGCGCATCAGCCCGACTCCCCTGCGCCTGCGCATCAGTCCGGCTTTTCTGCGCCTACGCGTCAGTCGGATTGTTCTGCGCATGCGCATCAGTTCGATTGCTCTCCGCCTGCGCATCAGTCTGATGCCTCTGCGCGTGCGCGTCAGTAGGATCCTCCTGCTCCTGCGCATCAGTTCCACTCCTCTGCGCCTGCGCATCAGTCCGATGCTTCTGCGCCTGCGCTTCAGTCCGATTCTTCTGCACATGCGCATCAGTCCGACTCCCCTGCGCCTGCGCAGCAGTCCGATTCTTCTGCGCATGCGCCTCAGTCCGATCCTCCTGCTCCTGTGCATCAGTCCGATTCTTTTGCGCATGAGCATCAGTCCGACTCTTCTGCGCATGCGCATCAGCTCGATTGCTCTCCGCCTGCACAGCAGTCCAATTCCTATGGATCCTGGAGCAAAAAGGGCCTAGATTTGGGATCACACCGTTTTTCGTCAGACAGTCCGATCCTCCTGCTCCTGCACATCAGTCCGATTGCTCTCCGCCTGCACATCAGTCCAACTCCTATGGCTCCTAGAGCAAAAAAGGCCCGGATTTGGGATCACACCGTTTTCCGTCGATATCTTTGGAAATATCATAGCTAGGACAATTTGGCTGGCGCCATTGGATTCGTGAGACGGTTTCCGATTTTTCTAAGGGTCCGGGAATTTTCTAAAGTCGATTTTTTTAGTTTTTCGCGTTTTTCTCGGCTCCTGGGCCTCCTAGAGCAAAACGGGCAATGATTTGGGATTACACCGTTTTTCGCCCATATCTTTGGAAATATCACAGCTAGCACCATTTGGCTAGCGCCATTGGATTCGTGAGTCGATTTCCAATTTTTCTACGGCTCCGGGAATTTTCTAAAGTCGATTTTTTTGGTTTTTCGCGTTTTTCTCGGCTCCTGGGCCTCCTAGAGCAAAACGGGCCCGGATTTGGGCTCGTACCGTTTTTCGCCCATATCTTTGTAAATATCATAGCTAGGACAATTTGGCTGGCGCCATTGGATTCGTGAGACGATTTCCGATTTTTCTAGGGGTCCGGGAATTGTCTAAAGTCGATTTTTTCGTTTTTCGCGTTTTTCTCGGCTCCTGGGCCTCCTAGAGCAAAACGGGCACGGATTTGGGATCACACCGTTTGTCGCCCATATCTTTGGAAATTTCATAGCTAGAACAATTTTGCCGGCGCCATTGGATTCGTGAGACGATTTCCGATTTTGCTAGGGGTCCGGGAATTTTCTAAAATCAATTTTTTTCGTTTTTCGCATTTTTCAGGTCGCCTGCGGCTCGTAGAGCAAAATCTGCCCGGATTTGGTATCACACCGTTTTTCGTCAGTCAGTCCGATTCTTCTGCTCATGGGTATCAGTCCGATGCCTCTGCGCATGCGCATCAGTCCGATTCTTCTGCTGCTGCGCATCAATACCACTCCTCTGCGCCTGCGCATCAGTCCGACGCTTCTGCACATGCGCATCAGTCCGACTCCCCTGTGCCTGCGCAGCACTCCGATTCTTCTGCTCCTGCGCATCAGTCCGATTCTTCTGCGCATGAGCATCAGTCCGACTCCCCTGCGCCTGCGCATCAGTCCGACTCTTCTGCGCATGCGCATCAGTGCGATTTTCCTGCGACTGCGCATCAGTCGGATTCTTCTGCGCATGCGCGTCAGTCCGACCCTCCTGCTCCTGCACATCAGTCCGATTCCTCTGCGCATGCGCATCAGTCCGACTCCCCTGCGCCTGCGCATCAGTCCGACTCCTATGGCTCCTAGAGCAAAAAAGGCCCGGATTTGGGATCACACCGTTTTCCGTCGATATCTTTGGAAATATCATAGCTAGGACAATTTGGCTGGCGCCATTGGATTCGTGAGACGATTTCCGATTTTTCTAGGGGTCCGGGAATTTTCTAAAATCGATTTTTTTAGTTTTTCGCGTTTTTCTCGGCTCCTGGGCCTCCTAGAGCAAAACGGGCCCGGATTTGGACTCATACCGTTTTTCGCCCAAATTTTTGGAAATATCATAGCTAGGACAATTTGGCTAGCGCCATTGCATTCGTGAGTCGATTCCCGATTTTTCTACGGCTCCAGGAATTTTCTAAAGTCGATTTTTTTAGTTTTTCGCGTTTTTCTCTGCTCCTGGCCCTCCTAGAGCAAAACGGGCCCGGATTTGGGCTCACACCGTTTTTCGCCCATATCTTTGTAAATATCATAGCTAGGACAATTTGGCTGGCGCCATTGGATTCGTGAGACGATTTCCGATTTTTCTAGGGGTCCGGGAATTTTCAAAAGTCGATTTTTTCGTTTTTCGCGTTTTTCTCGGCTTCTGGACCTCCTAGAGCAAAACGGGCACGGATTTGGGATCACACCGTTTGTCGCCCATATCTTTGGAAATTTCATAGCTAGAACAATTTTGCCGGCGCCATTGGATTCGTGAGACGATTTCCGATTTTTCTAGCGGTCCGGGAATTTTCTAAAATCGATTTTTTTAGTTTTTCGCGTTTTTCTCGGCTCCTGGGCCTCCTAGAGCAAAACGGGCCCGGATTTGGACTCATACCGTTTTTCGCCCAAATTTTTGGAAATATCATAGCTAGGACAATTTGGCTAGCGCCATTGCATTCGTGAGACGATTTCCGATTTTTCTAGGGGTCCGGGAATTTTCAAAAGTCGATTTTTTCGTTTTTCGCGTTTTTCTCGGCTCCTGGACCTCCTAGAGCAAAACGGGCACGGATTTGGGATCACACCGTTTGTCGCCCATCTCTTTGGAAATTTCATAGCTAGAACAATTTTGCCGGCGCCATTGGATTCGTGAGACGATTTCCGATTTTGCTAGGGGTCCGGGAATTTTCTAAAATCAATTTTTTTCGTTTTTCGCATTTTTCAGGTCGCCTGCGGCTCGTAGAGCAAAAACTGCCCGGATTTGGTATCACACCGTTTTTCGTCAGTCAGTCCGATTCTTCTGCTCATGGGTATCAGTCCGATGCCTCTGCGCATGCGCATCAGTCCGATTCTTCTGCTGCTGCGCATCAATACCACTCCTCTGCGCCTGCGCATCGGTCCGATCCTCCTGCTCCTGTGCATCAGTCCGATTCTTTTGCGCATGAGCATCAGTCCGACTCCCCTGCGCCTGCGCATCAGTCCGACTCTTCTGCGCATGCGCATCAGCTCGATTGCTCTCCGCCTGCACAGCAGTCCAATTCCTATGGATCCTGGAGCAAAAAGGGCCTAGATTTGGGATCACACCGTTTTTCGTCAGACAGTCCGATCCTCCTGCTCCTGCACATCAGTCCGATTGCTCTCCGCCTGCACATCAGTCCAACTCCTATGGCTCCTAGAGCAAAAAAGGCCCGGATTTGGGATCACACCGTTTTCCGTCGATATCTTTGGAAATATCACAGCTAGGACAATTTGGCTGGCGCCATTGGATTCGTGAGACGATTTCCGATTTTTCTAGGGGTCCGGGAATTTTCAAAAGTCGATTTTTTTAGTTTTTCGCGTTTTTCTCTGCTCCTGGCCCTCCTAGAGCAAAACGGGCCCGGATTTGGGCTCGTACCGTTTTTCGCCCATATCTTTGTAAATATCATAGCTAGGACAATTTGGCTGGCGCCATTGGATTCGTGAGACGATTTCCGATTTTTCTAGGGGTCCGGGAATTTTCAAAAGTCGATTTTTTCGTTTTTCGCGTTTTTCTCGGCTCCTGGACCTCCTAGAGCAAAACGGGCACGGATTTGGGATCACACCGTTTGTCGCCCATCTCTTTGGAAATTTCATAGCTAGAACAATTTTGCCGGCGCCATTGGATTCGTGAGACGATTTCCGATTTTGCTAGGGGTCCGGGAATTTTCTAAAATCAATTTTTTTCGTTTTTCGCATTTTTCAGGTCGCCTGCGGCTCGTAGAGCAAAAACTGCCCGGATTTGGTATCACACCGTTTTTCGTCAGTCAGTCCGATTCTTCTGCTCATGGGTATCAGTCCGATGCCTCTGCGCATGCGCATCAGTCCGATTCTTCTGCTGCTGCGCATCAATACCACTCCTCTGCGCCTGCGCATCGGTCCGACGCTTCTGCACATGCGCATCAGTCCGACTCCCCTGTGCCTGCGCAGCGGTCCGATTCTTCTGCTCCTGCGCATCAGTCCGATTCTTCTGCGCGTGAGCATCAGTCCGACTCCCCTGCGCCTGCGCATCGGCCCGACTCTTCTGCGCATGCGCATCAGTGCGATTTTCCTGCGACTGCGCATCAGTCGGATTCTTCTGCGCATGCGCGTCAGTCCGACCCTCCTGCGCATGCGCATCAGCTCGATTGCTCTCCGCCTGCACAGCAGTCCAATTCCTATGGATCCTGGAGCAAAAAGGGCCTAGATTTGGGATCACACCGTTTTTCGTCAGACAGTCCGATCCTCCTGCTCCTGCACATCAGTCCGATTGCTCTCCGCCTGCACATCAGTCCAACTCCTATGGCTCCTAGAGCAAAAAAGGCCCGGATTTGGGATCACACCGTTTTCCGTCGATATCTTTGGAAATATCACAGCTAGGACAATTTGGCTGGCGCCATTGGATTCGTGAGACGATTTCCGATTTTTCTAGGGGTCCGGGAATTTTCAAAAGTCGATTTTTTTAGTTTTTCGCGTTTTTCTCTGCTCCTGGCCCTCCTAGAGCAAAACGGGCCCGGATTTGGGCTCGTACCGTTTTTCGCCCATATCTTTGTAAATATCATAGCTAGGACAATTTGGCTGGCGCCATTGGATTCGTGAGACGATTTCCGATTTTTCTAGGGGTCCGGGAATTTTCAAAAGTCGATTTTTTCGTTTTTCGCGTTTTTCTCGGCTCCTGGACCTCCTAGAGCAAAACGGGCACGGATTTGGGATCACACCGTTTGTCGCCCATATCTTTGGAAATTTCATAGCTAGAACAATTTTGCCGGCGCCATTGGATTCGTGAGACGATTTCCGATTTTTCTAGGGGTCCGGGAATTTTCTAAAATCGATTTTTTTAGTTTTTCGCGTTTTTCTCGGCTCCTGGGCCTCCTAGAGCAAAACGGGCCCGGATTTGGACTCATACCGTTTTTCGCCCAAATTTTTGGAAATATCATAGCTAGGACAATTTGGCTAGCGCCATTGCATTCGTGAGTCGATTCCCGATTTTTCTACGGCTCCAGGAATTTTCTAAAGTCGATTTTTTTAGTTTTTCGCGTTTTTCTCTGCTCCTGGCCCTCCTAGAGCAAAACGGGCCCGGATTTGGGCTCACACCGTTTTTCGCCCATATCTTTGTAAATATCATAGCTAGGACAATTTGGCTGGCGCCATTGGATTCGTGAGACGATTTCCGATTTTTCTAGGGGTCCGGGAATTTTCAAAAGTCGATTTTTTCGTTTTTCGCGTTTTTCTCGGCTCCTGGACCTCCTAGAGCAAAACGGGCACGGATTTGGGATCACACCGTTTGTCGCCCATATCTTTGGAAATTTCATAGCTAGAACAATTTTGCCGGCGCCATTGGATTCGTGAGACGATTTCCGATTTTGCTAGGGGTCCGGGAATTTTCTAAAATCAATTTTTTTCGCTTTTCGCATTTTTCAGGTCGCCTGCGGTTCGTAGAGCAAAAACTGCCCGGATTTGGTATCACACCGTTTTTCGTCAGTCAGTCCGATTCTTCTGCTCATGGGTATCAGTCCGATGCCTCTGCGCATGCGCATCAGTCCGATTCTTCTGCTGCTGCGCATCAATACCACTCCTCTGCGCCTGCGCATCAGTCCGACGCTTCTGCACATGCGCATCAGTCCGACTCCCCTGTGCCTGCGCAGCACTCCGATTCTTCTGCTCCTGCGCATCAGTCCGATTCTTCTGCGCATGAGCATCAGTCCGACTCCCCTGCGCCTGCGCATCAGTCCGACTCTTCTGCGCATGCGCATCAGTGCGATTTTCCTGCGACTGCGCATCAGTCGGATTCTTCTGCGCATGCGCGTCAGTCCGACCCTCCTGCTCCTGCACATCAGTCCGATTCCTCTGCGCATGCGCATCAGTCCGACTCCCCTGCGCCTGCGCATCAGTCCGACTCTTCTGCGCATGCGCATCAGCTCGATTGCTCTCCGCCTGCACAGCAGTCCAATTCCTATGGCTCCTGGAGCAAAAAGGGCCTAGATTTGGGATCACACCGTTTTTCGTCAGACAGTCCGATCCTCCTGCTCCTGCACATCAGTCCGATTGCTCTCCGCCTGCACATCAGTCCAACTCCTATGGCTCCTAGAGCAAAAAAGGCCCGGATTTGGGATCACACCGTTTTCCGTCGATATCTTTGTAAATATCATAGCTAGGACAATTTGGCTGGCGCCATTGGATTCGTGAGACGATTTCCGATTTTTCTAGGGGTCCGGGAATTTTCAAAAGTCGATTTTTTCGTTTTTCGCGTTTTTCTCGGCTCCTGGACCTCCTAGAGCAAAACGGGCACGGATTTGGGATCACACCGTTTGTCGCCCATATCTTTGGAAATTTCATAGCTAGAACAATTTTGCCGGCGCCATTGGATTCGTGAGACGATTTCCGATTTTTCTAGGGGTCCGGGAATTTTCTAAAATCGATTTTTTTAGTTTTTCGCGTTTTTCTCGGCTCCTGGGCCTCCTAGAGCAAAACGGGCCCGGATTTGGGCTCGTACCGTTTTTCGCCCATATCTTTGTAAATATCATAGCTAGGACAATTTGGCTGGCGCCATTGGATTCGTGAGACGATTTCCGATTTTTCTAGGGGTCCGGGAATTTTCAAAAGTCGATTTTTTCGTTTTTCGCGTTTTTCTCGGCTCCTGGACCTCCTAGAGCAAAACGGGCACGGATTTGGGATCACACCGTTTGTCGCCCATATCTTTGGAAATTTCATAGCTAGAACAATTTTGCCGGCGCCATTGGATTCGTGAGACGATTTCCGATTTTTCTAGGGGTCCGGGAATTTTCTAAAATCGATTTTTTTAGTTTTTCGCGTTTTTCTCGGCTCCTGGGCCTAGTAGAGCAAAACGGGCCCGGATTTGGACTCATACCGTTTTTCGCCCAAATTTTTGGAAATATCATAGCTAGGACAATTTGGCTAGCGCCATTGCATTCGTGAGTCGATTCCCGATTTTTCTACGGCTCCAGGAATTTTCTAAAGTCGATTTTTTCAGTTTTTCGCGTTTTTCTCGGCTCCTGGGCCTCCTAGAGCAAAACGGGCCCGGATTTGGGCTCGTACCGTTTTTCGCCCATATCTTTGTAAATATCATAGCTAGGACAATTTGGCTGGCGCCATTGGATTCGTGAGACGATTTCCGATTTTTCTAGGGGTCCGAGAATTTTCAAAAGTCGATTTTTTCGTTTTTCGCGTTTTTCTCGGCTCCTGGACCTCCTAGAGCAAAACGGGCACGGATTTGGGATCACACCGTTTGTCGCCCATATCTTTGGAAATTTCATAGCTAGAACAATTTTGCCGGCGCCATTGGATTCGTGAGACGATTTCCGATTTTGCTAGGGGTCCGGGAATTTTCTAAAATCGATTTTTTTAGTTTTTCGCGTTTTTCTCGGCTCCTGGGCCTCCTAGAGCAAAACGGGCCCGGATTTGGGCTCGTACCGTTTTTCGCCCATATCTTTGTAAATATCATAGCTAGGACAATTTGGCTGGCGCCATTGGATTCGTGAGACGATTTCCGATTTTTCTAGGGGTCCGGGAATTTTCAAAAGTCGATTTTTTCGTTTTTCGCGTTTTTCTCGGCTCCTGGACCTCCTAGAGCAAAACGGGCACGGATTTGGGATCACACCGTTTGTCGCCCATATCTTTGGAAATTTCATAGCTAGAACAATTTTGCCGGCGCCATTGGATTCGTGAGACGATTTCCGATTTTGCTAGGGGTCCGGGAATTTTCTAAAATCAATTTTTTTCGTTTTTCGCATTTTTCAGGTCGCCTGCGGCTCGTAGAACAAAATCTGCCCGGATTTGGTATCACACCGTTTTTCGTCAGTCAGTCCGATTCTTCTGCTCATGGGTATCAGTCCGATGCCTCTGCGCATGCGCATCAGTCCGATTCTTCTGCTGCTGCGCATCAATACCACTCCTCTGCGCCTGCGCATCAGTCCGACGCTTCTGCACATGCGCATCAGTCCGACTCCCCTGTGCCTGCGCAGCACTCCGATTCTTCTGCTCCTGCGCATCAGTCCGATTCTTCTGCGCATGAGCATCAGTACGACTCCCCTGCGCCTGCGCATCAGTCCGACTCTTCTGCGCATGCGCATCAGTGCGATTTTCCTGCGACTGCGCATCAGTCGGATTCTTCTGCGCATGCGCGTCAGTCCGACCCTCCTGCTCCTGCACATCAGTCCGATTCCTCTGCGCATGCGCATCAGCCCGACTCCCCTGCGCCTGCGCATCAGTCCGGCTTTTCTGCGCCTACGCGTCAGTCGGATTGTTCTGCGCATGCGCATCAGTTCGATTGCTCTCCGCCTGCGCATCAGTCTGATGCCTCTGCGCGTGCGCGTCAGTAGGATCCTCCTGCTCCTGCGCATCAGTTCCACTCCTCTGCGCCTGCGCATCAGTCCGATGCTTCTGCGCCTGCGCTTCAGTCCGATTCTTCTGCACATGCGCATCAGTCCGACTCCCCTGCGCCTGCGCAGCAGTCCGATTCTTCTGCGCATGCGCCTCAGTCCGATCCTCCTGCTCCTGTGCATCAGTCCGATTCTTTTGCGCATGAGCATCAGTCCGACTCTTCTGCGCATGCGCATCAGCTCGATTGCTCTCCGCCTGCACAGCAGTCCAATTCCTATGGATCCTGGAGCAAAAAGGGCCTAGATTTGGGATCACACCGTTTTTCGTCAGACAGTCCGATCCTCCTGCTCCTGCACATCAGTCCGATTGCTCTCCGCCTGCACATCAGTCCAACTCCTATGGCTCCTAGAGCAAAAAAGGCCCGGATTTGGGATCACACCGTTTTCCGTCGATATCTTTGGAAATATCATAGCTAGGACAATTTGGCTGGCGCCATTGGATTCGTGAGACGGTTTCCGATTTTTCTAAGGGTCCGGGAATTTTCAAAAGTCGATTTTTTTAGTTTTTCGCGTTTTTCTCGGCTCCTGGGCCTCCTAGAGCAAAACGGGCAATGATTTGGGATTACACCGTTTTTCGCCCATATCTTTGGAAATATCACAGCTAGCACCATTTGGCTAGCGCCATTGGATTCGTGAGTCGATTTCCAATTTTTCTACGGCTCCGGGAATTTTCTAAAGTCGATTTTTTTGGTTTTTCGCGTTTTTCTCGGCTCCTGGGCCTCCTAGAGCAAAACGGGCCCGGATTTGGGCTCGTACCGTTTTTCGCCCATATCTTTGTAAATATCATAGCTAGGACAATTTGGCTGGCGCCATTGGATTCGTGAGACGATTTCCGATTTTTCTAGGGGTCCGGGAATTGTCTAAAGTCGATTTTTTCGTTTTTCGCGTTTTTCTCGGCTCCTGGGCCTCCTAGAGCAAAACGGGCACGGATTTGGGATCACACCGTTTGTCGCCCATATCTTTGGAAATTTCATAGCTAGAACAATTTTGCCGGCGCCATTGGATTCGTGAGACGATTTCCGATTTTGCTAGGGGTCCGGGAATTTTCTAAAATCAATTTTTTTCGTTTTTCGCATTTTTCAGGTCGCCTGCGGCTCGTAGAGCAAAATCTGCCCGGATTTGGTATCACACCGTTTTTCGTCAGTCAGTCCGATTCTTCTGCTCATGGGTATCAGTCCGATGCCTCTGCGCATGCGCATCAGTCCGATTCTTCTGCTGCTGCGCATCAATACCACTCCTCTGCGCCTGCGCATCAGTCCGACGCTTCTGCACATGCGCATCAGTCCGACTCCCCTGTGCCTGCGCAGCACTCCGATTCTTCTGCTCCTGCGCATCAGTCCGATTCTTCTGCGCATGAGCATCAGTCCGACTCCCCTGCGCCTGCGCATCAGTCCGACTCTTCTGCGCATGCGCATCAGTGCGATTTTCCTGCGACTGCGCATCAGTCGGATTCTTCTGCGCATGCGCGTCAGTCCGACCCTCCTGCTCCTGCACATCAGTCCGATTCCTCTGCGCATGCGCATCAGTCCGACTCCCCTGCGCCTGCGCATCAGTCCGACTCCTATGGCTCCTAGAGCAAAAAAGGCCCGGATTTGGGATCACACCGTTTTCCGTCGATATCTTTGGAAATATCATAGCTAGGACAATTTGGCTGGCGCCATTGGATTCGTGAGACGATTTCCGATTTTTCTAGGGGTCCGGGAATTTTCTAAAATCGATTTTTTTAGTTTTTCGCGTTTTTCTCGGCTCCTGGGCCTCCTAGAGCAAAACGGGCCCGGATTTGGACTCATACCGTTTTTCGCCCAAATTTTTGGAAATATCATAGCTAGGACAATTTGGCTAGCGCCATTGCATTCGTGAGTCGATTCCCGATTTTTCTACGGCTCCAGGAATTTTCTAAAGTCGATTTTTTTAGTTTTTCGCGTTTTTCTCTGCTCCTGGCCCTCCTAGAGCAAAACGGGCCCGGATTTGGGCTCACACCGTTTTTCGCCCATATCTTTGTAAATATCATAGCTAGGACAATTTGGCTGGCGCCATTGGATTCGTGAGACGATTTCCGATTTTTCTAGGGGTCCGGGAATTTTCAAAAGTCGATTTTTTCGTTTTTCGCGTTTTTCTCGGCTCCTGGACCTCCTAGAGCAAAACGGGCACGGATTTGGGATCACACCGTTTGTCGCCCATATCTTTGGAAATTTCATAGCTAGAACAATTTTGCCGGCGCCATTGGATTCGTGAGACGATTTCCGATTTTGCTAGGGGTCCGGGAATTTTCTAAAATCAATTTTTTTCGCTTTTCGCATTTTTCAGGTCGCCTGCGGTTCGTAGAGCAAAAACTGCCCGGATTTGGTATCACACCGTTTTTCGTCAGTCAGTCCGATTCTTCTGCTCATGGGTATCAGTCCGATGCCTCTGCGCATGCGCATCAGTCCGATTCTTCTGCTGCTGCGCATCAATACCACTCCTCTGCGCCTGCGCATCAGTCCGACGCTTCTGCACATGCGCATCAGTCCGACTCCCCTGTGCCTGCGCAGCACTCCGATTCTTCTGCTCCTGCGCATCAGTCCGATTCTTCTGCGCATGAGCATCAGTCCGACTCCCCTGCGCCTGCGCATCAGTCCGACTCTTCTGCGCATTCGCATCAGTGCGATTTTCCTGCGACTGCGCATCAGTCGGATTCTTCTGCGCATGCGCGTCAGTCCGACCCTCCTGCTCCTGCACATCAGTCCGATTCCTCTGCGCATGCGCATCAGTCCGACTCCCCTGCGCCTGCGCATCAGTCCGACTCTTCTGCGCATGCGCATCAGCTCGATTGCTCTCCGCCTGCACAGCAGTCCAATTCCTATGGCTCCTGGAGCAAAAAGGGCCTAGATTTGGGATCACACCGTTTTTCGTCAGACAGTCCGATCCTCCTGCTCCTGCACATCAGTCCGATTGCTCTCCGCCTGCACATCAGTCCAACTCCTATGGCTCCTAGAGCAAAAAAGGCCCGGATTTGGGATCACACCGTTTTCCGTCGATATCTTTGTAAATATCATAGCTAGGACAATTTGGCTGGCGCCATTGGATTCGTGAGACGATTTCCGATTTTTCTAGGGGTCCGGGAATTTTCAAAAGTCGATTTTTTCGTTTTTCGCGTTTTTCTCGGCTCCTGGACCTCCTAGAGCAAAACGGGCACGGATTTGGGATCACACCGTTTGTCGCCCATATCTTTGGAAATTTCATAGCTAGAACAATTTTGCCGGCGCCATTGGATTCGTGAGACGATTTCCGATTTTTCTAGGGGTCCGGGAATTTTCTAAAATCGATTTTTTTAGTTTTTCGCGTTTTTCTCGGCTCCTGGGCCTCCTAGAGCAAAACGGGCCCGGATTTGGGCTCGTACCGTTTTTCGCCCATATCTTTGTAAATATCATAGCTAGGACAATTTGGCTGGCGCCATTGGATTCGTGAGACGATTTCCGATTTTTCTAGGGGTCCGGGAATTTTCAAAAGTCGATTTTTTCGTTTTTCGCGTTTTTCTCGGCTCCTGGACCTCCTAGAGCAAAACGGGCACGGATTTGGGATCACACCGTTTGTCGCCCATATCTTTGGAAATTTCATAGCTAGAACAATTTTGCCGGCGCCATTGGATTCGTGAGACGATTTCCGATTTTTCTAGGGGTCCGGGAATTTTCTAAAATCGATTTTTTTAGTTTTTCGCGTTTTTCTCGGCTCCTGGGCCTAGTAGAGCAAAACGGGCCCGGATTTGGACTCATACCGTTTTTCGCCCAAATTTTTGGAAATATCATAGCTAGGACAATTTGGCTAGCGCCATTGCATTCGTGAGTCGATTCCCGATTTTTCTACGGCTCCAGGAATTTTCTAAAGTCGATTTTTTCAGTTTTTCGCGTTTTTCTCGGCTCCTGGACCTCCTAGAGCAAAACGGGCACGGATTTGGGATCACACCGTTTGTCGCCCATATCTTTGGAAATTTCATAGCTAGAACAATTTTGCCGGCGCCATTGGATTCGTGAGACGATTTCCGATTTTGCTAGGGGTCCGGGAATTTTCTAAAATCAATTTTTTTCGTTTTTCGCATTTTTCAGGTCGCCTGCGGCTCGTAGAGCAAAATCTGCCCGGATTTGGTATCACACCGTTTTTCGTCAGTCAGTCCGATTCTTCTGCTCATGGGTATCAGTCCGATGCCTCTGCGCATGCGCATCAGTCCGATTCTTCTGCTGCTGCGCATCAATACCACTCCTCTGCGCCTGCGCATCAGTCCGACGCTTCTGCACATGCGCATCAGTCCGACTCCCCTGTGCCTGCGCAGCACTCCGATTCTTCTGCTCCTGCGCATCAGTCCGATTCTTCTGCGCATGAGCATCAGTACGACTCCCCTGCGCCTGCGCATCAGTCCGACTCTTCTGCGCATGCGCATCAGTGCGATTTTCCTGCGACTGCGCATCAGTCGGATTCTTCTGCGCATGCGCGTCAGTCCGACCCTCCTGCTCCTGCACATCAGTCCGATTCCTCTGCGCATGCGCATCAGCCCGACTCCCCTGCGCCTGCGCATCAGTCCGGCTTTTCTGCGCCTACGCGTCAGTCGGATTGTTCTGCGCATGCGCATCAGTTCGATTGCTCTCCGCCTGCGCATCAGTCTGATGCCTCTGCGCGTGCGCGTCAGTAGGATCCTCCTGCTCCTGCGCATCAGTTCCACTCCTCTGCGCCTGCGCATCAGTCCGATGCTTCTGCGCCTGCGCTTCAGTCCGATTCTTCTGCACATGCGCATCAGTCCGACTCCCCTGCGCCTGCGCAGCAGTCCGATTCTTCTGCGCATGCGCCTCAGTCCGATCCTCCTGCTCCTGTGCATCAGTCCGATTCTTTTGCGCATGAGCATCAGTCCGACTCTTCTGCGCATGCGCATCAGCTCGATTGCTCTCCGCCTGCACAGCAGTCCAATTCCTATGGATCCTGGAGCAAAAAGGGCCTAGATTTGGGATCACACCGTTTTTCGTCAGACAGTCCGATCCTCCTGCTCCTGCACATCAGTCCGATTGCTCTCCGCCTGCACATCAGTCCAACTCCTATGGCTCCTAGAGCAAAAAAGGCCCGGATTTGGGATCACACCGTTTTCCGTCGATATCTTTGGAAATATCATAGCTAGGACAATTTGGCTGGCGCCATTGGATTCGTGAGACGGTTTCCGATTTTTCTAAGGGTCCGGGAATTTTCTAAAGTCGATTTTTTTAGTTTTTCGCGTTTTTCTCGGCTCCTGGGCCTCCTAGAGCAAAACGGGCAATGATTTGGGATTACACCGTTTTTCGCCCATATCTTTGGAAATATCACAGCTAGCACCATTTGGCTAGCGCCATTGGATTCGTGAGTCGATTTCCAATTTTTCTACGGCTCCGGGAATTTTCTAAAGTCGATTTTTTTGGTTTTTCGCGTTTTTCTCGGCTCCTGGGCCTCCTAGAGCAAAACGGGCCCGGATTTGGGCTCGTACCGTTTTTCGCCCATATCTTTGTAAATATCATAGCTAGGACAATTTGGCTGGCGCCATTGGATTCGTGAGACGATTTCCGATTTTTCTAGGGGTCCGGGAATTGTCTAAAGTCGATTTTTTCGTTTTTCGCGTTTTTCTCGGCTCCTGGGCCTCCTAGAGCAAAACGGGCACGGATTTGGGATCACACCGTTTGTCGCCCATATCTTTGGAAATTTCATAGCTAGAACAATTTTGCCGGCGCCATTGGATTCGTGAGACGATTTCCGATTTTGCTAGGGGTCCGGGAATTTTCTAAAATCAATTTTTTTCGTTTTTCGCATTTTTCAGGTCGCCTGCGGCTCGTAGAGCAAAATCTGCCCGGATTTGGTATCACACCGTTTTTCGTCAGTCAGTCCGATTCTTCTGCTCATGGGTATCAGTCCGATGCCTCTGCGCATGCGCATCAGTCCGATTCTTCTGCTGCTGCGCATCAATACCACTCCTCTGCGCCTGCGCATCAGTCCGACGCTTCTGCACATGCGCATCAGTCCGACTCCCCTGTGCCTGCGCAGCACTCCGATTCTTCTGCTCCTGCGCATCAGTCCGATTCTTCTGCGCATGAGCATCAGTCCGACTCCCCTGCGCCTGCGCATCAGTCCGACTCTTCTGCGCATGCGCATCAGTGCGATTTTCCTGCGACTGCGCATCAGTCGGATTCTTCTGCGCATGCGCGTCAGTCCGACCCTCCTGCTCCTGCACATCAGTCCGATTCCTCTGCGCATGCGCATCAGTCCGACTCCCCTGCGCCTGCGCATCAGTCCGACTCCCCTGCGCCTGCGCATCAGTCCGACTCTTCTGCGCATGCGCATCAGTGCGATTTTCCTGCGACTGCGCATCAGTCGGATTCTTCTGCGCATGCGCGTCAGTCCGACCCTCCTGCTCCTGCACATCAGTCCGATTCCTCTGCGCATGAGCATCAGTCCGACTCCCCTGCGCCTGCGCATCAGTCCGACTCTTCTGCGCATGCGCATCAGCTCGATTGCTCTCCGCCTGCACAGCAGTCCAATTCCTATGGATCCTGGAGCAAAAAGGGCCTAGATTTGGGATCACACCGTTTTTCGTCAGACAGTCCGATCCTCCTGCTCCTGCACATCAGTCCGATTGCTCTCCGCCTGCACATCAGTCCAACTCCTATGGCTCCTAGAGCAAAAAAGGCCCGGATTTGGGATCACACCGTTTTCCGTCGATATCTTTGGAAATATCACAGCTAGGACAATTTGGCTGGCGCCATTGGATTCGTGAGACGATTTCCGATTTTTCTAGGGGTCCGGGAATTTTCAAAAGTCGATTTTTTTAGTTTTTCGCGTTTTTCTCTGCTCCTGGCCCTCCTAGAGCAAAACGGGCCCGGATTTGGGCTCGTACCGTTTTTCGCCCATATCTTTGTAAATATCATAGCTAGGACAATTTGGCTGGCGCCATTGGATTCGTGAGACGATTTCCGATTTTTCTAGGGGTCCGGGAATTTTCAAAAGTCGATTTTTTCGTTTTTCGCGTTTTTCTCGGCTCCTGGACCTCCTAGAGCAAAACGGGCACGGATTTGGGATCACACCGTTTGTCGCCCATATCTTTGGAAATTTCATAGCTAGAACAATTTTGCCGGCGCCATTGGATTCGTGAGACGATTTCCGATTTTTCTAGGGGTCCGGGAATTTTCTAAAATCGATTTTTTTAGTTTTTCGCGTTTTTCTCGGCTCCTGGGCCTCCTAGAGCAAAACGGGCCCGGATTTGGACTCATACCGTTTTTCGCCCAAATTTTTGGAAATATCATAGCTAGGACAATTTGGCTAGCGCCATTGCATTCGTGAGTCGATTCCCGATTTTTCTACGGCTCCAGGAATTTTCTAAAGTCGATTTTTTTAGTTTTTCGCGTTTTTCTCTGCTCCTGGCCCTCCTAGAGCAAAACGGGCCCGGATTTGGGCTCACACCGTTTTTCGCCCATATCTTTGTAAATATCATAGCTAGGACAATTTGGCTGGCGCCATTGGATTCGTGAGACGATTTCCGATTTTTCTAGGGGTCCGGGAATTTTCAAAAGTCGATTTTTTCGTTTTTCGCGTTTTTCTCGGCTCCTGGACCTCCTAGAGCAAAACGGGCACGGATTTGGGATCACACCGTTTGTCGCCCATATCTTTGGAAATTTCATAGCTAGAACAATTTTGCCGGCGCCATTGGATTCGTGAGACGATTTCCGATTTTGCTAGGGGTCCGGGAATTTTCTAAAATCAATTTTTTTCGCTTTTCGCATTTTTCAGGTCGCCTGCGGTTCGTAGAGCAAAAACTGCCCGGATTTGGTATCACACCGTTTTTCGTCAGTCAGTCCGATTCTTCTGCTCATGGGTATCAGTCCGATGCCTCTGCGCATGCGCATCAGTCCGATTCTTCTGCTGCTGCGCATCAATACCACTCCTCTGCGCCTGCGCATCAGTCCGACGCTTCTGCACATGCGCATCAGTCCGACTCCCCTGTGCCTGCGCAGCACTCCGATTCTTCTGCTCCTGCGCATCAGTCCGATTCTTCTGCGCATGAGCATCAGTCCGACTCCCCTGCGCCTGCGCATCAGTCCGACTCTTCTGCGCATGCGCATCAGTGCGATTTTCCTGCGACTGCGCATCAGTCGGATTCTTCTGCGCATGCGCGTCAGTCCGACCCTCCTGCTCCTGCACATCAGTCCGATTCCTCTGCGCATGCGCATCAGTCCGACTCCCCTGCGCCTGCGCATCAGTCCGACTCTTCTGCGCATGCGCATCAGCTCGATTGCTCTCCGCCTGCACAGCAGTCCAATTCCTATGGCTCCTGGAGCAAAAAGGGCCTAGATTTGGGATCACACCGTTTTTCGTCAGACAGTCCGATCCTCCTGCTCCTGCACATCAGTCCGATTGCTCTCCGCCTGCACATCAGTCCAACTCCTATGGCTCCTAGAGCAAAAAAGGCCCGGATTTGGGATCACACCGTTTTCCGTCGATATCTTTGTAAATATCATAGCTAGGACAATTTGGCTGGCGCCATTGGATTCGTGAGACGATTTCCGATTTTTCTAGGGGTCCGGGAATTTTCAAAAGTCGATTTTTTCGTTTTTCGCGTTTTTCTCGGCTCCTGGACCTCCTAGAGCAAAACGGGCACGGATTTGGGATCACACCGTTTGTCGCCCATATCTTTGGAAATTTCATAGCTAGAACAATTTTGCCGGCGCCATTGGATTCGTGAGACGATTTCCGATTTTTCTAGGGGTCCGGGAATTTTCTAAAATCGATTTTTTTAGTTTTTCGCGTTTTTCTCGGCTCCTGGGCCTCCTAGAGCAAAACGGGCCCGGATTTGGGCTCGTACCGTTTTTCGCCCATATCTTTGTAAATATCATAGCTAGGACAATTTGGCTGGCGCCATTGGATTCGTGAGACGATTTCCGATTTTTCTAGGGGTCCGGGAATTTTCAAAAGTCGATTTTTTCGTTTTTCGCGTTTTTCTCGGCTCCTGGACCTCCTAGAGCAAAACGGGCACGGATTTGGGATCACACCGTTTGTCGCCCATATCTTTGGAAATTTCATAGCTAGAACAATTTTGCCGGCGCCATTGGATTCGTGAGACGATTTCCGATTTTGCTAGGGGTCCGGGAATTTTCTAAAATCAATTTTTTTCGTTTTTCGCATTTTTCAGGTCGCCTGCGGCTCGTAGAGCAAAATCTGCCCGGATTTGGTATCACACCGTTTTTCGTCAGTCAGTCCGATTCTTCTGCTCATGGGTATCAGTCCGATGCCTCTGCGCATGCGCATCAGTCCGATTCTTCTGCTGCTGCGCATCAATACCACTCCTCTGCGCCTGCGCATCAGTCCGACGCTTCTGCACATGCGCATCAGTCCGACTCCCCTGTGCCTGCGCAGCACTCCGATTCTTCTGCTCCTGCGCATCAGTCCGATTCTTCTGCGCATGAGCATCAGTCCGACTCCCCTGCGCCTGCGCATCAGTCCGACTCTTCTGCGCATGCGCATCAGTGCGATTTTCCTGCGACTGCGCATCAGTCGGATTCTTCTGCGCATGCGCGTCAGTCCGACCCTCCTGCTCCTGCACATCAGTCCGATTCCTCTGCGCATGCGCATCAGTCCGACTCCCCTGCGCCTGCGCATCAGTCCGACTCTTCTGCGCATGCGCATCAGCTCGATTGCTCTCCGCCTGCACAGCAGTCCAATTCCTATGGCTCCTGGAGCAAAAAGGGCCTAGATTTGGGATCACACCGTTTTTCGTCAGACAGTCCGATCCTCCTGCTCCTGCACATCAGTCCGATTGCTCTCCGCCTGCACATCAGTCCAACTCCTATGGCTCCTAGAGCAAAAAAGGCCCGGATTTGGGATCACACCGTTTTCCGTCGATATCTTTGGAAATATCATAGCTAGGACAATTTGGCTGGCGCCATTGGATTCGTGAGACGATTTCCGATTTTTCTAGGGGTCCGGGAATTTTCAAAAGTCGATTTTTTTAGTTTTTCGCGTTTTTCTCTGCTCCTGGCCCTCCTAGAGCAAAACGGGCCCGGATTTGGGCTCGTACCGTTTTTCGCCCATATCTTTGTAAATATCATAGCTAGGACAATTTGGCTGGCGCCATTGGATTCGTGAGACGATTTCCGATTTTTCTAGGGGTCCGGGAATTTTCAAAAGTCGATTTTTTCGTTTTTCGCGTTTTTCTCGGCTCCTGGACCTCCTAGAGCAAAACGGGCACGGATTTGGGATCACACCGTTTGTCGCCCATATCTTTGGAAATTTCATAGCTAGAACAATTTTGCCGGCGCCATTGGATTCGTGAGACGATTTCCGATTTTTCTAGGGGTCCGGGAATTTTCTAAAATCGATTTTTTTAGTTTTTCGCGTTTTTCTCGGCTCCTGGGCCTCCTAGAGCAAAACGGGCCCGGATTTGGACTCATACCGTTTTTCGCCCAAATTTTTGGAAATATCATAGCTAGGACAATTTGGCTAGCGCCATTGCATTCGTGAGTCGATTCCCGATTTTTCTACGGCTCCAGAAATTTTCTAAAGTCGATTTTTTTAGTTTTTCGCGTTTTTCTCTGCTCCTGGCCCTCCTAGAGCAAAACGGGCCCGGATTTGGGCTCACACCGTTTTTCGCCCATATCTTTGTAAATATCATAGCTAGGACAATTTGGCTGGCGCCATTGGATTCGTGAGACGATTTCCGATTTTTCTAGGGGTCCGGGAATTTTCAAAAGTCGATTTTTTCGTTTTTCGCGTTTTTCTCGGCTCCTGGACCTCCTAGAGCAAAACGGGCACGGATTTGGGATCACACCGTTTGTCGCCCATATCTTTGGAAATTTCATAGCTAGAACAATTTTGCCGGCGCCATTGGATTCGTGAGACGATTTCCGATTTTGCTAGGGGTCCGGGAATTTTCTAAAATCAATTTTTTTCGTTTTTCGCATTTTTCAGGTCGCCTGCGGTTCGTAGAGCAAAAACTGCCCGGATTTGGTATCACACCGTTTTTCGTCAGTCAGTCCGATTCTTCTGCTCATGGGTATCAGTCCGATGCCTCTGCGCATGCGCATCAGTCCGATTCTTCTGCTGCTGCGCATCAATACCACTCCTCTGCGCCTGCGCATCAGTCCGACGCTTCTGCACATGCGCATCAGTCCGACTCCCCTGTGCCTGCGCAGCACTCCGATTCTTCTGCTCCTGCGCATCAGTCCGATTCTTCTGCGCATGAGCATCAGTACGACTCCCCTGCGCCTGCGCATCAGTCCGACTCTTCTGCGCATGCGCATCAGTGCGATTTTCCTGCGACTGCGCATCAGTCGGATTCTTCTGCGCATGCGCGTCAGTCCGACCCTCCTGCTCCTGCACATCAGTCCGATTCCTCTGCGCATGCGCATCAGCCCGACTCCCCTGCGCCTGCGCATCAGTCCGGCTTTTCTGCGCCTACGCGTCAGTCGGATTGTTCTGCGCATGCGCATCAGTTCGATTGCTCTCCGCCTGCGCATCAGTCTGATGCCTCTGCGCGTGCGCGTCAGTAGGATCCTCCTGCTCCTGCGCATCAGTTCCACTCCTCTGCGCCTGCGCATCAGTCCGATGCTTCTGCGCCTGCGCTTCAGTCCGATTCTTCTGCACATGCGCATCAGTCCGACTCCCCTGCGCCTGCGCAGCAGTCCGATTCTTCTGCGCATGCGCCTCAGTCCGATCCTCCTGCTCCTGTGCATCAGTCCGATTCTTTTGCGCATGAGCATCAGTCCGACTCTTCTGCGCATGCGCATCAGCTCGATTGCTCTCCGCCTGCACAGCAGTCCAATTCCTATGGATCCTGGAGCAAAAAGGGCCTAGATTTGGGATCACACCGTTTTTCGTCAGACAGTCCGATCCTCCTGCTCCTGCACATCAGTCCGATTGCTCTCCGCCTGCACATCAGTCCAACTCCTATGGCTCCTAGAGCAAAAAAGGCCCGGATTTGGGATCACACCGTTTTCCGTCGATATCTTTGGAAATATCATAGCTAGGACAATTTGGCTGGCGCCATTGGATTCGTGAGACGATTTCCGATTTTTCTAGGGGTCCGGGAATTTTCTAAAATCGATTTTTTTAGTTTTTCGCGTTTTTCTCGGCTCCTGGGCCTCCTAGAGCAAAACGGGCCCGGATTTGGACTCATACCGTTTTTCGCCCAAATTTTTGGAAATATCATAGCTAGCACCATTTGGCTAGCGCCATTGGATTCGTGAGTCGATTTCCAATTTTTCTACGGCTCCAGGAATTTTCTAAAGTCGATTTTTTTAGTTTTTCGCGTTTTTCTCTGCTCCTGGCCCTCCTAGAGCAAAACGGGCCCGGATTTGGGCTCACACCGTTTTTCGCCCATATCTTTGTAAATATCATAGCTAGGAGAATTTGGCTGGCGCCATTGGATTCGTGAGACGATTTCCGATTTTTCTAGGGGTCCGGGAATTTTCAAAAGTCGATTTTTTCGTTTTTCGCGTTTTTTTCGGCTCCTGGACCTCCTAGAGCAAAACGGGCACGGATTTGGGATCACACCGTTTGTCGCCCATATCTTTGGAAATTTCATAGCTAGAACAATTTTGCCGGCGCCATTGGATTCGTGAGACGATTTCCGATTTTGCTAGGGGTCCGGGAATTTTCTAAAATCAATTTTTTTCGTTTTTCGCATTTTTCAGGTCGCCTGCGGCTCGTAGAGCAAAATCTGCCCGGATTTGGTATCACACCGTTTTTCGTCAGTCAGTCCGATTCTTCTGCTCATGGGTATCAGTCCGATGCCTCTGCGCATGCGCATCAGTCCGATTCTTCTGCTGCTGCGCATCAATACCACTCCTCTGCGCCTGCGCATCAGTCCGACGCTTCTGCACATGCGCATCAGTCCGACTCCCCTGTGCCTGCGCAGCACTCCGATTCTTCTGCTCCTGCGCATCAGTCCGATTCTTCTGCGCATGAGCATCAGTCCGACTCCCCTGCGCCTGCGCATCAGTCCGACTCTTCTGCGCATGCGCATCAGTGCGATTTTCCTGCGACTGCGCATCAGTCGGATTCTTCTGCGCATGCGCGTCAGTCCGACCCTCCTGCTCCTGCACATCAGTCCGATTCCTCTGCGCATGCGCATCAGTCCGACTCCCCTGCGCCTGCGCATCAGTCCGACTCTTCTGCGCATGCGCATCAGCTCGATTGCTCTCCGCCTGCACAGCAGTCCAATTCCTATGGCTCCTGGAGCAAAAAGGGCCTAGATTTGGGATCACACCGTTTTTCGTCAGACAGTCCGATCCTCCTGCTCCTGCACATCAGTCCGATTGCTCTCCGCCTGCACATCAGTCCAACTCCTATGGCTCCTAGAGCAAAAAAGGCCCGGATTTGGGATCACACCGTTTTCCGTCGATATCTTTGTAAATATCATAGCTAGGACAATTTGGCTGGCGCCATTGGATTCGTGAGACGATTTCCGATTTTTCTAGGGGTCCGGGAATTTTCAAAAGTCGATTTTTTCGTTTTTCGCGTTTTTCTCGGCTCCTGGACCTCCTAGAGCAAAACGGGCACGGATTTGGGATCACACCGTTTGTCGCCCATATCTTTGGAAATTTCATAGCTAGAACAATTTTGCCGGCGCCATTGGATTCGTGAGACGATTTCCGATTTTGCTAGGGGTCCGGGAATTTTCTAAAATCAATTTTTTTTGGTTTTTCGCATTTTTCAGGTCGCCTGCGGCTCGTAGAGCAAAATCTGCCCGGATTTGGTATCACACCGTTTTTCGTCAGTCAGTCCGATTCTTCTGCTCATGGGTATCAGTCCGATGCCTCTGCGCATGCGCATCAGTCCGATTCTTCTGCTGCTGCGCATCAATACCACTCCTCTGCGCCTGCGCATCAGTCCGACGCTTCTGCACATGCGCATCAGTCCGACTCCCCTGTGCCTGCGCAGCACTCCGATTCTTCTGCTCCTGCGCATCAGTCCGATTCTTCTGCGCATGAGCATCAGTCCGACTCCCCTGCGCCTGCGCATCAGTCCGACTCCCCTGCGCCTGCGCATCAGTCCGACTCTTCTGCGCATGCGCATCAGCTCGATTGCTCTCCGCCTGCACAGCAGTCCAATTCCTATGGCTCCTGGAGCAAAAAGGGCCTAGATTTGGGATCACACCGTTTTTCGTCAGACAGTCCGATCCTCCTGCTCCTGCACATCAGTCCGATTGCTCTCCGCCTGCACATCAGTCCAACTCCTATGGCTCCTAGAGCAAAAAAGGCCCGGATTTGGGATCACACCGTTTTCCGTCGATATCTTTGTAAATATCATAGCTAGGACAATTTGGCTGGCGCCATTGGATTCGTGAGACGATTTCCGATTTTTCTAGGGGTCCGGGAATTTTCAAAAGTCGATTTTTTCGTTTTTCGCGTTTTTCTCGGCTCCTGGACCTCCTAGAGCAAAACGGGCACGGATTTGGGATCACACCGTTTGTCGCCCATATCTTTGGAAATTTCATAGCTAGAACAATTTTGCCGGCGCCATTGGATTCGTGAGACGATTTCCGATTTTTCTAGGGGTCCGGGAATTTTCTAAAATCGATTTTTTTAGTTTTTCGCGTTTTTCTCGGCTCCTGGGCCTAGTAGAGCAAAACGGGCCCGGATTTGGACTCATACCGTTTTTCGCCCAAATTTTTGGAAATATCATAGCTAGGACAATTTGGCTAGCGCCATTGCATTCGTGAGTCGATTCCCGATTTTTCTACGGCTCCAGGAATTTTCTAAAGTCGATTTTTTCAGTTTTTCGCGTTTTTCTCGGCTCCTGGGCCTCCTAGAGCAAAACGGGCCCGGATTTGGGCTCGTACCGTTTTTCGCCCATATCTTTGTAAATATCATAGCTAGGACAATTTGGCTGGCGCCATTGGATTCGTGAGACGATTTCCGATTTTTCTAGGGGTCCGGGAATTTTCAAAAGTCGATTTTTTCGTTTTTCGCGTTTTTCTCGGCTCCTGGACCTCCTAGAGCAAAACGGGCCCGGATTTGGTATCACACCGTTTTTCGTCAGTCAGTCCGATTCTTCTGCTCATGGGTATCAGTCCGATGCCTCTGCGCATGCGCATCAGTCCGATTCTTCTGCTGCTGCGCATCAATACCACTCCTCTGCGCCTGCGCATCAGTCCGACGCTTCTGCACATGCGCATCAGTCCGACTCCCCTGTGCCTGCGCAGCACTCCGATTCTTCTGCTCCTGCGCATCAGTCCGATTCTTCTGCGCATGAGCATCAGTCCGACTCCCCTGCGCCTGCGCATCAGTCCGACTCTTCTGCGCATGCGCATCAGTGCGATTTTCCTGCGACTGCGCATCAGTCGGATTCTTCTGCGCATGCGCGTCAGTCCGACCCTCCTGCTCCTGCACATCAGTCCGATTCCTCTGCGCATGCGCATCAGTCCGACTCCCCTGCGCCTGCGCATCAGTCCGACTCTTCTGCGCATGCGCATCAGCTCGATTGCTCTCCGCCTGCACAGCAGTCCAATTCCTATGGCTCCTGGAGCAAAAAGGGCCTAGATTTGGGATCACACCGTTTTTCGTCAGACAGTCCGATCCTCCTGCTCCTGCACATCAGTCCGATTGCTCTCCGCCTGCACATCAGTCCAACTCCTATGGCTCCTAGAGCAAAAAAGGCCCGGATTTGGGATCACACCGTTTTCCGTCGATATCTTTGTAAATATCATAGCTAGGACAATTTGGCTGGCGCCATTGGATTCGTGAGACGATTTCCGATTTTTCTAGGGGTCCGGGAATTTTCAAAAGTCGATTTTTTCGTTTTTCGCGTTTTTCTCGGCTCCTGGACCTCCTAGAGCAAAACGGGCACGGATTTGGGATCACACCGTTTGTCGCCCATATCTTTGGAAATTTCATAGCTAGAACAATTTTGCCGGCGCCATTGGATTCGTGAGACGATTTCCGATTTTGCTAGGGGTCCGGGAATTTTCTAAAATCAATTTTTTTTGGTTTTTCGCATTTTTCAGGTCGCCTGCGGCTCGTAGAGCAAAATCTGCCCGGATTTGGTATCACACCGTTTTTCGTCAGTCAGTCCGATTCTTCTGCTCATGGGTATCAGTCCGATGCCTCTGCGCATGCGCATCAGTCCGATTCTTCTGCTGCTGCGCATCAATACCACTCCTCTGCGCCTGCGCATCAGTCCGACGCTTCTGCACATGCGCATCAGTCCGACTCCCCTGTGCCTGCGCAGCACTCCGATTCTTCTGCTCCTGCGCATCAGTCCGATTCTTCTGCGCATGAGCATCAGTCCGACTCCCCTGCGCCTGCGCATCAGTCCGACTCCCCTGCGCCTGCGCATCAGTCCGACTCTTCTGCGCATGCGCATCAGCTCGATTGCTCTCCGCCTGCACAGCAGTCCAATTCCTATGGCTCCTGGAGCAAAAAGGGCCTAGATTTGGGATCACACCGTTTTTCGTCAGACAGTCCGATCCTCCTGCTCCTGCACATCAGTCCGATTGCTCTCCGCCTGCACATCAGTCCAACTCCTATGGTTCCTAGAGCAAAAAAGGCCCGGATTTGGGATCACACCGTTTTCCGTCGATATCTTTGTAAATATCATAGCTAGGACAATTTGGCTGGCGCCATTGGATTCGTGAGACGATTTCCGATTTTTCTAGGGGTCCGGGAATTTTCAAAAGTCGATTTTTTCGTTTTTCGCGTTTTTCTCGGCTCCTGGACCTCCTAGAGCAAAACGGGCACGGATTTGGGATCACACCGTTTGTCGCCCATATCTTTGGAAATTTCATAGCTAGAACAATTTTGCCGGCGCCATTGGATTCGTGAGACGATTTCCGATTTTTCTAGGGGTCCGGGAATTTTCTAAAATCGATTTTTTTAGTTTTTCGCGTTTTTCTCGGCTCCTGGGCCTCCTAGAGCAAAACGGGCCCGGATTTGGGCTCGTACCGTTTTTCGCCCATATCTTTGTAAATATCATAGCTAGGACAATTTGGCTGGCGCCATTGGATTCGTGAGACGATTTCCGATTTTTCTAGGGGTCCGGGAATTTTCAAAAGTCGATTTTTTCGTTTTTCGCGTTTTTCTCGGCTCCTGGACCTCCTAGAGCAAAACGGGCACGGATTTGGGATCACACCGTTTGTTGCCCATATCTTTGGAAATTTCATAGCTAGAACAATTTTGCCGGCGCCATTGGATTCGTGAGACGATTTCCGATTTTTCTAGGGGTCCGGGAATTTTCTAAAATCGATTTTTTTAGTTTTTCGCGTTTTTCTCGGCTCCTGGGCCTAGTAGAGCAAAACGGGCCCGGATTTGGACTCATACCGTTTTTCGCCCAAATTTTTGGAAATATCATAGCTAGGACAATTTGGCTAGCGCCATTGCATTCGTGAGTCGATTCCCGATTTTTCTACGGCTCCAGGAATTTTCTAAAGTCGATTTTTTCAGTTTTTCGCGTTTTTCTCTGCTCCTGGCCCTCCTAGAGCAAAACGGGCCCGGATTTGGGCTCGTACCGTTTTTCGCCCATATCTTTGTAAATATCATAGCTAGGACAATTTGGCTGGCGCCATTGGATTCGTGAGACGATTTCCGATTTTTCTAGGGGTCCGGGAATTTTCAAAAGTCGATTTTTTCGTTTTTCGCGTTTTTCTCGGCTCCTGGACCTCCTAGAGCAAAACGGGCACGGATTTGGGATCACACCGTTTGTCGCCCATATCTTTGGAAATTTCATAGCTAGAACAATTTTGCCGGCGCCATTGGATTCGTGAGACGATTTCCGATTTTGCTAGGGGTCCGGGAATTTTCTAAAATCAATTTTTTTCGTTTTTCGCATTTTTCAGGTCGCCTGCGGCTCGTAGAGCAAAATCTGCCCGGATTTGGTATCACACCGTTTTTCGTCAGTCAGTCCGATTCTTCTGCTCATGGGTATCAGTCCGATGCCTCTGCGCATGCGCATCAGTCCGATTCTTCTGCTGCTGCGCATCAATACCACTCCTCTGCGCCTGCGCATCAGTCCGACGCTTCTGCACATGCGCATCAGTCCGACTCCCCTGTGCCTGCGCAGCACTCCGATTCTTCTGCTCCTGCGCATCAGTCCGATTCTTCTGCGCATGAGCATCAGTCCGACTCCCCTGCGCCTGCGCATCAGTCCGACTCTTCTGCGCATGCGCATCAGTGCGATTTTCCTGCGACTGCGCATCAGTCGGATTCTTCTGCGCATGCGCGTCAGTCCGACCCTCCTGCTCCTGCACATCAGTCCGATTCCTCTGCGCATGCGCATCAGTCCGACTCCCCTGCGCCTGCGCATCAGTCCGACTCTTCTGCGCATGCGCATCAGCTCGATTGCTCTCCGCCTGCACAGCAGTCCAATTCCTATGGCTCCTGGAGCAAAAAGGGCCTAGATTTGGGATCACACCGTTTTTCGTCAGACAGTCCGATCCTCCTGCTCCTGTACATCAGTCCGATTGCTCTCCGCCTGCACATCAGTCCAACTCCTATGGCTCCTAGAGCAAAAAAGGCCCGGATTTGGGATCACACCGTTTTCCGTCGATATCTTTGGAAATATCATAGCTAGGACAATTTGGCTGGCGCCATTGGATTCGTGAGACGATTTCCGATTTTTCTAGGGGTCCGGGAATTTTCAAAAGTCGATTTTTTTAGTTTTTCGCGTTTTTCTCTGCTCCTGGCCCTCCTAGAGCAAAACGGGCCCGGATTTGGGCTCGTACCGTTTTTCGCCCATATCTTTGTAAATATCATAGCTAGGACAATTTGGCTGGCGCCATTGGATTCGTGAGACGATTTCCGATTTTTCTAGGGGTCCGGGAATTTTCAAAAGTCGATTTTTTCGTTTTTCGCGTTTTTCTCGGCTCCTGGACCTCCTAGAGCAAAACGGGCACGGATTTGGGATCACACCGTTTGTCGCCCATATCTTTGGAAATTTCATAGCTAGAACAATTTTGCCGGCGCCATTGGATTCGTGAGACGATTTCCGATTTTTCTAGGGGTCCGGGAATTTTCTAAAATCGATTTTTTTAGTTTTTCGCGTTTTTCTCGGCTCCTGGGCCTCCTAGAGCAAAACGGGCCCGGATTTGGACTCATACCGTTTTTCGCCCAAATTTTTGGAAATATCATAGCTAGGACAATTTGGCTAGCGCCATTGCATTCGTGAGTCGATTCCCGATTTTTCTACGGCTCCAGAAATTTTCTAAAGTCGATTTTTTTAGTTTTTCGCGTTTTTCTCTGCTCCTGGCCCTCCTAGAGCAAAACGGGCCCGGATTTGGGCTCACACCGTTTTTCGCCCATATCTTTGTAAATATCATAGCTAGGACAATTTGGCTGGCGCCATTGGATTCGTGAGACGATTTCCGATTTTTCTAGGGGTCCGGGAATTTTCAAAAGTCGATTTTTTCGTTTTTCGCGTTTTTCTCGGCTCCTGGACCTCCTAGAGCAAAACGGGCACGGATTTGGGATCACACCGTTTGTCGCCCATATCTTTGGAAATTTCATAGCTAGAACAATTTTGCCGGCGCCATTGGATTCGTGAGACGATTTCCGATTTTGCTAGGGGTCCGGGAATTTTCTAAAATCAATTTTTTTCGTTTTTCGCATTTTTCAGGTCGCCTGCGGTTCGTAGAGCAAAAACTGCCCGGATTTGGTATCACACCGTTTTTCGTCAGTCAGTCCGATTCTTCTGCTCATGGGTATCAGTCCGATGCCTCTGCGCATGCGCATCAGTCCGATTCTTCTGCTGCTGCGCATCAATACCACTCCTCTGCGCCTGCGCATCAGTCCGACTCCCCTGTGCCTGCGCAGCACTCCGATTCTTCTGCTCCTGCGCATCAGTCCGATTCTTCTGCGCATGAGCATCAGTCCGACTCCCCTGCGCCTGCGCATCAGTCCGACTCTTCTGCGCATGCGCATCAGTGCGATTTTCCTGCGACTGCGCATCAGTCGGATTCTTCTGCGCATGCGCGTCAGTCCGACCCTCCTGCTCCTGCACATCAGTCCGATTCCTCTGCGCATGCGCATCAGTCCGACTCCCCTGCGCCTGCGCATCAGTCCGACTCTTCTGCGCATGCGCATCAGCTCGATTGCTCTCCGCCTGCACAGCAGTCCAATTCCTATGGCTCCTGGAGCAAAAAGGGCCTAGATTTGGGATCACACCGTTTTTCGTCAGACAGTCCGATCCTCCTGCTCCTGCACATCAGTCCGATTGCTCTCCGCCTGCACATCAGTCCAACTCCTATGGCTCCTAGAGCAAAAAAGGCCCGGATTTGGGATCACACCGTTTTCTGTCGATATCTTTGGAAATATCATAGCTAGGACAATTTGGCTGGCGCCATTGGATTCGTGAGACGTTTTCCGATTTTTCTAGGGGTCCGGGAATTTTCAAAAGTCGATTTTTTCGTTTTTCGCGTTTTTCTCGGCTCCTGGACCTCCTAGAGCAAAACGGGCACGGATTTGGGATCACACCGTTTGTCGCCCATATCTTTGGAAATTTCATAGCTAGAACAATTTTGCCGGCGCCATTGGATTCGTGAGTCGATTCCCGATTTTTCTACGGCTCCAGGAATTTTCTAAAGTCGATTTTTTCAGTTTTTCGCGTTTTTCTCTGCTCCTGGCCCTCCTAGAGCAAAACGGGCCCGGATTTGGGCTCGTACCGTTTTTCGCCCATATCTTTGTAAATATCATAGCTAGGACAATTTGGCTGGCGCCATTGGATTCGTGAGACCAATGGATTGGATTCGTGGTCCGGGAATTTTCAAAAGTCGATTTTTTCGTTTTTCGCGTTTTTCTCGGCTCCTGGACCTCCTAGAGCAAAACGGGCACGGATTTGGGATCACACCGTTTGTCGCCCATATCTTTGGAAATTTCATAGCTAGAACAATTTTGCCGGCGCCATTGGATTCGTGAGACGATTTCCGATTTTTCTAGGGGTCCGGGAATTTTCTAAAATCGATTTTTTTAGTTTTTCGCGTTTTTCTCGGCTCCTGGGCCTCCTAGAGCTAAACGGGCCCGGATTTGGGCTCGTACCGTTTTTCGCCCATATCTTTGGAAATATCATAGCTAGGACAATTTGGCTGGCGCCATTGCATTCGTGAGTCGATTCCCGATTTTTCTACGGCTCCAGGAATTTTCTAAAGTCGATTTTTTTAGTTTTTCGCGTTTTTCTCTGCTCCTGGCCCTCCTAGAGCAAAACGGGCCCGGATTTGGGCTCGTACCGTTTTTCGCCCATATCTTTGTAAATATCATAGCTAGGACAATTTGGCTGGCGCCATTGGATTCGTGAGACGATTTCCGATTTTTCTAGGACTTCCCGTCTTGTTGATAAAAATGATTGCCGAATGAAGGACGGCGGTGCTCCATATAGGCAAGAAAAGTGAATAGAAGGAATGGCTAGGAGCCGGATAGCTCAGTTGGGAGAGCATCCGGTGCAGAATCGGAAGGTCCCGGGTTCAAATCCCGGTCTGGACTATCCATTTTTTCAGTAATTTTTCTTGCAAAATTATGGAGAATTATCCTGTTCCCCTTCCTACCTCATCCAAAATCCTATCCAACGATTTCCTTTGACGTCACAAGAAATGTGGAACGCTATATAAACTTCCCGTCTTGTTGATAAAAATGTGGACGATTTCCGATTTTTCTAGGGGTCCGGGAATTTTCAAAAGTCGATTTTTTCGTTTTTCGCGTTTTTCTCGGCTCCTGGACCTCCTAGAGCAAAACGGGCACGGATTTGGGATCACACCGTTTGTCGCCCATATCTTTGGAAATTTCATAGCTAGAACAATTTTGCCGGCGCCATTGGATTCGTGAGACGATTTCCGATTTTGCTAGGGGTGCGGGAATTTTCTAAAATCAATTTTTTTCGTTTTTCGCATTTTTCAGGTCGCCTGCGGTTCGTAGAGCAAAAACTGCCCGGATTTGGTATCACACCGTTTTTCGTCAGTCAGTCCGATTCTTCTGCTCATGGGTATCAGTCCGATGCCTCTGCGCATGCGCATCAGTCCGATTCTTCTGCTGCTGCGCATCAATACCACTCCTCTGCGCCTGCGCATCAGTCCGACGCTTCTGCACATGCGCATCAGTCCGACTCCCCTGTGCCTGCGCAGCACTCCGATTCTTCTGCTCCTGCGCATCAGTCCGATTCTTCTGCGCATGAGCATCAGTCCGACTCCCCTGCGCCTGCGCATCAGTCCGACTCTTCTGCGCATGCGCATCAGTGCGATTTTCCTGCGACTGCGCATCAGTCGGATTCTTCTGCGCATGCGCGTCAGTCCGACCCTCCTGCTCCTGCACATCAGTCCGATTCCTCTGCGCATGCGCATCAGTCCGACTCCCCTGCGCCTGCGCATCAGTCCGACTCTTCTGCGCATGCGCATCAGCTCGATTGCTCTCCGCCTGCACAGCAGTCCAATTCCTATGGCTCCTGGAGCAAAAAGGGCCTAGATTTGGGATCACACCGTTTTTCGTCAGACAGTCCGATCCTCCTGCTTCTGCACATCAGTCCGATTGCTCTCCGGCTGCACATCAGTCCAACTCCTATGGCTCCTAGAGCAAAAAAGGCCCGGATTTGGGATCACACCGTTTTCCGTCGATATCTTTGGAAATATCATAGCTAGGACAATTTGGCTGGCGCCATTGGATTCGTGAGACGATTTCCGATTTTTCTAGGGGTCCGGGAATTTTCAAAAGTCGATTTTTTCGTTTTTCGCGTTTTTCTCGGCTCCTGGACCTCCTAGAGCAAAACGGGCACGGATTTGGGATCACACCGTTTGTCGCCCATATCTTTGGAAATTTCATAGCTAGAACAATTTTGCCGGCGCCATTGGATTCGTGAGACGATTTCCGATTTTTCTAGGGGTCCGGGAATTTTCTAAAATCGATTTTTTTAGTTTTTCGCGTTTTTCTCGGCTCCTGGGCCTCCTAGAGCAAAACGGGCCCGGATTTGGGCTCGTACCGTTTTTCGCCCATATCTTTGTAAATATCATAGCTAGGACAGTTTGGCTGGCGCCATTGGATTCGTGAGACGATTTCCGATTTTTCTAGGGGTCCGGGAATTTTCAAAAGTCGATTTTTTCGTTTTTCGCGTTTTTCTCGGCTCCTGGACCTCCTAGAGCAAAAAAGGCCCGGATTTGGGATCACACCGTTTTCCGTCGATATCTTTGGAAATATCATAGCTAGGACAATTTGGCTGGCGCCATTGGATTCGTGAGACGATTTCCGATTTTTCTAGGGGTCCGGGAATTTTCTAAAATCGATTTTTTTAGTTTTTCGCGTTTTTCTCGGCTCCTGGGCCTCCTAGAGCAAAACGGGCCCGGATTTGGACTCATACCGTTTTTCGCCCAAATTTTTGGAAATATCATAGCTAGGACAATTTGGCTAGCGCCATTGCATTCGTGAGTCGATTCCCGATTTTTCTACGGCTCCAGGAATTTTCTAAAGTCGATTTTTTTAGTTTTTCGCGTTTTTCTCTGCTCCTGGCCCTCCTAGAGCAAAACGGGCCCGGATTTGGGCTCACACCGTTTTTCGCCCATATCTTTGTAAATATCATAGCTAGGACAATTTGGCTGGCGCCATTGGATTCGTGAGACGATTTCCGATTTTTCTAGGGGTCCGGGAATTTTCAAAAGTCGATTTTTTCGTTTTTCGCGTTTTTCACGGCTCCTGGACCTCCTAGAGCAAAACGGGCACGGATTTGGGATCACACCGTTTGTCGCCCATATCTTTGGAAATTTCATAGCTAGAACAATTTTGCCGGCGCCATTGGATTCGTGAGACGATTTCCGATTTTGCTAGGGGTCCGGGAATTTTCTAAAATCAATTTTTTCCGTTTTTCGCATTTTTCAGGTCGCCTGCGGTTCGTAGAGCAAAAACTGCCCGGATTTGGTATCACACCGTTTTTCGTCAGTCAGTCCGATTCTTCTGCTCATGGGTATCAGTCCGATGCCTCTGCGCATGCGCATCAGTCCGATTCTTCTGCTGCTGCGCATCAATACCACTCCTCTGCGCCTGCGCATCAGTCCGACGCTTCTGCACATGCGCATCAGTCCGACTCCCCTGTGCCTGCGCAGCACTCCGATTCTTCTGCTCCTGCGCATCAGTCCGATTCTTCTGCGCATGAGCATCAGTCCGACTCCCCTGCGCCTGCGCATCAGTCCGACTCTTCTGCGCATGCGCATCAGTGCGATTTTCCTGCGACTGCGCATCAGTCGGATTCTTCTGCGCATGCGCGTCAGTCCGACCCTCCTGCTCCTGCACATCAGTCCGATTCCTCTGCGCATGCGCATCAGTCCGACTCCCCTGCGCCTGCGCATCAGTCCGACTCTTCTGCGCATGCGCATCAGCTCGATTGCTCTCCGCCTGCACAGCAGTCCAATTCCTATGGCTCCTGGAGCAAAAAGGGCCTAGATTTGGGATCACACCGTTTTTCGTCAGACAGTCCGATCCTCCTGCTCCTGCACATCAGTCCGATTGCTCTCCGCCTGCACATCAGTCCAACTCCTATGGCTCCTAGAGCAAAAAAGGCCCGGATTTGGGATCACACCGTTTTCCGTCGATATCTTTGTAAATATCATAGCTAGGACAATTTGGCTGGCGCCATTGGATTCGTGAGACGATTTCCGATTTTTCTAGGGGTCCGGGAATTTTCAAAAGTCGATTTTTTCGTTTTTCGCGTTTTTCTCGGCTCCTGGACCTCCTAGAGCAAAACGGGCACGGATTTGGGATCACACCGTTTGTCGCCCATATCTTTGGAAATTTCATAGCTAGAACAATTTTGCCGGCGCCATTGGATTCGTGAGACGATTTCCGATTTTTCTAGGGGTCCGGGAATTTTCTAAAATCGATTTTTTTAGTTTTTCGCGTTTTTCTCGGCTCCTGGGCCTCCTAGAGCAAAACGGGCCCGGATTTGGACTCATACCGTTTTTCGCCCAAATTTTTGGAAATATCATAGCTAGGACAATTTGGCTAGCGCCATTGCATTCGTGAGTCGATTCCCGATTTTTCTACGGCTCCAGGAATTTTCTAAAGTCGATTTTTTTAGTTTTTCGCTATTTTCTCTGCTCCTGGCCCTCCTAGAGCAAAACGGGCCCGGATTTGGGCTCACACCGTTTTTCGCCCATATCTTTGTAAATATCATAGCTAGGACAATTTGGCTGGCGCCATTGGATTCGTGAGACGATTTCCGATTTTTCTAGGGGTCCGGGAATTTTCAAAAGTCGATTTTTTCGTTTTTCGCGTTTTTCTCGGCTCCTGGACCTCCTAGAGCAAAACGGGCACGGATTTGGGATCACACCGTTTGTCGCCCATATCTTTGGAAATTTCATAGCTAGAACAATTTTGCCGGCGCCATTGGATTCGTGAGACGATTTCCGATTTTGCTAGGGGTCCGGGAATTTTCTAAAATCAATTTTTTTCGTTTTTCGCATTTTTCAGGTCGCCTGCGGCTCGTAGAGCAAAATCTGCCCGGATTTGGTATCACACCGTTTTTCGTCAGTCAGTCCGATTCTTCTGCTCATGGGTATCAGTCCGATGCCTCTGCGCATGCGCATCAGTCCGATTCTTCTGCTGCTGCGCATCAATACCACTCCTCTGCGCCTGCGCATCAGTCCGACGCTTCTGCACATGCGCATCAGTCCGACTCCCCTGTGCCTGCGCAGCACTCCGATTCTTCTGCTCCTGCGCATCAGTCCGATTCTTCTGCGCATGAGCATCAGTCCGACTCCCCTGCGCCTGCGCATCAGTCCGACTCCCCTGCGCCTGCGCATCAGTCCGACTCTTCTGCGCATGCGCATCAGCTCGATTGCTCTCCGCCTGCACAGCAGTCCAATTCCTATGGCTCCTGGAGCAAAAAGGGCCTAGATTTGGGATCACACCGTTTTTCGTCAGACAGTCCGATCCTCCTGCTCCTGCACATCAGTCCGATTGCTCTCCGCCTGCACATCAGTCCAACTCCTATGGTTCCTAGAGCAAAAAAGGCCCGGATTTGGGATCACACCGTTTTCCGTCGATATCTTTGTAAATATCATAGCTAGGACAATTTGGCTGGCGCCATTGGATTCGTGAGACGATTTCCGATTTTTCTAGGGGTCCGGGAATTTTCAAAAGTCGATTTTTTCGTTTTTCGCGTTTTTCTCGGCTCCTGGACCTCCTAGAGCAAAACGGGCACGGATTTGGGATCACACCGTTTGTCGCCCATATCTTTGGAAATTTCATAGCTAGAACAATTTTGCCGGCGCCATTGGATTCGTGAGACGATTTCCGATTTTTCTAGGGGTCCGGGAATTTTCTAAAATCGATTTTTTTAGTTTTTCGCGTTTTTCTCGGCTCCTGGGCCTCCTAGAGCAAAACGGGCCCGGATTTGGGCTCGTACCGTTTTTCGCCCATATCTTTGTAAATATCATAGCTAGGACAATTTGGCTGGCGCCATTGGATTCGTGAGACGATTTCCGATTTTTCTAGGGGTCCGGGAATTTTCAAAAGTCGATTTTTTCGTTTTTCGCGTTTTTCTCGGCTCCTGGACCTCCTAGAGCAAAACGGGCACGGATTTGGGATCACACCGTTTGTTGCCCATATCTTTGGAAATTTCATAGCTAGAACAATTTTGCCGGCGCCATTGGATTCGTGAGACGATTTCCGATTTTTCTAGGGGTCCGGGAATTTTCTAAAATCGATTTTTTTAGTTTTTCGCGTTTTTCTCGGCTCCTGGGCCTAGTAGAGCAAAACGGGCCCGGATTTGGACTCATACCGTTTTTCGCCCAAATTTTTGGAAATATCATAGCTAGGACAATTTGGCTAGCGCCATTGCATTCGTGAGTCGATTCCCGATTTTTCTACGGCTCCAGGAATTTTCTAAAGTCGATTTTTTCAGTTTTTCGCGTTTTTCTCTGCTCCTGGCCCTCCTAGAGCAAAACGGGCCCGGATTTGGGCTCGTACCGTTTTTCGCCCATATCTTTGTAAATATCATAGCTAGGACAATTTGGCTGGCGCCATTGGATTCGTGAGACGATTTCCGATTTTTCTAGGGGTCCGGGAATTTTCAAAAGTCGATTTTTTCGTTTTTCGCGTTTTTCTCGGCTCCTGGACCTCCTAGAGCAAAACGGGCACGGATTTGGGATCACACCGTTTGTCGCCCATATCTTTGGAAATTTCATAGCTAGAACAATTTTGCCGGCGCCATTGGATTCGTGAGACGATTTCCGATTTTGCTAGGGGTCCGGGAATTTTCTAAAATCAATTTTTTTCGTTTTTCGCATTTTTCAGGTCGCCTGCGGCTCGTAGAGCAAAATCTGCCCGGATTTGGTATCACACCGTTTTTCGTCAGTCAGTCCGATTCTTCTGCTCATGGGTATCAGTCCGATGCCTCTGCGCATGCGCATCAGTCCGATTCTTCTGCTGCTGCGCATCAATACCACTCCTCTGCGCCTGCGCATCAGTCCGACTCCCCTGTGCCTGCGCAGCACTCCGATTCTTCTGCTCCTGCGCATCAGTCCGATTCTTCTGCGCATGAGCATCAGTCCGACTCCCCTGCGCCTGCGCATCAGTCCGACTCTTCTGCGCATGCGCATCAGTGCGATTTTCCTGCGACTGCGCATCAGTCGGATTCTTCTGCGCATGCGCGTCAGTCCGACCCTCCTGCTCCTGCACATCAGTCCGATTCCTCTGCGCATGCGCATCAGTCCGACTCCCCTGCGCCTGCGCATCAGTCCGACTCTTCTGCGCATGCGCATCAGCTCGATTGCTCTCCGCCTGCACAGCAGTCCAATTCCTATGGCTCCTGGAGCAAAAAGGGCCTAGATTTGGGATCACACCGTTTTTCGTCAGACAGTCCGATCCTCCTGCTCCTGCACATCAGTCCGATTGCTCTCCGCCTGCACATCAGTCCAACTCCTATGGCTCCTAGAGCAAAAAAGGCCCGGATTTGGGATCACACCGTTTTCTGTCGATATCTTTGGAAATATCATAGCTAGGACAATTTGGCTGGCGCCATTGGATTCGTGAGACGTTTTCCGATTTTTCTAGGGGTCCGGGAATTTTCAAAAGTCGATTTTTTCGTTTTTCGCGTTTTTCTCGGCTCCTGGACCTCCTAGAGCAAAACGGGCACGGATTTGGGATCACACCGTTTGTCGCCCATATCTTTGGAAATTTCATAGCTAGAACAATTTTGCCGGCGCCATTGGATTCGTGAGTCGATTCCCGATTTTTCTACGGCTCCAGGAATTTTCTAAAGTCGATTTTTTCAGTTTTTCGCGTTTTTCTCTGCTCCTGGCCCTCCTAGAGCAAAACGGGCCCGGATTTGGGCTCGTACCGTTTTTCGCCCATATCTTTGTAAATATCATAGCTAGGACAATTTGGCTGGCGCCATTGGATTCGTGAGACCAATGGATTGGATTCGTGGTCCGGGAATTTTCAAAAGTCGATTTTTTCGTTTTTCGCGTTTTTCTCGGCTCCTGGACCTCCTAGAGCAAAACGGGCACGGATTTGGGATCACACCGTTTGTCGCCCATATCTTTGGAAATTTCATAGCTAGAACAATTTTGCCGGCGCCATTGGATTCGTGAGACGATTTCCGATTTTTCTAGGGGTCCGGGAATTTTCTAAAATCGATTTTTTTAGTTTTTCGCGTTTTTCTCGGCTCCTGGGCCTCCTAGAGCTAAACGGGCCCGGATTTGGGCTCGTACCGTTTTTCGCCCATATCTTTGGAAATATCATAGCTAGGACAATTTGGCTGGCGCCATTGCATTCGTGAGTCGATTCCCGATTTTTCTACGGCTCCAGGAATTTTCTAAAGTCGATTTTTTTAGTTTTTCGCGTTTTTCTCTGCTCCTGGCCCTCCTAGAGCAAAACGGGCCCGGATTTGGGCTCGTACCGTTTTTCGCCCATATCTTTGTAAATATCATAGCTAGGACAATTTGGCTGGCGCCATTGGATTCGTGAGACGATTTCCGATTTTTCTAGGACTTCCCGTCTTGTTGATAAAAATGATTGCCGAATGAAGGACGGCGGTGCTCCATATAGGCAAGAAAAGTGAATAGAAGGAATGGCTAGGAGCCGGATAGCTCAGTTGGGAGAGCATCCGGTGCATAATCGGAAGGTCCCGGGTTCAAATCCCGGTCTGGACTATCCATTTTTTCAGTAATTTTTCTTGCAAAATTATGGAGAATTATCCTGTTCCCCTTCCTACCTCATCCAAAATCCTATCCAACGATTTCCTTTGACGTCACAAGAAATGTGGAACGCTATATAAACTTCCCGTCTTGTTGATAAAAATGTGGACGATTTCCGATTTTTCTAGGGGTCCGGGAATTTTCAAAAGTCGATTTTTTCGTTTTTCGCGTTTTTCTCGGCTCCTGGACCTCCTAGAGCAAAACGGGCACGGATTTGGGATCACACCGTTTGTCGCCCATATCTTTGGAAATTTCATAGCTAGAACAATTTTGCCGGCGCCATTGGATTCGTGAGACGATTTCCGATTTTGCTAGGGGTGCGGGAATTTTCTAAAATCAATTTTTTTCGTTTTTCGCATTTTTCAGGTCGCCTGCGGTTCGTAGAGCAAAAACTGCCCGGATTTGGTATCACACCGTTTTTCGTCAGTCAGTCCGATTCTTCTGCTCATGGGTATCAGTCCGATGCCTCTGCGCATGCGCATCAGTCCGATTCTTCTGCTGCTGCGCATCAATACCACTCCTCTGCGCCTGCGCATCAGTCCGACGCTTCTGCACATGCGCATCAGTCCGACTCCCCTGTGCCTGCGCAGCACTCCGATTCTTCTGCTCCTGCGCATCAGTCCGATTCTTCTGCGCATGAGCATCAGTCCGACTCCCCTGCGCCTGCGCATCAGTCCGACTCTTCTGCGCATGCGCATCAGTGCGATTTTCCTGCGACTGCGCATCAGTCGGATTCTTCTGCGCATGCGCGTCAGTCCGACCCTCCTGCTCCTGCACATCAGTCCGATTCCTCTGCGCATGCGCATCAGTCCGACTCCCCTGCGCCTGCGCATCAGTCCGACTCTTCTGCGCATGCGCATCAGCTCGATTGCTCTCCGCCTGCACAGCAGTCCAATTCCTATGGCTCCTGGAGCAAAAAGGGCCTAGATTTGGGATCACACCGTTTTTCGTCAGACAGTCCGATCCTCCTGCTTCTGCACATCAGTCCGATTGCTCTCCGCCTGCACATCAGTCCAACTCCTATGGCTCCTAGAGCAAAAAAGGCCCGGATTTGGGATCACACCGTTTTCCGTCGATATCTTTGGAAATATCATAGCTAGGACAATTTGGCTGGCGCCATTGGATTCGTGAGACGATTTCCGATTTTTCTAGGGGTCCGGGAATTTTCAAAAGTCGATTTTTTCGTTTTTCGCGTTTTTCTCGGCTCCTGGACCTCCTAGAGCAAAACGGGCACGGATTTGGGATCACACCGTTTGTCGCCCATATCTTTGGAAATTTCATAGCTAGAACAATTTTGCCGGCGCCATTGGATTCGTGAGACGATTTCCGATTTTTCTAGGGGTCCGGGAATTTTCTAAAATCGATTTTTTTAGTTTTTCGCGTTTTTCTCGGCTCCTGGGCCTCCTAGAGCAAAACGGGCCCGGATTTGGGCTCGTACCGTTTTTCGCCCATATCTTTGTAAATATCATAGCTAGGACAGTTTGGCTGGCGCCATTGGATTCGTGAGACGATTTCCGATTTTTCTAGGGGTCCGGGAATTTTCAAAAGTCGATTTTTTCGTTTTTCGCGTTTTTCTCGGCTCCTGGACCTCCTAGAGCAAAAAAGGCCCGGATTTGGGATCACACCGTTTTCCGTCGATATCTTTGGAAATATCATAGCTAGGACAATTTGGCTGGCGCCATTGGATTCGTGAGACGATTTCCGATTTTTCTAGGGGTCCGGGAATTTTCTAAAATCGATTTTTTTAGTTTTTCGCGTTTTTCTCGGCTCCTGGGCCTCCTAGAGCAAAACGGGCCCGGATTTGGACTCATACCGTTTTTCGCCCAAATTTTTGGAAATATCATAGCTAGGACAATTTGGCTAGCGCCATTGCATTCGTGAGTCGATTCCCGATTTTTCTACGGCTCCAGGAATTTTCTAAAGTCGATTTTTTTAGTTTTTCGCGTTTTTCTCTGCTCCTGGCCCTCCTAGAGCAAAACGGGCCCGGATTTGGGCTCACACCGTTTTTCGCCCATATCTTTGTAAATATCATAGCTAGGACAATTTGGCTGGCGCCATTGGATTCGTGAGACGATTTCCGATTTTTCTAGGGGTCCGGGAATTTTCAAAAGTCGATTTTTTCGTTTTTCGCGTTTTTCACGGCTCCTGGACCTCCTAGAGCAAAACGGGCACGGATTTGGGATCACACCGTTTGTCGCCCATATCTTTGGAAATTTCATAGCTAGAACAATTTTGCCGGCGCCATTGGATTCGTGAGACGATTTCCGATTTTGCTAGGGGTCCGGGAATTTTCTAAAATCAATTTTTTCCGTTTTTCGCATTTTTCAGGTCGCCTGCGGTTCGTAGAGCAAAAACTGCCCGGATTTGGTATCACACCGTTTTTCGTCAGTCAGTCCGATTCTTCTGCTCATGGGTATCAGTCCGATGCCTCTGCGCATGCGCATCAGTCCGATTCTTCTGCTGCTGCGCATCAATACCACTCCTCTGCGCCTGCGCATCAGTCCGACGCTTCTGCACATGCGCATCAGTCCGACTCCCCTGTGCCTGCGCAGCACTCCGATTCTTCTGCTCCTGCGCATCAGTCCGATTCTTCTGCGCATGAGCATCAGTCCGACTCCCCTGCGCCTGCGCATCAGTCCGACTCTTCTGCGCATGCGCATCAGTGCGATTTTCCTGCGACTGCGCATCAGTCGGATTCTTCTGCGCATGCGCGTCAGTCCGACCCTCCTGCTCCTGCACATCAGTCCGATTCCTCTGCGCATGCGCATCAGTCCGACTCCCCTGCGCCTGCGCATCAGTCCGACTCTTCTGCGCATGCGCATCAGCTCGATTGCTCTCCGCCTGCACAGCAGTCCAATTCCTATGGCTCCTGGAGCAAAAAGGGCCTAGATTTGGGATCACACCGTTTTTCGTCAGACAGTCCGATCCTCCTGCTCCTGCACATCAGTCCGATTGCTCTCCGCCTGCACATCAGTCCAACTCCTATGGCTCCTAGAGCAAAAAAGGCCCGGATTTGGGATCACACCGTTTTCCGTCGATATCTTTGTAAATATCATAGCTAGGACAATTTGGCTGGCGCCATTGGATTCGTGAGACGATTTCCGATTTTTCTAGGGGTCCGGGAATTTTCAAAAGTCGATTTTTTCGTTTTTCGCGTTTTTCTCGGCTCCTGGACCTCCTAGAGCAAAACGGGCACGGATTTGGGATCACACCGTTTGTCGCCCATATCTTTGGAAATTTCATAGCTAGAACAATTTTGCCGGCGCCATTGGATTCGTGAGACGATTTCCGATTTTTCTAGGGGTCCGGGAATTTTCTAAAATCGATTTTTTTAGTTTTTCGCGTTTTTCTCGGCTCCTGGGCCTCCTAGAGCAAAACGGGCCCGGATTTGGACTCATACCGTTTTTCGCCCAAATTTTTGGAAATATCATAGCTAGGACAATTTGGCTAGCGCCATTGCATTCGTGAGTCGATTCCCGATTTTTCTACGGCTCCAGGAATTTTCTAAAGTCGATTTTTTTAGTTTTTCGCTATTTTCTCTGCTCCTGGCCCTCCTAGAGCAAAACGGGCCCGGATTTGGGCTCACACCGTTTTTCGCCCATATCTTTGTAAATATCATAGCTAGGACAATTTGGCTGGCGCCATTGGATTCGTGAGACGATTTCCGATTTTTCTAGGGGTCCGGGAATTTTCAAAAGTCGATTTTTTCGTTTTTCGCGTTTTTCTCGGCTCCTGGACCTCCTAGAGCAAAACGGGCACGGATTTGGGATCACACCGTTTGTCGCCCATATCTTTGGAAATTTCATAGCTAGAACAATTTTGCCGGCGCCATTGGATTCGTGAGACGATTTCCGATTTTGCTAGGGGTCCGGGAATTTTCTAAAATCAATTTTTTTCGTTTTTCGCATTTTTCAGGTCGCCTGCGGCTCGTAGAGCAAAATCTGCCCGGATTTGGTATCACACCGTTTTTCGTCAGTCAGTCCGATTCTTCTGCTCATGGGTATCAGTCCGATGCCTCTGCGCATGCGCATCAGTCCGATTCTTCTGCTGCTGCGCATCAATACCACTCCTCTGCGCCTGCGCATCAGTCCGACGCTTCTGCACATGCGCATCAGTCCGACTCCCCTGTGCCTGCGCAGCACTCCGATTCTTCTGCTCCTGCGCATCAGTCCGATTCTTCTGCGCATGAGCATCAGTCCGACTCCCCTGCGCCTGCGCATCAGTCCGACTCTTCTGCGCATGCGCATCAGTGCGATTTTCCTGCGACTGCGCATCAGTCGGATTCTTCTGCGCATGCGCGTCAGTCCGACCCTCCTGCTCCTGCACATCAGTCCGATTCCTCTGCGCATGCGCATCAGTCCGACTCCCCTGCGCCTGCGCATCAGTCCGACTCCTATGGCTCCTAGAGCAAAAAAGGCCCGGATTTGGGATCACACCGTTTTCCGTCGATATCTTTGGAAATATCATAGCTAGGACAATTTGGCTGGCGCCATTGGATTCGTGAGTCGATTCCCGATTTTTCTACGGCTCCAGGCATTTTCTAAAGTCGATTTTTTTAGTTTTTCGCGTTTTTCTCTGCTCCTGGCCCTCCTAGAGCAAAACGGGCCCGGATTTGGGCTCACACCGTTTTTCGCCCATATCTTTGTAAATATCATAGCTAGGACAATTTGGCTGGCGCCATTGGATTCGTGAGACGATTTCCGATTTTTCTAGGGGTCCGGGAATTTTCAAAAGTCGATTTTTTCGTTTTTCGCGTTTTTCTCGGCTCCTGGACCTCCTAGAGCAAAACGGGCACGGATTTGGGATCACACCGTTTGTCGCCCATATCTTTGGAAATTTCATAGCTAGAACAATTTTGCCGGCGCCATTGGATTCGTGAGACGATTTCCGATTTTGCTAGGGGTCCGGGAATTTTCTAAAATCAATTTTTTTCGTTTTTCGCATTTTTCAGGTCGCCTGCGGTTCGTAGAGCAAAAACTGCCCGGATTTGGTACCACACCGTTTTTCGTCAGTCAGTCCGATTCTTCTGCTCATGGGTATCAGTCCGATGCCTCTGCGCATGCGCATCAGTCCGATTCTTCTGCTGCTGCGCATCAATACCACTCCTCTGCGCCTGCGCATCAGTCCGACGCTTCTGCACATGCGCATCAGTCCGACTCCCCTGTGCCTGCGCAGCACTCCGATTCTTCTGCTCCTGCGCATCAGTCCGATTCTTCTGCGCATGAGCATCAGTCCGACTCCCCTGCGCCTGCGCATCAGTCCGACTCTTCTGCGCATGCGCATCAGTGCGATTTTCCTGCGACTGCGCATCAGTCGGATTCTTCTGCGCATGCGCGTCAGTCCGACCCTCCTGCTCCTGCACATCAGTCCGATTGCTCTCCGCCTGCACATCAGTCCAACTCCTATGGCTCCTAGAGCAAAAAAGGCCCGGATTTGGGATCACACCGTTTTCCGTCGATATCTTTGGAAATATCATAGCTAGGACAATTTGGCTAGCGCCATTGCATTCGTGAGTCGATTCCCGATTTTTCTACGGCTCCAGGAATTTTCTAAAGTCGATTTTTTTAGTTTTTCGCGTTTTTCTCTGCTCCTGGCCCTCCTAGAGCAAAACGGGCCCGGATTTGGGCTCACACCGTTTTTCGCCCATATCTTTGTAAATATCATAGCTAGGACAATTTGGCTGGCGCCATTGGATTCGTGAGACGATTTCCGATTTTTCTAGGGGTCCGGGAATTTTCAAAAGTAGATTTTTTCGTTTTTCGCGTTTTTCACGGCTCCTGGACCTCCTAGAGCAAAACGGGCACGGATTTGGGATCACACCGTTTGTCGCCCATATCTTTGGAAATTTCATAGCTAGAACAATTTTGCCGGCGCCATTGGATTCGTGAGACGATTTCCGATTTTGCTAGGGGTCCGGGAATTTTCTAAAATCAATTTTTTCCGTTTTTCGCATTTTTCAGGTCGCCTGCGGTTCGTAGAGCAAAAACTGCCCGGATTTGGTATCACACCGTTTTTCGTCAGTCAGTCCGATTCTTCTGCTCATGGGTATCAGTCCGATGCCTCTGCGCATGCGCATCAGTCCGATTCTTCTGCTGCTGCGCATCAATACCACTCCTCTGCGCCTGCGCATCAGTCCGACGCTTCTGCACATGCGCATCAGTCCGACTCCCCTGTGCCTGCGCAGCACTCCGATTCTTCTGCTCCTGCGCATCAGTCCGATTCTTCTGCGCATGAGCATCAGTCCGACTCCCCTGCGCCTGCGCATCAGTCCGACTCTTCTGCGCATGCGCATCAGTGCGATTTTCCTGCGACTGCGCATCAGTCGGATTCTTCTGCGCATGCGCGTCAGTCCGACCCTCCTGCTCCTGCACATCAGTCCGATTCCTCTGCGCATGCGCATCAGTCCGACTCCCCTGCGCCTGCGCATCAGTCCGACTCTTCTGCGCATGCGCATCAGCTCGATTGCTCTCCGCCTGCACAGCAGTCCAATTCCTATGGCTCCTGGAGCAAAAAGGGCCTAGATTTGGGATCACACCGTTTTTCGTCAGACAGTCCGATCCTCCTGCTCCTGCACATCAGTCCGATTGCTCTCCGCCTGCACATCAGTCCAACTCCTATGGCTCCTAGAGCAAAAAAGGCCCGGATTTGGGATCACACCGTTTTCCGTCGATATCTTTGTAAATATCATAGCTAGGACAATTTGGCTGGCGCCATTGGATTCGTGAGACGATTTCCGATTTTTCTAGGGGTCCGGGAATTTTCAAAAGTCGATTTTTTCGTTTTTCGCGTTTTTCTCGGCTCCTGGACCTCCTAGAGCAAAACGGGCACGGATTTGGGATCACACCGTTTGTCGCCCATATCTTTGGAAATTTCATAGCTAGAACAATTTTGCCGGCGCCATTGGATTCGTGAGACGATTTCCGATTTTTCTAGGGGTCCGGGAATTTTCTAAAATCGATTTTTTTAGTTTTTCGCGTTTTTCTCGGCTCCTGGGCCTCCTAGAGCAAAACGGGCCCGGATTTGGACTCATACCGTTTTTCGCCCAAATTTTTGGAAATATCATAGCTAGGACAATTTGGCTAGCGCCATTGCATTCGTGAGTCGATTCCCGATTTTTCTACGGCTCCAGGAATTTTCTAAAGTCGATTTTTTTAGTTTTTCGCTATTTTCTCTGCTCCTGGCCCTCCTAGAGCAAAACGGGCCCGGATTTGGGCTCACACCGTTTTTCGCCCATATCTTTGTAAATATCATAGCTAGGACAATTTGGCTGGCGCCATTGGATTCGTGAGACGATTTCCGATTTTTCTAGGGGTCCGGGAATTTTCAAAAGTCGATTTTTTCGTTTTTCGCGTTTTTCTCGGCTCCTGGACCTCCTAGAGCAAAACGGGCACGGATTTGGGATCACACCGTTTGTCGCCCATATCTTTGGAAATTTCATAGCTAGAACAATTTTGCCGGCGCCATTGGATTCGTGAGACGATTTCCGATTTTGCTAGGGGTCCGGGAATTTTCTAAAATCAATTTTTTTCGTTTTTCGCATTTTTCAGGTCGCCTGCGGCTCGTAGAGCAAAATCTGCCCGGATTTGGTATCACACCGTTTTTCGTCAGTCAGTCCGATTCTTCTGCTCATGGGTATCAGTCCGATGCCTCTGCGCATGCGCATCAGTCCGATTCTTCTGCTGCTGCGCATCAATACCACTCCTCTGCGCCTGCGCATCAGTCCGACGCTTCTGCACATGCGCATCAGTCCGACTCCCCTGTGCCTGCGCAGCACTCCGATTCTTCTGCTCCTGCGCATCAGTCCGATTCTTCTGCGCATGAGCATCAGTCCGACTCCCCTGCGCCTGCGCATCAGTCCGACTCTTCTGCGCATGCGCATCAGTGCGATTTTCCTGCGACTGCGCATCAGTCGGATTCTTCTGCGCATGCGCGTCAGTCCGACCCTCCTGCTCCTGCACATCAGTCCGATTCCTCTGCGCATGCGCATCAGTCCGACTCCCCTGCGCCTGCGCATCAGTCCGACTCCTATGGCTCCTAGAGCAAAAAAGGCCCGGATTTGGGATCACACCGTTTTCCGTCGATATCTTTGGAAATATCATAGCTAGGACAATTTGGCTGGCGCCATTGGATTCGTGAGTCGATTCCCGATTTTTCTACGGCTCCAGGAATTTTCTAAAGTCGATTTTTTTAGTTTTTCGCGTTTTTCTCTGCTCCTGGCCCTCCTAGAGCAAAACGGGCCCGGATTTGGGCTCACACCGTTTTTCGCCCATATCTTTGTAAATATCATAGCTAGGACAATTTGGCTGGCGCCATTGGATTCGTGAGACGATTTCCGATTTTTCTAGGGGTCCGGGAATTTTCAAAAGTCGATTTTTTCGTTTTTCGCGTTTTTCTCGGCTCCTGGACCTCCTAGAGCAAAACGGGCACGGATTTGGGATCACACCGTTTGTCGCCCATATCTTTGGAAATTTCATAGCTAGAACAATTTTGCCGGCGCCATTGGATTCGTGAGACGATTTCCGATTTTGCTAGGGGTCCGGGAATTTTCTAAAATCAATTTTTTTCGTTTTTCGCATTTTTCAGGTCGCCTGCGGTTCGTAGAGCAAAAACTGCCCGGATTTGGTACCACACCGTTTTTCGTCAGTCAGTCCGATTCTTCTGCTCATGGGTATCAGTCCGATGCCTCTGCGCATGCGCATCAGTCCGATTCTTCTGCTGCTGCGCATCAATACCACTCCTCTGCGCCTGCGCATCAGTCCGACGCTTCTGCACATGCGCATCAGTCCGACTCCCCTGTGCCTGCGCAGCACTCCGATTCTTCTGCTCCTGCGCATCAGTCCGATTCTTCTGCGCATGAGCATCAGTCCGACTCCCCTGCGCCTGCGCATCAGTCCGACTCTTCTGCGCATGCGCATCAGTGCGATTTTCCTGCGACTGCGCATCAGTCGGATTCTTCTGCGCATGCGCGTCAGTCCGACCCTCCTGCTCCTGCACATCAGTCCGATTGCTCTCCGCCTGCACATCAGTCCAACTCCTATGGCTCCTAGAGCAAAAAAGGCCCGGATTTGGGATCACACCGTTTTCCGTCGATATCTTTGGAAATATCATAGCTAGGACAATTTGGCTGGCGCCATTGGATTCGTGAGACGATTTCCGATTTTTCTAGGGGTCCGGGAATTTTCAAAAGTCGATTTTTTCGTTTTTCGCGTTTTTCTCGGCTCCTGGACCTCCTAGAGCAAAACGGGCACGGATTTGGGATCACACCGTTTGTCGCCCATATCTTTGGAAATTTCATAGCTAGAACAATTTTGCCGGCGCCATTGGATTCGTGAGTCGATTCCCGATTTTTCTACGGCTCCAGGAATTTTCTAAAGTCGATTTTTTCAGTTTTTCGCGTTTTTCTCTGCTCCTGGCCCTCCTAGAGCAAAACGGGCCCGGATTTGGGCTCGTACCGTTTTTCGCCCATATCTTTGTAAATATCATAGCTAGGACAATTTGGCTGGCGCCATTGGATTCGTGAGACGATTTCCGATTTTTCTAGGGGTCCGGGAATTTTCAAAAGTCGATTTTTTCGTTTTTCGCGTTTTTCTCGGCTCCTGGACCTCCTAGAGCAAAACGGGCACGGATTTGGGATCACACCGTTTGTCGGCCATATCTTTGGAAATTTCATAGCTAGAACAATTTTGCCGGCGCCATTGGATTCGTGAGTCGATTCCCGATTTTTCTACGGCTCCAGGAATTTTCTAAAGTCGATTTTTTCAGTTTTTCGCGTTTTTCTCTGCTCCTGGCCCTCCTAGAGCAAAACGGGCCCGGATTTGGGCTCGTACCGTTTTTCGCCCATATCTTTGTAAATATCATAGCTAGGACAATTTGGCTGGCGCCATTGGATTCGTGAGACGATTTCCGATTTTTCTAGGGGTCCGGGAATTTTCAAAAGTCGATTTTTTCGTTTTTCGCGTTTTTCTCGGCTCCTGGACCTCCTAGAGCAAAACGGGCACGGATTTGGGATCACACCGTTTGTCGCCCATATCTTTGGAAATTTCATAGCTAGAACAATTTTGCCGGCGCCATTGGATTCGTGAGACGATTTCCGATTTTGCTAGGGGTCCGGGAATTTTCTAAAATCAATTTTTTTCGTTTTTCGCATTTTTCAGGTCGCCTGCGGCTCGTAGAGCAAAAACTGCCCGGATTTGGTATCACACCGTTTTTCGTCAGTCAGTCCGATTCTTCTGCTCATGGGTATCAGTCCGATGCCTCTGCGCATGCGCATCAGTCCGATTCTTCTGCTGCTGCGCATCAATACCACTCCTCTGCGCCTGCGCATCAGTCCGACGCTTCTGCACATGCGCATCAGTCCGACTCCCCTGTGCCTGCGCAGCACTCCGATTCTTCTGCTCCTGCGCATCAGTCCGATTCTTCTGCGCATGAGCATCAGTCCGACTCCCCTGCGCCTGCGCATCAGTCCGACTCTTCTGCGCATGCGCATCAGTGCGATTTTCCTGCGACTGCGCATCAGTCGGATTCTTCTGCGCATGCGCGTCAGTCCGACCCTCCTGCTCCTGCACATCAGTCCGATTCCTCTGCGCATGCGCATCAGTCCGACTCCCCTGCGCCTGCGCATCAGTCCGACTCTTCTGCGCATGCGCATCAGCTCGATTGCTCTCGGCCTGCACAGCAGTCCAATTCCTATGGCTCCTGGAGCAAAAAGGGCCTAGATTTGGGATCACACCGTTTTTCGTCAGACAGTCCGATCCTCCTGCTCCTGCACATCAGTCCGATTCCTCTGCGCATGCGCATCAGTCCGACTCCCCTGCGCCTGCGCATCAGTCCGACTCTTCTGCGCATGCGCATCAGCTCGATTGCTCTCCGCCTGCACAGCAGTCCAATTCCTATGGCTCCTGGAGCAAAAAGGGCCTAGATTTGGGATCACACCGTTTTTCGTCAGACAGTCCGATCCTCCTGCTCCTGCACATCAGTCCGATTGCTCTCCGCCTGCACATCAGTCCAACTCCTATGGCTCCTAGAGCAAAAAAGGCCCGGATTTGGGATCACACCGTTTTCCGTCGATATCTTTGGAAATATCATAGCTAGGACAATTTGGCTGGCGCCATTGGATTCGTGAGACGATTTCCGATTTTTCTAGGGGTCCGGGAATTTTCAAAAGTCGATTTTTTTAGTTTTTCGCGTTTTTCTCTGCTCCTGGCCCTCCTAGAGCAAAACGGGCCCGGATTTGGGCTCGTACCGTTTTTCGCCCATATCTTTGTAAATATCATAGCTAGGACAATTTGGCGGGCGCCATTGGATTCGTGAGACGATTTCCGATTTTGCTAGGGGTCCGGGAATTTTCTAAAATCAATTTTTTTGGTTTTTCGCATTTTTCAGGTCGCCTGCGGTTCGTAGAGCAAAAACTGCCCGGATTTGGTATCACACCGTTTTTCGTCAGTCAGTCCGATTCTTCTGCTCATGGGTATCAGTCCGATGCCTCTGCGCATGCGCATCAGTCCGATTCTTCTGCTGCTGCGCATCAATACCACTCCTCTGCGCCTGCGCATCAGTCCGACGCTTCTGCACATGCGCATCAGTCCGACTCCCCTGTGCCTGCGCAGCACTCCGATTCTTCTGCTCCTGCGCATCAGTCCGATTGTTCTGCGCATGAGCATCAGTCCGACTCCCCTGCGCCTGCGCATCAGTCCGACTCTTCTGCGCATGCGCATCAGTGCGATTTTCCTGCGCCTGCGCATCAGTCGGATTCTTCTGCGCATGCGCGTCAGTCCGACCCTCCTGCTCCTGCACATCAGTCCGATTCCTCTGCGCATGCGCATCAGTCCGACTCCCCTGCGCCTGCGCATCAGTCCGACTCTTCTGCGCATGCGCATCAGCTCGATTGCTCTCCGCCTGCACAGCAGTCCAATTCCTATGGCTCCTAGAGCAAAAAAGGCCCGGATTTGGGATCACACCGTTTGTCGCCCATATCTTTGGAAATTTCATAGCTACAACAATTTTGCCGGCGCCATTGGATTCGTGAGACGATTTCCGATTTTGCTAGGGGTCCGCGAATTTTCTAAAATCAATTTTTTTCGTTTTCCGCATTTTTCAGGTCGCCTGCGGCTCGTAGAGCAAAAACTGCCCGGATTTGGTATCACACCGTTTTTCGTCAGTCAGTCCGATTCTTCTGCTCATGGGTATCAGTCCGACGCTTCTGCACATGCGCATCAGTCCGACTCCTCTGCGCCTGCGCATCAGTCCGATTCCTCTGCGCCTGCGCATCAGTCTGATGCCTCTGCGCGTGCGCGTCAGTAGGATCCTCCTGATCCTGCGCATCAGTTCCACTCCTCTGCGCCTGCGCATCAGTCCGATGCTTCTGCGCCTGCGCTTCAGTCCGATTCTTCTGCACATGCGCATCAGTCCGACTCCCCTGCGCCTGCGCAGCAGTCCGATTCTTCTGCGCATGCGCCTCAGTCCGATCCTCCTGCTCCTGTGCATCAGTCCGATTCTTTTGCGCATGAGCATCAGTCCGACTCCCCTGCGCCTGCGCGTCAGGCCGACTCTTCTGTGCATGCGCATCAGTTCGATTGCTCTCCGCCTGCACAGCAGTCCAATTCCTATGGCTCCTGGAGCAAAAAGGGCCTAGATTTGGGATCACACCGTTTTTCGCCCAAATCTTTGGAAATATCATAGCTAGGACAATTTGGCTGGTGCCTTTCTATTCGTGAGACGATTTCCGATTTTTCTAGGGGTCAGGGAATTTTCTAAAGTCGATTTTTTCGTATTTCGCATTTTTCTCGGCTCTTGGGCCTCCCAGAGAAAAACGGGCCCGGATTTGGGATCACACGGATTTTCGCCCATATCTTTAGAAATATCATAGCAAGGACAATTTGGCTAGCCCCATTGGATTCGTGGGACGATTTCCGAGTTTCCTAGGTGTCCGGGAATTGTCTAAAATCAATTTTTTTCGTTTTTCGCATTTTTCAGGTCGCCTGCGGCTCGTAGAGCAAAAACTGCCCGGATTTGGTATCACACCGTTTTTCGTCAGTCAGTCCGATTCTTCTGCTCATGCGCATCAGTCCGAAGCCTCTGCGCATGCGCATCAGTCCGATTCTTCTGCTGCTGCGCATCAATACCACTCCTCTGCGCCTGCGCATCAGTCTGATGCCTCTGCGCGTGCGCGTCAGTAGGATCCTCCTGCTCCTGCGCATCAGTTCCACTCCTCTGCGCCTGCGCATCAGTCTGATGCCTCTGCGCGTGCGCGTCAATCGGACCCTCTTGCTCATGCACATCAGTCCGATTGCTCTCCGCCTGCGCATCAGTCCGACTCCCCTTCGCCTGCGCATCAGCCCGACTCCCCTGCGCCTGCGCATCAGTCCGGCTCTTTTGCGCCTACGCGTCAGTCGGTTTCTTCTGCTCATGCGCATCAGTCCGATGCCTCTGCGCGTGCGCGTCAGTAGGATCCTCCTGCTCCTTCGCATGAGTTCCACTCCTCTGCGCCTGCGCATCAGTCCGACTCCCCTGCGCCTGCGCATCAGTCCGACGCTTCTGCGCTTGCGCATCAGTGCGATTTTCCTGCGACTGCGCATCAGTCCGATTCTTCTGCGCATGCGCGTCAGTCCGACCCTCCTGCTCCTGCACATCAGTCCGATTCCTCTGCGCATGCGCATCAGCCCGACTCCCCTGCGCCTGCGCATCAGTCCGGCTTTTCTGCGCCTACGCGTCAGTCGGATTGTTCTGCGCATGCGCATCAGTTCGATTGCTCTCCGCCTGCACATCAGTCCAACTCCTATGGCTCCGAGAGCAAAACGGGCCCGAATTTGGGATCACACCGTTTGTCGCCTCTATCTTTGGAAATATCATAGCTAGGACAATTTGGCTGGCGCCATTGGATTCGTGAGACGATTTCCGATTTTTCTACGGCTCCGGGAATTGTCTAAAGTCGATTTTTTTAGTCTTTCGCGTTTTTCTCGGCTCCTGGGCCTCCTAGAGCAAAACGGGCCCGGATTTGGACTCATACCGTTTTTCGCCCAAATTTTTGGAAATATCATAGCTAGGACAATTTGGCTAGCGCCATTGCATTCGTGAGTCGATTCCCGATTTTTCTACGGCTCCAGGAATTTTCTAAAGTCGATTTTTTTAGTTTTTCGCGTTTTTCTCTGCTCCTGGCCCTCCTAGAGCAAAACGGGCCCGGATTTGGGCTCGTACCGTTTTTCGCCCATATCTTTGTAAATATCATAGCTAGGACACTTTGGCTGGCGCCATTGGATTCGTGAGACGATTTCCGATTTTTCTAGGGGTCCGGGAATTTTCAAAAGTCGATTTTTTCGTTTTTCGCGTTTTTCTCGGCTCCTGGACCTCCTAGAGCAAAACGGGCACGGATTTGGGATCACACCGTTTGTCGCCCATATCTTTGGAAATTTCATAGCTAGAACAATTTTGCCGGCGCCATTGGATTCGTGAGACGATTTCCGATTTTGCTAGGGGTCCGGGAATTTTCTAAAATCAATTTTTTTCGTTTTTCGCATTTTTCAGGTCGCCTGCGGCTCGTAGAGCAAAAACTGCCCGGATTTGGTATCACACCGTTTTTCGTCAGTCAGTCCGATTCTTCTGCCCATGCGCATCAGTCCGATGCCTCTGCGCATGCGCATCAGTCCGATTCTTCTGCTGCTGCGCATCAATACCACTCCTCTGCGCCTGCGCATCAGTCTGATGCCTCTGCGCGTGCACGTCAGTAGGATCCTCCTGCTCCTGCGCATCAGTTCCACTCCTCTGCGCCTGCGCATCAGTCCGATGCTTCTGCGCCTGCGCTTCAGTCCGATTCTTCTGCACATGCGCATCAGTCCGACTCCCCTGCGCCTGCGCATCAGTCCGACTCTTCTGCGCATGCGCATCAGTGCGATTTTCCTGCGACTGCGCATCAGTCGGATTCTTCTGCGCATGCGCGTCAGTCCGACCCTCCTGCTCCTGCACATCAGTCCGATTCCTCTGCGCATGCGCATCACCCCGACTCCCCTGCGCCTGCGCATCAGCCCGGCTTTTCTGCGCCTACGCGTCAGTCGGATTGTTCTGCGCATGCGCATCAGTTCGATTGCTCTCCGCCTGCACATCAGTCCAACTCCTATGGCTCCGAGAGCAAAACGGGCCCGAATTTGGGATCACACCGTTTGTCGCCTCAATCTTTGGAAATATCATAGCTAGGGCAATTTTGACGACGCCATTGGATTCGTGAGACGATTTCCGATTTTTCTTGGGGTCCGGGAATTTTCAAAAGTCGATTTTTTCGATTTTCGCGTTTTTCTCGGCTCCTGGGCCTCCTAGAGCAAAACGGGCCCGGATTTGGTCTCATACCGTTTTTCGCCCATATCTTTGGAAATATCACAGCTAGGACAATTTGGCTGGCGCCATTGGATTCGTGAGACGATTTCCGATTTTTCTAGGGGTCCGGGAATTTTCAAAAGTCGATTTTTTCGTTTTTCGCGTTTTTCTCGGCTCCTGGACCTCCTAGAGCAAAACGGGCACGGATTTGGGATCACACCGTTTGTCGCCCATATCTTTGGAAATTTCATAGCTAGAACAATTTTGCCGGCGCCATTGGATTCGTGAGACGATTTCCGATTTTGCTAGGGGTCCGGGAATTTTCTAAAATCAATTTTTTTCGTTTTTCGCATTTTTCAGGTCGCCTGCGGCTCGTAGAGCAAAAACTGCCCGGATTTGGTATCACACCGTTTTTCGTCAGTCAGTCCGATTCTTCTGCTCATGGGTATCAGTCCGATGCCTCTGCGCATGCGCATCAGTCCGATTCTTCTGCTGCTGCGCATCAATACCACTCCTCTGCGCCTGCGCATCAGTCTGATGCCTCTGCGCGTGCGCGTCAGTAGGATCCTCCTGCTCCTGCGCATCAGTTCCACTCCTCTGCGCCTGCGCATCAGTCCAATGCTTCTGCGCCTGCGCTTCAGTCCGATTCTTCTGCACATGCGCATCAGTCCGACTCCCCTGCGCCTGCGCAGCAGTCCGATTCTTCTGCGCATGAGCATCAGTCCGACTCCCCTGCGCCTGCGCATCAGTCCGACTCTTCTGCGCATGCGCATCAGCTCGATTGCTCTCCGCCTGCACAGCAGTCCAATTCCTATGGCTCCTGGAGCAAAAAGGGCCTAGATTTGGGATCACACCGTTTTTCGTCAGACAGTCCGATCCTCCTGCTCCTGCACATCAGTCCGATTGCTCTCCGCCTGCACATCAGTCCAACTCCTATGGCTCCTAGAGCAAAAAAGGCCCGGATTTGGGATCACACCGTTTTCCGTCGATATCTTTGGAAATATCATAGCTAGGACAATTTGGCTGGCGCCATTGGATTCGTGAGACGGTTTCCGATTTTTCTATGGGTCCGGGAATTTTCTAAAGTCGATTTTTTTAGTTTTTCGCGTTTTTCTCGGCTCCTGGGCCTCCTAGAGCAAAACGGGCCCTGATTTGGGATCACACCGTTTTTCGCCCATATCTTTGGAAATATCATAGCAAGGACAATTTGGCTGGTGCCATTCTATTCGTGAGACGATTTCCGATTTTTCTAGGGGTCCGGGAATTTTCTAAAGTCGATTTTTTCCTTTTACGCGTTTTTCTCGGCTCCTGGGCCACTCAGAGCTAAACGGGCCCGGATTTGGGATCACACCGTTTTTTGTCAGTCAGTCCGATTCTTCTGCCCATGCGCATCAGTCGGATGCCTCTGCGCATGCGCATCAGTCCGATGCTTCTGCGCCTGCCCATCAGTCCGATTCTTATGCGCATGCGCATCAGTCCGACGCTTCTGCACATGCGCATCAGTCCGACTCCCCTGCGCCTGCGCATCAGTCAGATTCTTCTGCGCATTCGCATCAGTCCGACTCCCCTGTACCTGCGCATCAGTCCGATTCTTCTGCGTATGCGCATCAGTCCGATTCTTCTGCGCATGCGCATCAGTGCGATTTTCCTGCGACTGCGCATCAGTCCGATTCTTCTGGGCATGCGCGTCAGTCCGACCCTCCTGCTCCTGCACATCAGTCCGATTCCTCTGCGCATGCGCATCAGTCTGACTCCCCTCCGCCAGCGCATCAGTCCGATGCCTCTGCGCATGCGCATCAGTTCGATTGCTCTCCGCCTGCACATCAGTCCAACTCCTATGGCTCCGAGAGCAAAACGGGCCCGAATGTGGGATCACACCGTTTGTCGCCTCTATCTTTGGAAATATCATAGCTAGGACAATTTGGCTGGCGCCATTGGATTCGTGAGATGATTTCCGAGTTCCTAGGGGTCCGGGAATTGTCTAAAATCAATTTTTTTCGTTTTTCGCATTTTTCAGGTCGCCTGCGGCTCGTAGAGCAAAAACTGCCCGGATTTGGTATCACACCGTTTTTCGTCAGTCAGTCCGATTCTTCTGCTCATGGGTATCAGTCCGATGCCTCTGCGCATGCGCATCAGTCCGATTCTTCTGCTGCTGCGCATCAATACCACTCCTCTGCGCCTGCGCATCAGTCTGATGCCTCTGCGCGTGCGCGTCAGTAGGATCCTCCTGCTCCTGCGCATCAGTTCCACTCCTCTGCGCCTGCGCATCAGTCCGATGCTTCTGCGCCTGCGCTTCAGTCCGATTCTTCTGCACATGCGCATCAGTCCGACTCCCCTGCGCCTGCGCAGCAGTCCGATTCTTCTGCGCATGCGCCTCAGTGCGATCCTCCTGCTCCTGTGCATCAGTCCGATTCTTTTGCGCATGAGCATCAGTCCGACTCCCCTGCGCCTGCGCGTCAGTCCGACTCTTCTGCGCATGCGCATCAGCTCGATTGCTCTCCGCCTGCACAGCAGTCCAATTCCTATGGCTCCTGGAGCAAAAAGGGCCTAGATTTGGGATCACACCGTTTTTCGTCAGACAGTCCGATCCTCCTGCTCCTGCACATCAGTCCGATTGCTCTCCGCCTGCACATCAGTCCAACTCCTATGGCTCCTAGAGCAAAAAAGGCCCGGATTTGGGATCACACCGTTTTCCGTCGATATCTTTGGAAATATCATAGCTAGGACAATTTGGCTGGCGCCATTGGATTCGTGAGTCGATTCCCGATTTTTCTACGGCTCCAGGAATTTTCTAAAGTCGATTTTTTCAGTTTTTCGCGTTTTTCTCTGCTCCTGGCCCTCCTAGAGCAAAACGGGCCCGGATTTGGGCTCGTACCGTTTTTCGCCCATATCTTTGTAAATATCATAGCTAGGACAATTTGGCTGGCGCCATTGGATTCGTGAGACGATTTCCGATTTTTCTAGGGGTCCGGGAATTTTCAAAAGTCGATTTTTTCGTTTTTCGCGTTTTTCTCGGCTCCTGGACCTCCTAGAGCAAAACGGGCACGGATTTGGGATCTCACCGTTTGTCGCCCATATCTTTGGAAATTTCATAGCTAGAACAATTTTGCCGGCGCCATTGGATTCGTGAGTCGATTCCCGATTTTTCTACGGCTCCAGGAATTTTCTAAAGTCGATTTTTTCAGTTTTTCGCGTTTTTCTCTGCTCCTGGCCCTCCTAGAGCAAAACGGGCCCGGATTTGGGCTCGTACCGTTTTTCGCCCATATCTTTGTAAATATTATAGCTAGGACAATTTGGCTGGCGCCATTGGATTCGTGAGACGATTTCCGATTTTTCTAGGGGTCCGGGAATTTTCAAAAGTCGATTTTTTCGTTTTTCGCGTTTTTCTCGGCTCCTGGACCTCCTAGAGCAAAACGGGCACGGATTTGGGATCACACCGTTTGTCGCCCATATCTTTGGAAATTTCATAGCTAGAACAATTTTGCCGGCGCCATTGGATTCGTGAGTCGATTCCCGATTTTTCTACGGCTCCAGGAATTTTTTAAAGTCGATTTTTTCAGTTTTTCGCGTTTTTCTCTGCTCCTGGCCCTCCTAGAGCAAAACGGGCCCGGATTTGGGCTCGTACCGTTTTTCGCCCATATCTTTGTAAATATCATAGCTAGGACAATTTGGCTGGCGCCATTGGATTCGTGAGACGATTTCCGATTTTTCTAGGGGTCCGGGAATTTTCAAAAGTCGATTTTTTCGTTTTTCGCGTTTTTCTCGGCTCCTGGACCTCCTAGAGCAAAACGGGCACGGATTTGGGATCACACCGTTTGTCGCCCATATCTTTGGAAATTTCATAGCTAGAACAATTTTGCCGGCGCCATTGGATTCGTGAGACGATTTCCGATTTTGCTAGGGGTCCGGGAATTTTCTAAAATCAATTTTTTTCGTTTTTCGCATTTTTCAGGTCGCCTGCGGCTCGTAGAGCAAAAACTGCCCGGATTTGGTATCACACCGTTTTTCGTCAGTCAGTCCGATTCTTCTGCTCATGGGTATCAGTCCGATGCCTCTGCGCATGCGCATCAGTCCGATTCTTCTGCTGCTGCGCATCAATACCACTCCTCTGCGCCTGCGCATCAGTCCGACGCTTCTGCACATGCGCATCAGTCCGACTCCCCTGTGCCTGCGCAGCACTCCGATTCTTCTGCTCCTGCGCATCAGTCCGATTCTTCTGCGCATGAGCATCAGTCCGACTCCCCTGCGCCTGCGCATCAGTCCGACTCTTCTGCGCATGCGCATCAGTGCGATTTTCCTGCGACTGCGCATCAGTCGGATTCTTCTGCGCATGCGCGTCAGTCCGACCCTCCTGCTCCTGCACATCAGTCCGATTCCTCTGCGCATGCGCATCAGTCCGACTCCCCTGCGCCTGCGCATCAGTCCGACTCTTCTGCGCATGCGCATCAGCTCGATTGCTCTCCGCCTGCACAGCAGTCCAATTCCTATGGCTCCTGGAGCAAAAAGGGCCTAGATTTGGGATCACACCGTTTTTCGTCAGACAGTCCGATCCTCCTGCTCCTGCACATCAGTCCGATTGCTCTCCGCCTGCACATCAGTCCAACTCCTATGGCTCCTAGAGCAAAAAAGGCCCGGATTTGGGATCACACCGTTTTCCGTCGATATCTTTGGAAATATCATAGCTAGGACAATTTGGCTGGCGCCATTGGATTCGTGAGACGATTTCCGATTTTTCTAGGGGTCCGGGAATTTTCTAAAGTCGATTTTTTCGTTTTTCGCGTTTTTCTCGGCTCCTGGGCCTCCTAGAGCCAAACGGGTCCGGATTTGGACTCAGATCGTTTTTCGTCCGTATCTTTGGAAATATCATAGCTAGGACAATTTGGCTGGCGCCATTGGATTCGTGAGACGATTTCCGAGTTTCCTACGGGTCCGGGAATTGTCTAAAATCAATTTTTTTAGTTTTTCGCGTTTTTCTCGGCTCCTGGGCCTCCTAGAGCAAAACGGGCCCGGATTCGGACTCATACCGTTTTTCGCCCATATCTTTGGAAATATCATAGATAGGACAATTTGGCTAGCGCCATTGGATTCGTGAGTCGATTTCCGATTTCTCTACGGCTCCGGGAATTTTCTAAAGTCGATTTTTTTGGTTTTTCGCGTTTTTCTCGGCTCCTGGGCCACCCAGAGCTAAACGGGCCCGGATTTGGGCTCGTAGCGTTTTTCGCCCATATCTTTGGAAATATCATAGCTAGGACAATTTGGCTGGCGCCATGGGATTCGTGAGACGATTTCCGATTTTTCTAGGGGCCCGGGAATTTTCTAAAGTCGATTTTTTTGGTTTTTCGCGTTTTTCTCGGCTCCTGGGCCTCCTAGAGCAAAACGGGCCCGGATTCGGACTCATACCGTTTTTCGCCCATTACTTTGGAAATATCATAGCTAGGACAATTTGGCTGGCGCCATTGGATTCGTGAGACGATTTCCGATTTTTCGAGGGGTCCGGGAATTTTCAAAAGTCGATTTTTTCCTTTTTCACGTTTTTCTCGGCTCCTGGACCTCCTAGAGGAAAACGGGCACGGATTTGGGATCACACCGTTTGTCGCCCATATCTTTGGAAATTTCATAGCTACAACAATTTTGCCGGCGCCATTGGATTCGTGAGACGATTTCCGATTTTGCTAGGGGTCCGGGAATTTTCTAAAATCAATTTTTTTCGTTTTCCGCATTTTTCAGGTCGCCTGCGGCTCGTAGAGCAAAAACTGCCCGGATTTGGTATCACACCGTTTTTCGTCAGTCAGTCCGATTCTTCTGCTCATGGGTATCAGTCCGACGCTTCTGCACATGCGCATCAGTCCGACTCCTCTGCGCCTGCGCATCAGTCCGATTCCTCTGCGCCTGCGCATCAGTCTGATGCCTCTGCGCGTGCGCGTCAGTAGGATCCTCCTGATCCTGCGCATCAGTTCCACTCCTCTGCGCCTGCGCATCAGTCCGATGCTTCTGCGCCTGCGCTTCAGTCCGATTCTTCTGCACATGCGCATCAGTCCGACTCCCCTGCGCCTGCGCAGCAGTCCGATTCTTCTGCGCATGCGCCTCAGTCCGATCCTCCTGCTCCTGTGCATCAGTCCGATTCTTTTGCGCATGAGCATCAGTCCGACTCCCCTGCGCCTGCGCGTCAGGCCGACTCTTCTGTGCATGCGCATCAGTTCGATTGCTCTCCGCCTGCACAGCAGTCCAATTCCTATGACTCCTGGAGCAAAAAGGGCCTAGATTTGGGATCACACCGTTTTTCGCCCAAAACTTTGGAAATATCATAGCTAGGACAATTTGGCTGGTGCCTTTCTATTCGTGAGACGATTTCCGATTTTTCTAGGGGTCAGGCAATTTTCTAAAGTCGATTTTTTCGTATTTCGCATTTTTCTCAGCTCTTGGGCCTCCCAGAGAAAAACGGGCCCGGATTTGGGATCACACGGATTTTCGCCCATATCTTTAGAAATATCATAGCAAGGACAATTTGGCTGGCCCCATTGGATTCGTGGGACGATTTCCGAGTTTCCTAGGTGTCCGGGAATTGTCTAAAATCAATTTTTTTCGTTTTTCGCATTTTTCAGGTCGCCTGCGGCTCGTAGAGCAAAAACTGCCCGGATTTGGTATCACACCGTTTTTCGTCAGTCAGTCCGATTCTTCTGCTCATGCGCATCAGTCCGATGCCTCTGCGCATGCGCATCAGTCCGATTCTTCTGCTGCTGCGCATCAATACCACTCCTCTGCGCCTGCGCATCAGTCTGATGCCTCTGCGCGTGCGCGTCAGTAGGATCCTCCTGCTCCTGCGCATCAGTTCCACTCCTCTGCGCCTGCGCATCAGTCTGATGCCTCTGCGCGTGCGCGTCAATCGGACCCTCTTGCTCATGCACATCAGTCCGATTGCTCTCCGCCTGCGCATCAGTCCGACTCCCCTTCGCCTGCGCATCAGCCCGACTCCCCTGCGCCTGCGCATCAGTCCGGCTCTTTTGCGCCTACGCGTCAGTCGGTTTCTTCTGCTCATGCGCATCAGTCCGATGCCTCTGCGCGTGCGCGTCAGTAGGATCCTCCTGCTCCTTCGCATGAGTTCCACTCCTCTGCGCCTGCGCATCAGTCCGACTCCCCTGCGCCTGCGCATCAGTCCGACGCTTCTGCGCTTGCGCATCAGTGCGATTTTCCTGCGACTGCGCATCAGTCCGATTCTTCTGCGCATGCGCGTCAGTCCGACCCTCCTGCTCCTGCACATCAGTCCGATTCCTCTGCGCATGCGCATCAGCCCGACTCCCCTGCGCCTGCGCATCAGTCCGGCTTTTCTGCGCCTACGCGTCAGTCGGATTGTTCTGCGCATGCGCATCAGTTCGATTGCTCTCCGCCTGCACATCAGTCCAACTCCTATGGCTCCGAGAGCAAAACGGGCCCGAATTTGGGATCACACCGTTTGTCGCCTCTATCTTTGGAAATATCATAGCTAGGACAATTTGGCTGGCGCCATTGGATTCGTGAGACGATTTCCGATTTTTCTACGGCTGCGGGAATTGTCTAAAGTCGATTTTTTTAGTCTTTCGCGTTTTTCTCGGCTCCTGGGCCTCCTAGAGCAAAACGGGCCCGGATTTGGACTCATACCGTTTTTCGCCCAAATTTTTGGAAATATCATAGCTAGGACAATTTGGCTAGCGCCATTGCATTCGTGAGTCGATTCCCGATTTTTCTACGGCTCCAGGAATTTTCTAAAGTCGATTTTTTTAGTTTTTCGCGTTTTTCTCTGCTCCTGGCCCTCCTAGAGCAAAACGGGCCCGGATTTGGGCTCGTACCGTTTTTCGCCCATATCTTTGTAAATATCATAGCTAGGACACTTTGGCTGGCGCCATTGGATTCGTGAGACGATTTCCGATTTTTCTTGGGGTCCGGGAATTTTCAAAAGTCGATTTTTTCGTTTTTCGCGTTTTTCTCGGCTCCTGGACCTCCTAGAGCAAAACGGGCACGGATTTGGGATCACACCGTTTGTCGCCCATATCTTTGGAAATTTCATAGCTAGAACAATTTTGCCGGCGCCATTGGATTCGTGAGACGATTTCCGATTTTGCTAGGGGTCCGGGAATTTTCTAAAATCAATTTTTTTCGTTTTTCGCATTTTTCAGGTCGCCTGCGGCTCGTAGAGCAAAAACTGCCCGGATTTGGTATCACACCGTTTTTCGTCAGTCAGTCCGATTCTTCTGCTCATGGGTATCAGTCCGATGCCTCTGCGCATGCGCATCAGTCCGATTCTTCTGCTGCTGCGCATCAATACCACTCCTCTGCGCCTGCGCATCAGTCTGATGCCTCTGCGCGTGCGCGTCAGTAGGATCCTCCTGCTCCTGCGCATCAGTTCCACTCCTCTGCGCCTGCGCATCAGTCCAATGCTTCTGCGCCTGCGCTTCAGTCCGATTCTTCTGCACATGCGCATCAGTCCGACTCCCCTGCGCCTGCGCAGCAGTCCGATTCTTCTGCGCATGAGCATCAGTCCGACTCCCCTGCGCCTGCGCATCAGTCCGACTCTTCTGCGCATGCGCATCAGCTCGATTGCTCTCCGCCTGCACAGCAGTCCAATTCCTATGGCTCCTGGAGCAAAAAGGGCCTAGATTTGGGATCACACCGTTTTTCGTCAGACAGTCCGATCCTCCTGCTCCTGCACATCAGTCCGATTGCTCTCCGCCTGCACATCAGTCCAACTCCTATGGCTCCTAGAGCAAAAAAGGCCCGGATTTGGGATCACACCGTTTTCCGTCGATATCTTTGGAAATATCATAGCTAGGACAATTTGGCTGGCGCCATTGGATTCGTGAGACGGTTTCCGATTTTTCTATGGGTCCGGGAATTTTCTAAAGTCGATTTTTTTAGTTTTTCGCGTTTTTCTCGGCTCCTGGGCCTCCTAGAGCAAAACGGGCCCTGATTTGGGATCACACCGTTTTTCGCCCATATCTTTGGAAATATCATAGCAAGGACAATTTGGCTGGTGCCATTCTATTCGTGAGACGATTTCCGATTTTTCTAGGGGTCCGGGAATTTTCTAAAGTCGATTTTTTCCTTTTACGCGTTTTTCTCGGCTCCTGGGCCACCCAGAGCTAAACGGGCCCGGATTTGGGATCACACCGTTTTTTGTCAGTCAGTCCGATTCTTCTGCCCATGCGCATCAGTCGGATGCCTCTGCGCATGCGCATCAGTCCGATGCTTCTGCGCCTGCGCATCAGTCCGATTCTTATGCGCATGCGCATCAGTCCGACGCTTCTGCACATGCGCATCAGTCCGACTCCCCTGCGCCTGCGCATCAGTCAGATTCTTCTGCGCATTCGCATCAGTCCGACTCCCCTGTACCTGCGCATCAGTCCGATTCTTCTGCGTATGCGCATCAGTCCGATTCTTCTGCGCATGCGCATCAGTGCGATTTTCCTGCGACTGCGCATCAGTCCGATTCTTCTGGGCATGCGCGTCAGTCCGACCCTCCTGCTCCTGCACATCAGTCCGATTCCTCTGCGCATGCGCATCAGTCTGACTCCCCTCCGCCAGCGCATCAGTCCGATGCCTCTGCGCATGCGCATCAGTTCGATTGCTCTCCGCCTGCACATCAGTCCAACTCCTATGGCTCCGAGAGCAAAACGGGCCCGAATGTGGGATCACACCGTTTGTCGCCTCTATCTTTGGAAATATCATAGCTAGGACAATTTGGCTGGCGCCATTGGATTCGTGAGATGATTTCCGAGTTCCTAGGGGTCCGGGAATTGTCTAAAATCAATTTTTTTCGTTTTTCGCATTTTTCAGGTCGCCTGCGGCTCGTAGAGCAAAAACTGCCCGGATTTGGTATCACACCGTTTTTCGTCAGTCAGTCCGATTCTTCTGCTCATGGGTATCAGTCCGATGCCTCTGCGCATGCGCATCAGTCCGATTCTTCTGCTGCTGCGCATCAATACCACTCCTCTGCGCCTGCGCATCAGTCTGATGCCTCTGCGCGTGCGCGTCAGTAGGATCCTCCTGCTCCTGCGCATCAGTTCCACTCCTCTGCGCCTGCGCATCAGTCCGATGCTTCTGCGCCTGCGCTTCAGTCCGATTCTTCTGCACATGCGCATCAGTCCGACTCCCCTGCGCCTGCGCAGCAGTCCGATTCTTCTGCGCATGCGCCTCAGTGCGATCCTCCTGCTCCTGTGCATCAGTCCGATTCTTTTGCGCATGAGCATCAGTCCGACTCCCCTGCGCCTGCGCGTCAGTCCGACTCTTCTGCGCATGCGCATCAGCTCGATTGCTCTCCGCCTGCACAGCAGTCCAATTCCTATGGCTCCTGGAGCAAAAAGGGCCTAGATTTGGGATCACACCGTTTTTCGTCAGACAGTCCGATCCTCCTGCTCCTGCACATCAGTCCGATTGCTCTCCGCCTGCACATCAGTCCAACTCCTATGGCTCCTAGAGCAAAAAAGGCCCGGATTTGGGATCACACCGTTTTCCGTCGATATCTTTGGAAATATCATAGCTAGGACAATTTGGCTGGCGCCATTGGATTCGTGAGACGGTTTCCGATTTTTCTAAGGGTCCGGGAATTTTCTAAAGTCGATTTTTTTAGTTTTTCGCGTTTTTCTCGGCTCCTGGGCCTCCTAGAGCAAAACGGGCCCTGATTTGGGATTACACCGTTTTTCGCCCATATCTTTGGAAATATCATAGCTAGGACAATTTGGCTGGTGCCATTCTATTCGTGAGACGATTTCCGATTTTTCTAGGGGTCCGGGAATTTTCTAAAGTCGATTTTTTTAGTTTTTCGCGTTTTTCTCGGCTCCTGGGCCTCCTAGAGCAAAACGGGCCCGGATTTGGGCTCGTACCGGTTTTCGCCCATATCTTTGTAAATATCATAGCTAGGACAATTTGGCTGGCGCCATTGGATTCGTGAGACGATTTCCGATTTTTCTACGGCTCCAGGAATTTTCTAAAGTCGATTTTTTCGTTTTTCGCGTTTTTCTCGGCTCCTGGACCTCCTAGAGCAAAACGGGCACGGATTTGGGATCACACCGTTTGTCGCCCATATCTTTGGAAATATCATAGCTAGGACAATTTTGCCGGCGCCATTGGATTCGTGAGTCGATTCCCGATTTTTCTACGGCTCCAGGAATTTTCTAAAATCAATTTTTTTCGTTTTTCGCATTTTTCAGGTCGCCTGCGGCTCGTAGAGCAAAAACTGCCCGGATTTGGTATCACACCGTTTTTCGTCAGTCAGTCCGATTCTTCTGCCCATGCGCATCAGTCCGATGCCTCTGCGCATGCGCATCAGTCCGATTCTTCTGCTGCTGCGCATCAATACCACTCCTCTGCGCCTGCGCATCAGTCTGATGCCTCTGCGCGTGCGCGTCAGTAGGATCCTCCTGCTCCTGCGCATCAGTTCCACTCCTCTGCGCCTGCGCATCAGTCCGATGCTTCTGCGCCTGCGCTTCAGTCCGATTCTTCTGCACATGCGCATCAGTCCGACTCCCCTGCGCCTGCGCATCAGTCCGACTCTTCTGCGCATGCGCATCAGTCGGATTCTTCTGCGCATGCGCGTCAGTCCGACCCTCCTGCTCCTGCACATCAGTCCGATTCCTCTGCGCATGCGCATCACCCCGACTCCCCTGCGCCTGCGCATCAGTCCGGCTTTTCTGCGCCTACGCGTCAGTCGGATTGTTCTGCGCATGCGCATCAGTTCGATTGCTCTCCGCCTGCACATCAGTCCAGCTCCTATGGCTCCGAGAGCAAAACGGGCCCGAATTTGGGATCACACCGTTTGTCGCCTCAATCTTTGGAAATATCATAGCTAGGGCAATTTTGACGACGCCATTGGATTCGTGAGACGATTTCCGATTTTTCTAGGGGTCCGGGAATTTTCAAAAGTCGATTTTTTCGTTTTTCGCGTTTTTCTCGGCTCCTGGACCTCCTAGAGCAAAACGGGCACGGATTTGGGATCACACCGTTTGTCGCCCATATCTTTGGAAATTTCATAGCTAGAACAATTTTGCCGGCGCCATTGGATTCGTGAGACGATTTCCGATTTTGCTAGGGGTCCGGGAATTTTCTAAAATCGATTTTTTTAGTTTTTCGCGTTTTTCTCGGCTCCTCGGCCTCCTAGAGCAAAACGGGCCCGGATTTGGGATCACACCGTTTTTCGTCAGTCAGTCTGATTCTTCTGCCCATGCGCATCAGTCCGATGGCTCTGCGCATGCGCATCAGTCCGATTCTTCTGCTGCTGCGCATCAATACCACTCCTCTGCGCCTGCGCATCAGTCCGATTCCTCTGCGCATGCGCATCAGTCCGATGCCTCTGCGCGTGCGCGTCAGTAGGATCCTCCTGCTCCTGCGCATCAGTTCCACTCCTCTGCGCCTGCGCATCAGTCCGATTCTTCTGCGCATGCGGATCAGTTCGAATGCTCTCCGCCTGCACATCAGTCCAACTCCTATGGCTCCGAGAGCAAAACGGGCCCGAATTTGGGATCACACCGTTTGTCGCCTCTATCTTTGGAAAAATCATAGCTAGGACAATTTTGACGGCGCCATTGGATTCGTGAGACGATTTCCGATTTCTCTAGGGGTCCGGGAATTTTCTAAAGTCGATTTTTTCGTTTTTCGCGTTTTTCTCGGCTCCTGGGCCACCCAGAGCTAAACGGGCCCGGATTTGGGCTCGTAGCGTTTTTCGCCCATATCTTTGGAAATATCATAGCTAGGACAATTTGGCTGGCGCCATGGGATTCGTGAGACTATTTCCGATTTTTCTAGGGGCCCGGGAATTTTCTAAAGTCGATTTTTGTGGTTTTTCGCGTTTTTCTCGGCTCCTGGGCCTCCTAGAGCAAAAAAGGCCCGAATTCGGACTCATACCGTTTTTCGCCCATTACTTTGGAAATATCATAGCTAGGACAATTTGGCTGGTGCCATTCTATTCGTGAGACGATTTCCGATTTTTCTAGGGGTCCGGGAATTTTCAAAAGTCGATTTTTTCGTTTTTCGCGTTTTTCTCGGCTCCTGGGCCTCCTAGAGCCAAACGGGTCCGGATTTGGACTCAGATCGTTTTTCGTCCGTATCTTTGGAAATATCATAGCTAGGACAATTTGGCTGGCGCCATTGGATTCGTGAGACGATTTCCGAGTTTCCTACGGGTCCGGGAATTGTCTAAAATCAATTTTTTTATTTTTTCGCGTTTTTCTCGGCTCCTGGGCCTCCTAGAGCAAAACGGGCCCGGATTCGGACTCATACCGTTTTTCGCCCATATCTTTGGAAATATCATAGATAGGACAATTTGGCTAGCGCCATTGGATTCGTGAGTCAATTTCCGATTTCTCTACGGCTCCGGGAATTTTCTAAAGTCGATTTTTTTGGTTTTTCACGTTTTTCTCGGCTCCTGGGCCACCCAGAGCTAAACGGGCCCGGATTTGGGCTCGTAGCGTTTTTCGCCCATATCTTTGGAAATATCATAGCTAGGACAATTTGGCTGGCGCCATGGGATTCGTGAGACGATTTCCGATTTTTCTAGGGGCCCGGGAATTTTCTAAAGTCGATTTTTTTGGTTTTTCGCGTTTTTCTCGGCTCCTGGGCCTCCTAGAGCAAAAAAGGCCCGAATTCGGACTCATACCGTTTTTCGCCCATTACTTTGGAAATATCATAGCTAGGACAATTTGGCTGGTGCCATTCTATTCGTGAGACGATTTCCGATTTTTCTAGGGGTCCGGGAATTTTCTAAAGTCGATTTTTTCCTTTTACGCGTTTTTCTCGGCTCCTGGGCCACCCAGAGCTCAACGGGCCCCGATTTGGGATCACACCGTTTTTCGTCAGTCAGTCCGATTCTTCTGCCCATGCGCATCAGTCGGATGCCTCTGCGCATGCGCATCAGTCCGATTCTTCTGTTGCTACGCATCAATACCACTCCTCTGCGCCTGCGCATCAGTCCGATTCCTCTGCGCATGCGCATCAGTATGACTCCCCTACGCCAGCGCATCAGTCCGATCCCTCTGCGCATGCGCATCAGTTCGATTGCTCTCCGCCTGCACATCAGTCCAACTCCTATGGCTCCGAGAGCAAAACGGGCCCGAATTTGGGATCACACCGTTTGTCGCCTCTATCTTTGGAAAAATCATAGCTAGGACAATTTTGACGGCGCCATTGGATTCGTGAGACGATTTCCGATTTCTCTAGGGGTCCGGGAATTTTCTAAAGTCGATTTTTTCGTTTTTCGCGTTTTTCTCGGCTCCTGGGCCACCCAGAGCTAAACGGGCCCGGATTTGGGCTCGTAGCGTTTTTCGCCCATATCTTTGGAAATATCATAGCTAGGACGATTTGGCTGGCGCCATGGGATTCGTGAGACGATTTCCGATTTTTCTAGGGGCCCGGGAATTTTCTAAAGTCGATTTTTTTGGTTTTTCGCGTTTTTCTCGGCTCCTGGGCCTCCTAGAGCAAAAAAGGCCCGAATTCGGACTCATACCGTTTTTCGCCCATTACTTTGGAAATATCATAGCTAGGACAATTTGGCTGGTGCCATTCTATTCGTGAGACGATTTCCGATTTTTCTAGGGGTCCGGGAATTTTCTAAAGTCGATTTTTTCCTTTTACGCGTTTTTCTCGGCTCCTGGGCCACCCAGAGCTAAACGGGCCCGGATTTGGGATCACACCGTTTTTTGTCAGTCAGTCCGATTCTTCTGCCCATGCGCATCAGTCGGATGCCTCTGCGCATGCGCATCAGTCCGATGCTTCTGCGCCTGCGCATCAGTCCGATTCTTATGCGCATGCGCATCAGTCCGACGCTTCTGCACATGCGCATCAGTCCGACTCCCCTGCGCCTGCGCATCAGTCAGATTCTTCTGCGCATTCGCATCAGTCCGACTCCCCTGTACCTGCGCATCAGTCCGATTCTTCTGCGTATGCGCATCAGTCCGATTCTTCTGCGCATGCGCATCAGTGCGATTTCCCTGCGACTGCGCATCAGTCCGATTCTTCTGGGCATGCGCGTCAGTCCGACCCTCCTGCTCCTGCACATCAGTCCGATTCCTCTGCGCATGCGCATCAGTCTGACTCCCCTCCGCCAGCGCATCAGTCCGATGCCTCTGCGCATGCGCATCAGTTCGATTGCTCTCCGCCTGCACATCAGTCCAACTCCTATGGCTCCGAGAGCAAAACGGGCCCGAATGTGGGATCACACCGTTTGTCGCCTCTATCTTTGGAAATATCATAGCTAGGACAATTTGGCTGGCGCCATTGGATTCGTGAGATGATTTCCGAGTTCCTAGGGGTCCGGGAATTGTCTAAAATCAATTTTTTTCGTTTTTCGCATTTTTCAGGTCGCCTGCGGCTCGTAGAGCAAAAACTGCCCGGATTTGGTATCACACCGTTTTTCGTCAGTCAGTCCGATTCTTCTGCTCATGGGTATCAGTCCGATGCCTCTGCGCATGCGCATCAGTCCGATTCTTCTGCTGCTGCGCATCAATACCACTCCTCTGCGCCTGCGCATCAGTCTGATGCCTCTGCGCGTGCGCGTCAGTAGGATCCTCCTGCTCCTGCGCATCAGTTCCACTCCTCTGCGCCTGCGCATCAGTCCGATGCTTCTGCGCCTGCGCTTCAGTCCGATTCTTCTGCACATGCGCATCAGTCCGACTCCCCTGCGCCTGCGCAGCAGTCCGATTCTTCTGCGCATGCGCCTCAGTGCGATCCTCCTGCTCCTGTGCATCAGTCCGATTCTTTTGCGCATGAGCATCAGTCCGACTCCCCTGCGCCTGCGCATCAGTCCGACTCTTCTGCGCATGCGCATCAGCTCGATTGCTCTCCGCCTGCACAGCAGTCCAATTCCTATGGCTCCTGGAGCAAAAAGGGCCTAGATTTGGGATCACACCGTTTTTCGTCAGACAGTCCGATCCTCCTGCTCCTGCACATCAGTCCGATTGCTCTCCGCCTGCACATCAGTCCAACTCCTATGGCTCCTAGAGCAAAAAAGGCCCGGATTTGGGATCACACCGTTTTCCGTCGATATCTTTGGAAATATCATAGCTAGGACAATTTGGCTGGCGCCATTGGATTCGTGAGACGGTTTCCGATTTTTCTAAGGGTCCGGGAATTTTCTAAAGTCGATTTTTTTAGTTTTTCGCGTTTTTCTCGGCTCCTGGGCCTCCTAGAGCAAAACGGGCCCTGATTTGGGATTACACCGTTTTTCGCCCATATCTTTGGAAATATCATAGCTAGGACAATTTGGCTGGTGCCATTCTATTCGTGAGACGATTTCCGATTTTTCTAGGGGTCCGGGAATTTTCTAAAATCAATTTTTTTCGTTTTTCGCATTTTTCAGGTCGCCTGCGGCTCGTAGAGCAAAAACTGCCCGGATTTGGTATCACACCGTTTTTCGTCAGTCAGTCCGATTCTTCTGCCCATGCGCATCAGTCCGATGCCTCTGCGCATGCGCATCAGTCCGATTCTTCTGCTGCTGCGCATCAATACCACTCCTCTGCGCCTGCGCATCAGTCTGATGCCTCTGCGCGTGCGCGTCAGTAGGATCCTCCTGCTCCTGCGCATCAGTTCCACTCCTCTGCGCCTGCGCATCAGTCCGATGCTTCTGCGCCTGCGCTTCAGTCCGATTCTTCTGCACATGCGCATCAGTCCGACTCCCCTGCGCCTGCGCATCAGTCCGACTCTTCTGCGCATGCGCATCAGTCGGATTCTTCTGCGCATGCGCGTCAGTCCGACCCTCCTGCTCCTGCACATCAGTCCGATTCCTCTGCGCATGCGCATCACCCCGACTCCCCTGCGCCTGCGCATCAGTCCGGCTTTTCTGCGCCTACGCGTCAGTCGGATTGTTCTGCGCATGCGCATCAGTTCGATTGCTCTCCGCCTGCACATCAGTCCAACTCCTATGGCTCCGAGAGCAAAACGGGCCCGAATTTGGGATCACACCGTTTGTCGCCTCAATCTTTGGAAATATCATAGCTAGGGCAATTTTGACGACGCCATTGGATTCGTGAGACGATTTGCGATTTTTCTTGGGGTCCGGGAATTTTCAAAAGTCGATTTTTTCGATTTTCGCGTTTTTCTCGGCTCCTGGGCCTCCTAGAGCAAAACGGGCCCGGATTTGGTCTCATACCGTTTTTCGCCCATATCTTTGGAAATATCACAGCTAGGACAATTTGGCTGGCGCCATTGGATTCGTGAGACGATTTCCGATTTTTCTAGGGGTCCGGGAATTTTCAAAAGTCGATTTTTTCGTTTTTCGCGGTTTTCTCGGCTCCTGGGCCTCCTAGAGCCAAACGGGTCCGGATTTGGACTCAGATCGTTTTTCGTCCGTATCTTTGGAAATATCATAGCTAGGACAATTTGGCTGGCGCCATTGGATTCGTGAGACGATTTCCGAGTTTCCTACGGGTCCGGGAATTGTCTAAAATCAATTTTTTTATTTTTTCGCGTTTTTCTCGGCTCCTGGGCTTCCTAGAGCAAAACGGGCCCGGATTCGGACTCATACCGTTTTTCGCCCATATCTTTGGAAATATCATAGATAGGACAATTTGGCTAGCGCCATTGGATTCGTGAGTCAATTTCCGATTTCTCTACGGCTCCGGGAATTTTCTAAAGTCGATTTTTTTGGTTTTTCACGTTTTTCTCGGCTCCTGGGCCACCCAGAGCTAAACGGGCCCGGATTTGGGCTCGTAGCGTTTTTCGCCCATATCTTTGGAAATATCATAGCTAGGACAATTTGGCTGGCGCCATGGGATTCGTGAGACGATTTCCGATTTTTCTAGGGGCCCGGGAATTTTCTAAAGTCGATTTTTTTGGTTTTTCGCGTTTTTCTCGGCTCCTGGGCCTCCTAGAGCAAAAAAGGCCCGAATTCGGACTCATACCGTTTTTCGCCCATTACTTTGGAAATATCATAGCTAGGACAATTTGGCTGGTGCCATTCTATTCGTGAGACGATTTCCGATTTTGCTAGGGGTCCGGGAATTTTCTAAAATCAATTTTTTTCGTTTTTCGCATTTTTCAGGTCGCCTGCGGCTCGTAGAGCAAAAACTGCCCGGATTTGGTATCACACCGTTTTTCGTCAGTCAGTCCGATTCTTCTGCTCATGGGTATCAGTCCGATGCCTCTGCGCATGCGCATCAGTCCGATTCTTCTGCTGCTGCGCATCAATACCACTCCTCTGCGCCTGCGCATCAGTCTGATGCCTCTGCGCGTGCGCGTCAGTAGGATCCTCCTGCTCCTGCGCATCAGTTCCACTCCTCTGCGCCTGCGCATCAGTCCAATGCTTCTGCGCCTGCGCTTCAGTCCGATTCTTCTGCTGCTGCGCATCAATACCACTCCTCTGCGCCTGCGCATCAGTCCGATTCCTCTGCGCATGCGCATCAGTCCGATGCCTCTGCGCGTGCGCGTCAGTAGGATCCTCCTGCTCCTGCGCATCAGTTCCACTCCTCTGCGCCTGCGCATCAGTCCGATTCTTCTGCGCATGCGGATCAGTTCGAATGCTCTCCGCCTGCACATCAGTCCAACTCCTATGGCTCCGAGAGCAAAACGGGCACGGATTTGGGATCACACCGTTTGTCGCCCATATCTTTGGAAATTTCATAGCTAGAACAATTTTGCCGGCGCCATTGGATTCGTGAGACGATTTCCGATTTTGCTAGGGGTCCGGGAATTTTCTAAAATCAATTTTTTTCGTTTTTCGCATTTTTCAGGTCGCCTGCGGCTCGTAGAGCAAAAACTGCCCGGATTTGGTATCACACCGTTTTTCGTCAGTCAGTCCGATTCTTCTGCTCATGGGTATCAGTCCGATGCCTCTGCGCATGCGCATCAGTCCGATTCTTCTGCTGCTGCGCATCAATACCACTCCTCTGCGCCTGCGCATCAGTCTGATGCCTCTGCGCGTGCGCGTCAGTAGGATCCTCCTGCTCCTGCGCATCAGTTCCACTCCTCTGCGCCTGCGCATCAGTCCAATGCTTCTGCGCCTGCGCTTCAGTCCGATTCTTCTGCACATGCGGATCAGTTCGATTGCTCTCCGCCTGCACATCAGTCCAACTCCTATGGCTCCGAGAGCAAAACGGGCCCGAATTTGGGATCACACCGTTTGTCGCCCATATCTTTGGAAATATCATAGCTAGGACAATTTGGCTGGCGCCATGGGATTCGTGAGACGATTTCCGATTTTTCTAGGGGCCCGGCAATTTTCTAAAGTCGATTTTTTTGGTTTTTCGCGTTTTTCTCGGCTCCTGGGCCTCCTAGAGCAAAAAAGGCCCGAATTCGGACTCATACCGTTTTTCGCCCATTACTTTGGAAATATCATAGCTAGGACAATTTGGCTGGTGCCATTCTATTCGTGAGACGATTTCCGATTTTTCTAGGGGTCCGGGAATTTTCTAAAATCGATTTTTTTAGTTTTTCGCGTTTTTCTCGGCTCCTCGGCCTCCTAGAGCAAAACGGGCCCGGATTTGGGATCACACCGTTTTTCGTCAGTCAGTCTGATTCTTCTGCCCATGCGCATCAGTCCGATGGCTCTGCGCATGCGCATCAGTCCGATTCTTCTGCTGCTGCGCATCAATACCACTCCTCTGCGCCTGCGCATCAGTCCGATTCCTCTGCGCATGCGCATCAGTCCGATGCCTCTGCGCGTGCGCGTCAGTAGGATCCTCCTGCTCCTGCGCATCAGTTCCACTCCTCTGCGCCTGCGCATCAGTCCGATTCTTCTGCGCATGCGGATCAGTTCGAATGCTCTCCGCCTGCACATCAGTCCAACTCCTATGGCTCCGAGAGCAAAACGGGCCCGAATTTGGGATCACACCGTTTGTCGCCTCTATCTTTGGAAAAATCATAGCTAGGACAATTTTGACGGCGCCATTGGATTCGTGAGACGATTTCCGATTTCTCTAGGGGTCCGGGAATTTTCTAAAGTCGATTTTTTCGTTTTTCGCGTTTTTCTCGGCTCCTGGGCCACCCAGAGCTAAACGGGCCCGGATTTGGGCTCGTAGCGTTTTTCGCCCATATCTTTGGAAATATCATAGCTAGGACAATTTGGCTGGCGCCATGGGATTCGCGAGACGATTTCCGATTTTTCTAGGGGCCCGGGAATTTTCTAAAGTCGATTTTTTTAGTTTTTCGCGTTTTTCTCGGCTCCTGGGCCTCCTAGAGCAAAAAAGGCCCGAATTCGGACTCGTACCGTTTTTCGCCCATTACTTTGGAAATATCATAGCTAGGACAATTTGGCTGGTGCCATTCTATTCGTGAGACGATTTCCGATTTTTCTAGGGGTCCGGGAATTTTCAAAAGTCGATTTTTTCGTTTTTCGCGTTTTTCTCGGCTCCTGGACCTCCTAGAGGAAAACCCGCACGGATTTGGGATCACACCGTTTGTCGCCCATATCTTTGGAAATTTCATAGCTAGAACAATTTTGCCGGCTCCATTGGATTCGTGAGACGATTTCCGAGTTTGCTAGGGGTCCGGGAATTTTCTAAAATCAATTTTCTTCGTTTTTCGCATTTTTCAGGTCGCCTGCGGCTCGTAGAGCAAAAACTGCCCGGATTTGGTATCACACCGTTTTTCGTCAGTCAGTCCGATTCTTCTGCTCATGGGTATCAGTCCGATGCCTCTGCGCATGCGCATCAGTCCGATTCTTCTGCTGCTGCGCATCAATACCACTCCTCTGCGCCTGCGCATCAGTCCGATTCCTCTGCGCATGCGCATCAGTCCGATGCCTCTGCGCGTGCGCGTCAGTAGGATCCTCCTGCTCCTGCGCAACAGTTCCACTCCTCTGCGCCTGCGCATCAGTCCGATTCTTCTGCGCATGCGCATCAGTTCGATTGCTCTCCGCCTGCACATCAGTCCAACTCCTATGGCTCCGAGAGCAAAACGGGCCCGAATTTGGGATCACACCGTTTGTCGCCTCTATCTTTGGAAATATCATAGCTAGGACAATTTTGACGGCGCCATTGGATTCGTGAGACGATTTCCGATTTTTCTAGGGGTCCGGGAATTTTCTAAAGTCGATTTTTTCGTTTTTCGCGTTTTTCTCGGCTCCTGGGCCTCCTAGAGCCAAACGGGTCCGGATTTGGACTCAGATCGTTTTTCGTCCGTATCTTTGGAAATATCATAGCTAGGACAATTTGGCTGGCGCCATTGGATTCGTGAGACGATTTCCGAGTTTCCTACGGGTCCGGGAATTGTCTAAAATCAATTTTTTTAGTTTTTCGCGTTTTTCTCGGCTCCTGGGCCACCCAGAGCTAAACCGGCCCGGATTTGGGATCACACCGTTTTTCGCCAGTCAGTCCGATTCTTCTGCCCATGCGCATCAGTCCGATGCCTCTGCGCATGCGCATCAGTTCGATTCTTCTGCTGCTACGCATCAATACCACTCCTCTGCGCCTGCGCATGCGCATCAGTCTGACTCCCCTACGCCAGCGCATCAGTCCGATGCCTCTGCGCGTGCGCGTCAGTAGGATCCTCCTGCTCCTGCGCATGAGTTCCACTCCTCTGCGCCTGCGCATGAGTTCCACTCCTCTGCGCCTGCGCATCAGTCCGATGCTTCTGCGCCTGCGCATCAGTCCGATTCTTATGCGCATGCGCATCAGTCCGACGCTTCTGCACATGCGCATCAGTCCGACTCCCCTGCGCCTGCGCATCAGTCAGATTCTTCTGCGCATGCGCATCAGTCCGACTCCCCTGCGCCTGCGCATCAGTCCGACTCCCCTGTACCTGCGCATCAGTCCGATTCTTCTGCGTATGCGCATCAGTCCGATTCTTCTGCGCATGCGCATCAGTGCGATTTTCCTGCGACTGCGCATCAGTCCGATTCTTCTGGGCATGCGCGTCAGTCCGACCCTCCTGCTCCTGCACATCAGTCCGATTCCTCTGCGCATGCGCATCAGTCTGACTCCCCTCCGCCAGCGCATCAGTCCGATGCCCCTGCGCATGCGCATCAGTTCGATTGCTCTCCGCCTGCACATCAGTCCAACTCCTATGGCTCCGAGAGCAAAACGGGCCCGAATGTGGGATCACACCGTTTGTCGCCTCTATCTTTGGAAATATCATAGCTAGGACAATTTGGCTGGCGCCATTGGATTCGTGAGATGATTTCCGAGTTCCTAGGGGTCCGGGAATTGTCTAAAGTCGATTTTTTCGTTTTTCGCGTTTTTCTCGGCTCCTGGGCCTCCTAGAGCCAAACGGGTCCGGATTTGGACTCAGATCGTTTTTCGTCCGTATCTTTGGAAATATCATAGCTAGGACAATTTGGCTGGCGCCATTGGATTCGGGAGACGATTTCCGAGTTTCCTACGGGTCCGGGAATTGTCTAAAATCAATTTTTTTATTTTTTCGCGTTTTTCTCGGCTCCTGGGCCTCCTAGAGCAAAACGGGCCCGGATTCGGACTCATACCGTTTTTCGCCCATATCTTTGGAAATATCATAGATAGGACAATTTGGCTAGCGCCATTGGATTCGTGAGTCAATTTCCGATTTCTCTACGGCTCCGGGAATTTTCTAAAGTCGATTTTTTTGGTTTTTCGCGTTTTTCTCGGCTCCTGGGCCTCCTAGAGCAAAACGGGCCCGGATTTGGGCTCGTAGCGTTTTTCGCCCATATCTTTGGAAATATCATAGCTAGGACAATTTGGCTGGCGCCATGGGATTCGTGAGACGATTTCCGATTTTTCTAGGGGCCCGGGAATTTTCTAAAGTCGATTTTTTTGGTTTTTCGCGTTTTTCTCGGCTCCTGGGCCTCCTAGAGCAAAAAAGGCCCGAATTCGGACTCATACCGTTTTTCGCCCATTACTTTGGAAATATCATAGCTAGGACAATTTGGCTGGTGCCATTCTATTCGTGAGACGATTTCCGATTTTTCTAGGGGTCCGGGAATTTTCTAAAGTCGATTTTTTCCTTTTACGCGTTTTTCTCGGCTCCTGGGCCACCCAGAGCTAAACGGGCCCGGATTTGGGATCACACCGTTTTTTGTCAGTCAGTCCGATTCTTCTGCCCATGCGCATCAGTCGGATGCCTCTGCGCATGCGCATCAGTCCGATGCTTCTGCGCCTGCGCATCAGTCCGATTCTTATGCGCATGCGCATCAGTCCGACGCTTCTGCACATGCGCATCAGTCCGACTCCCCTGCGCCTGCGCATCAGTCAGATTCTTCTGCGCATTCGCATCAGTCCGACTCCCCTGCGCCTGCGCATCAGTCCGACTCCCCTGTACCTGCGCATCAGTCCGATTCTTCTGCGTATGCGCATCAGTCCGATTCTTCTGCGCATGCGCATCAGTCCGATTCTTCTGCGTATGCGCATCAGTCCGATTCTTCTGCGCCTGCGCAGCAGTCCGATTCTTCTGCGCATGCGCCTCAGTGCGATCCTCCTGCTCCTGTGCATCAGTCCGATTCTTTTGCGCATGAGCATCAGTCCGACTCCCCTGCGCCTGCGCATCAGTCCGACTCTTCTGCGCATGCGCATCAGCTCGATTGCTCTCCGCCTGCACAGCAGTCCAATTCCTATGGCTCCTGGAGCAAAAAGGGCCTAGATTTGGTATCACACCGTTTTTCGTCAGTCAGTCCGATTCTTCTGCTCATGCGCATCAGTCCGATGCCTCTGCGCGTGCGCGTCAGTAGGATCCTCCTGCTCCTGCGCATCAGTTCCACTCCTCTGCGCCTGCGCATCAGTCCGATTCTTCTGCGCATGCGCATCAGTTCGATTGCTCTCCGCCTGCACATCAGTCCAACTCCTATGGCTCCGAGAGCAAAACGGGCCCGAATGTGGGATCACACCGTTTGTCGCCTCTATCTTTGGAAATATCATAGCTAGGACAATTTGGCTGGCGCCATTGGATTCGTGAGATGATTTCCGAGTTCCTAGGGGTCCGGGAATTGTCTAAAGTCGATTTTTTTTAGTCTTTCGCGTTTTTCTCGGCTTCTGGGCCTCCTAGAGCTAAACGGGCCCGGATTTGGGCTCGTACCGTTTTTCGCCCATATCTTTGGAAATATCATAGCTAGGACAATTTGGTTGGCGCCATTGGATTCGTGAGACGATTTCCGATTTTTCTAGGGGTCCGGGAATTTTCTAAAATCGATTTTTTTAGTTTTTCGCGTTTTTCTCGGCTCCTCGGCCTCCTAGAGCAAAACGGGCCCGGATTTGGGATCACACCGTTTTTCGTCAGTCAGTCTGATTTTTCTGCCCATGCGCATCAGTCCGATGGCTCTGCGCATGCGCATCAGTCCGATTCTTCTGCTGCTGCGCATCAATACCAGTCCTCTGCGCCTGCGCATCAGTCCGATTCCTCTGCGCATGCGCATCAGTCCGATGCCTCTGCGCGTGCGCGTCAGTAGGATCCTCCTGCTCCTGCGCATCAGTTCCACTCCTCTGCGCCTGCGCATCAGTCCGATTCTTCTGCGCATGCGGATCAGTTCGATTGCTCTCCGCCTGCACATCAGTCCAACTCCTATGGCTCCGAGAGCAAAACGGGCCCGAATTTGGGATCACACCGTTTGTCGCCTCTATCTTTGGAAATATCATAGCTAGGACAATTTGGCTGGCGCCATTGGATTCGGGAGACGATTTCCGAGTTTCCTACGGGTCCGGGAATTGTCTAAAATCAATTTTTTTATTTTTTCGCGTTTTTCTCGGCTCCTGGGCCTCCTAGAGCAAAACGGGCCCGGATTCGGACTCATACCGTTTTTCGCCCATATCTTTGGAAATATCATAGATAGGACAATTTGGCTAGCGCCATTGGATTCGTGAGTCAATTTCCGATTTCTCTACGGCTCCGGGAATTTTCTAAAGTCGATTTTTTTGGTTTTTCGCGTTTTTCTCGGCTCCTGGGCCTCCTAGAGCAAAACGGGCCCGGATTTGGGCTCGTAGCGTTTTTGGCCCATATCTTTGGAAATATCATAGCTAGGACAATTTGGCTGGCGCCATGGGATTCGTGAGACGATTTCCGATTTTTCTAGGGGCCCGGGAATTTTCTAAAGTCGATTTTTTTGGTTTTTCGCGTTTTTCTCGGCTCCTGGGCCTCCTAGAGCAAAAAAGGCCCGAATTCGGACTCATACCGTTTTTCGCCCATTACTTTGGAAATATCATAGCTAGGACAATTTGGCTGGTGCCATTCTATTCGTGAGACGATTTCCGATTTTTCTAGGGGTCCGGGAATTTTCTAAAGTCGATTTTTTCCTTTTACGCGTTTTTCTCGGCTCCTGGGCCACCCAGAGCTAAACGGGCCCGGATTTGGGATCACACCGTTTTTTGTCAGTCAGTCCGATTCTTCTGCCCATGCGCATCAGTCGGATGCCTCTGCGCATGCGCATCAGTCCGATGCTTCTGCGCCTGCACATCAGTCCGATTCTTATGCGCATGCGCATCAGTCCGACGCTTCTGCACATGCGCATCAGTCCGACTCCCCTGCGCCTGCGCATCAGTCAGATTCTTCTGCGCATTCGCATCAGTCCGACTCCCCTGCGCCTGCGCATCAGTCCGACTCCCCTGTACCTGCGCATCAGTCCGATTCTTCTGCGTATGCGCATCAGTCCGATTCTTCTGCGCATGCGCATCAGTCCGATTCTTCTGCGTATGCGCATCAGTCCGATTCTTCTGCGCCTGCGCAGCAGTCCGATTCTTCTGCGCATGCGCCTCAGTGCGATCCTCCTGCTCCTGTGCATCAGTCCGATTTTTTTGCGCATGAGCATCAGTCCGACTCCCCTGCGCCTGCGCATCAGTCCGACTCTTCTGCGCATGCGCATCAGCTCGATTGCTCTCCGCCTGCACAGCAGTCCAATTCCTATGGCTCCTGGAGCAAAAAGGGCCTAGATTTGGGATCACACCGTTTTTCGTCAGACAGTCCGATCCTCCTGCTCCTGCACATCAGTCCGATTGCTCTCCGCCTGCACATCAGTCCAACTCCTATGGCTCCTAGAGCAAAAAAGGCCCGGATTTGGGATCACACCGTTTTCCGTCGATATCTTTGGAAATATCATAGCAAGGACAATTTGGCTGGCGCCATTGGATTCGTGAGACGGTTTCCGATTTTTCTAAGGGTCCGGGAATTTTCTAAAGTCGATTTTTTTAGTTTTTCGCGTTTTTCTCGGCTCCTGGGCCTCCTAGAGCAAAACGGGCCCTGATTTGGGATTACACCGTTTTTCGCCCATATCTTTGGAAATATCATAGCTAGGACAATTTGGCTGGTGCCATTCTATTCGTGAGACGATTTCCGATTTTTCTAGGGGTCCGGGAATTTTCTAAAGTCGATTTTTTTAGTTTTTCGCGTTTTTCTCGGCTCCTGGGCCTCCTAGAGCAAAACGGGCCCGGATTTGGGCTCGTACCGGTTTTCGCCCATATCTTTGTAAATATCATAGCTAGGACAATTTGGCTGGCGCCATTGGATTCGTGAGACGATTTCCGATTTTTCTACGGCTCCAGGAATTTTCTAAAGTCGATTTTTTTAGTTTTTCGCGTTTTTCTCTGCTCCGGCCCTCCTAGAGCAAAACGGGCCCGGATTTGGGCTCGTACCGGTTTTCGCCCATATCTTTGTAAATATCATAGCTAGGACAATTTGGCTGGCGCCATTGGATTCGTGAGACGATTTCCGATTTTTCTAGGGGTCCGGGAATTTTCAAAAGTCGATTTTTTCGTTTTTCGCGTTTTTCTCGGCTCCTGGACCTCCTAGAGCAAAACGGGCACGGATTTGGGATCACAACGTTTGTCGCCCATATCTTTGGAAATTTCATAGCTAGAACAATTTTGCCGGCGCCATTGGATTCGTGAGACGATTTCCGATTTTGCTAGGGGTCCGGGAATTTTCTAAAATCAATTTTTTTCGTTTTTCGCATTTTTCAGGTCGCCTGCGGCTCGTAGAGCAAAAACTGCCCGGATTTGGGATCACACCGTTTTTCGTCAGTCAGTCCGATTCTTCTGCTCATGGGTATCAGTCCGATGCCTCTGCGCATGCGCATCAGTCCGATTCTTCTGTTGCTGCGCATCAATACCACTCCTCTGCGCCTGCGCATCAGTCTGATGCCTCTGCGCGTGCGCGTCAGTAGGATCCTCCTGCTCCTGCGCATCAGTTCCACTCCTCTGCGCCTGCGCATCAGTCCAATGCTTCTGCGCCTGCTCTTCAGTCCGATTCTTCTGCACATGCGCATCAGTCCGACTCCCCTGCGCCTGCGCAGCAGTCCGATTCTTCTGCGCATGAGCATCAGTCCGACTCCCCTGCGCCTGCGCATCAGTCCGACTCTTCTGCGCATGCGCATCAGCTCGATTGCTCTCCGCCTGCACAGCAGTCCAATTCCTATGGCTCCTGGAGCAAAAAAGGCCCGGATTTGGGATCACACCGTTTTCCGTCGATATCTTTGGAAATATCATAGCTAGGACAATTTGGCTGGCGCCATTGGATTCGTGAGACGGTTTCCGATTTTTCTATGGGTCCGGGAATTTTCTAAAGTCGATTTTTTTAGTTTTTCGCGTTTTTCTCGGCTCCTGGGCCTCCTAGAGCAAAACGGGCCCTGATTTGGGATCACACCGTTTTTCGCCCATATCTTTGGAAATATCATAGCAAGGACGATTTGGCTGGTGCCATTCTATTCGTGAGACGATTTCCGATTTTTCTAGGGGTCCGGGAATTTTCTAAAGTCGATTTTTTTGCTTTTTCGCGTTTTTCTCGGCTCCTGGGCCACCCAGAGCTAAACGGGCCCGGATTTGGGCTCGTAGCGTTTTTCGCCCATATCTTTGGAAATATCATAGCTAGGACAATTTGGCTGGCGCCATGGGATTCGTGAGACGATTTCCGATCTTTCTAGGGGCCCGGGAATTTTCTAAAGTCGATTTTTTTTTTTTCGCGTTTTTCTCGGCTCCTGGGCCTCCTAGAGCAAAACGGGCCCGGATTTGGGCTCGTAGCGTTTTTCGCCCATATCTTTGGAAATATCATAGCTAGGACAATTTGGCTGGCGCCATGGGATTCGTGAGACGATTTCCGATCTTTCTAGGGGCCCGGGAATTTTCTAAAGTCGATTTTTTTTTTTTCGCGTTTTTCTCGGCTCCTGGGCCTCCTAGAGCAAAACGGGCCCGGATTTGGGCTCGTAGCGTTTTTCACCCATATCTTTGGAAATATCATAGCTAGGACAATTTGGCTGGCGCCATGGGATTCGTGAGACGATTTCCGATTTTTCTAGGGGCCCGGGAATTTTCTAAAGTCGATTTTTTTGGTTTTTCGCGTTTTTCTCGGCTCCTGGGCCTCCTAGAGCAAAAAAGGCCCGAATTCGGACTCATACCGTTTTTCGCCCATTACTTTGGAAATATCATAGCTAGGACAATTTGGCTGGTGCCATGCTATTCGTGAGACGATTTCCGATTTTTCTAGGGGTCCGGGAATTTTCTAAAGTCGATTTTTTTAGTTTTTCGCGTTTTTCTCGGCTCCTGGGCCTCCTAGAGCAAAACGGGCCCGGATTTGGGCTCGTACCGGTTTTCGCCCATATCTTTGTAAATATCATAGCTAGGACAATTTGGCTGGCGCCATTGGATTCGTGAGACGATTTCCGATTTTTCTACGGCTCCAGGAATTTTCTAAAGTCGATTTTTTTAGTTTTTCGCGTTTTTCTCTGCTCCGGCCCTCCTAGAGCAAAACGGGCCCGGATTTGGGCTCGTACCGGTTTTCGCCCATATCTTTGTAAATATCATAGCTAGGACAATTTGGCTGGCGCCATTGGATTCGTGAGACGATTTCCGATTTTTCTAGGGGTCCGGGAATTTTCAAAAGTCGATTTTTTCCTTTTACGCGTTTTTCTCGGCTCCTGGGCCACCCAGAGCTAAACCGGCCCGGATTTGGGATCACACCGTTTTTCGTCAGTCAGTCCCATTCTTCTGCCCATGCGCATCAGTCCGATGCCTCTGCGCATGCGCATCAGTTCGATTCTTCTGCTGCTACGCATCAATACCACTCCTCTGCGCCTGCGCATGCGCATCAGTCTGACTCCCCTACGCCAGCGCATCAGTCCGATGCCTTTGCGCGTGCGCGTCAGTAGGATCCTCCTGCTCCTGCGCATGAGTTCCACTCCTCTGCGCCTGCGCATCAGTCCGATGCTTCTGCGCCTGCGCATCAGTCCGATTGCTCTCCGCCTGCACATCAGTCCAACTCCTATGGCTCCGAGAGCAAAACGGGCCCGAATGTGGGATCACACCGTTTGTCGCCTCTATCTTTGGAAATATCATAGCTAGGACAATTTGGCTGGCGCCATTGGATTCGTGAGATGATTTCCGTGTTCCTAGGGGTCCGGGAATTGTCTAAAGTCGATTTTTTTAGTCTTTCGCGTTTTTCTCGGCTTCTGGGCCTCCTAGAGCTAAACGGGCCCGGATTTGGGCTCGTACCGTTTTTCGACCATATCTTTGGAAATTTCATAGCTAGAACAATTTTGCCGGCGCCATTGGATTCGTGAGACGATTTCCGATTTTTCTAGGGGTCCGGGAATTTTCTAAAGTCGATTTTTTTAGTTTTTCGCGTTTTTCTCGGCTCCTCGGCCTTCTAGAGCAAAACGGGCCCGGATTTGGACTCATACCGTTTTTCGCCCAAATTTTTGGAAATATCATAGCTAGGACAATTTGGCTAGCGCCATTGCATTCGTGAGTCGATTCCCGATTTTTCTACGGCTCCAGGAATTTTCTAAAGTCGATTTTTTTAGTTTTTCGCGTTTTTCTCTGCTCCTGGCCCTCCTAGAGCAAAACGGGCCCGGATTTGGGCTCGTACCGTTTTTCGCCCATATCTTTGTAAATATCATAGCTAGGACAATTTGGCTGGCGCCATTGGATTCGTGAGACGATTTCCGATTTTTCTAGGGGTCCGGGAATTTTCAAAAGTCGATTTTTTCGTTTTTCGCGTTTTTCTCGGCTCCTGGACCTCCAGAGCAAAACGGGCACGGATTGGGGATCACACCGTTTGTCGCCCATATCTTTGGAAATATCACAGCTAGGACCATTTGGCTCGCGCCATTGGATTCGTGAGTCGATTTCCGATTTTTCTACGGCTCCGGGAATTTTCTAAAGTCGATTTTTTTAGTTTTTCGCGTTTTTCTCTGCTCCTGGCCCTCCTAGAGCAAAACGGGCCCGGATTTGGTCTCATGACGTTTTTCGCCCATATCTTTGGAAATATCACAGCTAGTACAATTTGGCTGGCGCCATTGGATTCGTGAGACGATTTCCGATTTTTCTAGGGGTCCGGGAATTTTCAAAAGTCGATTTTTTTCGTTTTTCGCATTTTTCAGGTCGCCTGCGGCTCGTAGAGAAAAAACTGCCCGGATTTGGTATCACACCGTTTTTCGTCAGTCAGTCCGATTCTTCTGCTCATGCGCATCAGTCCGATGCCTCTGCGCATGCGCATCAGTCCGATTCTTCTGCTGCTGCGCATCAATACCACTCCTCTGCGCCTGCGCATCAGTCTGATGCCTCTGCGCGTGCGCGTCAGTAGGATCCTCCTGCTCCTGCGCATCAGTTCCACTCCTCTGCGCCTGCGCATCAGTCTGATGCCTCTGCGCGTGCGCGTCAATCGGACCCTCTTGCTCATGCACATCAGTCCGATTGCTCTCCGCCTGCGCATCAGTCCGACTCCCCTTCGCCTGCGCATCAGCCCGACTCCCCTGCGCCTGCGCATCAGTCCGGCTCTTTTGCGCCTACGCGTCAGTCGGTTTCTTCTGCTCATCCGCATCAGTCCGATGCCTCTGCGCGTGCGCGTCAGTAGGATCCTCCTGCTCCTTCGCATGAGTTCCACTCCTCTGCGCCTGCGCATCAGTCCGACTCCCCTGCGCCTGCGCATCAGTCCGACTCTTCTGCGCATGCGCATCAGCTCGATTGCTCTCCGCCTGCACATCAGTCCAACTCCTATGGCTCCTAGAGCAAAAAAGGCCCGGATTTGGGATCACACCGTTTTCCGTCGATATCTTTGGAAATATCATAGCTAGGACAATTTGGCTGGCGCCATTGGATTCGTGAGACGGTTTCCGATTTTTCTATGGGTCCGGGAATTTTCTAAAGTCGATTTTTTTAGTTTTTCGCGTTTTTCTCGGCTCCTGGGCCTCCTAGAGCAAAACGGGCCCTGATTTGGGATCACACCGTTTTTCGCCCATATCTTTGGAAATATCATAGCAAGGACAATTTGGCTGGTGCCATTCTATTCGTGAGACGATTTCCGATTTTTCTAGGGGTCCGGGAATTTTCTAAAGTCGATTTTTTTAGTTTTTCGCGTTTTTCTCGGCTCCTGGGCCTCCTAGAGCAAAACGGGCCCGGATTTGGACTCATACCGTTTTTCGCCCATATCTTTGGAAATATCACAGCTAGGACCATTTGGCTAGCGCCATTGGATTCGTGAGTCGATTTCCGATTTTTCTACGGCTCCGGGAATTTTCTAAAGTCGATTTTTTTGGTATTTCGCGTTTTTCTCGGCTCCTGGGCCTCCTAGAGCTAAACGGGCCCGGATTTGGGCTCGTACCGTTTTTCGCCCATATCTTTGGAAATATCATAGCTAGGACAATTTGGCTGGCGCCATTGGATTCGTGAGACGATTTCCGATTTTTGTAGGGGTCCGGGAATTTTCTAAAATCGATTTTTTTAGTTTTTCGCGTTTTTCTCGGCTCCTGGGCCTCCTAGAGCAAAACGGGCCCGGATTTGGACTCATACCGTTTTTCGCCCAAATTTTTGGAAATATCATAGCTAGGACAATTTGGCTAGCGCCATTGGATTCGTGAGTCGATTTCCGATTTTTCTACGGCTCCGGGAATTTTCTAAAGTCGATTTTTTTGGTTTTTCGCGTTTTTCTCGGCTCCTGGGCCTCCTAGAGCTAAACGGGCCCGGATTTGGGCTCGTACCGTTTTTCGCCCATATCTTTGGAAATATCATAGCTAGAACAATTTTGCCGGCGCCATTGGATTCGTGAGACGATTTCCGATTTTGCTAGGGGTCCGGGAATTTTCTAAAATCAATTTTTTTCGTTTTTCGCATTTTTCAGGTCGCCTGCGGCTCGTAGAGCAACAACTGCCCGGATTTGGTATCACACCGTATTTCGTCAGTCAGTCCGATTCTTCTGCCCATGCGCATCAGTCCGATGCCTCTGCGCATGCGCATCAGTCCGATTCTTCTGCTGCTGCGCATCAATACCACTCCTCTGCGCCTGCGCATCAGTCTGATGCCTCTGCGCGTGCGCGTCAGTAGGATCCTCCTGCTCCTGCGCATCAGTTCCACTCCTCTGCGCCTGCGCATCAGTCCGATGCTTCTGCGCCTGCGCTTCAGTCCGATTCTTCTGCACATGCGCATCAGTCCGACTCCCCTGCGCCTGCGCATCAGTCCGACTCTTCTGCGCATGCGCATCAGTGCGATTTTCCTGCGACTGCGCATCAGTCGGATTCTTCTGCGCATGCGCGTCAGTCCGACCCTCCTGCTCCTGCACATCAGTCCGATTCCTCTGCGCATGCGCATCACCCCGACTCCCCTGCGCCTGCGCATCAGTCCGGCTTTTCTGCGCCTACGCGTCAGTCGGATTGTTCTGCGCATGCGCATCAGTTCGATTGCTCTCCGCCTGCACATCAGTCCAACTCCTATGGCTCCGAGAGCAAAACGGGCCCGAATTTGGGATCACACCGTTTGTCGCCTCAATCTTTTGAAATATCATAGCTAGGGCAATTTTGACGACGCCATTGGATTCGTGAGACGATTTCCGATTTTTCTTGGGGTCCGGGAATTTTCAAAAGTCGATTTTTTCGATTTTCGCGTTTTTCTCGGCTCCTGGGCCTCCTAGAGCAAAACGGGCCCGGATTTGGTCTCATACCGTTTTTCGCCCATATCTTTGGAAATATCACAGCTAGGACAATTTGGCTGGCACCATTGGATTCGTGAGACGATTTCCGATTTTTCTAGGGGTCCGGGAATTTTCAAAAGTCGATTTTTTCGTTTTTCGCGTTTTTCTCGGCTCCTGGGCCACCCAGAGCTAAACGGGCCCGGATTTGGGCTCGTAGCGTTTTTCGCCCATATCTTTGGAAATATCATAGCTAGGACGATTTGGCTGGCGCCATGGGATTCGTGAGACGATTTCCGATTTTTCTAGGGGCCCGGGAATTTTCTAAAGTCGATTTTTTTGGTTTTTCGCGTTTTTCTCGGCTCCTGGGCCTCCTAGAGCAAAAAAGGCCCGAATTCGGACTCATACCGTTTTTCGCCCATTACTTTGGAAATATCATAGCTAGGACAATTTGGCTGGTGCCATTCTATTCGTGAGACGATTTCCGATTTTTCTAGGGGTCCGGGAATTTTCTAAAGTCGATTTTTTCCTTTTACGCGTTTTTCTCGGCTCCTGGGCCACCCAGAGCTAAACGGGCCCGGATTTGGGATCACACCGTTTTTTGTCAGTCAGTCCGATTCTTCTGCCCATGCGCATCAGTCGGATGCCTCTGCGCATGCGCATCAGTCCGATGCTTCTGCGCCTGCGCATCAGTCCGATTCTTATGCGCATGCGCATCAGTCCGACGCTTCTGCACATGCGCATCAGTCCGACTCCCCTGCGCCTGCGCATCAGTCAGATTCTTCTGCGCATTCGCATCAGTCCGACTCCCCTGTACCTGCGCATCAGTCCGATTCTTCTGCGTATGCGCATCAGTCCGATTCTTCTGCGCATGCGCATCAGTGCGATTTCCCTGCGACTGCGCATCAGTCCGATTCTTCTGGGCATGCGCGTCAGTCCGACCCTCCTGCTCCTGCACATCAGTCCGATTCCTCTGCGCATGCGCATCAGTCTGACTCCCCTCCGCCAGCGCATCAGTCCGATGCCTCTGCGCATGCGCATCAGTTCGATTGCTCTCCGCCTGCACATCAGTCCAACTCCTATGGCTCCGAGAGCAAAACGGGCCCGAATGTGGGATCACACCGTTTGTCGCCTCTATCTTTGGAAATATCATAGCTAGGACAATTTGGCTGGCGCCATTGGATTCGTGAGATGATTTCCGAGTTCCTAGGGGTCCGGGAATTGTCTAAAATCAATTTTTTTCGTTTTTCGCATTTTTCAGGTCGCCTGCGGCTCGTAGAGCAAAAACTGCCCGGATTTGGTATCACACCGTTTTTCGTCAGTCAGTCCGATTCTTCTGCTCATGGGTATCAGTCCGATGCCTCTGCGCATGCGCATCAGTCCGATTCTTCTGCTGCTGCGCATCAATACCACTCCTCTGCGCCTGCGCATCAGTCTGATGCCTCTGCGCGTGCGCGTCAGTAGGATCCTCCTGCTCCTGCGCATCAGTTCCACTCCTCTGCGCCTGCGCATCAGTCCGATGCTTCTGCGCCTGCGCTTCAGTCCGATTCTTCTGCACATGCGCATCAGTCCGACTCCCCTGCGCCTGCGCAGCAGTCCGATTCTTCTGCGCATGCGCCTCAGTGCGATCCTCCTGCTCCTGTGCATCAGTCCGATTCTTTTGCGCATGAGCATCAGTCCGACTCCCCTGCGCCTGCGCATCAGTCCGACTCTTCTGCGCATGCGCATCAGCTCGATTGCTCTCCGCCTGCACAGCAGTCCAATTCCTATGGCTCCTGGAGCAAAAAGGGCCTAGATTTGGGATCACACCGTTTTTCGTCAGACAGTCCGATCCTCCTGCTCCTGCACATCAGTCCGATTGCTCTCCGCCTGCACATCAGTCCAACTCCTATGGCTCCTAGAGCAAAAAAGGCCCGGATTTGGGATCACACCGTTTTCCGTCGATATCTTTGGAAATATCATAGCTAGGACAATTTGGCTGGCGCCATTGGATTCGTGAGACGGTTTCCGATTTTTCTAAGGGTCCGGGAATTTTCTAAAGTCGATTTTTTTAGTTTTTCGCGTTTTTCTCGGCTCCTGGGCCTCCTAGAGCAAAACGGGCCCTGATTTGGGATTACACCGTTTTTCGCCCATATCTTTGGAAATATCATAGCTAGGACAATTTGGCTGGTGCCATTCTATTCGTGAGACGATTTCCGATTTTTCTAGGGGTCCGGGAATTTTCTAAAATCAATTTTTTTCGTTTTTCGCATTTTTCAGGTCGCCTGCGGCTCGTAGAGCAAAAACTGCCCGGATTTGGTATCACACCGTTTTTCGTCAGTCAGTCCGATTCTTCTGCCCATGCGCATCAGTCCGATGCCTCTGCGCATGCGCATCAGTCCGATTCTTCTGCTGCTGCGCATCAATACCACTCCTCTGCGCCTGCGCATCAGTCTGATGCCTCTGCGCGTGCGCGTCAGTAGGATCCTCCTGCTCCTGCGCATCAGTTCCACTCCTCTGCGCCTGCGCATCAGTCCGATGCTTCTGCGCCTGCGCTTCAGTCCGATTCTTCTGCACATGCGCATCAGTCCGACTCCCCTGCGCCTGCGCATCAGTCCGACTCTTCTGCGCATGCGCATCAGTCGGATTCTTCTGCGCATGCGCGTCAGTCCGACCCTCCTGCTCCTGCACATCAGTCCGATTCCTCTGCGCATGCGCATCACCCCGACTCCCCTGCGCCTGCGCATCAGTCCGGCTTTTCTGCGCCTACGCGTCAGTCGGATTGTTCTGCGCATGCGCATCAGTTCGATTGCTCTCCGCCTGCACATCAGTCCAACTCCTATGGCTCCGAGAGCAAAACGGGCCCGAATTTGGGATCACACCGTTTGTCGCCTCAATCTTTGGAAATATCATAGCTAGGGCAATTTTGACGACGCCATTGGATTCGTGAGACGATTTGCGATTTTTCTTGGGGTCCGGGAATTTTCAAAAGTCGATTTTTTCGATTTTCGCGTTTTTCTCGGCTCCTGGGCCTCCTAGAGCAAAACGGGCCCGGATTTGGTCTCATACCGTTTTTCGCCCATATCTTTGGAAATATCACAGCTAGGACAATTTGGCTGGCGCCATTGGATTCGTGAGACGATTTCCGATTTTTCTAGGGGTCCGGGAATTTTCAAAAGTCGATTTTTTCGTTTTTCGCGGTTTTCTCGGCTCCTGGGCCTCCTAGAGCCAAACGGGTCCGGATTTGGACTCAGATCGTTTTTCGTCCGTATCTTTGGAAATATCATAGCTAGGACAATTTGGCTGGCGCCATTGGATTCGTGAGACGATTTCCGAGTTTCCTACGGGTCCGGGAATTGTCTAAAATCAATTTTTTTATTTTTTCGCGTTTTTCTCGGCTCCTGGGCTTCCTAGAGCAAAACGGGCCCGGATTCGGACTCATACCGTTTTTCGCCCATATCTTTGGAAATATCATAGATAGGACAATTTGGCTAGCGCCATTGGATTCGTGAGTCAATTTCCGATTTCTCTACGGCTCCGGGAATTTTCTAAAGTCGATTTTTTTGGTTTTTCACGTTTTTCTCGGCTCCTGGGCCACCCAGAGCTAAACGGGCCCGGATTTGGGCTCGTAGCGTTTTTCGCCCATATCTTTGGAAATATCATAGCTAGGACAATTTGGCTGGCGCCATGGGATTCGTGAGACGATTTCCGATTTTTCTAGGGGCCCGGGAATTTTCTAAAGTCGATTTTTTTGGTTTTTCGCGTTTTTCTCGGCTCCTGGGCCTCCTAGAGCAAAAAAGGCCCGAATTCGGACTCATACCGTTTTTCGCCCATTACTTTGGAAATATCATAGCTAGGACAATTTGGCTGGTGCCATTCTATTCGTGAGACGATTTCCGATTTTGCTAGGGGTCCGGGAATTTTCTAAAATCAATTTTTTTCGTTTTTCGCATTTTTCAGGTCGCCTGCGGCTCGTAGAGCAAAAACTGCCCGGATTTGGTATCACACCGTTTTTCGTCAGTCAGTCCGATTCTTCTGCTCATGGGTATCAGTCCGATGCCTCTGCGCATGCGCATCAGTCCGATTCTTCTGCTGCTGCGCATCAATACCACTCCTCTGCGCCTGCGCATCAGTCTGATGCCTCTGCGCGTGCGCGTCAGTAGGATCCTCCTGCTCCTGCGCATCAGTTCCACTCCTCTGCGCCTGCGCATCAGTCCAATGCTTCTGCGCCTGCGCTTCAGTCCGATTCTTCTGCTGCTGCGCATCAATACCACTCCTCTGCGCCTGCGCATCAGTCCGATTCCTCTGCGCATGCGCATCAGTCCGATGCCTCTGCGCGTGCGCGTCAGTAGGATCCTCCTGCTCCTGCGCATCAGTTCCACTCCTCTGCGCCTGCGCATCAGTCCGATTCTTCTGCGCATGCGGATCAGTTCGAATGCTCTCCGCCTGCACATCAGTCCAACTCCTATGGCTCCGAGAGCAAAACGGGCACGGATTTGGGATCACACCGTTTGTCGCCCATATCTTTGGAAATTTCATAGCTAGAACAATTTTGCCGGCGCCATTGGATTCGTGAGACGATTTCCGATTTTGCTAGGGGTCCGGGAATTTTCTAAAATCAATTTTTTTCGTTTTTCGCATTTTTCAGGTCGCCTGCGGCTCGTAGAGCAAAAACTGCCCGGATTTGGTATCACACCGTTTTTCGTCAGTCAGTCCGATTCTTCTGCTCATGGGTATCAGTCCGATGCCTCTGCGCATGCGCATCAGTCCGATTCTTCTGCTGCTGCGCATCAATACCACTCCTCTGCGCCTGCGCATCAGTCTGATGCCTCTGCGCGTGCGCGTCAGTAGGATCCTCCTGCTCCTGCGCATCAGTTCCACTCCTCTGCGCCTGCGCATCAGTCCAATGCTTCTGCGCCTGCGCTTCAGTCCGATTCTTCTGCACATGCGGATCAGTTCGATTGCTCTCCGCCTGCACATCAGTCCAACTCCTATGGCTCCGAGAGCAAAACGGGCCCGAATTTGGGATCACACCGTTTGTCGCCCATATCTTTGGAAATATCATAGCTAGGACAATTTGGCTGGCGCCATGGGATTCGTGAGACGATTTCCGATTTTTCTAGGGGCCCGGCAATTTTCTAAAGTCGATTTTTTTGGTTTTTCGCGTTTTTCTCGGCTCCTGGGCCTCCTAGAGCAAAAAAGGCCCGAATTCGGACTCATACCGTTTTTCGCCCATTACTTTGGAAATATCATAGCTAGGACAATTTGGCTGGTGCCATTCTATTCGTGAGACGATTTCCGATTTTTCTAGGGGTCCGGGAATTTTCTAAAATCGATTTTTTTAGTTTTTCGCGTTTTTCTCGGCTCCTCGGCCTCCTAGAGCAAAACGGGCCCGGATTTGGGATCACACCGTTTTTCGTCAGTCAGTCTGATTCTTCTGCCCATGCGCATCAGTCCGATGGCTCTGCGCATGCGCATCAGTCCGATTCTTCTGCTGCTGCGCATCAATACCACTCCTCTGCGCCTGCGCATCAGTCCGATTCCTCTGCGCATGCGCATCAGTCCGATGCCTCTGCGCGTGCGCGTCAGTAGGATCCTCCTGCTCCTGCGCATCAGTTCCACTCCTCTGCGCCTGCGCATCAGTCCGATTCTTCTGCGCATGCGGATCAGTTCGAATGCTCTCCGCCTGCACATCAGTCCAACTCCTATGGCTCCGAGAGCAAAACGGGCCCGAATTTGGGATCACACCGTTTGTCGCCTCTATCTTTGGAAAAATCATAGCTAGGACAATTTTGACGGCGCCATTGGATTCGTGAGACGATTTCCGATTTCTCTAGGGGTCCGGGAATTTTCTAAAGTCGATTTTTTCGTTTTTCGCGTTTTTCTCGGCTCCTGGGCCACCCAGAGCTAAACGGGCCCGGATTTGGGCTCGTAGCGTTTTTCGCCCATATCTTTGGAAATATCATAGCTAGGACAATTTGGCTGGCGCCATGGGATTCGCGAGACGATTTCCGATTTTTCTAGGGGCCCGGGAATTTTCTAAAGTCGATTTTTTTAGTTTTTCGCGTTTTTCTCGGCTCCTGGGCCTCCTAGAGCAAAAAAGGCCCGAATTCGGACTCGTACCGTTTTTCGCCCATTACTTTGGAAATATCATAGCTAGGACAATTTGGCTGGTGCCATTCTATTCGTGAGACGATTTCCGATTTTTCTAGGGGTCCGGGAATTTTCAAAAGTCGATTTTTTCGTTTTTCGCGTTTTTCTCGGCTCCTGGACCTCCTAGAGGAAAACCCGCACGGATTTGGGATCACACCGTTTGTCGCCCATATCTTTGGAAATTTCATAGCTAGAACAATTTTGCCGGCTCCATTGGATTCGTGAGACGATTTCCGAGTTTGCTAGGGGTCCGGGAATTTTCTAAAATCAATTTTCTTCGTTTTTCGCATTTTTCAGGTCGCCTGCGGCTCGTAGAGCAAAAACTGCCCGGATTTGGTATCACACCGTTTTTCGTCAGTCAGTCCGATTCTTCTGCTCATGGGTATCAGTCCGATGCCTCTGCGCATGCGCATCAGTCCGATTCTTCTGCTGCTGCGCATCAATACCACTCCTCTGCGCCTGCGCATCAGTCCGATTCCTCTGCGCATGCGCATCAGTCCGATGCCTCTGCGCGTGCGCGTCAGTAGGATCCTCCTGCTCCTGCGCAACAGTTCCACTCCTCTGCGCCTGCGCATCAGTCCGATTCTTCTGCGCATGCGCATCAGTTCGATTGCTCTCCGCCTGCACATCAGTCCAACTCCTATGGCTCCGAGAGCAAAACGGGCCCGAATTTGGGATCACACCGTTTGTCGCCTCTATCTTTGGAAATATCATAGCTAGGACAATTTTGACGGCGCCATTGGATTCGTGAGACGATTTCCGATTTTTCTAGGGGTCCGGGAATTTTCTAAAGTCGATTTTTTCGTTTTTCGCGTTTTTCTCGGCTCCTGGGCCTCCTAGAGCCAAACGGGTCCGGATTTGGACTCAGATCGTTTTTCGTCCGTATCTTTGGAAATATCATAGCTAGGACAATTTGGCTGGCGCCATTGGATTCGTGAGACGATTTCCGAGTTTCCTACGGGTCCGGGAATTGTCTAAAATCAATTTTTTTAGTTTTTCGCGTTTTTCTCGGCTCCTGGGCCACCCAGAGCTAAACCGGCCCGGATTTGGGATCACACCGTTTTTCGCCAGTCAGTCCGATTCTTCTGCCCATGCGCATCAGTCCGATGCCTCTGCGCATGCGCATCAGTTCGATTCTTCTGCTGCTACGCATCAATACCACTCCTCTGCGCCTGCGCATGCGCATCAGTCTGACTCCCCTACGCCAGCGCATCAGTCCGATGCCTCTGCGCGTGCGCGTCAGTAGGATCCTCCTGCTCCTGCGCATGAGTTCCACTCCTCTGCGCCTGCGCATGAGTTCCACTCCTCTGCGCCTGCGCATCAGTCCGATGCTTCTGCGCCTGCGCATCAGTCCGATTCTTATGCGCATGCGCATCAGTCCGACGCTTCTGCACATGCGCATCAGTCCGACTCCCCTGCGCCTGCGCATCAGTCAGATTCTTCTGCGCATGCGCATCAGTCCGACTCCCCTGCGCCTGCGCATCAGTCCGACTCCCCTGTACCTGCGCATCAGTCCGATTCTTCTGCGTATGCGCATCAGTCCGATTCTTCTGCGCATGCGCATCAGTGCGATTTTCCTGCGACTGCGCATCAGTCCGATTCTTCTGGGCATGCGCGTCAGTCCGACCCTCCTGCTCCTGCACATCAGTCCGATTCCTCTGCGCATGCGCATCAGTCTGACTCCCCTCCGCCAGCGCATCAGTCCGATGCCCCTGCGCATGCGCATCAGTTCGATTGCTCTCCGCCTGCACATCAGTCCAACTCCTATGGCTCCGAGAGCAAAACGGGCCCGAATGTGGGATCACACCGTTTGTCGCCTCTATCTTTGGAAATATCATAGCTAGGACAATTTGGCTGGCGCCATTGGATTCGTGAGATGATTTCCGAGTTCCTAGGGGTCCGGGAATTGTCTAAAGTCGATTTTTTCGTTTTTCGCGTTTTTCTCGGCTCCTGGGCCTCCTAGAGCCAAACGGGTCCGGATTTGGACTCAGATCGTTTTTCGTCCGTATCTTTGGAAATATCATAGCTAGGACAATTTGGCTGGCGCCATTGGATTCGGGAGACGATTTCCGAGTTTCCTACGGGTCCGGGAATTGTCTAAAATCAATTTTTTTATTTTTTCGCGTTTTTCTCGGCTCCTGGGCCTCCTAGAGCAAAACGGGCCCGGATTCGGACTCATACCGTTTTTCGCCCATATCTTTGGAAATATCATAGATAGGACAATTTGGCTAGCGCCATTGGATTCGTGAGTCAATTTCCGATTTCTCTACGGCTCCGGGAATTTTCTAAAGTCGATTTTTTTGGTTTTTCGCGTTTTTCTCGGCTCCTGGGCCTCCTAGAGCAAAACGGGCCCGGATTTGGGCTCGTAGCGTTTTTCGCCCATATCTTTGGAAATATCATAGCTAGGACAATTTGGCTGGCGCCATGGGATTCGTGAGACGATTTCCGATTTTTCTAGGGGCCCGGGAATTTTCTAAAGTCGATTTTTTTGGTTTTTCGCGTTTTTCTCGGCTCCTGGGCCTCCTAGAGCAAAAAAGGCCCGAATTCGGACTCATACCGTTTTTCGCCCATTACTTTGGAAATATCATAGCTAGGACAATTTGGCTGGTGCCATTCTATTCGTGAGACGATTTCCGATTTTTCTAGGGGTCCGGGAATTTTCTAAAGTCGATTTTTTCCTTTTACGCGTTTTTCTCGGCTCCTGGGCCACCCAGAGCTAAACGGGCCCGGATTTGGGATCACACCGTTTTTTGTCAGTCAGTCCGATTCTTCTGCCCATGCGCATCAGTCGGATGCCTCTGCGCATGCGCATCAGTCCGATGCTTCTGCGCCTGCGCATCAGTCCGATTCTTATGCGCATGCGCATCAGTCCGACGCTTCTGCACATGCGCATCAGTCCGACTCCCCTGCGCCTGCGCATCAGTCAGATTCTTCTGCGCATTCGCATCAGTCCGACTCCCCTGCGCCTGCGCATCAGTCCGACTCCCCTGTACCTGCGCATCAGTCCGATTCTTCTGCGTATGCGCATCAGTCCGATTCTTCTGCGCATGCGCATCAGTCCGATTCTTCTGCGTATGCGCATCAGTCCGATTCTTCTGCGCCTGCGCAGCAGTCCGATTCTTCTGCGCATGCGCCTCAGTGCGATCCTCCTGCTCCTGTGCATCAGTCCGATTCTTTTGCGCATGAGCATCAGTCCGACTCCCCTGCGCCTGCGCATCAGTCCGACTCTTCTGCGCATGCGCATCAGCTCGATTGCTCTCCGCCTGCACAGCAGTCCAATTCCTATGGCTCCTGGAGCAAAAAGGGCCTAGATTTGGTATCACACCGTTTTTCGTCAGTCAGTCCGATTCTTCTGCTCATGCGCATCAGTCCGATGCCTCTGCGCGTGCGCGTCAGTAGGATCCTCCTGCTCCTGCGCATCAGTTCCACTCCTCTGCGCCTGCGCATCAGTCCGATGCTTCTGCGCCTGCGCATCAGTCCGATTGCTCTCCGCCTGCACATCAGTCCAACTCCTATGGCTCCGAGAGCAAAACGGGCCCGAATGTGGGATCACACCGTTTGTCGCCTCTATCTTTGGAAATATCATAGCTAGGACAATTTGGCTGGCGCCATTGGATTCGTGAGATGATTTCCGTGTTCCTAGGGGTCCGGGAATTGTCTAAAGTCGATTTTTTTAGTCTTTCGCGTTTTTCTCGGCTTCTGGGCCTCCTAGAGCTAAACGGGCCCGGATTTGGGCTCGTACCGTTTTTCGACCATATCTTTGGAAATTTCATAGCTAGAACAATTTTGCCGGCGCCATTGGATTCGTGAGACGATTTCCGATTTTTCTAGGGGTCCGGGAATTTTCTAAAGTCGATTTTTTTAGTTTTTCGCGTTTTTCTCGGCTCCTCGGCCTTCTAGAGCAAAACGGGCCCGGATTTGGACTCATACCGTTTTTCGCCCAAATTTTTGGAAATATCATAGCTAGGACAATTTGGCTAGCGCCATTGCATTCGTGAGTCGATTCCCGATTTTTCTACGGCTCCAGGAATTTTCTAAAGTCGATTTTTTTAGTTTTTCGCGTTTTTCTCTGCTCCTGGCCCTCCTAGAGCAAAACGGGCCCGGATTTGGGCTCGTACCGTTTTTCGCCCATATCTTTGTAAATATCATAGCTAGGACAATTTGGCTGGCGCCATTGGATTCGTGAGACGATTTCCGATTTTTCTAGGGGTCCGGGAATTTTCAAAAGTCGATTTTTTCGTTTTTCGCGTTTTTCTCGGCTCCTGGACCTCCAGAGCAAAACGGGCACGGATTTGGGATCACACCGTTTGTCGCCCATATCTTTGGAAATATCACAGCTAGGACCATTTGGCTCGCGCCATTGGATTCGTGAGTCGATTTCCGATTTTTCTACGGCTCCGGGAATTTTCTAAAGTCGATTTTTTTAGTTTTTCGCGTTTTTCTCTGCTCCTGGCCCTCCTAGAGCAAAACGGGCCCGGATTTGGTCTCATGACGTTTTTCGCCCATATCTTTGGAAATATCACAGCTAGTACAATTTGGCTGGCGCCATTGGATTCGTGAGACGATTTCCGATTTTTCTAGGGGTCCGGGAATTTTCAAAAGTCGATTTTTTTCGTTTTTCGCATTTTTCAGGTCGCCTGCGGCTCGTAGAGAAAAAACTGCCCGGATTTGGTATCACACCGTTTTTCGTCAGTCAGTCCGATTCTTCTGCTCATGCGCATCAGTCCGATGCCTCTGCGCATGCGCATCAGTCCGATTCTTCTGCTGCTGCGCATCAATACCACTCCTCTGCGCCTGCGCATCAGTCTGATGCCTCTGCGCGTGCGCGTCAGTAGGATCCTCCTGCTCCTGCGCATCAGTTCCACTCCTCTGCGCCTGCGCATCAGTCTGATGCCTCTGCGCGTGCGCGTCAATCGGACCCTCTTGCTCATGCACATCAGTCCGATTGCTCTCCGCCTGCGCATCAGTCCGACTCCCCTTCGCCTGCGCATCAGCCCGACTCCCCTGCGCCTGCGCATCAGTCCGGCTCTTTTGCGCCTACGCGTCAGTCGGTTTCTTCTGCTCATCCGCATCAGTCCGATGCCTCTGCGCGTGCGCGTCAGTAGGATCCTCCTGCTCCTTCGCATGAGTTCCAGTCCTCTGCGCCTGCGCATCAGTCCGACTCCCCTGCGCCTGCGCATCAGTCCGACTCTTCTGCGCATGCGCATCAGCTCGATTGCTCTCCGCCTGCACATCAGTCCAACTCCTATGGCTCCTAGAGCAAAAAAGGCCCGGATTTGGGATCACACCGTTTTCCGTCGATATCTTTGGAAATATCATAGCTAGGACAATTTGGCTGGCGCCATTGGATTCGTGAGACGGTTTCCGATTTTTCTATGGGTCCGGGAATTTTCTAAAGTCGATTTTTTTAGTTTTTCGCGTTTTTCTCGGCTCCTGGGCCTCCTAGAGCAAAACGGGCCCTGATTTGGGATCACACCGTTTTTCGCCCATATCTTTGGAAATATCATAGCAAGGACAATTTGGCTGGTGCCATTCTATTCGTGAGACGATTTCCGATTTTTCTAGGGGTCCGGGAATTTTCTAAAGTCGATTTTTTTAGTTTTTCGCGTTTTTCTCGGCTCCTGGGCCTCCTAGAGCAAAACGGGCCCGGATTTGGACTCATACCGTTTTTCGCCCATATCTTTGGAAATATCACAGCTAGGACCATTTGGCTAGCGCCATTGGATTCGTGAGTCGATTTCCGATTTTTCTACGGCTCCGGGAATTTTCTAAAGTCGATTTTTTTGGTATTTCGCGTTTTTCTCGGCTCCTGGGCCTCCTAGAGCTAAACGGGCCCGGATTTGGGCTCGTACCGTTTTTCGCCCATATCTTTGGAAATATCATAGCTAGGACAATTTGGCTGGCGCCATTGGATTCGTGAGACGATTTCCGATTTTTGTAGGGGTCCGGGAATTTTCTAAAATCGATTTTTTTAGTTTTTCGCGTTTTTCTCGGCTCCTGGGCCTCCTAGAGCAAAACGGGCCCGGATTTGGACTCATACCGTTTTTCGCCCAAATTTTTGGAAATATCATAGCTAGGACAATTTGGCTAGCGCCATTGGATTCGTGAGTCGATTTCCGATTTTTCTACGGCTCCGGGAATTTTCTAAAGTCGATTTTTTTGGTTTTTCGCGTTTTTCTCGGCTCCTGGGCCTCCTAGAGCTAAACGGGCCCGGATTTGGGCTCGTACCGTTTTTCGCCCATATCTTTGGAAATATCATAGCTAGAACAATTTTGCCGGCGCCATTGGATTCGTGAGACGATTTCCGATTTTGCTAGGGGTCCGGGAATTTTCTAAAATCAATTTTTTTCGTTTTTCGCATTTTTCAGGTCGCCTGCGGCTCGTAGAGCAACAACTGCCCGGATTTGGTATCACACCGTATTTCGTCAGTCAGTCCGATTCTTCTGCCCATGCGCATCAGTCCGATGCCTCTGCGCATGCGCATCAGTCCGATTCTTCTGCTGCTGCGCATCAATACCACTCCTCTGCGCCTGCGCATCAGTCTGATGCCTCTGCGCGTGCGCGTCAGTAGGATCCTCCTGCTCCTGCGCATCAGTTCCACTCCTCTGCGCCTGCGCATCAGTCCGATGCTTCTGCGCCTGCGCTTCAGTCCGATTCTTCTGCACATGCGCATCAGTCCGACTCCCCTGCGCCTGCGCATCAGTCCGACTCTTCTGCGCATGCGCATCAGTGCGATTTTCCTGCGACTGCGCATCAGTCGGATTCTTCTGCGCATGCGCGTCAGTCCGACCCTCCTGCTCCTGCACATCAGTCCGATTCCTCTGCGCATGCGCATCACCACGACTCCCCTGCGCCTGCGCATCAGTCCGGCTTTTCTGCGCCTACGCGTCAGTCGGATTGTTCTGCGCATGCGCATCAGTTCGATTGCTCTCCGCCTGCACATCAGTCCAACTCCTATGGCTCCGAGAGCAAAACGGGCCCGAATTTGGGATCACACCGTTTGTCGCCTCAATCTTTTGAAATATCATAGCTAGGGCAATTTTGACGACGCCATTGGATTCGTGAGACGATTTCCGATTTTTCTTGGGGTCCGGGAATTTTCAAAAGTCGATTTTTTCGATTTTCGCGTTTTTCTCGGCTCCTGGGCCTCCTAGAGCAAAACGGGCCCGGATTTGGTCTCATACCGTTTTTCGCCCATATCTTTGGAAATATCACAGCTAGGACAATTTGGCTGGCACCATTGGATTCGTGAGACGATTTCCGATTTTTCTAGGGGTCCGGGAATTTTCAAAAGTCGATTTTTTCGTTTTTCGCGTTTTTCTCGGCTCCTGGACCTCCTAGAGCAAAACGGGCACGGATTTGGGATCACACCGTTTGTCGCCCATATCTTTGGAAATTTCATAGCTAGAACAATTTTGCCGGCGCCATTGGATTCGTGAGACGATTTCCGATTTTGCTAGGGGTCCGGGAATTTTCTAAAATCAATTTTTTTCGTTTTTCGCATTTTTCAGGTCGCCTGCGGCTCGTAGAGCAAAAACTGCCCGGATTTGGTATCACACCGTTTTTCGTCAGTCAGTCCGATTCTTCTGCTCATGGGTATCAGTCCGATGCCTCTGCGCATGCGCATCAGTCCGATTCTTCTGCTGCTGCGCATCAATACCACTCCTCTGCGCCTGCGCATCAGTCTGATGCCTCTGCGCGTGCGCGTCAGTAGGATCCTCCTGCTCCTGCCCATCAGTTCCACTCCTCTGCGCCTGCGCATCAGTCCAATGCTTCTGCGCCTGCGCTTCAGTCCGATTCTTCTGCACATGCGCATCAGTGCGACTCCCCTGCGCCTGCGCAGCAGTCCGATTCTTCTGCGCATGAGCATCAGTCCGACTCCCCTGCGCCTGCGCATCAGTCCGACTCTTCTGCGCATGCGCATCAGCTCGATTGCTCTCCGCCTGCACAGCAGTCCAATTCCTATGGCTCCTGGAGCAAAAAGGGCCTAGATTTGGGATCACACCGTTTTTCGTCAGACAGTCCGATCCTCCTGCTCCTGCACATCAGTCCGATTGCTCTCCGCCTGCACATCAGTCCAACTCCTATGGCTCCTAGAGCAAAAAAGGCCCGGATTTGGGATCACACCGTTTTCCGTCGATATCTTTGGAAATATCATAGCTAGGACAATTTGGCTGGCGCCATTGGATTCGTGAGACGGTTTCCGATTTTTCTATGGGTCCGGGAATTTTCTAAAGTCGATTTTTTTAGTTTTTCGCGTTTTTCTCGGCTCCTGGGCCTCCTAGAGCAAAACGGGCCCTGATTTGGGATCACACCGTTTTTCGCCCATATCTTTGGAAATATCATAGCTAGGACAATTTGGCTGGCGCCATGGGATTCGTGAGACGATTTCCGATCTTTCTAGGGGCCCGGGAATTTTCTAAAGTCGATTTTTTTGGTTTTTCGCGTTTTTCTCGGCTCCTGGGCCTCCTAGAGCAAAACGGGCCCGGATTCGGACTCATACCGTTTTTCGCCCATTACTTTGGAAATATCATAGCTAGGACAATTTGGCTGGTGCCATGCTATTCGTGAGACGATTTCCGATTTTTCTAGGGGTCCGGGAATTTTCAAAAGTCGATTTTTTCGTTTTTCGCGTTTTTCTCGGCTCCTGGACCTCCTAGAGCAAAACGGGCACGGATTTGGGATCACACCGTTTGTCGCCCATATCTTTGGAAATTTCATAGCTAGAACAATTTTGCCGGCGCCATTGGATTCGTGAGACGATTTCCGATTTTGCTAGGGGTCTGGGAATTTTCTAAAATCAATTTTTTTCGTTTTTCGCATTTTTCAGGTCGCCTGCGGCTCGTAGAGCAAAAACTGCCCGGATTTGGTATCACACCGTTTTTCGTCAGTCAGTCCGATTCTTCTGCTCATGGGTATCAGTCCGATGCCTCTGCGCATGCGCATCAGTCCGATTCTTCTGCTGCTGCGCATCAATACCACTCCTCTGCGCCTGCGCATCAGTCTGATGCCTCTGCGCGTGCGCGTCAGTAGGATCCTCCTGCTCCTGCCCATCAGTTCCACTCCTCTGCGCCTGCGCATCAGTCCAATGCTTCTGCGCCTGCGCTTCAGTCCGATTCTTCTGCACATGCGCATCAGTGCGACTCCCCTGCGCCTGCGCAGCAGTCCGATTCTTCTGCGCATGAGCATCAGTCCGACTCCCCTGCGCCTGCGCATCAGTCCGACTCTTCTGCGCATGCGCATCAGCTCGATTGCTCTCCGCCTGCACAGCAGTCCAATTCCTATGGCTCCTGGAGCAAAAAGGGCCTAGATTTGGGATCACACCGTTTTTCGTCAGACAGTCCGATCCTCCTGCTCCTGCACATCAGTCCGATTGCTCTCCGCCTGCACATCAGTCCAACTCCTATGGCTCCTAGAGCAAAAAAGGCCCGGATTTGGGATCACACCGTTTTCCGTCGATATCTTTGGAAATATCATAGCTAGGACAATTTGGCTGGCGCCATTGGATTCGTGAGACGGTTTCCGATTTTTCTATGGGTCCGGGAATTTTCTAAAGTCGATTTTTTTAGTTTTTCGCGTTTTTCTCGGCTCCTGGGCCTCCTAGAGCAAAACGGGCCCTGATTTGGGATCACACCGTTTTTCGCCCATATCTTTGGAAATATCATAGCTAGGACAATTTGGCTGGCGCCATGGGATTCGTGAGACGATTTCCGATCTTTCTAGGGGCCCGGGAATTTTCTAAAGTCGATTTTTTTGGTTTTTCGCGTTTTTCTCGGCTCCTGGGCCTCCTAGAGCAAAACGGGCCCGGATTCGGACTCATACCGTTTTTCGCCCATTACTTTGGAAATATCATAGCTAGGACAATTTGGCTGGTGCCATGCTATTCGTGAGACGATTTCCGATTTTTCTAGGGGTCCGGGAATTTTCTAAAGTCGATTTTTTCCTTTTACGCGTTTTTCTCGGCTCCTGGGCCACCCAGAGCTAAACCGGCCCGGATTTGGGATCACACCGTTTTTCGTCAGTCAGTCCGATTCTTCTGCCCATGCGCATCAGTCCGATGCCTCTGCGCATGCGCATCAGTTCGATTCTTCTGCTGCTACGCATCAATACCACTCCTCTGCGCCTGCGCATGCGCATCAGTCTGACTCCCCTACGCCAGCGCATCAGTCCGATGCTTCTGCGCCTGCGCATCAGTCCGATTGCTCTCCGCCTGCACATCAGTCCAACTCCTATGGCTCCGAGAGCAAAACGGGCCCGAATGTGGGATCACACCGTTTGTCGCCTCTATCTTTGGAAATATCATAGCTAGGACAATTTGGCTGGCGCCATTGGATTCGTGAGATGATTTCCGAGTTCCTAGGGGTCCGGGAATTGTCTAAAGTCGATTTTTTTAGTCTTTCGCGTTTTTCTCGGCTTCTGGGCCTCCTAGAGCTAAACGGGCCCGGATTTGGGCTCGTACCGTTTTTCGCCCATATCTTTGGAAATTTCATAGCTAGAACAATTTTGCCGGCGCCATTGGATTCGTGAGACGATTTCCGATTTTTCTAGGGGTCCGGGAATTTTCTAAAGTCGATTTTTTTAGTTTTTCGCGTTTTTCTCGGCTCCTCGGCCTTCTAGAGCAAAACGGGCCCGGATTTGGACTCATACCGTTTTTCGCCCAAATTTTTGGAAATATCATAGCTAGGACAATTTGGCTAGCGCCATTGCATTCGTGAGTCGATTCCCGATTTTTCTACGGCTCCAGGAATTTTCTAAAGTCGATTTTTTTAGTTTTTCGCGTTTTTCTCTGCTCCTGGCCCTCCTAGAGCAAAACGGGCCCGGATTTGGGCTCGTACCGTTTTTCGCCCATATCTTTGTAAATATCATAGCTAGGACAATTTGGCTGGCGCCATTGGATTCGTGAGACGATTTCCGATTTTTCTAGGGGTCCGGGAATTTTCAAAAGTCGATTTTTTCGTTTTTCGCGTTTTCCTCGGCTCCTGGACCTCCAGAGCAAAACGGGCACGGATTTGGGATCACACCGTTTGTCGCCCATATCTTTGGAAATATCACAGCTATGACCATTTGGCTAGCGCCATTGGATTCGTGAGTCGATTTCCGATTTTTCTACGGCTTCGGGAATTTTCTAAAGTCGATTTTTTTAGTTTTTCGCGTTTTTCTCTGCTCCTGGCCCTCCTAGAGCAAAACGGGCCCGGATTTGGTCTCATACCGTTTTTCGCCCATATCTTTGGAAATATCACAGCTAGGACAATTTGGCTGGCGCCATTGGATTCGTGAGACGATTTCCGATTTTTCTAGGGGTCCGGGAATTTTCAAAAGTCGATTTTTTCGTTTTTCGCGTTTTTCTCGGCTCCTGGGCCTCCTAGAGCAAAACGGGCCCGGATTTGGGATCACACGGATTTTCGCCCATATCTTTAGAAATATCATAGCAAGGACAATTTGGCTGGCCCCATTGGATTCGTGGGACGATTTCCGAGTTTCCTAGGGGTCCGGGAATTGTCTAAAATCAATTTTTTTCGTTTTTCGCATTTTTCAGGTCGCCTGCGGCTCGTAGAGAAAAAACTGCCCGGATTTGGTATCACACCGTTTTTCGTCAGTCAGTCCGATTCTTCTGCTCATGCGCATCAGTCCGATGCCTCTGCGCATGCGCATCAGTCCGATTCTTCTGCTGCTGCGCATCAATACCACTCCTCTGCGCCTGCGCATCAGTCTGATGCCTCTGCGCGTGCGCGTCAGTAGGATCCTCCTGCTCCTGCGCATCAGTTCCACTCCTCTGCGCCTGCGCATCAGTCTGATGCCTCTGCGCGTGCGCGTCAATCGGACCCTCTTGCTCATGCACATCAGTCCGATTGCTCTCCGCCTGCGCATCAGTCCGACTCCCCTTCGCCTGCGCATCAGCCCGACTCCCCTGCGCCTGCGCATCAGTCCGGCTCTTTTGCGCCTACGCGTCAGTCGGTTTCTTCTGCTCATCCGCATCAGTCCGATGCCTCTGCGCGTGCGCGTCAGTAGGATCCTCCTGCTCCTTCGCATGAGTTCCACTCCTCTGCGCCTGCGCATCAGTCCGACTCCCCTGCGCCTGCGCATCAGTCCGACTCTTCTGCGCATGCGCATCAGCTCGATTGCTCTCCGCCTGCACAGCAGTCCAATTCCTATGGCTCCTGGAGCAAAAAGGGCCTAGATTTGGGATCACACCGTTTTTCGTCAGACAGTCCGATCCTCCTGCTCCTGCACATCAGTCCGATTGCTCTCCGCCTGCACATCAGTCCAACTCCTATGGCTCCTAGAGCAAAAAAGGCCCGGATTTGGGATCACACCGTTTTCCGTCGATATCTTTGGAAATATCATAGCTAGGACAATTTGGCTGGCGCCATTGGATTCGTGAGACGGTTTCCGATTTTTCTATGGGTCCGGCAATTTTCTAAAGTCGATTTTTTTAGTTTTTCGCGTTTTTCTCGGCTCCTGGGCCTCCTAGAGCAAAACGGGCCCTGATTTGGGATCACACCGTTTTTCGCCCATATCTTTGGAAATATCACAGCTAGGACCATTTGGCTAGCGCCATTGGATTCGTGAGTCGATTTCCGATTTTTCTACGGCTCCGGGAATTTTCTAAAGTCGATTTTTTTGGTATTTCGCGTTTTTCTCGGCTCCTGGGCCTCCTAGAGCTAAACGGGCCCGGATTTGGGCTCGTACCGTTTTTCGCCCATATCTTTGGAAATATCATAGCTAGGACAATTTGGCTGGCGCCATTGGATTCGTGAGACGATTTCCGATTTTTGTAGGGGTCCGGGAATTTTCTAAAATCGATTTTTTTAGTTTTTCGCGTTTTTCTCGGCTCCTGGGCCTCCTAGAGCAAAACGGGCCCGGATTTGTACTCATACCGTTTTTCGCCCAAATTTTTGGAAATATCATAGCTAGGACAATTTGGCTAGCGCCATTGGATTCGTGAGTCGATTTCCGATTTTTCTACGGCTCCGGGAATTTTCTAAAGTCGATTTTTTTGGTTTTTCGCGTTTTTCTCGGCTCCTGGGCCTCCTAGAGCTAAACGGGCCCGGATTTGGGCTCGTACCGTTTTTCGCCCATATCTTTGGAAATATCATAGCTAGGACAATTTTGCCGGCGCCATTGGATTCGTGAGACGATTTCCGATTTTGCTAGGGGTCCGGGAATTTTCTAAAATCAATTTTTTTCGTTTTTCGCATTTTTCAGGTCGCCTGCGGCTCGTAGAGCAAAAACTGCCCGGATTTGGTATCACACCGTTTTTCGTCAGTCAGTCCGATTCTTCTGCCCATGCGCATCAGTCCGATGCCTCTGCGCATGCGCATCAGTCCGATTCTTCTGCTGCTGCGCATCAATACCACTCCTCTGCGCCTGCGCATCAGTCTGATGCCTCTGCGCGTGCGCGTCAGTAGGATCCTCCTGCTCCTGCGCATCAGTTCCACTCCTCTGCGCCTGCGCATCAGTCCGATGCTTCTGCGCCTGCGCTTCAGTCCGATTCTTCTGCACATGCGCATCAGTCCGACTCCCCTGCGCCTGCGCATCAGTCCGACTCTTCTGCGCATGCGCATCAGTGCGATTTTCCTGCGACTGCGCATCAGTCGGATTCTTCTGCGCATGCGCGTCAGTCCGACCCTCCTGCTCCTGCACATCAGTCCGATTCCTCTGCGCATGCGCATCACCCCGACTCCCCTGCGCCTGCGCATCAGTCCGGCTTTTCTGCGCCTACGCGTCAGTCGGATTGTTCTGCGCATGCGCATCAGTTCGATTGCTCTCCGCCTGCACATCAGTCCAACTCCTATGGCTCCGAGAGCAAAACGGGCCCGAATTTGGGATCACACCGTTTGTCGCCTCAATCTTTGGAAATATCATAGCTAGGGCAATTTTGACGACGCCATTGGATTCGTGAGACGATTTCCGATTTTTCTTGGGGTCCGGGAATTTTCAAAAGTCGATTTTTTCGATTTTCGCGTTTTTCTCGGCTCCTGGGCCTCCTAGAGCAAAACGGGCCCGGATTTGGTCTCATACCGTTTTTCGCCCATATCTTTGGAAATATCACAGCTAGGACAATTTGGCTGGCGCCATTGGATTCGTGAGACGATTTCCGATTTTTCTAGGGGTCCGGGAATTTTCAAAAGTCGATTTTTTCGTTTTTCGCGTTTTTCTCGGCTCCTGGACCTCCTAGAGCAAAACGGGCACGGATTTGGGATCACACCGTTTGTCGCCCATATCTTTGGAAATTTCATAGCTAGAACAATTTTGCCGGCGCCATTGGATTCGTGAGACGATTTCCGATTTTGCTAGGGGTCCGGGAATTTTCTAAAATCAATTTTTTTCGTTTTTCGCATTTTTCAGGTCGCCTGCGGCTCGTAGAGCAAAAACTGCCCGGATTTGGTATCACACCGTTTTTCGTCAGTCAGTCCGATTCTTCTGCTCATGGGTATCAGTCCGATGCCTCTGCGCATGCGCATCAGTCCGATTCTTCTGCTGCTGCGCATCAATACCACTCCTCTGCGCCTGCGCATCAGTCTGATGCCTCTGCGCGTGCGCGTCAGTAGGATCCTCCTGCTCCTGCGCATCAGTTCCACTCCTCTGCGCCTGCGCATCAGTCCAATGCTTCTGCGCCTGCGCTTCAGTCCGATTCTTCTGCACATGCGCATCAGTGCGACTCCCCTGCGCCTGCGCAGCAGTCCGATTCTTCTGCGCATGAGCATCAGTCCGACTCCCCTGCGCCTGCGCATCAGTCCGACTCTTCTGCGCATGCGCATCAGCTCGATTGCTCTCCGCCTGCACAGCAGTCCAATTCCTATGGCTCCTGGAGCAAAAAGGGCCTAGATTTGGGATCACACCGTTTTTCGTCAGACAGTCCGATCCTCCTGCTCCTGCACATCAGTCCGATTGCTCTCCGCCTGCACATCAGTCCAACTCCTATGGCTCCTAGAGCAAAAAAGGCCCGGATTTGGGATCACACCGTTTTCCGTCGATATCTTTGGAAATATCATAGCTAGGACAATTTGGCTGGCGCCATTGGATTCGTGAGACGGTTTCCGATTTTTCTATGGGTCCGGGAATTTTCTAAAGTCGATTTTTTTAGTTTTTCGCGTTTTTCTCGGCTCCTGGGCCTCCTAGAGCAAAACGGGCCCTGATTTGGGATCACACCGTTTTTCGCCCATATCTTTGGAAATATCATAGCAAGGACAATTTGGCTGGTGCCATTCTATTCGTGAGACGATTTCCGATTTTTCTAGGGGTCCGGGAATTTTCTAAAGTCGATTTTTTTAGTTTTTCGCGTTTTTCTCGGCTCCTGGGCCTCCTAGAGCAAAACGGGCCCGGATTTGGACTCATACCGTTTTTCGCCCATATCTTTGGAAATATCACAGCTAGGACCATTTGGCGAGCGCCATTGGATTCGTGAGTCGATTTCCGATTTTTCTACGGCTCCGGGAATTTTCTAAAGTCGATTTTTTTGGTATTTCGCGTTTTTCTCGGCTCCTGGGCCTCCTAGAGCTAAACGGGCCCGGATTTGGGCTCGTACCGTTTTTCGCCCATATCTTTGGAAATATCATAGCTAGGACAATTTGGCTGGCGCCATTGGATTCGTGAGACGATTTCCGATTTTTGTAGGGGTCCGGGAATTTTCTAAAATCGATTTTTTTAGTTTTTCGCGTTTTTCTCGGCTCCTGGGCCTCCTAGAGCAAAACGGGCCCGGATTTGGACTCATACCGTTTTTCGCCCAAATTTTTGGAAATATCATAGCTAGGACAATTTGGCTAGCGCCATTGGATTCGTGAGACGATTTCCGATTTTGCTAGGGGTCCGGGAATTTTCTAAAATCAATTTTTTTCGTTTTTCGCATTTTTCAGGTCGCCTGCGGCTCGTAGAGCAAAAACTGCCCGGATTTGGTATCACACCGTTTTTCGTCAGTCAGTCCGATTCTTCTGCCCATGCGCATCAGTCGGATGCCTCTGCGCATGCGCATCAGTCCGATTCTTCTGCTGCTGCGCATCAATACCACTCCTCTGCGCCTGCGCATCAGTCTGATGCCTCTGCGCGTGCGCGTCAGTAGGATCCTCCTGCTCCTGCGCATCAGTTCCACTCCTCTGCGCCTGCGCATCAGTCCGATGCTTCTGCGCCTGCGCTTCAGTCCGACTCTTCTGCGCATGCGCATCAGCTCGGTTGCTCTCCGCCTGCACAGCAGTCCAATTCCTATGGCTCCTGGAGCAAAAAGGGCCTAGATTTGGGATCACACCGTTTTTCGTCAGACAGTCCGATCCTCCTGCTCCTGCACATCAGTCCGATTGCTCTCCGCCTGCACATCAGTCCAACTCCTATGGCTCCTAGAGCAAAAAAGGCCCGGATTTGGGATCACACCGTTTTCCGTCGATATCTTTGGAAATATCATAGCTAGGACAATTTGGCTGGCGCCATTGGATTCGTGAGATGATTTCCGAGTTCCTAGGGGTCCGGGAATTGTCTAAAGTCGATTTTTTTAGTCTTTCGCGTTTTTCTCGGCTTCTGGGCCTCCTAGAGCTAAACGGGCCCGGATTTGGGCTCGTACCGTTTTTCGCCCATATCTTTGGAAATTTCATAGCTAGAACAATTTTGCCGGCGCCATTGGATTCGTGAGACGATTTCCGATTTTTCTAGGGGTCCGGGAATTTTCTAAAGTCGATTTTTTTAGTTTTTCGCGTTTTTCTCGGCTCCTCGGCCTTCTAGAGCAAAACGGGCCCGGATTTGGACTCATACCGTTTTTCGCCCAAATTTTTGGAAATATCATAGCTAGGACAATTTGGCTAGCGCCATTGCATTCGTGAGTCGATTCCCGATTTTTCTACGGCTCCAGGAATTTTCTAAAGTCGATTTTTTTAGTTTTTCGCGTTTTTCTCTGCTCCTGGCCCTCCTAGAGCAAAACGGGCCCGGATTTGGGCTCGTACCGTTTTTCGCCCATATCTTTGTAAATATCATAGCTAGGACAATTTGGCTGGCGCCATTGGATTCGTGAGACGATTTCCGATTTTTCTAGGGGTCCGGGAATTTTCAAAAGTCGATTTTTTCGTTTTTCGCGTTTTTCTCGGCTCCTGGACCTCCAGAGCAAAACGGGCACGGATTTGGGATCACACCGTTTGTCGCCCATATCTTTGGAAATATCACAGCTAGGACCATTTGGCTAGCGCCATTGGATTCGTGAGTCGATTTCCGATTTTTCTACGGCTCCGGGAATTTTCTAAAGTCGATTTTTTTAGTTTTTCGCGTTTTTCTCTGCTCCTGGCCCTCCTAGAGCAAAACGGGCCCGGATTTGGTCTCATACCGTTTTTCGCCCATATCTTTGGAAATATCACAGCTAGGACAATTTGGCTGGCGCCATTGGATTCGTGAGACGATTTCCGATTTTCCTAGGGGTCCGGGAATTTTCAAAAGTCGATTTTTTCGTTTTTCGCGTTTTTCTCGGCTCCTGGGCCTCCTAGAGCAAAACGGGCCCGGATTTGGGATCACACGGATTTTCGCCCATCTCTTTAGAAATATCATAGCAAGGACAATTTGGCTGGCCCCATTGGATTCGTGGGACGATTTCCGAGTTTCCTAGGGGTCCGGGAATTGTCTAAAATCAATTTTTTTCGTTTTTCGCATTTTTCAGGTCGCCTGCGGCTCGTAGAGAAAAAACTGCCCGGATTTGGTATCACACCGTTTTTCGTCAGTCAGTCCGATTCTTCTGCTCATGCGCATCAGTCCGATGCCTCTGCGCATGCGCATCAGTCCGATTCTTCTGCTGCTGCGCATCAATACCACTCCTCTGCGCCTGCGCATCAGTCTGATGCCTCTGCGCGTGCGCGTCAGTAGGATCCTCCTGCTCCTGCGCATCAGTTCCACTCCTCTGCGCCTGCGCATCAGTCTGATGCCTCTGCGCGTGCGCGTCAGTAGGATCCTCCTGCTCCTGCGCATCAGTCCGACTCCCCTGCGCCTGCGCATCAGTCCGGCTCTTTTGCGCCTACGCGTCAGTCGGTTTCTTCTGCTCATCCGCATCAGTCCGATGCCTCTGCGCGTGCGCGTCAGTAGGATCCTCCTGCTCCTTCGCATGAGTTCCACTCCTCTGCGCCTGCGCATCAGTCCGACTCCCCTGCGCCTGCGCATCAGTCCGACTCTTCTGCGCATGCGCATCAGCTCGATTGCTCTCCGCCTGCACAGCAGTCCAATTCCTATGGCTCCTGGAGCAAAAAGGGCCTAGATTTGGGATCACACCGTTTTTCGTCAGACAGTCCGATTCTTCTGCTCATGGGTATCAGTCCGATGCCTCTGCGCATGCGCATCAGTCCGATTCTTCTGCTGCTGCGCATCAATACCACTCCTCTGCGCCTGCGCATCAGTCTGATGCCTCTGCGCGTGCGCGTCAGTAGGATCCTCCTGCTCCTGCGCATCAGTTCCACTCCTCTGCGCCTGCGCATCAGTCCAATGCTTCTGCGCCTGCGCTTCAGTCCGATTCTTCTGCACATGCGCATCAGTCCGACTCCCCTGCGCCTGCGCAGCAGTCCGATTCTTCTGCGCATGAGCATCAGTCCGACTCCCCTGCGCCTGCGCATCAGTCCGACTCTTCTGCGCATGCGCATCAGCTCGATTGCTCTCCGCCTGCACAGCAGTCCAATTCCTATGGCTCCTGGAGCAAAAAGGGCCTAGATTTGGGATCACACCGTTTTTCGTCAGACAGTCCGATCCTCCTGCTCCTGCACATCAGTCCGATTGCTCTCCGCCTGCACATCAGTCCAACTCCTATGGCTCCTAGAGCAAAAAAGGCCCGGATTTGGGATCACACCGTTTTCCGTCGATATCTTTGGAAATATCATAGCTAGGACAATTTGGCTGGCGCCATTGGATTCGTGAGACGGTTTCCGATTTTTCTATGGGTCCGGGAATTTTCTAAAGTCGATTTTTTTAGTTTTTCGCGTTTTTCTCGGCTCCTGGGCCTCCTAGAGCAAAACGGGCCCTGATTTGGGATCACACCGTTTTTCGCCCATATCTTTGGAAATATCATAGCAAGGACAATTTGGCTGGTGCCATTCTATTCGTGAGACGATTTCCGATTTTTCTAGGGGTCCGGGAATTTTCTAAAGTCGATTTTTTTAGTTTTTCGCGTTTTTCTCGGCTCCTGGGCCTCCTAGAGCAAAACGGGCCCGGATTTGGACTCATACCGTTTTTCGCCCATATCTTTGGAAATATCACAGCTAGGACCATTTGGCGAGCGCCATTGGATTCGTGAGTCGATTTCCGATTTTTCTACAGCTCCGGGAATTTTCTAAAGTCGATTTTTTTGGTATTTCGCGTTTTTCACGGCTCCTGGGCCTCCTAGAGCTAAACGGGCCCGGATTTGGGCTCGTACCGTTTTTCGCCCATATCTTTGGAAATATCATAGCTAGGACAATTTGGCTGGCGCCATTGGATTCGTGAGACGATTTCCGATTTTTGTAGGGGTCCGGGAATTTTCTAAAATCGATTTTTTTAGTTTTTCGCGTTTTTCTCGGCTCCTGGGCCTCCTAGAGCAAAACGGGCCCGGATTTGGACTCATACCGTTTTTCGCCCAAATTTTTGGAAATATCATAGCTAGGACAATTTGGCTAGCGCCATTGGATTCGTGAGTCGATTTCCGATTTTTCTACGGCTCCGGGAATTTTCTAAAGTCGATTTTTTTGGTTTTTCGCGTTTTTCTCGGCTCCTGGGCCTCCTAGAGCTAAACGGGCCCGGATTTGGGCTCGTACCGTTTTTCGCCCATATCTTTGGAAATATCATAGCTAGGACAATTTTGCCGGCGCCATTGGATTCGTGAGACGATTTCCGATTTTGCTAGGGGTCCGGGAATTTTCTAAAATCAATTTTTTTCGTTTTTCGCATTTTTCAGGTCGCCTGCGGCTCGTAGAGCAAAAACTGCCCGGATTTGGTATCACACCGTTTTTCGTCAGTCAGTCCGATTCTTCTGCCCATGCGCATCAGTCCGTTGCCTCTGCGCATGCGCATCAGTCCGATTCTTCTGCTGCTGCGCATCAATACCACTCCTCTGCGCCTGCGCATCAGTCTGATGCCTCTGCGCGTGCGCGTCAGTAGGATCCTCCTGCTCCTGCGCATCAGTTCCACTCCTCTGCGCCTGCGCATCAGTCCGATGCTTCTGCGCCTGCGCTTCAGTCCGACTCTTCTGCGCATGCGCATCAGCTCGATTGCTCTCCGCCTGCACAGCAGTCCAATTCCTATGGCTCCTGGAGCAAAAAGGGCCTAGATTTGGGATCACACCGTTTTTCGTCAGACAGTCCGATCCTCCTGCTCCTGCACATCAGTCCGATTGCTCTCCGCCTGCACATCAGTCCAACTCCTATGGCTCCTAGAGCAAAAAAGGCCCGGATTTGGGATCACACCGTTTTCCGTCGATATCTTTGGAAATATCATAGCTAGGACAATTTGGCTGGCGCCATTGGATTCGTGAGACGGTTTCCGATTTTTCTATGGGTCCGGGAATTTTCTAAAGTCGATTTTTTTAGTTTTTCGCGTTTTTCTCGGCTCCTGGGCCTCCTAGAGCAAAACGGGCCCTGATTTGGGATCACACAGTAGTAAGTGGGCACGATTGGCGAATTTTCTTCCAGGAATCGCCCCCCTTCCCCCCTTTTTCCAGACGTGTCCGAACACGTTTTCCCCATTGTCCTTTGAGGAGGACGTCGCCGCTCTAGGGCCCCCTGGGGTGAGGGTCCCCAAAAAATGTCATTGTTCGACAGGAAGTGGGTGGTGGGTGGGTGGCAAGGAATGCGGGCAGGTCCCAAAACGCCTGAAAGCATTCCATTGTTATGCAATGGAATGTCGTTCACGTGTTAAGGGAAACTGGCCCATTATTTTTTTTTTTAGATGGAGGATTGCGCAATGCCCTGGCATGAATGGCGCAGTATATGAATGCTTTTTTTTTTACAGGTTTTTTAGGGTAATAAATTTTCCCTTTCTATGGAAGACCGTTGGAAAAATTCTCAACGATGTCTCCTTTTTTTTTGACTATGTTTTTCTCTCTCTTTTAGTGCATGTTGTTTCCTTTTAAAAGGTTTTTTTTTTTATTTAAAGATAAAAAATGTTTTTTGCCTTCCGTCTTTTTTATACCTGAAAAGATGTTGAGGGTTTTTGTAATAAATAATTAAACATAGGGTTTAAATTTCATCTTTTTTTTTATATTTCATAAAATCGTAGGTTCCATTTTACAAATGAGTTACATAAAATCATATGTGTATGGTTTTTCAATATGAGGGCATTCTGTAAGCCCCTCCCGCGAATTTATCCAAATAATTGTAACAATTATGGAATAATTCTCCAAATAATTGATACAAATAACCAAGATTTTCGTGGGGTATTGTACGTCGAAGATCATCGCGAGCCAAGAGATAAATTTCCTCGAAATTTACGCGTATGCGATGATGAAGATCCTCCGTGGCAGGCATTCTATTATAATCCATATAATTCATAGCAATTCCTTTAATTGATTGTACAAGCGATTCCTTATATTCCTTGAGAGGCAATGTCTCCAAGAAATCCAGCCACTGATTAATCCATGCAGCCTTGTTTTTCAATGTAATGATGCTCTGTCCCATCATCATTATGGGAGTCTGATTTGCATCATCATTGCGAACAAAGGTCACGCAGGGATTTTCAAAACTGCGGTGGAATTTCACGTTTATGGCCCCAAATTCCTTTGCAGGTAGATTGTGGTTGATCTTTGGGTGGAACTTCTCAGGGTCAAAGTAATCGGTTACAGCATCCAAATCGTTGAAAAAAAGGGTCCATTCTTCTCGTGTCATTGACAATATGGCGCGTTTCGGGCGTACGCCCATAAATTGCACAACCGGGACGAATTGACCGAAACACGTAACTTTTAAGCCGACACGAATTTGTTTTGTCTCTGATCTATTCAAAGATATAACTTGAGACAAGACCACATGCTGTTCAGCATCACTGAATCCCTTTTGTTTGTTGCTCTCCATGTTGAAAAAATGAATGGATGAAATCAGGACGACTGAATCAAATCCACCGCGAGCACCCGCGTTTTATAGCGCTACGTATGAGAGTGGAGGGGGCAGAATCCCCCACTATACGCATGACAGACCTATAACCGTCACACATTATCCCCCACCGCAGGGAGTTCTGCGGCGGCGGCGTCACACATGCGCCCCACTTTCGCGGTTTTTGTATGTTGCGCGGTACCCCCACTCTTACCATGGAACCTTCCTATACCGATTTTTTTTGTTAAATCGAGTGACGCGTTTGTTGTCATTCGTTAAAAGGCATTGCAATAGTAAAAATGTCTAAAAACTTTGAAAGTTACGATTTAGAGTCCCTTAAAAAATATCTCGCGGGTCGCGAATCGTATGAGGGACGACAAAAGCCTCAATTTCGCCAGAAAAGAGTACGCGTATGTGTTGATAAATATACCGATGATGATTACCTAGATAGTGATGACATGTGCAGTCCAACAAAAGCGCGGAAAATCGCGATAGGGTCAGGATTGGAATGCGAAGTGGAAGATTTCCTTGTTGATCCTTCTTGTGTATGCAAATATAAATTTCTCGGTGAAATATGGAATAAAATCCATATCAGATATCGCAGGGATAAATTACACTCTCAAGATGAGGGCATAGACATGTGTACGACTTTTAAAGTATGTTACAATGAAGAACCTGCAGAATCTAATAAAGAAATCGAATCGAATTTTCAAATGAGATATAATCCTCCATCCTTGAGAAGCATTGCAATCGCGAATTTATTAAATGAAAAGAAATATGCGAAAAATGCAAAAACTTTGGCTGTGGTTACTAAAGCAATTGTGCATAATAGTGATGTATTATTATATAAAATGTCGAAGTCAAATGGTTTTTTCGACTGCATAGAACACACAAGATTATGCAAAGCAGGAGTGGGGGAAAAACTCTATTGGTACTACTTTTTTAGGGCGTGTGAGGAAGAATATTATCTCCCTGCGGGGGAGGAGACATTGGTCTACAAGAAAGGAAATGGGCCAATCATTGACCTTTCCTTTCAATAGTCAACAAATGCAAAACAAGTGGGGGGCGAAAAAAAAGGAAAACTCGAGCATCCGCCCCCATCAGGTATGCAAAGGCCCCCCCACCAAGGGCAAATCTTCAAAAAAGTGTGGAAAACTTAGCCCCTCCTCCTCTAAACTAGGGATGCATCAAGGACCCCAGTGAGATCATTTTACTGCATTTACGTTTTTTACGTCAAAATGACATCAAGTCAAATGAACTCATCTCCAAAATCCAGTTATCAATCAGGTTATCAGCCTGGAACTTTTAAACCTAAAAAATCTAAATATGGTGGAAACAAGGCCAATCAAAACGGAATTAAGATAATTAGTGATCGTGTAGTGCAATATAACAGTGATGAGAAAAGATCAATTGAAAAAATAGTGAAAAAAGTGAAACTCCAACGACGTGAAATTTCCAAGACAGCCCCTGTCATAAATATTGACTTTGACCTCCAAACGGTTGAAAAGATGAAGAAAAAAAACTCAACCAGACGATTGGGCCATAAATCAGCCGGTAGCACTCAAAGTGGTTCTAAAATCCTGAAAGTCAATAATAAAAAAACAAGTGAAATCATGCAAGTGAGTACAGAAGAAAAAAAGTTATGGATTAATATGTTAGAAAAAGATCTTGATTTATTCAATCAAGTGAACTACATTGATAAGAAAAAGGATCTGAATAAAATACAGGCTCGCGAAAAACGTTTAAAACTCGCGGAAAAAAAGAAGGCCGACTTTATCGCTCGCGAAAAACGTCGCGAACTAGCTAAGGAAAAACAAAGACAATTTAGAGCTCGCGAATCAGAAAAAAATCGATCCAAGGACAACACATCGAAGGATATCATCCCTGAGCCCATGATGGAATTGGATTCATCGATCGAGATCATTCCCAGCACTCCATCAGTCATCAATTTAATCCTGGAACGCGAGGGTGAAGATGCTCAGCTTGGACCATTGAATTTCGCGACCTCAACCCCGAAAAGTAAATATTCAATCAATCAATCATATGAATTTTGAGATTAGATTGATTTAAGCTAATCTTGTATTTTTTTCATTTCAGAACCGCGAAAAACTATCGAGGAAATCGAGGCCGTTCTAGTCGCGTTGGGCGCGAATCTAGAACAAAGGAATCGCGAGGACGATTACGAAGGGCGATGGGCTCCAACGCAGCGCCAAAAAGAGCTTGATCAAATTGCGATGCAATTGGATCAAAGCGGGGATGATGATGATGAAGGATTGGTCATCCAGAGTCTTGATTTCACCCCGTTATCACCCAGTAACCGTTCGGGTTAAAAATTCATTAAACATGTCTGTATTTTTTTGAATACCTGAAATAAAAGTCATACATTTTATTGCATTACCTGTGAGTCTTGACTTTTTTTTTATTGCTAGGCAAGACCCAATATTCCCTCTCCTGTCCCCAGCCCTTTTTTTTTCACGTAGAAGCTAGGAGAAATTTCTCTCTCGCTTCTTCTTCGTCGGCGTCCTGTAGTCTTTCGTTTATTGTCTCTTTCCTTCTCGTTGTTTAGAGGGTTTAGAGAACAATTTTGACTTTTTCCTCGTCTTTCCTACATAAATCCTTACCCTCATCTCCCTCTAACTTACGGTTTAGAGGGTTGAGGGCGAATAGTGGGGCAGAAGTTATATAAACCGTGAGGTTCCACTACTCGCCCTCTTTCACCATCACCATCCCCGACGACTAGTGCCTCGTCAAGTTTTAGTGTTTTTTTTTGTGTTTTTGTTATTTTATTTTAAAAAAATGGTGAAGGTGACGTGTGCAGGAGCGTGCCAGGAGCACTTGGCCCGCGAGGTAAGTTTTTACATATTTATTTATTGCATGTTTTTCGTTGGGTTTCGCGGTTTTCTGTGTTTTCGTGGCCGCGGTTTGATTTTGGGGTTTTGTTATTTCACGTCCACGTGTTCTTGATGTTTTTATATCGCGTATTTTTATATTGTTTAAATGTCGACCCGTCGTGGGTAGACGTTTCGCGTTTTAAAATTTCACATCCGCGTATTTTTTTTCATTTCAATTTTTGTTGTTTCAGCTTTTAATTTTTCGTTTGTTTTAGTTTTTTAGTTTTTTAAATTTAGTTTTGCGGTTTTTCGTGCGTTTTTGGTTGTTGTTTTCGTTTTTTCGTTTGTTTTAATTTTTGAATTCATTGGGTTGTTTTTATTTCTAATTCATTTTTTTTTTTACAGATGCAGGCAACCAGGAGGGAGAGGGCCTACCTGCGGGCGGCCAACGAGTGGCTGCGGTGGGAGGACGCAGAGGGTGAAACCCTGGAAGGCGAAAATATTTTCGCCATCCAGGATTTGCACGCCAGGGCCGCCAAATGGTTGGCGGATTCGGAGGACGAGGAATATCTGGTGAGTTGGGTCTCTCTGTCTCTCTCTCTCTCTCTCTCTCTCTCTATTCCCTTTATCCCCTCTAACCCCTTCCTGTCATTCCTTTCCTGAAATACCCCCCTTTTTTTCCTCATTTTCTTATAATCATAGATATATTTAATATTAATGTGTTTTTTTCTTTTTTGTTTACAGCACGGAGCTCGCTGGGAGGGAGGTGTCGGCCCAGACACCCCGAGAGCGCGGTGGGTCCGCGCTCTGAGGCGCGAGGCGCGTGGCCTGGAGGCCGAGGGCGAGCAGCCGCTCGCTCTATACGACGTGAAGGATGCCTGGGCGCTAAGGATCCTCTTCGGGGAGGAGCCCACTCAGCCAGACCTGACAGAGGAGAATTGGGACCTGGAGCAGTGGGACTGAGGCCACTGCCCCCCCCCTTCCCATTTAATTTTAAATTAAAAAAAAAATGTATTTTTAATTTTAAGTTTTTTGAATAAAATTAAATTTAAAAAATGAATATTTTCTTGTGTGTTTATTTATTTATTTCCCTTAGTTTTAAATTATAAAACAAAACCAAAAAAAAAAATTTTAACATTTAAACAAAAAAAAAATTTCTATTTTAGATTCAAGTTTTTATTTTTTAATAAAATTATGTAATAAAATTATACTTCCCTTTAGTTTTAAGTTTAAAATAAATTGTAGCTTAGTTTTAAGTTTTTTTAAATAAATAAATTTTTTTTAAATAATTGTTTTCTGTTTGCATGATCCCTTCCCTTACTTTTAAGTTTACATATTAAGAACTTATGTTACATTTAAGATTATTATTTTAAAAAAAATTGTATTTTAGTTTTAAGTTTTTTTTTTTAATAAAAATATTTTCAATAACCATTTGTTGTCCTTCTTTTTAAACATTTCCTCCTTTTAATTTTAAATTATTATTAAATAGGAATTGGGTGGGGAATAAACTCAAAGGGAATCTTTTTTATCTAGTTTTTATTTATTTATTTATTTATTTTTCATAGATAACATACATTTTTCTTACGCTAATTTTCATTTACGCGGGCCGCGGGGTTTTGAAACTTTGTATTTCAATTCGAAATACGAACGGCTGAAAACCCGCCCCGTCAAAATTGACGGTGGCGCCCCCCTGACAGTCGGTAACCCCTCCCACAAACGTACATTCCCAGAATTCCACAGTGTCGGTAAAACCGTAGGGCCGCCTCCTGACACCAGGAGGCTCTGCGCAAATGTAAACACTGTAGGGCCCATTTTTTTAAAAATTAATATCTAATGAACAAATAAACTTAAAAATATGTAATTTGGATATTAATTATCAACAAACGATTCCCTATCCCTTAATAATAACTATTCGAGTCTACAAATAAATATTAAGCGAGTGAAGGAATAGCCCCTACTCATTAAATTGTTTAATTAATTATTAAATAATGCAGGCCTACAAACGTTTTTCGTGCATAACAATATTATACAAAACTACTACAATCAATCTAAATTGATAAAATACTTAATTTTCAAATAAACAGTGCGCGCCAACTAGCAGCGGTTAAATCGCGGTTTTTTGAAACCATAGGGCAGTGTCGCGAAACCATCAAGCCGCCGTTTTGGGCCTGTCGCACGTACGATCTTACTCTCAGGTTTCGTGATGACGTCATGATACACTGTCCGACGAATACCATGATAGTCGATCTGGTAGGGATCTGCTTTATCGACAACGAGCGCGCGAATCGAGTCGTAATGAATTTGTTTACGCGATTCATAATTCAGTCTAACCCCTTTTATTTTGCTAACTTCCGCAATACTACCGTCCGGTTTTTTTACGCGATAAGTATAAAATTTAGGCCCCCCAGAGACAAAAGAAGTAATGAAACTTCCTTCTCCGTAGCCCTCTACTTCGTCGGTCAAATCCCCTAGAAAATTCCCTAGCGGTAATTCATTTGATCCATCGCTGACGTAAATTACCGAATCTGTATCATAATATAAAACACGTTCTTGCTGTTTTTCTAGATAAGAATATAGTTTTAGACGCGCGTGAGCGGTTGTATAAGCCGCAATAACGACATTAGCCTTAGTGGACATTTCCGCGGCCTCGTTTAAATGTTTCCAGGACATGAAGAGAGTGTCGTTATCGACAGGAACAAGTCCTGTTACTTCAATTTCAGGATTAAACATTATATTTGCAAATTCCTCATGTGTTCGAATAATAGCTTTTTTTGTCAAGTTCTCCCTCTCCCCAAATTTACCCCAGAGACAGTTTAAACAAAGTTTTGCTACGGCTCTTAATCCTGCATTCTTTTGAATTTTATCTTTGTCAAGTTTTATACCTTCTCGCGTCTCATATTCAGCAATATATCTATTCTTTGATTCATCATCTACACACTCAGCAGGCCAATCCGAAGCCTCTTGTTTTATTTTCAAAAAAGTGTTAATGTATTCGGCAAATAATCCACCTGTTCGCGTCACAGGATTATAACGCGTAGTACTCTTATACTCCCAAAGCTCACTGATTTCTAATATTTTGTACCCCATTTCTACGGCTTTACGAAGTTCTGGAGCGACCCAAGTTCCCAAAAATTCGCGATCAGCGGGATCATCATGAGGGCAATTGTCTTGTACAAGATCATCGCAGCATGATCGACAGAGAGGGAACAGTAACTTTCCATGGGCTTTCACTGGTAAAACAGGGTGAAATAATTGACGAGGGGGTAAAACGCGACATTTCACGAGACCTTCTATCCGCGAAATATTATTATTAGGGCATATAAGCTGACAATCACGCCCCACATGGACAGTGGGATGGCCAATCGGGAAAATCCCTGTCTTTAAAACGTATGGGTATAACGAACAAACGTCAACATAGCGAATTTTCTCATTATCTTTTACATCATAATGTGTTACGGTATTTCCTGTTCGTCCCCCGAAAAATGCATCGCGCGGATCCAGAGCTATAAACATTTGCTGATCAACGTTTTCTACAAAATTCGCCAACACATGATCTGTCTTTTTTTGACGAATAAAATCGCATTCCCACATTTCAACGACTTCATAACCCGAGTGTCGCAATTCCCGTGTAATCGCCCCTGTTCTCTCATATCGGCTCTCTAGTGTATCCTTGTGACTTAACTCTTTATCTCTATTGAATTTGAAACACCGTGGGCATCCGTGCCAATAACATCCGTGGAACTGATATGCATATTTCTTATTATTATTCGCGGTATCCTCCCAAAAACCATCTAGACGCAGGCCTGAAGTTGTTCTGTGTTCACGAGTTCGTCCGGCATGTATTATTCGATGATTCTCGCAATGTTCGCGCCACAAGAGCCATTCAATTGCGATTTTCGACTGCGTTTTCCCTAACCGATATCCTCCCTGTGGTATAATGCCTATCTGCTTGTCTTTTAAGAAATTTGTTTGAAAAATACGCATGCATGTAGAAGCAATCGTTACACATTCTGTAAAAGGACAGACATTTCCAGCATTCATAATCAGTTTTCGAAATTCAACACAGGCTCGTCTCAAAATTGTAACATCAAGTCTGCAATAATGAAGAATTTCTTTACGAAAATCAAATTCATAATCTTCTTCGACACGATCATAATACCAGGATAAGAATTTTTCACGATCTTGTACTCCCATAGTGTCAGCACCATAATATTTTCTATCAGGTATAGGCCCTACGTAGTTTTGATTGTCTTTTGTATTGAAAAAATGTGGAAAATAGCCTTTCGCTATATTCCCCAATCCAAAAGCTTTCGGTAAACTTGCAAGAGCCATGTGAAAATAATTTAAACTGTCTATAAATTTATTATCCCCAAAATCCATCAAGATAATGTTTGTTCCGTTAATTATCGCTTTAATTTGACTGTTAATGCGTTTCATGACGTCTCTCAAAACGAATTGTGAATCATAGCCTTTCGCGTTATGTGCAATACAAACTACTTTTTTATACGTCTTACCCATCGACGTGATGTAATCAACAAATCCTCGCACAGGATCCTCACCATCGAAAACATTTTCCCGATGTTTACACACGCCACACGGATTTCCGTGATTATCGTTGGCGTTCACAATGTCATCGTCGTTCATATCTGCACAGCGGTCACACACAGTTTGTGCAACGCAAAGATTAGGGATGTGTACGTTGACATCTGTAGTTCCTTGCAGAAGCTCATCCTGTCTGGTTTCAAAGTCGTAGAAAACAAACGCCACGCGTTTCAAAGTCAATTTTTTCTTGCTTTTTAAGGTGGGCATATAGCAGAGATGAGAAATATCTTCGTCCTTTTGACATACGTTGCAATAATATTTATGGCACACATGATTCTGAATTTTGCGATGATCAATTTTCGTATTACATTGACCACACAATTTTATATAGTCACAGACGGTGGGGTTATTTCCGCTGAACGATCCTGGTTTCTTATGTTGATCGAAGCACAATTGCCCGTGAAACTCCCGATTACAGTCGTCACACACTATTTTATCAACAATCGTAGAGTCACACGGAGGATTCTTCAAACACCTATCACAAGTCCTATCACAAACATGTCCTTGCGTAGTGTAAGGTTTGTTACAATGCTCGCAATAATACTTCACGCCAAAGAATGAAGGTAAATTTTGGATTGGCTCATAGTGGTTCTCTTCAGGATAATACACAATCGGTAAGGTATATCGGACGGTCATCTTTCTGCTAATCAATTCAGGTGTACCATCGTAGAGCACAGGGTGATCTTTTCCGTTTCTCATGAGGGAATAGACCTTGATAAGGCATCCTTCTTCAGCCAAGTATCGCTGATATTGAGCAACTTCCTGTAGACCACAGCCTTCGTCAGGAGCAATGACTCCTGCCCTTCGAGTTAGTCTTTCGGCCTCCTTACGTTGCATTTTTCCCTTGCATTGCCGGATTGCCTGCCATACCTCGTGGATCTTGCCCTTATCAGCTCTGGTTTTTAATTTTTCTGCATGTGCTTTGGCCACAACAAGTGATCGGGCTAGACACAAGCCATCTTCATTCGAAATCTGAAGGATACATTTTCTACTAAACCCTCTTTTCATGCCGTTTTCAAGGAAACCTTGACCTACCGGGGCTTCAGCCACGTGAAGTTTGATCCAAAACTTATCGGCACATCCGAAACCGTTTGCGCTCTGCGCGATAGAGCTAACAAGATTCCATAGATCTTGAAACTCATATCCTTTGATCGCACGTGGACTTATCCAGGCATTGTCTCTTTGCATATTTGCAAAATTGAATGTAAGGCACATTCGATTCATACCACGTCCTCCAGCCTCAATAATTTTATTATAGACATCACGAAAAGCTTCTTCAACCCAGTCGGCAGGGTCACGACTTTCAGGTAAAGGGTTGATTGCAAACTCCATCACATGTGTGTCGAGTTTGAAACGTGGAAGTCTCTGGCGTGATCGTCGTATTGTCCTTAAGGCCGGCAATCGATTTTCAATCTCTTCTTCGCGGCCATTCTGTTGATCTGAAATTGGGTTTAGTATTTTTCAATAAAAAAATATGCCTAAAATTTTTTCTCGGTATTATAAAAAGGTATGAAGCTAGATACTTACCATTCTGCTGATCTAGTAAATCTAGATTAAACTCTTCAACAGCTTCCAAAGCCTTAGGGTCACTCACAACATTTTCACCACCACCACATTGAATATCAAAGAGCGCAGAATTAAAATTTTCGAATAAATCTCCATCAAAATTATTTTCAATGGCAAAATCACCGAATAACTCAAGATCAAAATTATTTATCCAATCAAAATCTCCCTGTGGAGGTGTAGTATTTTCTTCGGACGGGTCACTGGGCCCCGCTAAATCGTTTGGGTCCGACATTGTGAATGTCCCTTGGACGACTGCAGTTAGTGCGAGAAAATTCGGGCTATATTGGGAAAAGTCAGGGGTTTTACTGTTGGCGCCACAGGGGGGCTACTGCACTTCTTCGCCTTTTTTACCTGCCCCCGCCTACGCGCATTGTCCTTGTCCTAGTCATAGGCAAGCCCACTTGACCCCAATACAGGTGCATTACGTCACGCCCCTCTCTAGCATTTTCAAATCCATATTTTCGGATATCGTAAAATTGTATAAAATGATGAGATTTTAGGCATGATTAATCAGAAGGCAATATGGACACGAGGTGGAAACATCCCTTTACTGCAATGATTTGTGGTCCCACGGGTTGTGGAAAAACATTTTTTGTTAAAAGGTTTTTGAAGGAAATTAAGCAAATGTGCGATACACAAATTGAAAAAGTGATCTTTTATTACGCTGAGTGGCAGAATGGATATTCGGATTATGATAATAATTTTGTCGAATTTCGTGAAGGCCTACCAAGATCTGGAGATTTTGATGATAATAAGCCAAAATTGGTTGTCGTGGACGATTTGATGCGGGAATCTTCGAATGGTGCAATAGTTGATTTATTTACAAAAGGAAGCCATCATAAAAATCTCAGTGTAATGTTTCTATCTCAAAATTTATTCCACCAAGGCAAAGGACAGAGAGACATTTCATTGAATACAAATTACATCGTCGTATTTAAAAATCCCAGAGATCGTGCACAAATTGCCCATTTGTCTCGTCAAATATACCCAGAAGATCCAAAATTTCTGCAAGAAGCCTATTTTGATGCAACTTCGGCAGCTCATGGCTATTTGTTGCTAGATTTGAAACAATCGACTCCTGAAAACTGTAGGTTTCGTACCAATGTATTCCCCAGTGATCCCCATCATTATGTTTATATTCCGCGGAAGGATCGCAATATAAAAGGAGGAGGGGCATCACGGAGTGTACCAGTCGTTCATGTGTGATGGCAACGAGAAGTCGTTCTGAAAGCGGCTCTGTTCGCAAGTCGCTTGGAGAAAAGAATACAGCCTTATTACACGCTCTCATCTACGCACCACCCAGGCTACGCCGGGTAATAATACAACACGCTAATAAAGATTTAATTCGCTGCATTTGCGAGTGTGCTTTAAATTTATTACACGGAAATATTCCTTTGAAAAATTGTGAGAAATCAAAACTGTGCAAACATAAAAAACTATTGAGAAAACTTGCCGATAAAAAACAAAGTTTAAGCAGCAAGAAAAAAATCATTAATCAGAAAGGTGGTTCAATTTTGCCGATGCTACTGGGTCCTCTGATAAGCGCACTTATCTCAGCCATTGTATAAGGATGGAACATGCACGTAAAATGATTCTTGTACCAGAGGAGAGTGTGGAGCGTCTAAAAAAAAAAATTCTTCACATGCTGATGCTCACCATGTTTTAACGGAATTGGCTAAAGAAATTCAGCCATCAGCGCAAACTCCAGGCACTGTTACAAGCAGATTAGATACCCAGCTATTGGAAATTTTAAATTCGAAAAGCCCTAGAGATGACCATGAAAAATGGAAGTTGTATAACGACGTTCTGAGGCGATATTTGTTTTATACAGAACAAACTAAAACGCCGGTGTTAGAAACGGAGGCCCACGTCGAAACTGAAACCGCTGAACGATACGACCCAAAAGCTATTGTTGCTACTGTACCTAAAGTATATCAGCGGAAAGCCGCTGGTATACTAGAATACATTGACGCCATTGATACTGCTAACAGACTCAAATGGAATTCAAAAGGACAAGTGACTTTGGATGGACAGACATTTCCTGGTGTCAATATGGTGGATCTCATACAAGATGTTGTCAGAGCACGGAAAACATATTCAGCTAAAGGATGGGAGCATTTTGCCGTTTATCTCCAAAGCCTGAACACCCCTCGGGAGTTTCTGGGTAATCCCAAGTTTCATCAGTCTCCACCAGCATTGCCAGACATTAGGAATCGAAGAGAACCTGAAATTTCAGAGGACGAGAGTTCCGTAGACGAAGATAGAAGAAGGAAAAGCTATAGATCACGCACTCCTCCTGTTCATCGCCCCCGTAAAAACTCGAAAAAACCCCGGCTTAGTTCTCCCTACACTGCGAAAACCGACAAAGTTACATCATGGCTTCCGTTTTGAACAATGAAAAACTCTCGAGGACATATTTTGACCTTCCAGAGCCTGAGGCATACACAGGGGCTCGAAATATTTTGTCAAAATATAAGAAAGAAATACCTGAAAGTGAAATAAAAAATTGGCTTAATGCTCAGAACACTTATACCCTTCATAGACCCATTAAGCGTAAATTTCCGCGTCTTCATTATACAGTAACCAACATTGATGATGTGTGGGAGGCTGACTTAGTTGAATTGAGATCATTAAAAACATATAATGATGGGGTTTCATATTTACTTGTAGTTATTGATGTCTTGAGTAAATTTGCCTGGGTAGAGCCATTGAAAGACAAATCAGCATCACAGGTTCTTGAAGCTTTCAAACGTATAATGGATACAAATGGAGGGCGCATTCCTGTTTCGATACAAACGGACAAGGGAAAAGAATTTATGGCCAACAGTGTCCAAAAATTTTTTTCTGATAAGAAAATAAAATTTCGTGTTGCACGTAATCCCGACATAAAAGCTGCAGTTGTGGAGCGCTTCAATCGGACATTGAAGGAACGTATGTGGCGTTACTTTACACATAGTCGAACATATAAGTATACAGATGTTTTGAAGCAAATTGTCGAGTCTTATAACAACTCGCGACATTCTTCAATAAAGATGGCGCCTGCGGCTGTGACTATGGATAATGCACCATACGTATGGCGTAATATACAAAGTCGATTCAAGACGGAGAAACCACGTAAAGAATCCTTTAAATATAAAGTTGGTGACTATGTACGCATCAGTCGAACGAAAGGCATCTTTGAGAAAGGATATGAAACTAATTGGAGTAAAGAAATATTCAAAATAACGAAAGCCGTTTTCAAACAATCATTGCCGATATACGAGTTGATGGATTTTGCTGACGAACCAATTGAGGGATTTTTCTACGAACCAGAATTGGTGCTTGTCAATAAACCAACGGACAAGGACGAGTTCATAGTGGAACGTGTCATACGTTCCAAGGGAAAAGGAAAAAATAAGCAGGTTCTTGTTCATTGGGAAGGATATCCTGATAAGTTTGATTCTTGGATACCTGCTGCAGAACTGCATGCAATTGGGAAAAAATGAAGAGAAACGAATTTTATATGGTGCTCCCCAGCAACAGCAGCATGAGCTATCATCCTGATAATACAGCATCGAAATTCACGACCTTGCTTCCAAAACAAGTTGAACTGGAAGGAGAATGGGTAGTGGGTCTGAGTGAAATACAGTTTCCTTGCAATTTTTTACATATACGTAATGGAAAAGATTCTCCAATCAATTTCATTAGTAATCCAATCCCCAAAAAGACCAAGACAAACTCGGTACAAACATTTTTTCTACCTACTGCAGTTTTCAAAGATATAACAGATTTAGTGGGGTTCATGAATACTTTTCCGTCTTTGAGTACTCATATCCGATTTGAATATTTAGCGCAACAAGGTTTTGTGAAAATTGTAAAACACTGCAACTCCAGGAACTGCACTAGCACAGTTCATACAATAGACTTTTCCGTTAAAGTATCCGATATGTTGGGATTTGAGAGAGGTATACACAGCCTCACAAACGCCAGGCCGTATTGTCAAGGATCTTCACCAGCAAGTTTGGCCAGAGGTTTACCTGCGAATTTGTTCATCTACAGCGATCTTTGTGTACCCTCCGTAACAGGTGACGTGCAGTCATCTCTGTTACGAGTGATACCATTCAGCGCTTCTACGTATACCTATGGGGCCATGCACTGTACTACGTTTTCCACTCCTCATTATATTCCGTTGATGAGGTATTCATTTCGCACAATTGAAATAGATATAAGATGCAATCAGGGTGATATGATTCCATTCGAGTATGGTCCTTTGAACGTGACACTTCATTTCAAGAGGATTGATTGACTAAAAAATGAGCCCGTACATTGCATATTACGCAAACCAAGCTGGTGGAGGAACAGTGGACCGATATAATGATTTTGGAAGGATATTCGTTGGAAGTCCTTATCAACGAGGTCATGGAATTGGTGCTTTCCTTGGAGGTCTGTTTCGACGCATTCTGCCCTATCTGGGAAGCGCAGCCCGAGCTGTCGGTAAAGAAGCTCTCAATGCGGGTATTAACGTTGTTGGGGATGTAGTGACAAATGGCAAGCCCTTAAAGGTGGCGCTGGAAAACCGATTAGCCGAGTCTGGGCTGAAATTGAAAAGGAGGGCCCAGGACAAAATTGGGACCATGATGCGTGGCTCAGGATATAAGAGGAAGCGTAAACGCCTCGCCTCTCATAAGCTCACTGGCCGTGGATCTGCCAAGACATCCAAAACTCGGAAGAATAAAAAGAAAAGACCCGTTGCAAACAAAAGAAGCAAGAAAGTGAAAAAAGTACCGAGACATAAATCAAAGCGGAAGACTCGTGATTTGTACGATATTTTCAACTAATCATCATGTCGTTTCTACATTCGCACTCTTCTGAGTGTGTGAAGTCGGAGCTGGACCTATTTACCATACCACCTACCCAAACAAGTATTGAAAATTCTCAATTTGTTTATTATAATCCTGTATCTACGCTGTCGGACGATGCCCCAATTGAATTCATCGTACCAGGCCATGGAGAAGAATATATTGATTTGGCACATACCATGATCAAAGTTCGCGCCAGAATCCTGAAACCCGATGGCTCTGCTGGTATAGACGACTCTGTTGGGCCTGTGAATAACTTTTTACATTCAATGTTTAACCAAGTGGATGTATATTTCAACCAAAAAGTTGTTACGCCTCCAAATAACCTGTACGCTTATAGAGCATACATTGAAACATTACTAAACTATGGAACCGATGCAAAGTCCTCACATCTTGGAATGTCTCTTTGGGCTACGGATAGCTATGGTGCAATGGATTCTATTGCTGTAACGGCGGCTGATGCAAGAAACAACGATGGACTAGCCGTACGTCAGGCAATTACTAAAGGTGGAAAAGCATTTGATCTACTGGGACATTTACATTGTGACGTGTTCAATCAAGACAAGTTTTTGATGAATGGCGTAGAGCTACGCGTTCGTCTTATCCGTGCAAAGGACGACTTTTGCCTTATGGACTCCACTCCCCTGCATTATAAGGTGCATATAGAAGAAGCCTCCTTGATAGTTCGCCGTGTGAAACTCAGCCGTGGAATTTTGATAGCTCACGCTAAAACGCTTGCAAAGACAACTGCGAAATATCCTTTGACACGGGTGGAGGTCAAATCTTTTGTTCTCCATCGGGGGATTATGGGGGAGACAATAGACAATGCCATTTTGGGTCAACTACCTAAAAGAATCATACTGGCATTTGTTGACAATGTCAGTTTCAACGGATCGAGAAAGAAGAACCCCTTCAACTTTCAAAATTTTGGGATAAACTTTTTATGCCTGAATGTCGATGGACGCCAAGTACCTACAAAACCTCTGCAGCCAAGTTTCACCTCTGGTGCCTGCCTAGATGTGGAGGCATTCAACACCCTATTTGCTGGTACTGGAACACATTTCAGCGACCATGGAAATAGCATCTCTCGTCCGGCCTATTCCGATGGATTTTGCTTGTTCGCGTTCGATCTGACTCCTGATTTATCTGCAAGTTCCGCTGGCCATTGGAATCTGGTGAAAAGTGGAAGTATTCGCATTGAAGTTCGCTTCAATAGAGCAACAGAGCAGAATGTAAATTGTCTATTGTACGCCGAATATGACAATTTGCTAGAAATTGATTCCACAAGGCAGGTTATTGTCGACTACAGTGGATGAAAATGGAGGGCTACTTAATGGGAGCGCAGAATAAGATTGCATTAGTTGCATTCAACCTGCTGAACGAGACCAACGCTCATTTCCCGGATTACCGACGTTCTATGAATACCCTTGAGCTCCTGGAGATATTACCGCATACAGATGCATGCATTGGAGGTGTCTACCCTGCCGACCGTGTCCCCTGGACATGGCCCCGGCCCTGTGCTATCATCATCAACACCGACAACCACAATCAGGCAGGAAGTCACTGGGTTGCCGTTTACCTCGGTTCAAATAGGCGAGGAATCTATTTCGACAGCTTCGGAATGCCACCCTTCGATACAAGAATCTCTCAGCGCCTTAAGCGAAATTGCAATGTTTATGAATGGAGCCAGAAGAGACTCCAAGATATATCGTCTGATGTTTGTGGGCAGTACTGCATTGTTGTGCTTCACTGGTTGTTCAATGATCGGTCTTTACAGTCCTTTCATAAACTATTTACTTCAGACACAAAACGTAACGATCGCATTGTTATGAAAATGTTCAACAAAATTATTCAAAAACGCAATTGTAATCGTAGAAATTTAAGTAAGCCTTTTCAGAACTTGTCTGGTAAAGGTAGTTTGCATTGTAACCAGCGGTCTTTAAAAAATATATTCCATTTGCATTAATTTAATAATAATAATAACAATAATTTTGATTACTACTATTTTTTAAATCCCTAATATTATGTACCACCCCTCATACAAGTATAATTTCTGAATAAATGATTTATATACTCAATAAATTATGTATTACATATTTATTTCATTTTCCCCATATATACCCACATTTCCCACGCCATCCACTTTCCCCCCACTCCCGCCCTTTTGAATCACGTGACCCTTACCACCCATTTCCCACCCACTCTCCCGTTTGGATCACGTGACCCTTACCACCCATTTTCCACCCACCCTCCCGTTTGGATCACGTGACCGTTACCCCCCCCCCCACCCACCACCCACTTCCTGTCGAACAAAGACATTCTTTTGGGGACCCTCACCCCAGGGGGCCCTAGAGCGGCGACGTCCTCCTCAAAGGACAATGGGGAAAACGTGTTCGGACACGTCTGGAAAAAGGGGGGAAGGGGGGCGATTCCTGGAAGAAAATTCGCCAATCGTGCCCACTTACTACTTCACACCGTTTTTCGCCCATATCTTTGGAAATATCATAGCAAGGACAATTTGGCTGGTGCCATTCTATTCGTGAGACGATTTCCGATTTTTCTAGGGGTCCGGGAATTTTCTAAAGTCGATTTTTTTGGTTTTTCGCGTTTTTCTCGGCTCCTGGGCCACCCAGAGCTAAACGGGCCCGGATTTGGGCTCGTAGCGTTTTTCGCCCATATCTTTGGAAATATCATAGCTAGGACAATTTGGCTGGCGCCATGGGATTCGTGAGACGATTTCCGATCTTTCTAGGGGCCCGGGAATTTTCTAAAGTCGATTTTTTTGGTTTTTCGCGTTTTTCTCGGCTCCTGGGCCTCCTAGAGCAAAACGGGCCCGGATTCGGACTCATACCGTTTTTCGCCCATTACTTTGGAAATATCATAGCTAGGACAATTTGGCTGGCGCCATTGGATTCGTGAGACGATTTCCGATTTTTGTAGGGGTCCGGGAATTTTCTAAAATCGATTTTTTTAGTTTTTCGCGTTTTTCTCGGCTCCTGGGCCTCCTAGAGCAAAACGGGCCCGGATTTGGACTCATACCGTTTTTCGCCCAAATTTTTGGAAATATCATAGCTAGGACAATTTGGCTAGCGCCATTGGATTCGTGAGTCGATTTCCGATTTTTCTACGGCTCCGGGAATTTTCTAAAGTCGATTTTTTTGGTTTTTCGCGTTTTTCTCGGCTCCTGGGCCTCCTAGAGCTAAACGGGCCCGGATTTGGGCTCGTACCGTTTTTCGCCCATATCTTTGGAAATATCATAGCTAGGACAATTTTGCCGGCGCCATTGGATTCGTGAGACGATTTCCGATTTTGCTAGGGGTCCGGGAATTTTCTAAAATCAATTTTTTTCGTTTTTCGCATTTTTCAGGTCGCCTGCGGCTCGTAGAGCAAAAACTGCCCGGATTTGGTATCACACCGTTTTTCGTCAGTCAGTCCGATTCTTCTGCCCATGCGCATCAGTCCGATGCCTCTGCGCATGCGCATCAGTCCGATTCTTCTGCTGCTGCGCATCAATACCACTCCTCTGCGCCTGCGCATCAGTCTGATGCCTCTGCGCGTGCGCGTCAGTAGGATCCTCCTGCCCCTGCGCATCAGTTCCACTCCTCTGCGCCTGCGCATCAGTCCGATGCTTCTGCGCCTGCGCTTCAGTCCGATTCCTCTGCGCATGCGCATCACCCCGACTCCCCTGCGCCTGCGCATCAGTCCGGCTTTTCTGCGCCTACGCGTCAGTCCGACTCTTCTGCGCATGCGCATCAGCTCGATTGCTCTCCGCCTGCACAGCAGTCCAATTCCTATGGCTCCTGGAGCAAAAAGGGCCTAGATTTGGGATCACACCGTTTTTCGTCAGACAGTCCGATCCTCCTGCTCCTGCACATCAGTCCGATTGCTCTCCGCCTGCACATCAGTCCAACTCCTATGGCTCCTAGAGCAAAAAAGGCCCGGATTTGGGATCACACCGTTTTCCGTCGATATCTTTGGAAATATCATAGCTAGGACAATTTGGCTGGCGCCATTGGATTCGTGAGACGGTTTCCGATTTTTCTATGGGTCCGGGAATTTTCTAAAGTCGATTTTTTTAGTTTTTCGCGTTTTTCTCGGCTCCTGGGCCTCCTAGAGCAAAACGGGCCCTGATTTGGGATCACACCGTTTTTCGCCCATATCTGTGGAAATATCATAGCAAGGACAATTTGGCTGGCGCCATGGGATTCGTGAGACGATTTCCGATCTTTCTAGGGGCCCGGGAATTTTCTAAAGTCGATTTTTTTGGTTTTTCGCGTTTTTCTCGGCTCCTGGGCCTCCTAGAGCAAAACGGGCCCGGATTTGGGCTCGTAGCGTTTTTCGCCCATATCTTTGGAAATATCATAGCTAGGACAATTTGGCTGGCGCCATGGGATTCGTGAGACGATTTCCGATTTTTCTAGGGGCCCGGGAATTTTCTAAAGTCGATTTTTTTGGTTTTTCGCGTTTTTCTCGGCTCCTGGGCCTCCTAGAGCAAAAAAGGCCCGAATTCGGACTCATACCGTTTTTCGCCCATTACTTTGGAAATATCATAGCTAGGACAATTTGGCTGGTGCCATTCTATTCGTGAGACGATTTCCGATTTTTCTAGGGGTCCGGGAATTTTCTAAAGTCGATTTTTTCCTTTTACGCGTTTTTCTCGGCTCCTGGGCCACCCAGAGCTAAACGAGCCCGGATTTGGGATCACACCGTTTTTTGTCAGTCAGTCCGATTCTTCTGCCCATGCGCATCAGTCGGATGCCTCTGCGCATGCGCATCAGTCCGATGCTTCTGCGCCTGCGCATCAGTCCGATTCTTATGCGCATGCGCATCAGTCCGACGCTTCTGCACATGCGCATCAGTCCGACTCCCCTGCGCCTGCGCATCAGTCAGATTCTTCTGCGCATTCGCATCAGTCCGACTCCCCTGCGCCTGCGCATCAGTCCGACTCTCCTGTACCTGCGCATCAGTCCGATTCTTCTGCGTATGCGCATCAGTCCGATTCTTCTGCGCATGCGCATCAGTGCGATTTTCCTGCGACTGCGCATCAGTCCGATTCTTCTGGGCATGCGCGTCAGTCCGACCCTCCTGCTCCTGCACATCAGTCCGATTCCTCTGCGCATGCGCATCAGTCTGACTCCCCTCCGCCAGCGCATCAGTCCGATGCCTCTGCGCATGCGCATCAGTTCGATTGCTCTCCGCCTGCACATCAGTCCAACTCCTATGGCTCCGAGAGCAAAACGGGCCCGAATGTGGGATCACACCGTTTGTCGCCTCTATCTTTGGAAATATCATAGCTAGGACAATTTGGCTGGCGCCATTGGATTCGTGAGATGATTTCCGAGTTCCTAGGGGTCCGGGAATTGTCTAAAATCAATTTTTTTCGTTTTTCGCATTTTTCAGGTCGCCTGCGGCTCGTAGAGCAAAAACTGCCCGGATTTGGTATCACACCGTTTTTCGTCAGTCAGTCCGATTCTTCTGCTCATGGGTATCAGTCCGATGCCTCTGCGCATGTGCATCAGTCCGATTCTTTTGCGCATGAGCATCAGTCCGACTCCCCTGCGCCTGCGCATCAGTCCGACTCTTCTGCGCATGCGCATCAGCTCGATTGCTCTCCGCCTGCACAGCAGTCCAATTCCTATGGCTCCTGGAGCAAAAAGGGCCTAGATTTGGGATCACACCGTTTTTCGTCAGACAGTCCGATCCTCCTGCTCCTGCACATCAGTCCGATTCTTCTGCTGCTGCGCATCAATACCACTCGTCTGCGCCTGCGCATCAGTCTGATGCCTCTGCGCGTGCGCGTCAGTAGGATCCTCCTGCTCCTGCGCATCAGTTCCACTCCTCTGCGCCTGCGCATCAGTCCGATGCTTCTGCGCCTGCGCTTCAGTCCGATTCTTCTGCACATGCGCATCAGTCCGACTCCCCTGCGCCTGCGCATCAGTCCGACTCTTCTGCGCATGCGCATCAGTGCGATTTTCCTGCGACTGCGCATCAGTCGGATTCTTCTGCGCATGCGCGTCAGTCCGACCCTCCTGCTCCTGCACATCAGTCCGATTCCTCTGCGCATGCGCATCACCCCGACTCCCCTGCGCCTGCGCATCAGTCCGGCTTTTCTGCGCCTACGCGTCAGTCGGATTGTTCTGCGCATGCGCATCAGTTCGATTGCTCTCCGCCTGCACATCAGTCCAACTCCTATGGCTCCGAGAGCAAAACGGGCCCGAATTTGGGATCACACCGTTTGTCGCCTCAATCTTTGGAAATATCATAGCTAGGGCAATTTTGACGACGCCATTGGATTCGTGAGACGATTTCCGATTTTTCTTGGGGTCCGGGAATTTTCAAAAGTCGATTTTTTCGATTTTCGCGTTTTTCTCGGCTCCTGGGCCTCCTAGAGCAAAACGGGCCCGGATTTGGTCTCATACCGTTTTTCGCCCATATCTTTGGAAATATCACAGCTAGGACAATTTGGCTGGCGCCATTGGATTCGTGAGACGATTTCCGATTTTTCTAGGGGTCCGGGAATTTTCAAAAGTCGATTTTTTCGTTTTTCGCGTTTTTCTCGGCTCCTGGACCTCCTAGAACAAAACGGGCACGGATTTGGGATCACACCGTTTGTCGCCCATATCTTTGGAAATTTCATAGCTAGAACAATTTTGCCGGCGCCATTGGATTCGTGAGACGATTTCCGATTTTGCTAGGGGTCCGGGAATTTTCTAAAATCAATTTTTTTCGTTTTTCGCATTTTTCAGGTCGCCTGCGGCTCGTAGAGCAAAAACTGCCCGGATTTGGTATCACACCGTTTTTCGTCAGTCAGTCCGATTCTTCTGCTCATGGGTATCAGTCCGATGCCTCTGCGCATGCGCATCAGTCCGATTCTTCTGCTGCTGCGCATCAATACCACTCCTCTGCGCCTGCGCATCAGTCTGATGCCTCTGCGCGTGCGCGTCAGTAGGATCCTCCTGCTCCTGCCCATCAGTTCCACTCCTCTGCGCCTGCGCATCAGTCCAATGCTTCTGCGCCTGCGCTTCAGTCCGATTCTTCTGCACATGCGCATCAGTGCGACTCCCCTGCGCCTGCGCAGCAGTCCGATTCTTCTGCGCATGAGCATCAGTCCGACTCCCCTGCGCCTGCGCATCAGTCCGACTCTTCTGCGCATGCGCATCAGCTCGATTGCTCTCCGCCTGCACAGCAGTCCAATTCCTATGGCTCCTGGAGCAAAAAGGGCCTAGATTTGGGATCACACCGTTTTTCGTCAGACAGTCCGATCCTCCTGCTCCTGCACATCAGTCCGATTGCTCTCCGCCTGCACATCAGTCCAACTCCTATGGCTCCTAGAGCAAAAAAGGCCCGGATTTGGGATCACACCGTTTTCCGTCGATATCTTTGGAAATATCATAGCTAGGACAATTTGGCTGGCGCCATTGGATTCGTGAGACGGTTTCCGATTTTTCTATGGGTCCGGGAATTTTCTAAAGTCGATTTTTTTAGTTTTTCGCGTTTTTCTCGGCTCCTGGGCCTCCTAGAGCAAAACGGGCCCTGATTTGGGATCACACCGTTTTTCGCCCATATCTTTGGAAATATCATAGCAAGGACAATTTGGCTGGTGCCATTCTATTCGTGAGACGATTTCCGATTTTTCTAGGGGTCCGCGAATTTTCTAAAGTCGATTTTTTTGGTTTTTCGCGTTTTTCTCGGCTCCTGGGCCACCCAGAGCTAAACGGGCCCGGATTTGGGCTCGTAGCGTTTTTCGCCCATATCTTTGGAAATATCATAGCTAGGACAATTTGGCTGGCGCCATGGGATTCGTGAGACGATTTCCGATCTTTCTAGGGGCCCGGGAATTTTCTAAAGTCGATTTTTTTGGTTTTTCGCGTTTTTCTCGGCTCCTGGGCCTCCTAGAGCAAAACGGGCCCGGATTTGGGCTCGTAGCGTTTTTCGCCCATATCTTTGGAAATATCATAGCTAGGACAATTTGGCTGGCGCCATGGGATTCGTGAGACGATTTCCGATTTTTCTAGGGGCCCGGGAATTTTCTAAAGTCGATTTTTTTGGTTTTTCGCGTTTTTCTCGGCTCCTGGGCCTCCTAGAGCAAAAAAGGCCCGAATTCGGACTCATACCGTTTTTCGCCCATTACTTTGGAAATATCATAGCTAGGACAATTTGGCTGGTGCCATTCTATTCGTGAGACGATTTCCGATTTTTCTAGGGGTCCGGGAATTTTCTAAAGTCGATTTTTTCCTTTTACGCGTTTTTCTCGGCTCCTGGGCCACCCAGAGCTAAACGGGCCCGGATTTGGGATCACACCGTTTTTTGTCAGTCAGTCCGATTCTTCTGCCCATGCGCATCAGTCGGATGCCTCTGCGCATGCGCATCAGTCCGATGCTTCTGCGCCTGCGCATCAGTCCGATTCTTATGCGCATGCGCATCAGTCCGACGCTTCTGCACATGCGCATCAGTCCGACTCCCCTGCGCCTGCGCATCAGTCCGACTCCCCTGTACCTGCGCATCAGTCCGATTCTTCTGCGTATGCGCATCAGTCCGATTCTTCTGCGCATGCGCATCAGTGCGATTTTCCTGCGACTGCGCATCAGTCCGATTCTTCTGGGCATGCGCGTCAGTCCGACCCTCCTGCTCCTGCACATCAGTCCGATTCCTCTGCGCATGCGCATCAGTCTGACTCCCCTCCGCCAGCGCATCAGTCCGATGCCTCTGCGCATGCGCATCAGTTCGATTGCTCTCCGCCTGCACATCAGTCCAACTCCTATGGCTCCGAGAGCAAAACGGGCCCGAATGTGGGATCACACCGTTTGTCGCCTCTATCTTTGGAAATATCATAGCTAGGACAATTTGGCTGGCGCCATTGGATTCGTGAGATGATTTCCGAGTTCCTAGGGGTCCGGGAATTGTCTAAAATCAATTTTTTTCGTTTTTCGCATTTTTCAGGTCGCCTGCGGCTCGTAGAGCAAAAACTGCCCGGATTTGGTATCACACCGTTTTTCGTCAGTCAGTCCGATTCTTCTGCTCATGGGTATCAGTCCGATGCCTCTGCGCATGTGCATCAGTCCGATTCTTTTGCGCATGAGCATCAGTCCGACTCCCCTGCGCCTGCGCATCAGTCCGACTCTTCTGCGCTTGCGCATCAGCTCGATTGCTCTCCGCCTGCACAGCAGTCCAATTCCTATGGCTCCTGGAGCAAAAAGGGCCTAGATTTGGGATCACACCGTTTTTCGTCAGACAGTCCGATCCTCCTGCTCCTGCACATCAGTCCGATTCTTCTGCTGCTGCGCATCAATACCACTCCTCTGCGCCTGCGCATCAGTCTGATGCCTCTGCGCGCGCGCGTCAGTAGGATCCTCCTGCTCCTGCGCATCAGTTCCACTCCTCTGCGCCTGCGCATCAGTCCGATGCTTCTGCGCCTGCGCTTCAGTCCGATTCTTCTGCACATGCGCATCAGTCCGACTCCCCTGCGCCTGCGCATCAGTCCGACTCTTCTGCGCATGCGCATCAGTGCGATTTTCCTGCGACTGCGCATCAGTCGGATTCTTCTGCGCATGCGCGTCAGTCCGACCCTCCTGCTCCTGCACATCAGTCCGATTCCTCTGCGCATGCGCATCACCCCGACTCCCCTGCGCCTGCGCATCAGTCCGGCTTTTCTGCGCCTACGCGTCAGTCGGATTGTTCTGCGCATGCGCATCAGTTCGATTGCTCTCCGCCTGCACATCAGTCCAACTCCTATGGCTCCGAGAGCAAAACGGGCCCGAATTTGGGATCACACCGTTTGTCGCCTCAATCTTTGGAAATATCATAGCTAGGGCAATTTTGACGACGCCATTGGATTCGTGAGACGATTTCCGATTTTTCTTGGGGTCCGGGAATTTTCAAAAGTCGATTTTTTCGATTTTCGCGTTTTTCTCGGCTCCTGGGCCTCCTAGAGCAAAACGGGCCCGGATTTGGTCTCATACCGTTTTTCGCCCATATCTTTGGAAATATCACAGCTAGGACAATTTGGCTGGCGCCATTGGATTCGTGAGACGATTTCCGATTTTTCTAGGGGTCCGGGAATTTTCAAAAGTCGATTTTTTCGTTTTTCGCGTTTTTCTCGGCTCCTGGACCTCCTAGAGCAAAACGGGCACGGATTTGGGATCACACCGTTTGTCGCCCATATCTTTGGAAATTTCATAGCTAGAACAATTTTGCCGGCGCCATTGGATTCGTGAGACGATTTCCGATTTTGCTAGGGGTCCGGGAATTTTCTAAAATCAATTTTTTTCGTTTTTCGCATTTTTCAGGTCGCCTGCGGCTCGTAGAGCAAAAACTGCCCGGATTTGGTATCACACCGTTTTTCGTCAGTCAGTCCGATTCTTCTGCTCATGGGTATCAGTCCGATGCCTCTGCGCATGCGCATCAGTCCGATTCTTCTGCTGCTGCGCATCAATACCACTCCTCTGCGCCTGCGCATCAGTCTGATGCCTCTGCGCGTGCGCGTCAGTAGGATCCTCCTGCTCCTGCCCATCAGTTCCACTCCTCTGCGCCTGCGCATCAGTCCAATGCTTCTGCGCCTGCGCTTCAGTCCGATTCTTCTGCACATGCGCATCAGTGCGACTCCCCTGCGCCTGCGCAGCAGTCCGATTCTTCTGCGCATGAGCATCAGTCCGACTCCCCGCGCCTGCGCATCAGTCCGACTCTTCTGCGCATGCGCATCAGCTCGATTGCTCTCCGCCTGCACAGCAGTCCAATTCCTATGGCTCCTGGAGCAAAAAGGGCCTAGATTTGGGATCACACCGTTTTTCGTCAGACAGTCCGATCCTCCTGCTCCCGCACATCAGTCCGATTGCTCTCCGCCTGCACATCAGTCCAACTCCTATGGCTCCTAGAGCAAAAAAGGCCCGGATTTGGGATCACACCGTTTTCCGTCGATATCTTTGGAAATATCATAGCTAGGACAATTTGGCTGGCGCCATTGGATTCGTGAGACGATTTCCGATTTTTCTATGGGTCCGGGAATTTTCTAAAGTCGATTTTTTTAGTTTTTCGCGTTTTTCTCGGCTCCTGGGCCTCCTAGAGCAAAACGGGCCCTGATTTGGGATCACACCGTTTTTCGCCCACATCTTTGGAAATATCATAGCAAGGACAATTTGGCTGGTGCCATTCTATTCGTGAGACGATTTCCGATTTTTCTAGGGGTCCGGGAATTTTCTAAAGTCGATTTTTTTGGTTTTTCGCGTTTTTCTCGGCTCCTGGGCCACCCAGAGCTAAACGGGCCCGGATTTGGGCTCGTAGCGTTTTTCGCCCATATCTTTGGAAATATCATAGCTAGGACAATTTGGCTGGCGCCATGGGATTCGTGAGACGATTTCCGATCTTTCTAGGGGCCCGGGAATTTTCTAAAGTCGATTTTTTTGGTTTTTCGCGTTTTTCTCGGCTCCTGGGCCTCCTAGAGCAAAACGGGCCCGGATTCGGACTCATACCGTTTTTCGCCCATTACTTTGGAAATATCATAGCTAGGACAATTTGGCTGGTGCCATGCTATTCGTGAGACGATTTCCGATTTTTCTAGGGGTCCGGGAATTTTCTAAAGTCGATTTTTTCCTTTTACGCGTTTTTCTCGGCTCCTGGGCCACCCAGAGCTAAACCGGCCCGGATTTGGGATCGCACCGTTTTTCGTCAGTCCGTCCGATTCTTCTGCCCATGCGCATCAGTCCGATGCCTCTGCGCATGCGCATCAGTTCGATTCTTCTGCTGCTACGCATCAATACCACTCCTCTGCGCCTGCGCATGCGCATCAGTCTGACTCCCCTACGCCAGCGCATCAGTCCGATGCCTTTGCGCGTGCGCGTCAGTAGGATCCTCCTGCTCCTGCGCATGAGTTCCACTCCTCTGCGCCTGCGCATCAGTCCGATGCTTCTGCGCCTGCGCATCAGTCCGATTGCTCTCCGCCTGCACATCAGTCCAACTCCTATGGCTCCGAGAGCAAAACGGGCCCGAATGTGGGATCACACCGTTTGTCGCCTCTATCTTTGGAAATATCATAGCTAGGACAATTTGGCTGGCGCCATTGGATTCGTGAGATGATTTCCGAGTTCCTAGGGGTCCGGGAATTGTCTAAAGTCGATTTTTTTAGTCTTTCGCGTTTTTCTCGGCTTCTGGGCCTCCTAGAGCTAAACGGGCCCGGATTTGGGCTCGTACCGTTTTTCGCCCATATCTTTGGAAATTTCATAGCTAGAACAATTTTGCCGGCGCCATTGGATTAGTGAGACGATTTCCGATTTTTCTAGGGGTCCGGGAATTTTCTAAAGTCGATTTTTTTAGTTTTTCGCGTTTTTCTCGGCTCCTCGGCCTTCTAGAGCAAAACGGGCCCGGATTTGGACTCATACCGTTTTTCGCCCAAATTTTTGGAAATATCATAGCTAGGACAATTTGGCTAGCGCCATTGCATTCGTGAGTCGATTCCCGATTTTTCTACGGCTCCAGGAATTTTCTAAAGTCGATTTTTTTAGTTTTTCGCGTTTTTCTCTGCTCCTGGCCCTCCTAGAGCAAAACGGGCCCGGATTTGGGCTCGTACCGTTTTTCGCCCATATCTTTGTAAATATCATAGCTAGGACAATTTGGCTGGCGCCATTGGATTCGTGAGACGATTTCCGATTTTTCGAGGGGTCCGGGAATTTTCAAAAGTCGATTTTTTCGTTTTTCGCGTTTTTCTCGGCTCCTGGACCTCCAGAGCAAAACGGGCACGGATTTGGGATCACACCGTTTGTCGCCCATATCTTTGGAAATATCACAGCTATGACCATTTGGCTAGCGCCATTGGATTCGTGAGTCGATTTCCGATTTTTCTACGGCTCCGGGAATTTTCTAAAGTCGATTTTTTTAGTTTTTCGCGTTTTTCTCTGCTCCTGGCCCTCCTAGAGCAAAACGGGCCCGGATTTGGTCTCATACCGTTTTTCGCCCATATCTTTGGAAATATCACAGCTAGGACAATTTGGCTGGCGCCATTGGATTCGTGAGACGATTTCCGATTTTTCTAGGGGTCCGGGAATTTTCAAAAGTCGATTTTTTCGTTTTTCGCGTTTTTCTCGGCTCCTGGGCCTCCTAGAGCAAAACGGGCCCGGATTTGGGATCACACGGACTTTCGCCCATATCTTTAGAAATATCATAGCAAGGACAATTTGGCTGGCCCCATTGGATTCGTGGGACGATTTCCGAGTTTCCTAGGGGTCCGGGAATTGTCTAAAATCAATTTTTTTCGTTTTTCGCATTTTTCAGGTCGCCTGCGGCTCGTAGAGAAAAAACTGCCCGGATTTGGTATCACACCGTTTTTCGTCAGTCAGTCCGATTCTTCTGCTCATGCGCATCAGTCCGATGCCTCTGCGCATGCGCATCAGTCCGATTCTTCTGCTGCTGCGCATCAATACCACTCCTCTGCGCCTGCGCATCAGTCTGATGCCTCTGCGCGTGCGCGTCAGTAGGATCCTCCTGCTCCTGCGCATCAGTTCCACTCCTCTGCGCCTGCGCATCAGTCTGATGCCTCTGCGCGTGCGCGTCAATCGGACCCTCTTGCTCATGCACATCAGTCCGATTGCTCTCCGCCTGCGCATCAGTCCGACTCCCCTTCGCCTGCGCATCAGCCCGACTCCCCTGTACCTGCGCATCAGTCCGATTCTTCTGCGTATGCGCATCAGTCCGATTCTTCTGCGCATGCGCATCAGTGCGATTTTCCTGCGACTGCGCATCAGTCCGATTCTTCTGGGCATGCGCGTCAGTCCGACCCTCCTGCTCCTGCACATCAGTCCGATTCCTCTGCGCATGCGCATCAGTCTGACTCCCCTCCGCCAGCGCATCAGTCCGATGCCTCTGCGCATGCGCATCAGTTCGATTGCTCTCCGCCTGCACATCAGTCCAACTCCTATGGCTCCGAGAGCAAAACGGGCCCGAATGTGGGATCACACCGTTTGTCGCCTCTATCTTTGGAAATATCATAGCTAGGACAATTTGGCTGGCGCCATTGGATTCGTGAGATGATTTCCGAGTTCCTAGGGGTCCGGGAATTGTCTAAAATCAATTTTTTTCGTTTTTCGCATTTTTCAGGTCGCCTGCGGCTCGTAGAGCAAAAACTGCCCGGATTTGGTATCACACCGTTTTTCGTCAGTCAGTCCGATTCTTCTGCTCATGGGTATCAGTCCGATGCCTCTGCGCATGTGCATCAGTCAGATTCTTTTGCGCATGAGCATCAGTCCGACTCCCCTGCGCCTGCGCATCAGTCCGACTCTTCTGCGCATGCGCATCAGCTCGATTGCTCTCCGCCTGCACAGCAGTCCAATTCCTATGGCTCCTGGAGCAAAAAGGGCCTAGATTTGGGATCACACCGTTTTTCGTCAGACAGTCCGATCCTCCTGCTCCTGCACATCAGTCCGATTCTTCTGCTGCTGCGCATCAATACCACTCGTCTGCGCCTGCGCATCAGTCTGATGCCTCTGCGCGTGCGCGTCAGTAGGATCCTCCTGCTCCTGCGCATCAGTTCCACTCCTCTGCGCCTGCGCATCAGTCCGATGCTTCTGCGCCTGCGCTTCAGTCCGATTCTTCTGCACATGCGCATCAGTCCGACTCCCCTGCGCCTGCGCATCAGTCCGACTCTTCTGCGCATGCGCATCAGTGCGATTTTCCTGCGACTGCGCATCAGTCGGATTCTTCTGCGCATGCGCGTCAGTCCGACCCTCCTGCTCCTGCACATCAGTCCGATTCCTCTGCGCATGCGCATCACCCCGACTCCCCTGCGCCTGCGCATCAGTCCGGCTTTTCTGCGCCTACGCGTCAGTCGGATTGTTCTGCGCATGCGCATCAGTTCGATTGCTCTCCGCCTGCACATCAGTCCAACTCCTATGGCTCCGAGAGCAAAACGGGCCCGAATTTGGGATCACACCGTTTGTCGCCTCAATCTTTGGAAATATCATAGCTAGGGCAATTTTGACGACGCCATTGGATTCGTGAGACGATTTCCAATTTTTCTTGGGGTCCGGGAATTTTCAAAAGTCGATTTTTTCGATTTTCGCGTTTTTCTCGGCTCCTGGGCCTCCTAGAGCAAAACGGGCCCGGATTTGGTCTCATACCGTTTTTCGCCCATATCTTTGGAAATATCACAGCTAGGACAATTTGGCTGGCGCCATTGGATTCGTGAGACGATTTCCGATTTTTCTAGGGGTCCGGGAATTTTCAAAAGTCGATTTTTTCGTTTTTCGCGTTTTTCTCGGCTCCTGGACCTCCTAGAGCAAAACGGGCACGGATTTGGGATCACACGGTTTGTCGCCCATATCTTTGGAAATTTCATAGCTAGAACAATTTTGCCGGCGCCATTGGATTCGTGAGACGATTTCCGATTTTGCTAGGGGTCCGGGAATTTTCTAAAATCAATTTTTTTCGTTTTTCGCATTTTTCAGGTCGCCTGCGGCTCGTAGAGCAAAAACTGCCCGGATTTGGTATCACACCGTTTTTCGTCAGTCAGTCCGATTCTTCTGCTCATGGGTATCAGTCCGATGCCTCTGCGCATGCGCATCAGTCCGATTCTTCTGCTGCTGCGCATCAATACCCCTCCTCTGCGCCTGCGCATCAGTCTGATGCCTCTGCGCGTGCGCGTCAGTAGGATCCTCCTGCTCCTGCCCATCAGTTCCACTCCTCTGCGCCTGCGCATCAGTCCAATGCTTCTGCGCCTGCGCTCCAGTCCGATTCTTCTGCACATGCGCATCAGTGCGACTCCCCTGCGCCTGCGCAGCAGTCCGATTCTTCTGCGCATGAGCATCAGTCCGACTCCCCGCGCCTGCGCATCAGTCCGACTCTTCTGCGCATGCGCATCAGCTCGATTGCTCTCCGCCTGCACAGCAGTCCAATTCCTATGGCTCCTGGAGCAAAAAGGGCCTAGATTTGGGATCACACCGTTTTTCGTCAGACAGTCCGATCCTCCTGCTCCTGCACATCAGTCCGATTGCTCTCCGCCTGCACATCAGTCCAACTCCTATGGCTCCTAGAGCAAAAAAGGCCCGGATTTGGGATCACACCGTTTTCCGTCGATATCTTTGGAAATATCATAGCTAGGACAATTTGGCTGGCGCCATTGGATTCGTGAGACGGTTTCCGATTTTTCTATGGGTCCGGGAATTTTCTAAAGTCGATTTTTTTAGTTTTTCGCGTTTTTCTCGGCTCCTGGGCCTCCTAGAGCAAAACGGGCCCTGATTTGGGATCACACCGTTTTTCGCCCATATCTTTGGAAATATCATAGCAAGGACAATTTGGCTGGTGCCATTCTATTCGTGAGACGATTTCCGATTTTTCTAGGGGTCCGGGAATTTTCTAAAGTCGATTTTTTTGGTTTTTCGCGTTTTTCTCGGCTCCTGGGCCACCCAGAGCTAAACGGGCCCGGATTTGGGCTCGTAGCGTTTTTCGCCCATATCTTTGGAAATATCATAGCTAGGACAATTTGGCTGGCGCCATGGGATTCGTGAGACGATTTCCGATCTTTCTAGGGGCCCGGGAATTTTCTAAAGTCGATTTTTTTGGTTTTTCGCGTTTTTCTCGGCTCCTGGGCCTCCTAGAGCAAAACGGGCCCGGATTCGGACTCATACCGTTTTTCGCCCATTACTTTGGAAATATCATAGCTAGGACAATTTGGCTGGTGCCATGCTATTCGTGAGACGATTTCCGATTTTTCTAGGGGTCCGGGAATTTTCTAAAGTCGATTTTTTTGGTTTTTCGCGTTTTTCTCGGCTCCTGGGCCACCCAGAGCTAAACCGGCCCGGATTTGGGATCACACCGTTTTTCGTCAGTCCGTCCGATTCTTCTGCCCATGCGCATCAGTCCGATGCCTCTGCGCATGCGCATCAGTTCGATTCTTCTGCTGCTACGCATCAATACCACTCCTCTGCGCCTGCGCATGCGCATCAGTCTGACTCCCCTACGCCAGCGCATCAGTCCGATGCCTTTGCGCGTGCGCGTCAGTAGGATCCTCCTGCTCCTGCGCATGAGTTCCACTCCTCTGCGCCTGCGCATCAGTCCGATGCTTCTGCGCCTGCGCATCAGTCCGATTGCTCTCCGCCTGCACATCAGTCCAACTCCTATGGCTCCGAAGGCAAAACGGGCCCGAATGTGGGATCACACCGTTTGTCGCCTCTATCTTTGGAAATATCATAGCTAGGACAATTTGGCTGGCGCCATTGGATTCGTGAGATGATTTCCGAGTTCCTAGGGGTCCGGGAATTGTCTAAAGTCGATTTTTTTAGTCTTTCGCGTTTTTCTCGGCTTCTGGGCCTCCTAGAGCTAAACGGGCCCGGATTTGGGCTCGTACCGTTTTTCGCCCATATCTTTGGAAATTTCATAGCTAGAACAATTTTGCCGGCGCCATTGGATTAGTGAGACGATTTCCGATTTTTCTAGGGGTCCGGGAATTTTCTAAAGTCGATTTTTTTAGTTTTTCGCGTTTTTCTCGGCTCCTCGGCCTTCTAGAGCAAAACGGGCCCGGATTTGGACTCATACCGTTTTTCGCCCAAATTTTTGGAAATATCATAGCTAGGACAATTTGGCTAGCGCCATTGCATTCGTGAGTCGATTCCCGATTTTTCTACGGCTCCAGGAATTTTCTAAAGTCGATTTTTTTAGTTTTTCGCGTTTTTCTCTGCTCCTGGCCCTCCTAGAGCAAAACGGGCCCGGATTTGGGCTCGTACCGTTTTTCGCCCATATCTTTGTAAATATCATAGCTAGGACAATTTGGCTGGCGCCATTGGATTCGTGAGACGATTTCCGATTTTTCTAGGGGTCCGGGAATTTTCAAAAGTCGATTTTTTCGTTTTTCGCGTTTTTCTCGGCTCCTGGACCTCCAGAGCAAAACGGGCACGGATTTGGGATCACACCGTTTGTCGCCCATATCTTTGGAAATATCACAGCTATGACCATTTGGCTAGCGCCATTGGATTCGTGAGTCGATTTCCGATTTTTCTACGGCTCCGGGAATTTTCTAAAGTCGATTTTTTTAGTTTTTCGCGTTTTTCTCTGCTCCTGGCCCTCCTAGAGCAAAACGGGCCCGGATTTGGTCTCATACCGTTTTTCGCCCATATCTTTGGAAATATCACAGCTAGGACAATTTGGCTGGCGCCATTGGATTCGTGAGACGATTTCCGATTTTTCTAGGGGTCCGGGAATTTTCAAAAGTCGATTTTTTCGTTTTTCGCGTTTTTCTCGGCTCCTGGGCCTCCTAGAGCAAAACGGGCCCGGATTTGGGATCACACGGATTTTCGCCCATATCTTTAGAAATATCATAGCAAGGACAATTTGGCTGGCCCCATTGGATTCGTGGGACGATTTCCGAGTTTCCTAGGGGTCCGGGAATTGTCTAAAATCAATTTTTTTCGTTTTTCGCATTTTTCAGGTCGCCTGCGGCTCGTAGAGAAAAAACTGCCCGGATTTGGTATCACACCGTTTTTCGTCAGTCAGTCCGATTCTTCTGCTCATGCGCATCAGTCCGATGCCTCTGCGCATGCGCATCAGTCCGATTCTTCTGCTGCTGCGCATCAATACCACTCCTCTGCGCCTGCGCATCAGTCTGATGCCTCTGCGCGTGCGCGTCAGTAGGATCCTCCTGCTCCTGCGCATCAGTTCCACTCCTCTGCGCCTGCGCATCAGTCTGATGCCTCTGCGCGTGCGCGTCAATCGGACCCTCTTGCTCATGCACATCAGTCCGATTGCTCTCCGCCTGCGCATCAGTCCGACTCCCCTTCGCCTGCGCATCAGCCCGACTCCCCTGCGCCTGCGCATCAGTCCGGCTCTTTTGCGCCTACGCGTCAGTCGGTTTCTTCTGCTCATCCGCATCAGTCCGATGCCTCTGCGCGTGCGCGTCAGTAGGATCCTCCTGCTCCTTCGCATGAGTTCCACTCCTCTGCGCCTGCGCATCAGTCCGACTCCCCTGCGCCTGCGCATCAGTCCGACTCTTCTGCGCATGCGCATCAGCTCGATTGCTCTCCGCCTGCACAGCAGTCCAATTCCTATGGCTCCTGGAGCAAAAAGGGCCTAGATTTGGGATCACACCGTTTTTCGTCAGACAGTCCGATCCTCCTGCTCCTGCACATCAGTCCGATTGCTCTCCGCCTGCACATCAGTCCAACTCCTATGGCTCCTAGAGCAAAAAAGGCCCGGATTTGGGATCACACCGTTTTCCGTCGATATCTTTGGAAATATCATAGCTAGGACAATTTGGCTGGCGCCATTGGATTCGTGAGACGGTTTCCGATTTTTCTATGGGTCCGGGAATTTTCTAAAGTCGATTTTTTTAGTTTTTCGCGTTTTTCTCGGCTCCTGGGCCTCCTAGAGCAAAACGGGCCCTGATTTGGGATCACACCGTTTTTCGCCCATATCTTTGGAAATATCATAGCAAGGACAATTTTGCTGGTGCCATGGGATTCGTGAGACGATTTCCGATTTTTCTAGGGGCCCGGGAATTTTCTAAAGTCGATTTTTTTTGTTTTTCGCGTTTTTCTCGGCTCCTGGGTCTCCTAGAGCAAAACGGGGCCGAATTTGGACTCATACCGTTTTTCGTCCGTTTCTTTGGAAATACCATAGCTAGGACAATTTGGCTGGCGCCATTGGATTCGTGAGACGATTTCCGAGTTTCCTACGGGTCCGGGAATTGTCTAAAATCAATTTTTTTAGTTTTTCGCGTTTTTCTCGGCTCCTGGGCCTCCTAGAGCAAAACGGGCCCGGATTTGGACTCATACCGTTTTTCGCCCATATCTTTGGAAATATCATAGCTAGGACAATTTGGCTAGCGCCATTCGATTCGTGAGTCGATTTCCGATTTTTCTACGGCTCCGGGAATTTTCTAAAGTCGATTTTTTTAGTTTTTCGCGTTTTTCTCGGCTCCTGGGCCTCCTAGAGCAAAAAAGGCCCGAATTCGGACTCATACCGTTTTTCGCCCATTACTTTGGAAATATCATAGCTAGGACAATTTGGCTGGTGCCATTCTATTCGTGAGACGATTTCCGATTTTTCTAGGGGTCCGGGAATTTTCTAAAGTCGATTTTTTCCTTTTACGCGTTTTTCTCGGCTCCTGGACCTCCTAGAGCAAAACGGGCACGGATTTGGGATCACACCGTTTGTCGCCCATATCTTTGGAAATATCATAGCTAGGACAATTTTGCCGGCGCCATTGGATTCGTGAGACGATTTCCGATTTTGCTAGGGGTCCGGGAATTTTCTAAAATCAATTTTTTTCGTTTTTCGCATTTTTCAGGTCGCCTGCGGCTCGTAGAGCAAAGACGGCCCGGATTTGGTATCACACCGTTTTTCGTCAGTCAGTCCGATTCTTCTGCCCATGCGCATCAGTCCGATGCCTCTGCGCATGCGCATCAGTCCGATTCTTCTGCTGCTGCGCATCAATACCACTCCTCTGCGCCTGCGCATCAGTCTGATGCCTCTGCGCGTGCGCGTCAGTAGGATCCTCCTGCTCCTGCGCATCAGTTCCACTCCTCTGCGCCTGCGCATCAGTCTGATGCCTCTGCGCGTGCGCGTCAATCGGACCCTCTTGCTCATGCACATCAGTCCGATTGCTCTCCGCCTGCGCATCAGTCCGACTCCCCTTCGCCTGCGCATCAGCCCGACTCCCCTGTACCTGCGCATCAGTCCGATTCTTCTGCGTATGCGCATCAGTCCGATTCTTCTGCGCATGCGCATCAGTGCGATTTTCCTGCGACTGCGCATCAGTCCGATTCTTCTGGGCATGCGCGTCAGTCCGACCCTCCTGCTCCTGCACATCAGTCCGATTCCTCTGCGCATGCGCATCAGTCTGACTCCCCTCCGCCAGCGCATCAGTCCGATGCCTCTGCGCATGCGCATCAGTTCGATTGCTCTCCGCCTGCACATCAGTCCAACTCCTATGGCTCCGAGAGCAAAACGGGCCCGAATGTGGGATCACACCGTTTGTCGCCTCTATCTTTGGAAATATCATAGCTAGGACAATTTGGCTGGCGCCATTGGATTCGTGAGATGATTTCCGAGTTCCTAGGGGTCCGGGAATTGTCTAAAATCAATTTTTTTCGTTTTTCGCATTTTTCAGGTCGCCTGCGGCTCGTAGAGCAAAAACTGCCCGGATTTGGTATCACACCGTTTTTCGTCAGTCAGTCCGATTCTTCTGCTCATGGGTATCAGTCCGATGCCTCTGCGCATGTGCATCAGTCAGATTCTTTTGCGCATGAGCATCAGTCCGACTCCCCTGCGCCTGCGCATCAGTCCGACTCTTCTGCGCATGCGCATCAGCTCGATTGCTCTCCGCCTGCACAGCAGTCCAATTCCTATGGCTCCTGGAGCAAAAAGGGCCTAGATTTGGGATCACACCGTTTTTCGTCAGACAGTCCGATCCTCCTGCTCCTGCACATCAGTCCGATTCTTCTGCTGCTGCGCATCAATACCACTCGTCTGCGCCTGCGCATCAGTCTGATGCCTCTGCGCGTGCGCGTCAGTAGGATCCTCCTGCTCCTGCGCATCAGTTCCACTCCTCTGCGCCTGCGCATCAGTCCGATGCTTCTGCGCCTGCGCTTCAGTCCGATTCTTCTGCACATGCGCATCAGTCCGACTCCCCTGCGCCTGCGCATCAGTCCGACTCTTCTGCGCATGCGCATCAGTGCGATTTTCCTGCGACTGCGCATCAGTCGGATTCTTCTGCGCATGCGCGTCAGTCCGACCCTCCTGCTCCTGCACATCAGTCCGATTCCTCTGCGCATGCGCATCACCCCGACTCCCCTGCGCCTGCGCATCAGTCCGGCTTTTCTGCGCCTACGCGTCAGTCGGATTGTTCTGCGCATGCGCATCAGTTCGATTGCTCTCCGCCTGCACATCAGTCCAACTCCTATGGCTCCGAGAGCAAAACGGGCCCGAATTTGGGATCACACCGTTTGTCGCCTCAATCTTTGGAAATATCATAGCTAGGGCAATTTTGACGACGCCATTGGATTCGTGAGACGATTTCCAATTTTTCTTGGGGTCCGGGAATTTTCAAAAGTCGATTTTTTCGATTTTCGCGTTTTTCTCGGCTCCTGGGCCTCCTAGAGCAAAACGGGCCCGGATTTGGTCTCATACCGTTTTTCGCCCATATCTTTGGAAATATCACAGCTAGGACAATTTGGCTGGCGCCATTGGATTCGTGAGACGATTTCCGATTTTTCTAGGGGTCCGGGAATTTTCAAAAGTCGATTTTTTCGTTTTTCGCGTTTTTCTCGGCTCCTGGACCTCCTAGAGCAAAACGGGCACGGATTTGGGATCACACGGTTTGTCGCCCATATCTTTGGAAATTTCATAGCTAGAACAATTTTGCCGGCGCCATTGGATTCGTGAGACGATTTCCGATTTTGCTAGGGGTCCGGGAATTTTCTAAAATCAATTTTTTTCGTTTTTCGCATTTTTCAGGTCGCCTGCGGCTCGTAGAGCAAAAACTGCCCGGATTTGGTATCACACCGTTTTTCGTCAGTCAGTCCGATTCTTCTGCTCATGGGTATCAGTCCGATGCCTCTGCGCATGCGCATCAGTCCGATTCTTCTGCTGCTGCGCATCAATACCCCTCCTCTGCGCCTGCGCATCAGTCTGATGCCTCTGCGCGTGCGCGTCAGTAGGATCCTCCTGCTCCTGCCCATCAGTTCCACTCCTCTGCGCCTGCGCATCAGTCCAATGCTTCTGCGCCTGCGCTCCAGTCCGATTCTTCTGCACATGCGCATCAGTGCGACTCCCCTGCGCCTGCGCAGCAGTCCGATTCTTCTGCGCATGAGCATCAGTCCGACTCCCCGCGCCTGCGCATCAGTCCGACTCTTCTGCGCATGCGCATCAGCTCGATTGCTCTCCGCCTGCACAGCAGTCCAATTCCTATGGCTCCTGGAGCAAAAAGGGCCTAGATTTGGGATCACACCGTTTTTCGTCAGACAGTCCGATCCTCCTGCTCCTGCACATCAGTCCGATTGCTCTCCGCCTGCACATCAGTCCAACTCCTATGGCTCCTAGAGCAAAAAAGGCCCGGATTTGGGATCACACCGTTTTCCGTCGATATCTTTGGAAATATCATAGCTAGGACAATTTGGCTGGCGCCATTGGATTCGTGAGACGGTTTCCGATTTTTCTATGGGTCCGGGAATTTTCTAAAGTCGATTTTTTTAGTTTTTCGCGTTTTTCTCGGCTCCTGGGCCTCCTAGAGCAAAACGGGCCCTGATTTGGGATCACACCGTTTTTCGCCCATATCTTTGGAAATATCATAGCAAGGACAATTTGGCTGGTGCCATTCTATTCGTGAGACGATTTCCGATTTTTCTAGGGGTCCGGGAATTTTCTAAAGTCGATTTTTTTGGTTTTTCGCGTTTTTCTCGGCTCCTGGGCCACCCAGAGCTAAACGGGCCCGGATTTGGGCTCGTAGCGTTTTTCGCCCATATCTTTGGAAATATCATAGCTAGGACAATTTGGCTGGCGCCATGGGATTCGTGAGACGATTTCCGATCTTTCTAGGGGCCCGGGAATTTTCTAAAGTCGATTTTTTTGGTTTTTCGCGTTTTTCTCGGCTCCTGGGCCTCCTAGAGCAAAACGGGCCCGGATTCGGACTCATACCGTTTTTCGCCCATTACTTTGGAAATATCATAGCTAGGACAATTTGGCTGGTGCCATGCTATTCGTGAGACGATTTCCGATTTTTCTAGGGGTCCGGGAATTTTCTAAAGTCGATTTTTTTGGTTTTTCGCGTTTTTCTCGGCTCCTGGGCCACCCAGAGCTAAACCGGCCCGGATTTGGGATCACACCGTTTTTCGTCAGTCCGTCCGATTCTTCTGCCCATGCGCATCAGTCCGATGCCTCTGCGCATGCGCATCAGTTCGATTCTTCTGCTGCTACGCATCAATACCACTCCTCTGCGCCTGCGCATGCGCATCAGTCTGACTCCCCTACGCCAGCGCATCAGTCCGATGCCTTTGCGCGTGCGCGTCAGTAGGATCCTCCTGCTCCTGCGCATGAGTTCCACTCCTCTGCGCCTGCGCATCAGTCCGATGCTTCTGCGCCTGCGCATCAGTCCGATTGCTCTCCGCCTGCACATCAGTCCAACTCCTATGGCTCCGAAGGCAAAACGGGCCCGAATGTGGGATCACACCGTTTGTCGCCTCTATCTTTGGAAATATCATAGCTAGGACAATTTGGCTGGCGCCATTGGATTCGTGAGATGATTTCCGAGTTCCTAGGGGTCCGGGAATTGTCTAAAGTCGATTTTTTTAGTCTTTCGCGTTTTTCTCGGCTTCTGGGCCTCCTAGAGCTAAACGGGCCCGGATTTGGGCTCGTACCGTTTTTCGCCCATATCTTTGGAAATTTCATAGCTAGAACAATTTTGCCGGCGCCATTGGATTAGTGAGACGATTTCCGATTTTTCTAGGGGTCCGGGAATTTTCTAAAGTCGATTTTTTTAGTTTTTCGCGTTTTTCTCGGCTCCTCGGCCTTCTAGAGCAAAACGGGCCCGGATTTGGACTCATACCGTTTTTCGCCCAAATTTTTGGAAATATCATAGCTAGGACAATTTGGCTAGCGCCATTGCATTCGTGAGTCGATTCCCGATTTTTCTACGGCTCCAGGAATTTTCTAAAGTCGATTTTTTTAGTTTTTCGCGTTTTTCTCTGCTCCTGGCCCTCCTAGAGCAAAACGGGCCCGGATTTGGGCTCGTACCGTTTTTCGCCCATATCTTTGTAAATATCATAGCTAGGACAATTTGGCTGGCGCCATTGGATTCGTGAGACGATTTCCGATTTTTCTAGGGGTCCGGGAATTTTCAAAAGTCGATTTTTTCGTTTTTCGCGTTTTTCTCGGCTCCTGGACCTCCAGAGCAAAACGGGCACGGATTTGGGATCACACCGTTTGTCGCCCATATCTTTGGAAATATCACAGCTATGACCATTTGGCTAGCGCCATTGGATTCGTGAGTCGATTTCCGATTTTTCTACGGCTCCGGGAATTTTCTAAAGTCGATTTTTTTAGTTTTTCGCGTTTTTCTCTGCTCCTGGCCCTCCTAGAGCAAAACGGGCCCGGATTTGGTCTCATACCGTTTTTCGCCCATATCTTTGGAAATATCACAGCTAGGACAATTTGGCTGGCGCCATTGGATTCGTGAGACGATTTCCGATTTTTCTAGGGGTCCGGGAATTTTCAAAAGTCGATTTTTTCGTTTTTCGCGTTTTTCTCGGCTCCTGGGCCTCCTAGAGCAAAACGGGCCCGGATTTGGGATCACACGGATTTTCGCCCATATCTTTAGAAATATCATAGCAAGGACAATTTGGCTGGCCCCATTGGATTCGTGGGACGATTTCCGAGTTTCCTAGGGGTCCGGGAATTGTCTAAAATCAATTTTTTTCGTTTTTCGCATTTTTCAGGTCGCCTGCGGCTCGTAGAGAAAAAACTGCCCGGATTTGGTATCACACCGTTTTTCGTCAGTCAGTCCGATTCTTCTGCTCATGCGCATCAGTCCGATGCCTCTGCGCATGCGCATCAGTCCGATTCTTCTGCTGCTGCGCATCAATACCACTCCTCTGCGCCTGCGCATCAGTCTGATGCCTCTGCGCGTGCGCGTCAGTAGGATCCTCCTGCTCCTGCGCATCAGTTCCACTCCTCTGCGCCTGCGCATCAGTCTGATGCCTCTGCGCGTGCGCGTCAATCGGACCCTCTTGCTCATGCACATCAGTCCGATTGCTCTCCGCCTGCGCATCAGTCCGACTCCCCTTCGCCTGCGCATCAGCCCGACTCCCCTGCGCCTGCGCATCAGTCCGGCTCTTTTGCGCCTACGCGTCAGTCGGTTTCTTCTGCTCATCCGCATCAGTCCGATGCCTCTGCGCGTGCGCGTCAGTAGGATCCTCCTGCTCCTTCGCATGAGTTCCACTCCTCTGCGCCTGCGCATCAGTCCGACTCCCCTGCGCCTGCGCATCAGTCCGACTCTTCTGCGCATGCGCATCAGCTCGATTGCTCTCCGCCTGCACAGCAGTCCAATTCCTATGGCTCCTGGAGCAAAAAGGGCCTAGATTTGGGATCACACCGTTTTTCGTCAGACAGTCCGATCCTCCTGCTCCTGCACATCAGTCCGATTGCTCTCCGCCTGCACATCAGTCCAACTCCTATGGCTCCTAGAGCAAAAAAGGCCCGGATTTGGGATCACACCGTTTTCCGTCGATATCTTTGGAAATATCATAGCTAGGACAATTTGGCTGGCGCCATTGGATTCGTGAGACGGTTTCCGATTTTTCTATGGGTCCGGGAATTTTCTAAAGTCGATTTTTTTAGTTTTTCGCGTTTTTCTCGGCTCCTGGGCCTCCTAGAGCAAAACGGGCCCTGATTTGGGATCACACCGTTTTTCGCCCATATCTTTGGAAATATCATAGCAAGGACAATTTTGCTGGTGCCATGGGATTCGTGAGACGATTTCCGATTTTTCTAGGGGCCCGGGAATTTTCTAAAGTCGATTTTTTTTGTTTTTCGCGTTTTTCTCGGCTCCTGGGTCTCCTAGAGCAAAACGGGGCCGAATTTGGACTCATACCGTTTTTCGTCCGTTTCTTTGGAAATACCATCGCTAGGACAATTTGGCTGGCGCCATTGGATTCGTGAGACGATTTCCGAGTTTCCTACGGGTCCGGGAATTGTCTAAAATCAATTTTTTTAGTTTTTCGCGTTTTTCTCGGCTCCTGGGCCTCCTAGAGCAAAACGGGCCCGGATTTGGACTCATACCGTTTTTCGCCCATATCTTTGGAAATATCATAGCTAGGACAATTTGGCTAGCGCCATTCGATTCGTGAGTCGATTTCCGATTTTTCTACGGCTCCGGGAATTTTCTAAAGTCGATTTTTTTAGTTTTTCGCGTTTTTCTCGGCTCCTGGGCCTCCTAGAGCAAAAAAGGCCCGAATTCGGACTCATACCGTTTTTCGCCCATTACTTTGGAAATATCATAGCTAGGACAATTTGGCTGGTGCCATTCTATTCGTGAGACGATTTCCGATTTTTCTAGGGGTCCGGGAATTTTCTAAAGTCGATTTTTTCCTTTTACGCGTTTTTCTCGGCTCCTGGACCTCCTAGAGCAAAACGGGCACGGATTTGGGATCACACCGTTTGTCGCCCATATCTTTGGAAATATCATAGCTAGGACAATTTTGCCGGCGCCATTGGATTCGTGAGACGATTTCCGATTTTGCTAGGGGTCCGGGAATTTTCTAAAATCAATTTTTTTCGTTTTTCGCATTTTTCAGGTCGCCTGCGGCTCGTAGAGCAAAGACGGCCCGGATTTGGTATCACACCGTTTTTCGTCAGTCAGTCCGATTCTTCTGCCCATGCGCATCAGTCCGATGCCTCTGCGCATGCGCATCAGTCCGATTCTTCTGCTGCTGCGCATCAATACCACTCCTCTGCGCCTGCGCATCAGTCTGATGCCTCTGCGCGTGCGCGTCAGTAGGATCCTCCTGCTCCTGCGCATCAGTTCCACTCCTCTGCGCCTGCGCATCAGTCCGATGCTTCTGCGCCTGCGCTTCAGTCCGATTCTTCTGCACATGCGCATCAGTCCGACTCCCCTGCGCCTGCGCATCAGTCCGACTCTTCTGCGCATGCGCATCAGTGCGATTTTCCTGTGACTGCGCATCAGTCGGATTCTTCTGCGCATGCGCGTCAGTCCGACCCTCCTGCTCCTGCACATCAGTCCGATTCCTCTGCGCATGCGCATCACCCCGACTCCCCTGCGCCTGCGCATCAGTCCGGCTTTTCTGCGCCTACGCGTCAGTCGGATTGTTCTGCGCATGCGCATCAGTTCGATTGCTCTCCGCCTGCACATCAGTCCAACTCCTATGGCTCCGAGAGCAAAACGGGCCCGAATTTGGGATCACACCGTTTGTCGCCTCAATCTTTGGAAATATCATAGCTAGGGCAATTTTGACGACGCCATTGGATTCGTGAGACGATTTCCGATTTTTCTTGGGGTCCGGGCATTTTCAAAAGTCGATTTTTTCGATTTTCGCGTTTTTCTCGGCTCCTGGGCCTCCTAGAGCAAAACGGGCCCGGATTTGGTCTCATACCGTTTTTCGCTCATATCTTTGGAAATATCACAGCTAGGACAATTTGGCTGGCGCCATTGGATTCGTGAGACGATTTCCGATTTTTCTAGGGGTCCGGGAATTTTCAAAAGTCGATTTTTTCGTTTTTCGCGTTTTTCTCGGCTCCTGGACCTCCTAGAGCAAAACGGGCACGGATTTGGGATCACACCGTTTGTCGCCCATATCTTTGGAAATTTCATAGCTAGAACAATTTTGCCGGCGCCATTGGATTCGTGAAACGATTTCCGATTTTGCTAGGGGTCCGGGAATTTTCTAAAATCAATTTTTTTCGTTTTCCGCATTTTTCAGGTCGCCTGCGGCTCGTAGAGCAAAAACTGCCCGGATTTGGTATCACACCGTTTTTCGTCAGTCAGTCCGATTCTTCTGCTCATGGGTATCAGTGCGATGCCTCTGCGCATGCGCATCAGTCCGATTCTTCTGCTGCTGCGCATCAATACCACTCCTCTGCGCCTGCGCATCAGTCTGATGCCTCTGCGCGTGCGCGTCAGTAGGATCCTCCTGCTCCTGCGCATCAGTTCCACTCCTCTGCGCCTGCGCATCAGTCCAATGCTTCTGCGCCTGCGCTTCAGTCCGATTCTTCTGCACATGCGCATCAGTGCGACTCCCCTGCGCCTGCGCAGCAGTCCGATTCTTCTGCGCATGAGCATCAGTCCGACTCCCCTGCGCCTGCGCATCAGTCCGACTCTTCTGCGCATGCGCATCAGCTCGATTGCTCTCCGCCTGCACAGCAGTCCAATTCCTATGGCTCCTGGAGCAAAACGGGCCTAGATTTGGGATCACACCGTTTTTCGTCAGACAGTCCGATCCTCCTGCTCCTGCACATCAGTCCGATTGCTCTCCGCCTGCACATCAGTCCAACTCCTATGGCTCCTAGAGCAAAAAAGGCCCGGATTTGGGATCACACCGTTTTCCGTCGATATCTTTGGAAATATCATAGCTAGGAAAATTTGGCTGGCGCCATTGGATTCGTGAGACGGTTTCCGATTTTTCTATGGGTCCGGGAATTTTCTAAAGTCGATTTTTTTAGTTTTTCGCGTTTTTCTCGGCTCCTGGGCCTCCTAGAGCAAAACGGGCCCTGATTTGGGATCACACCGTTTTTCGCCCATATCTTTGGAAATATCATAGCAAGGACAATTTGGCTGGTGCCATTCTATTCGTGAGACGATTTCCGATTTTTCTAGGGGTCCGGGAATTTTCTAAAGTCGATTTTTTTGGTTTTTCGCGTTTTTCTCGGCTCCTGGGCCACCCAGAGCTAAACGGGCCCGGATTTGGGCTCGTAGCGTTTTTCGCCCATATCTTTGGAAATATCATAGCTAGGACAATTTGGCTGGCGCCATGGGATTCGTGAGACGATTTCCGATCTTTCTAGGGGCCCGGGAATTTTCTAAAGTCGATTTTTTTGGTTTTTCGCGTTTTTCTCGGCTCCTGGGCCACCCAGAGCTAAACGGGCCCGGATTTGGGCTCGTAGCGTTTTTCGCCCATATCTTTGGAAATATCATAGCTAGGACAATTTGGCTGGCGCCATGGGATTCGTGAGACGATTTCCGATCTTTCTAGGGGCCCGGGAATTTTCTAAAGTCGATTTTTTTGGTTTTTCGCGTTTTTCTCGGCTCCTGGGCCTCCTAGAGCAAAACGGGCCCGGATTCGGACTCATACCGTTTTTCGCCCATTACTTTGGAAATATCATAGCTAGGACAATTTGGCTGGCGCCATTGGATTCGTGAGACGATTTCCGATTTTTCTAGGGGTCCGGGAATTTTCAAAAGTCGATTTTTTCCTTTTACGCGTTTTTCTCGGCTCCTGGACCTCCAGAGCAAAACGGGCACGGATTTGGGATCACACCGTTTGTCGCCCATATCTTTGGAAATATCACAGCTATGACCATTTGGCTAGCGCCATTGGATTCGTGAGTCGATTTCCGATTTTTCTACGGCTCCGGGAATTTTCTAAAGTCGATTTTTTTAGTTTTTCGCGTTTTTCTCTGCTCCTGGCCCTCCTAGAGCAAAACGGGCCCGGATTTGGTCTCATACCGTTTTTCGCCCATATCTTTGGAAATATCACAGCTAGGACAATTTGGCTGGCGCCATTGGATTCGTGAGACGATTTCCGATTTTTCTAGGGGTCCGGGAATTTTCAAAAGTCGATTTTTTCGTTTTTCGCGTTTTTCTCGGCTCCTGGGCCTCCTAGAGCAAAACGGGCCCGGATTTGGGATCACACGGATTTTCGCCCATATCTTTAGAAATATCATAGCAAGGACAATTTGGCTGGCCCCATTGGATTCGTGGGACGATTTCCGAGTTTCCTAGGGGTCCGGGAATTGTCTAAAATCAATTTTTTTCGTTTTTCGCATTTTTCAGGTCGCCTGCGGCTCGTAGAGAAAAAACTGCCCGGATTTGGTATCACACCGTTTTTCGTCAGTCAGTCCGATTCTTCTGCTCATGCGCATCAGTCCGATGCCTCTGCGCATGCGCATCAGTCCGATTCTTCTGCTGCTGCGCATCAATACCACTCCTCTGCGCCTGCGCATCAGTCTGATGCCTCAGCGCGTGCGCGTCAGTAGGATCCTCCTGCTCCTGCGCATCAGTTCCACTCCTCTGCGCCTGCGCATCAGTCTGATGCCTCTGCGCGTGCGCGTCAATCGGACCCTCTTGCTCATGCACATCAGTCCGATTGCTCTCCGCCTGCGCATCAGTCCGACTCCCCTTCGCCTGCGCATCAGCCCGACTCCCCTGCGCCTGCGCATCAGTCCGGCTCTTTTGCGCCTACGCGTCAGTCGGTTTCTTCTGCTCATCCGCATCAGTCCGATGCCTCTGCGCGTGCGCGTCAGTAGGATCCTCCTGCTCCTTCGCATGAGTTCCACTCCTCTGCGCCTGCGCATCAGTCCGACTCCCCTGCGCCTGCGCATCAGTCCGACTCTTCTGCGCATGCGCATCAGCTCGATTGCTCTCCGCCTGCACAGCAGTCCAATTCCTATGGCTCCTGGAGCAAAAAGGGCCTAGATTTGGGATCACACCGTTTTTCGTCAGACAGTCCGATCCTCCTGCTCCTGCACATCAGTCCGATTGCTCTCCGCCTGCACATCAGTCCAACTCCTATGGCTCCTAGAGCAAAAAAGGCCCGGATTTGGGATCACACCGTTTTCCGTCGATATCTTTGGAAATATCATAGCTAGGACAATTTGGCTGGCGCCATTGGATTCGTGAGACGGTTTCCGATTTTTCTATGGGTCCGGGAATTTTCTAAAGTCGATTTTTTTAGTTTTTCGCGTTTTTCTCGGCTCCTGGGCCTCCTAGAGCAAAACGGGCCCTGATTTGGGATCACACCGTTTTTCGCCCATATCTTTGGAAATATCATAGCAAGGACAATTTGGCTGGTGCCATTCTATTCGTGAGACGATTTCCGATTTTTCTAGGGGTCCGGGAATTTTCTAAAGTCGATTTTTTTAGTTTTTCGCGTTTTTCTCGGCTCCTGGGCCTCCTAGAGCAAAACGGGCCCGGATTTGGGATCACACGGATTTTCGCCCATATCTTTAGAAATATCATAGCAAGGACAATTTGGCTGGCCCCATTGGATTCGTGGGACGATTTCCGAGTTTCCTAGGGGTCCGGGAATTGTCTAAAATCAATTTTTTTCGTTTTTCGCATTTTTCAGGTCGCCTGCGGCTCGTAGAGAAAAAACTGCCCGGATTTGGTATCACACCGTTTTTCGTCAGTCAGTCCGATTCTTCTGCTCATGCGCATCAGTCCGATGCCTCTGCGCATGCGCATCAGTCCGATTCTTCTGCTGCTGCGCATCAATACCACTCCTCTGCGCCTGCGCATCAGTCTGATGCCTCAGCGCGTGCGCGTCAGTAGGATCCTCCTGCTCCTGCGCATCAGTTCCACTCCTCTGCGCCTGCGCATCAGTCTGATGCCTCTGCGCGTGCGCGTCAATCGGACCCTCTTGCTCATGCACATCAGTCCGATTGCTCTCCGCCTGCGCATCAGTCCGACTCCCCTTCGCCTGCGCATCAGCCCGACTCCCCTGCGCCTGCGCATCAGTCCGGCTCTTTTGCGCCTACGCGTCAGTCGGTTTCTTCTGCTCATCCGCATCAGTCCGATGCCTCTGCGCGTGCGCGTCAGTAGGATCCTCCTGCTCCTTCGCATGAGTTCCACTCCTCTGCGCCTGCGCATCAGTCCGACTCCCCTGCGCCTGCGCATCAGTCCGACTCTTCTGCGCATGCGCATCAGCTCGATTGCTCTCCGCCTGCACAGCAGTCCAATTCCTATGGCTCCTGGAGCAAAAAGGGCCTAGATTTGGGATCACACCGTTTTTCGTCAGACAGTCCGATCCTCCTGCTCCTGCACATCAGTCCGATTGCTCTCCGCCTGCACATCAGTCCAACTCCTATGGCTCCTAGAGCAAAAAAGGCCCGGATTTGGGATCACACCGTTTTCCGTCGATATCTTTGGAAATATCATAGCTAGGACAATTTGGCTGGCGCCATTGGATTCGTGAGACGGTTTCCGATTTTTCTATGGGTCCGGGAATTTTCTAAAGTCGATTTTTTTAGTTTTTCGCGTTTTTCTCGGCTCCTGGGCCTCCTAGAGCAAAACGGGCCCTGATTTGGGATCACACCGTTTTTCGCCCATATCTTTGGAAATATCATAGCAAGGACAATTTGGCTGGTGCCATTCTATTCGTGAGACGATTTCCGATTTTTCTAGGGGTCCGGGAATTTTCTAAAGTCGATTTTTTTAGTTTTTCGCGTTTTTCTCGGCTCCTGGGCCTCCTAGAGCAAAACGGGCCCTGATTTGGGATCACACCGTTTTTCGCCCATATCTTTGGAAATATCATAGCAAGGACAATTTGGCTGGTGCCATTCTATTCGTGAGACGATTTCCGATTTTTCTACGGCTCCGGGAATTTTCTAAAGTCGATTTTTTTAGTTTTTCGCGTTTTTCTCGGCTCCTGGGCCTCCTAGAGCAAAACGGGCCCGGATTTGGACTCATACCGTTTTTCGCCCATATCTTTGGAAATATCACAGCTAGGACCATTTGGCTAGCGCCATTGGATTCGTGAGTCGATTTCCGATTTTTCTACGGCTCCGGGAATTTTCTAAAGTCGATTTTTTTGGTATTTCGCGTTTTTCTCGGCTCCTGGGCCTCCTAGAGCTAAACGGGCCCGGATTTGGGCTCGTACCGTTTTTCGCCCATATCTTTGGAAATATCATAGCTAGGACAATTTGGCTGGCGCCATTGGATTCGTGAGACGATTTCCGATTTTTGTAGGGGTCCGGGAATTTTCTAAAATCGATTTTTTTAGTTTTTCGCGTTTTTCTCGGCTCCTGGGCCTCCTAGAGCAAAACGGGCCCGGATTTGGACTCATACCGTTTTTCGCCCAAATTTTTGGAAATATCATAGCTAGGACAATTTGGCTAGCGCCATTCGATTCGTGAGTCGATTTCCGATTTTTCTACGGCTCCGGGAATTTTCTAAAGTCGATTTTTTTGGTTTTTCGCGTTTTTCTGGGCTCCTGGGCCTCCTAGAGCTAAACGGGCCCGGATTTGGGCTCGTACCGTTTTTCGCCCATATCTTTGGAAATATCATAGCTAGGACAATTTTGCCGGCGCCATTGGATTCGTGAGACGATTTCCGATTTTGCTAGGGCTCCGGGAATTTTCTAAAATCAATTTTTTTCGTTTTTCGCATTTTTCAGGTCGCCTGCGGCTCGTAGAGCAAAAACTGCCCGGATTTGGTATCACACCGTTTTTCGTCAGTAAGTCCGATTCTTCTGCCCATGCGCATCAGTCCGATGCCTCTGCGCATGCGCATCAGTCCGATTCTTCTGCTGCTGCGCATCAATACCACTCCTCTGCGCCTGCGCATCAGTCTGATGCCTCTGCGCGTGCGCGTCAGTAGGATCCTCCTGCTCCTGCGCATCAGTTCCACTCCTCTGCGCCTGCGCATCAGTCCGATGCTTCTGCGCCTGCGCTTCAGTCCGATTCCTCTGCGCATGCGCATCACCCCGACTCCCCTGCGCCTGCGCATCAGTCCGGCTTTTCTGCGCCTACGCGTCAGTCCGACTCTTCTGCGCATGCGCATCAGCTCGATTGCTCTCCGCCTGCACAGCAGTCCAATTCCTATGGCTCCTGGAGCAAAAAGGGCCTAGATTTGGGATCACACCGTTTTTCGTCAGACAGTCCGATCCTCCTGCTCCTGCACATCAGTCCGATTGCTCTCCGCCTGCACATCAGTCCAACTCCTATGGCTCCTAGAGCAAAAAAGGCCCGGATTTGGGATCACACCGTTTTCCGTCGATATCTTTGGAAATATCATAGCTAGGACAATTTGGCTGGCGCCATTGGATTCGTGAGACGGTTTCCGATTTTTCTATGGGTCCGGGAATTTTCTAAAGTCGATTTTTTTAGTTTTTCGCGTTTTTCTCGGCTCCTGGGCCTCCTAGAGCAAAACGGGCCCTGATTTGGGATCACACCGTTTTTCGCCCATATCTTTGGAAATATCATAGCAAGGACAATTTGGCTGGTGCCATTCTATTCGTGAGACGATTTCCGATTTTTCTAGGGGTCCGGGAATTTTCTAAAGTCGATTTTTTTGGTTTTTCGCGTTTTTCTCGGCTCCTGGGCCACCCAGAGCTAAACGGGCCCGGATTTGGGCTCGTAGCGTTTTTCGCCCATATCTTTGGAAATATCATAGCTAGGACAATTTGGCTGGCGCCATGGGATTCGTGAGACGATTTCCGATCTTTCTAGGGGCCCGGGAATTTTCTAAAGTCGATTTTTTTGGTTTTTCGCGTTTTTCTCGGCTCCTGGGCCTCCTAGAGCAAAACGGGCCCGGATTTGGGCTCGTAGCGTTTTTCGCCCATATCTTTGGAAATATCATAGCTAGGACAATTTGGCTGGTGCCATTCTATTCGTGAGACGATTTCCGATTTTTCTAGGGGTCCGGGAATTTTCTAAAGTCGATTTTTTCCTTTTACGCGTTTTTCTCGGCTCCTGGGCCACCCAGAGCTAAACGGGCCCGGATTTGGGATCACACCGTTTTTTGTCAGTCAGTCCGATTCTTCTGCCCATGCGCATCAGTCGGATGCCTCTGCGCATGCGCATCAGTCCGATGCTTCTGCGCCTGCGCATCAGTCCGATTCTTATGCGCATGCGCATCAGTCCGACGCTTCTGCACATGCGCATCAGTCCGACTCCCCTGCGCCTGCGCATCAGTCAGATTCTTCTGCGCATTCGCATCAGTCCGACTCCCCTGCGCCTGCGCATCAGTCCGACTCCCCTGTACCTGCGCATCAGTCCGATTCTTCTGCGTATGCGCATCAGTCCGATTCTTCTGCGCATGCGCATCAGTGCGATTTTCCTGCGACTGCGCATCAGTCCGATTCTTCTGGGCATGCGCGTCAGTCCGACCCTCCTGCTCCTGCACATCAGTCCGATTCCTCTGCGCATGCGCATCAGTCTGACTCCCCTCCGCCAGCGCATCAGTCCGATGCCTCTGCGCATGCGCATCAGTTCGATTGCTCTCCGCCTGCACATCAGTCCAACTCCTATGGCTCCGAGAGCAAAACGGGCCCGAATGTGGGATCACACCGTTTGTCGCCTCTATCTTTGGAAATATCATAGCTAGGACAATTTGGCTGGCGCCATTGGATTCGTGAGACGATTTCCGAGTTTCCTACGAGTCCGGGAATTGTCTAAAATCAATTTTTTTAGTTTTTCGCGTTTTTCTCGGCTCCTGGGCCACCCAGAGCTAAACGGGCCCGGATTTGGGATCACACCGTTTTTCGTCAGTCAGTCCGATTCTTCTGCCCATGCGCATCAGTCCGATGCCTCTGCGCATGCGCATCAGTCCGATTCTTCTGCTGCTACGCATCAATACCACTCCTCTGCGCCTGCGCATCAGTCCGATTCCTCTGCGCATGCGCATCAGTCCGATGCTTCTGCGCCTGCGCATCGGTCCGATGCTTCTGCGCCTGCGCATCAGTCCGACTCCCCTGCGCCTGCGCATCAGTCAGATTCTTCTGCGCATGCGCATCAGTCCGACTCCCCTGCGCCTGCGCATCAGTTCGACTCCCCTGTACCTGCGCATCAGTCCGATTCTTCTGCGCATGCGCATCAGTCCGATTCTTCTGCGCATGCGCATCAGTGCGATTTTCCTGCGACTGCGCATCAGTCCGATTCTTCTGGGCATGCGCGTCAGTCTGACCCTCCTGCTCCTGCACATCAGTCCGATTCCTCTGCGCATGCGCATCAGTCTGACTCCCCTCCGCCAGCGCATCAGTCCGATGCCTCTGCGCATGCGCATCAGTTCGATTGCTCTCCGCCTGCACATCAGTCCAACTCCTATGGCTCCGAGAGCAAAACGGGCCCGAATGTGGGATCACACCGTTTGTCGCCTCTATCTTTGGAAATATCATAGCTAGGAGAATTTGGCTGGCGCCATTGGATTCGTGAGATGATTTCCGAGTTCCTAGGGGTCCGGGAATTGTCTAAAGTCGATTTTTTTAGTCATTCGCGTTTTTCTCGGCTTCTGGGCCTCCTAGAGCTAAACGGGCCCGGATTTGGGCTCGTACCGTTTTTCGCCCATATCTTTGGAAATATCATAGCTAGGACAATTTGGTTGGCGCCATTGGATTCGTGAGACGATTTCCGATTTTTCTAGGGGTCCGGGAATTTTCTAAAATCGATTTTTTTAGTTTTTCGCGTTTTTCTCGGCTCCTCGGCCTCCTAGAGCAAAACGGGCCCGGATTTGGGATCACACCGTTTTTCGTCAGTCAGTCTGATTCTTCTGCCCATGCGCATCAGTCCGATGGCTCTGCGCATGCGCATCAGTCCGATTCTTCTGCTGCTGCGCATCAATACCACTCCTCTGCGCCTGCGCATCAGTCCGATTCCTCTGCGCATGCGCATCAGTCCGATGCCTCTGCGCGTGCGCGTCAGTAGGATCCTCCTGCTCCTGCGCATCAGTTCCACTCCTCTGCGCCTGCGCATCAGTCCGATGCTTCTGCGCCTGCGCTTCAGTCCGATTCTTCTGCACATGCGCATCAGTGCGACTCCCCTGCGCCTGCGCATCAGTCCGATTCCTCTGCGCACGCGCATCAGTCCGATGCTTCTGCGCCTGCGCATCAGTCCGATGCTTCTGCGCCTGCGCATCAGTCCGACTCCCCTGCGCCTGCGCATCAGTCAGATTCTTCTGCGCATGCGCATCAGTCCGACTCCCCTGCGCCTGCGCATCAGTTCGACTCCCCTGTACCTGCGCATCAGTCCGATTCTTCTGCGCATGCGCATCAGTCCGATTCTTCTGCGCATGCGCATCAGTGCGATTTTCCTGCGACTGCGCATCAGTCCGATTCTTCTGGGCATGCGCGTCAGTCTGACCCTCCTGCTCCTGCACATCAGTCCGATTCCTCTGCGCATGCGCATCAGTCTGACTCCCCTCCGCCAGCGCATCAGTCCGATGCCTCTGCGCATGCGCATCAGTTCGATTGCTCTCCGCCTGCACATCAGTCCAACTCCTATGGCTCCGAGAGCAAAACGGGCCCGAATGTGGGATCACACCGTTTGTCGCCTCTATCTTTGGAAATATCATAGCTAGGAGAATTTGGCTGGCGCCATTGGATTCGTGAGATGATTTCCGAGTTCCTAGGGGTCCGGGAATTGCCTAAAGTCGATTTTTTTAGTCATTCGCGTTTTTCTCGGCTTCTGGGCCTCCTAGAGCTAAACGGGCCCGGATTTGGGCTCGTACCGTTTTTCGCCCATATCTTTGGAAATATCATAGCTAGGACAATTTGGTTGGCGCCATTGGATTCGTGAGACGATTTCCGATTTTTCTAGGGGTCCGGGAATTTTCTAAAATCGATTTTTTTAGTTTTTCGCGTTTTTCTCGGCTCCTCGGCCTCCTAGAGCAAAACGGGCCCGGATTTGGGATCACACCGTTTTTCGTCAGTCAGTCTGATTCTTCTGCCCATGCGCATCAGTCCGATGGCTCTGCGCATGCGCATCAGTCCGATTCTTCTGCTGCTGCGCATCAATACCACTCCTCTGCGCCTGCGCATCAGTCCGATTCCTCTGCGCATGCGCATCAGTCCGATGCCTCTGCGCGTGCGCGTCAGTAGGATCCTCCTGCTCCTGCGCATCAGTTCCACTCCTCTGCGCCTGCGCATCAGTCCAATGCTTCTGCGCCTGCGCTTCAGTCCGATTCTTCTGCACATGCGCATCAGTGCGACTCCCCTGCGCCTGCGCAGCAGTCCGATTCTTCTGCGCATGAGCATCAGTCCGACTCCCCTGCGCCTGCGCATCAGTCCGACTCTTCTGCGCATGCGCATCAGCTCGATTGCTCTCCGCCTGCACAGCAGTCCAATTCCTATGGCTCCTGGAGCAAAAAGGGCCTAGATTTGGGATCACACCGTTTTTCGTCAGACAGTCCGATCCTCCTGCTCCTGCACATCAGTCCGATTGCTCTCCGCCTGCACATCAGTCCAACTCCTATGGCTCCTAGAGCAAAAAAGGCCCGGATTTGGGATCACACCGTTTTCCGTCGATATCTTTGGAAATATCATAGCTAGGAAAATTTGGCTGGCGCCATTGGATTCGTGAGACGGTTTCCGATTTTTCTATGGGTCCGGGAATTTTCTAAAGTCGATTTTTTTAGTTTTTCGCGTTTTTCTCGGCTCCTGGGCCTCCTAGAGCAAAACGGGCCCTGATTTGGGATCACACCGTTTTTCGCCCATATCTTTGGAAATATCATAGCAAGGACAATTTGGCTGGTGCCATTCTATTCGTGAGACGATTTCCGATTTTTCTAGGGGTCCGGGAATTTTCTAAAGTCGATTTTTTTGGTTTTTCGCGTTTTTCTCGGCTCCTGGGCCACCCAGAGCTAAACGGGCCCGGATTTGGGCTCGTAGCGTTTTTCGCCCATATCTTTGGAAATATCATAGCTAGGACAATTTGGCTGGCGCCATGGGATTCGTGAGACGATTTCCGATCTTTCTAGGGGCCCGGGAATTTTCTAAAGTCGATTTTTTTGGTTTTTCGCGTTTTTCTCGGCTCCTGGGCCTCCTAGAGCAAAACGGGCCCGGATTCGGACTCATACCGTTTTTCGCCCATTACTTTGGAAATATCATAGCTAGCACAATTTGGCTGGTGCCATGCTATTCGTGAGACGATTTCCGATTTTTCTAGGGGTCCGGGAATTTTCTAAAGTCGATTTTTTTAGTTTTTCGCGTTTTTCTCGGCTCCTCGGCCTTCTTGAGCAAAACGGGCCCGGATTTGGACTCATACCGTTTTTCGCCCAAATTTTTGGAAATATCATAGCTAGGACAATTTGGCTAGCGCCATTGCATTCGTGAGTCGATTCCCGATTTTTCTACGGCTCCAGGAATTTTCTAAAGTCGATTTTTTTAGTTTTTCGCGTTTTTCTCTGCTCCTGGCCCTCCTAGAGCAAAACGGGCCCGGATTTGGGCTCGTACCGTTTTTCGCCCATATCTTTGTAAATATCATAGCTAGGACAATTTGGCTGGCGCCATTGGATTCGTGAGACGATTTCCGATTTTTCTAGGGGTCCGGGAATTTTCAAAAGTCGATTTTTTCGTTTTTCGCGTTTTTCTCGGCTCCTGGACCTCCAGAGCAAAACGGGCACGGATTTGGGATCACACCGTTTGTCGCCCATATCTTTGGAAATTTCACAGCTAGGACCATTTGGCTAGCGCCATTGGATTCGTGAGTCGATTTCCGATTTTTCTACGGCTCCGGGAATTTTCTAAAGTCGATTTTTTTAGTTTTTCGCGTTTTTCTCTGCTCCTGGCCCTCCTAGAGCAAAACGGGCCCGGATTTGGTCTCATACCGTTTTTCGCCCATATCTTTGGAAATATCACAGCTAGGACAATTTGGCTGGCGCCATTGGATTCGTGAGACGATTTCCGATTTTTCTAGGGGTCCGGGAATTTTCAAAAGTCGATTTTTTCGTTTTTCGCGTTTTTCTCGGCTCCTGGGCCTCCTAGAGCAAAACGGGCCCGGATTTGGGATCACACGGATTTTCGCCCATATCTTTAGAAATATCATAGCAAGGACAATTTGGCTGGCCCCATTGGATTCGTGGGACGATTTCCGAGTTTCCTAGGGGTCCGGGAATTGTCTAAAATCAATTTTTTTCGTTTTTCGCATTTTTCAGGTCGCCTGCGGCTCGTAGAGAAAAAACTGCCCGGATTTGGTATCACACCGTTTTTCGTCAGTCAGTCCGATTCATCTGCTCATGCGCATCAGTCCGATGCCTCTGCGCATGCGCATCAGTCCGATTCTTCTGCTGCTGCGCATCAATACCACTCCTCTGCGCCTGCGCATCAGTCTGATGCCTCTGCGCGTGCGCGTCAGTAGGATCCTCCTGCTCCTGCGCATCAGTTCCACTCCTCTGCGCCTGCGCATCAGTCTGATGCCTCTGCGCGTGCGCGTCAATCGGACCCTCTTGCTCATGCACATCAGTCCGATTGCTCTCCGCCTGCGCATCAGTCCGACTCCCCTTCGCCTGCGCATCAGCCCGACTCCCCTGCGCCTGCGCATCAGTCCGGCTCTTTTGCGCCTACGCGTCAGTCGGTTTCTTCTGCTCATCCGCATCAGTCCGATGCCTCTGCGCGTGCGCGTCAGTAGGATCCTCCTGCTCCTTCGCATGAGTTCCACTCCTCTGCGCCTGCGCATCAGTCCGACTCCCCTGCGCCTGCGCATCAGTCCGACTCTTCTGCGCATGCGCATCAGTGCGATTTTCCTGCGACTGCGCATCAGTCCGATGCCTCTGCGCATGCGCATCAGTCCGATTCTTCTGCTGCTGCGCATCAATACCACTCCTCTGCGCCTGCGCATCAGTCCGATTCCTCTGCGCATGCGCATCAGTCCGATGCCTCTGCGCGTGCGCGTCAGTAGGATCCTCCTGCTCCTGCGCATCAGTTCCACTCCTCTGCGCCTGCGCATCAGTCCGATTCTTCTGCGCATGCGGATCAGTTCGATTGCTCTCCGCCTGCACATAAGTCCAACTCCTATGGCTCCGAGAGCAAAACGGGCCCGAATTTGGGATCACACCGTTTGTCGCCTCTATCTTTGGAAATATCATAGCTAGGACAATTTTGACGGCGCCATTGGATTCGTGAGACGATTTCCGATTTCTCTAGGGGTCCGGGAATTTTCTAAAGTCGATTTTTTCGTTTTTCGCGTTTTTCTCGGCTCCTGGGCCTCCTAGAGCCAAACGGGTCCGGATTTGGACTCAGATCGTTTTTCGTCCGTATCTTTGGAAATATCATAGATAGGACAATTTGGCTAGCGCCATTGGATTGGTGAGTCAATTTCCGATTTCTCTACGGCTCCGGGAATTTTCTAAAGTCGATTTTTTTGGTTTTTCGCGTTTTTCTCGGCTCCTGGGCCACCCAGCGCTAAACGGGCCCGGATTTGGGCTCGTAGCGTTTTTCGCCCATATCTTTGGAAATATCATAGCTAGGACAATTTGGCTGGCGCCATGGGATTCGTGAGACGATTTCCGATTTTTCTAGGGGCCCGGGAATTTTCTAAAGTCGATTTTTTTGGTTTTTCGCGTTTTTCTCGGCTCCTGGGCCTCCTAGAGCAAAAAAGGCCCGAATTCGGACTCATACCGTTTTTCGCCCATTACTTTGGAAATATCATAGCTAGGACAATTTGGCTGGTGCCATTCTATTCGTGAGACGATTTCCGATTTTTCTAGGGGTCCGGGAATTTTCTAAAGTCGATTTTTTCCTTTTACGCGTTTTTCTCGGCTCCTGGGCCACCCAGAGCTAAACGGGCCCGGATTTGGGATCACACCGTTTTTTGTCAGTCAGTCCGATTCTTCTGCCCATGCGCATCAGTCGGATGCCTCTGCACATGCGCATCAGTCCGACTCCCCTGCGCCTGCGCATCAGTCAGATTCTTCTGCGCATTCGCATCAGTCCGACTCCCTTGCGCCTGCGCATCAGTCCGACTCCCCTGTACCTGCGCATCAGTCCGATTCTTCTGCGTATGCGCATGAGTCCGATTCTTCTGCGCATGCGCATCAGTGCGATTTTCCTGCGACTGCGCATCAGTCCGATTCTTCTGGGCATGCGCGTCAGTCCGACCCTCCTGCTCCTGCACATCAGTCCGATTCCTCTGCGCATGCGCATCAGTCTGACTCCCTTCCGCCAGCGCATCAGTCCGATGCCTCTGCGCATGCGCATCAGTTCGATTGCTCTCCGCCTGCACATCAGTCCAACTCCTATGGCTCCGAGAGCAAAACGGGCCCGGATTTGGGCTCGTACCGTTTTTCGCCCATATCTTTGGAAATATCATAGCTAGGACAATTTGGTTGGCACCATTGGATTCGTGAGACGATTTCCGATTTTTCTAGGGGTCCGGGAATTTTCTAAAATCGATTTTTTTAGTTTTTCGCGTTTTTCTCGGCTCCTCGGCCTCCTAGAGCAAAACGGGCCCGGATTTGGGATCACACCGTTTTTCGTCAGTCAGTCTGATTCTTCTGCCCATGCGCATCAGTCCGATGGCTCTGCGCATGCGCATCAGTCCGATTCTTCTGCTGCTGCGCATCAATACCACTCCTCTGCGCCTGCGCATCAGTCCGATTCCTCTGCGCATGCGCATCAGTCCGATGCCTCTGCGCGTGCGCGTCAGTAGGATCCTCCTGCTCCTGCGCATCAGTTCCACTCCTCTGCGCCTGCGCATCAGTCCGATTCTTCTGCGCATGCGGATCAGTTCGATTGCTCTCCGCCTGCACATCAGTCCAACTCCTATGGCTCCGAGAGCAAAACGGGCCCGAATTTGGGATCACACCGTTTGTCGCCTCTATCTTTGGAAAAATCATAGCTAGGACAATTTTGACGGCGCCATTGGATTCGTGAGACGATTTCCGATTTCTCTAGGGGTCCGGGAATTTTCTAAAGTCGATTTTTTCGTTTTTCGCGTTTTTCTCGGCTCCTGGGCCACCCAGAGCTAAACGGGCCCGGATTTGGGCTCGTAGCGTTTTTCGCCCATATCTTTGGAAATATCATAGCTAGGACAATTTGGCTGGTGCCATTCTATTCGTGAGACGATTTCCGATTTTTCTAGGGGTCCGGGAATTTTCAAAAGTCGATTTTTTCGTTTTTCGCGTTTTTCTCGGCTCCTGGGCCTCCTAGAGGAAAACCCGCACGGATTTGGGATCACACCGTTTGTCGCCCATATCTTTGGAAATTTCATAGCTAGAACAATTTTGCCGGCTCCATTGGATTCGTGAGACGATTTCCGAGTTTGCTAGGGGTCCGGGAATTTTCTAAAATCAATTTTTTTCGTTTTTCGCATTTTTCAGGTCGCCTGCGGCTCGTAGAGCAAAAACTGCCCGGATTTGGTATCACACCGTTTTTCGTCAGTCAGTCCGATTCTTCTGCTCATGGGTATCAGTCCGATGCCTCTGCGCATGCGCATCAGTCCGATTCTTCTGCTGCTGCGCATCAATACCACTCCTCTGCGCCTGCGCATCAGTCCGATTCCTCTGCGCATGCGCATCAGTCCGATGCCTCTGCGCGTGCGCGTCAGTAGGATCCTCCTGCTCCTGCGCATCAGTTCCACTCCTCTGCGCCTGCGCATCAGTCCGATTCTTCTGCGCATGCGCATCAGTTCGATTGCTCTCCGCCTGCACATCAGTCCAACTCCTATGGCTCCGAGAGCAAAACGGGCCCGAATTTGGGATCACACCGTTTGTCGCCTCTATCTTTGGAAATATCATAGCTAGGACAATTTTGACGGCGCCATTGGATTCGTGAGACGATTTCAGATTTTTCTAGGGGTCCGGGAATTTTCTAAAGTCGATTTTTTCGTTTTTCGCGTTTTTCTCGGCTCCTGGGCCTCCTAGAGACAAACGGGTCCGGATTTGGACTCAGATCGTTTTTCGTCCGTATGTTTGGAAATATCATAGCTAGGACAATTTGGCTGGCGCCATTGGATTCGTGAGACGATTTCCGAGTTTCCTACGGGTCCGGGAATTGTCTAAAATCAATTTTTTTTGTTTTTCGCGTTTTTCTCGGCTCCTGGGCCACCCAGAGCTAAACCGGCCCGGATTTGGGATCACACCGTTTTTCGCCAGTCAGTCCGATTCTTCTGCCTATGCGCATCAGTCCGATGCCTCTGCGCATGCGCATCAGTCCGATTCTTCTGCTGCTACGCATCAATACCACTCCTCTGCGCCTGCGCATCAGTCCGATTCCTCTGCGCATGCGCATCAGTCTGACTCCCCTACGCCAGCGCATCAGTCCGATGCCTCTGCGCGTGCGCGTCAGTAGGATCCTCCTGCTCCTGCGCATGAGTTCCACTCCTCTGCGCCTGCGCATCAGTCCGATGCTTCTGCGCCTGCGCATCAGTCCGATTCTTATGCGCATGCGCATCAGTCCGACGCTTCTGCACATGCGCATCAGTCCGACTCCCCTGCGCCTGCGCATCAGGCAGATTCTTCTGCGCATGCGCATCAGTCCGACTCCCCTGCGCCTGCGCATCAGTTCGACTCCCCTGTACCTGCGCATCAGTCCGATTCTTCTGCGCATGCGCATCAGTCCGACTCCCCTGCGCCTGCGCATCAGTTCGACTCCCCTGTACCTGCGCATCAGTCCGATTCTTCTGCGCATGCGCATCAGTGCGATTTTCCTGCGACTGCGCATCAGTCCGATTCTTCTGGGCATGCGCGTCAGTCCGACCCTCCTGCTCCTGCACATCAGTCCGATTCCTCTGCGCATGCGCATCAGTCTGACTCCCCTCCGCCAGCGCATCAGTCCGATGCCTCTGCGCATGCGCATCAGTTCGATTGCTCTCCGCCTGCACATCAGTCCAACTCCTATGGCTCCGAGAGCAAAACGGGCCCGAATGTGGGATCACACCGTTTGTCGCCTCTATCTTTGGAAATATCATAGCTAGGACAATTTGGCTTGCGCCATTGGATTCGTGAGACGATTTCCGAGTTCCTAGGGGTCCGGGAATTGTCTAAAGTCGATTTTTTTAGTCTTTCGCGTTTTTCTCGGCTCCTGGGCCTCCTAGAGCTAAACGGGCCCGGATTTGGGCTCGTACCGTTTTTCGCCCATATCTTTGGAAATATCATAGCTAGGACAATTTGGTTGGCGCCATTGGAATCGTGAGACGATTTCCGATTTTTCATGGGGTCCGGGAATTTTCTAAAATCGATTTTTTTAGTTTTTCGCGTTTTTCTCGGCTCCTCGGCCTCCTAGAGCAAAACGGGCCCGGATTTGGGATCACACCGTTTTTCGTCAGTCAGTCTGATTCTTCTGCCCATGCGCATCAGTCCGATGGCTCTGCGCATGCGCATAAGTCCGATTCTTCTGCTGCTGCGCATCAATACCACTCCTCTGCGCCTGCGCATCAGTCCGATTCCTCTGCGCATGCGCATCAGTCCGATGCCTCTGCGCGTGCGCGTCAGTAGGATCCTCCTGCTCCTGCGCATCAGTTCCACTCCTCTGCGCCTGCGCATCAGTCCGATTCTTCTGCGCATGCGCATCAGTTCGATTGCCCTCCGCCTGCACATCAGTCCAACTCCTATGGCTCCGAGAGCAAAACGGGCCCGAATGTGGGATCACACCGTTTGTCGCCTCTATCTTTGGAAATATCATAGCTAGGACAATTTGGCTGGCGCCATTGGATTCGTGAGACGATTTCCGAGTTTCCTACGAGTCCGGGAATTGTCTAAAATCAATTTTTTTAGTTTTTCGCGTTTTTCTCGGCTCCTGGGCCTCCTAGAGCAAAACGGGCCCGGATTCGGAGTCATAGCGTTTTCCGTCGATATCTTTGGAAATATCATAGCTAGGACAATTTGGCTGGTGCCATTCTATACGTGAGACGATTTCCGATTTTTCTATGGGTCCGGGAATTTTCTAAAGTCGATTTTTTTATTTTTTCGCGTTTTTCTCGGCTCCTGGGCCTCCTAGAGCAAAACGGGCCCGGATTTGGGCTCATACCGTTTTTCGCCCATATCTTGGGAAATATCATAGCTAGGACAATTTGGCTGGCGCCATTGGATTCGTGAGTCGATTTCCGATTTCTCTACGGCTCCGGGAATTTTCTAAAGTCGATTTTTTTGTTTTTTCGCGTTTTTCTCGGCGCCTGGGCCACCCAGAGCTAAAGGGGCCCGGATTTGGGCTCGTAGCGTTTTTCACCCATATCTTTGGAAATATCATAGCTAGGACAATTTGGCTGGCGCCCTTGGATTCGTGAGACGATTTCCGATTTTTCTACGGCTCCGGGAATTTTCTAAAGTTGATTTTTTTTGTTTTTCGCGTTTTTCTCGGCTCCTGGGTCTCCTAGAGCAAAACGGGGCCGGATTTGGACTCATACCGTTTTTCGTCCGTATCTTTGGAAATACCATAGCTAGGACAATTTGGCTGGCGCCATTGGATTCGTGAGACGATTTCCGAGTTCCTAGGGGTCCGGGAATTGTCTAAAGTCGATTTTTTTAGTCTTTCGCGTTTTTCTCGGCTCCTGGGCCTCCTAGAGCTAAACGGGCCCGGATTTGGGCTCGTACCGTTTTTCGCCCATATCTTTGGAAATATCATAGCTAGGACAATTTGGTTGGCGCCATTGGAATTGTGAGACGATTTCCGATTTTTCTAGGGGTCCGGGAATTTTCTAAAATCGATTTTTTTAGTTTTTCGCGTTTTTCTCGGCTCCTCGGCCTCCTAGAGCAAAACGGGCCCGGATTTGGGATCACACCGTTTTTCGTCAGTCAGTCTGATTCTTCTGCCCATGCGCATCAGTCCGATGGCTCTGCGCATGCGCATCAGTCCGATTCTTCTGCTGCTGCGCATCAGTCCGATTCCTCTGCGCATGCGCATCAGTCCGATGCCTCTGCGCGTGCGCATCAGTTCCACTCCTCTGCGCCTGCGCATCAGTCCGATTCTTCTGCGCATGCGCATCAGTTCGATTGCTCTCCGCCTGCACATCAGTCCAACTCCTATGGCTCCGAGAGCAAAACGGGCCCGAATTTGGGATCACACCGTTTGTCGCCTCTATCTTTGGAAATATCATAGCTAGGACAATTTTGACGGCGCCATTGGATTCGTGAGACGATTTCCGATTTTTCTAGGGGTCCGGGAATTGTCTAAAATCAATTTTTTTATTTTTTCGCGTTTTTCTCGGCTCCTGGGCCTCCTAGAGCAAAACGGGCCCGGATTCGGACTCATACCGTTTTTCGCCCATATCTTTGGAAATATCATAGATAGGACAATTTGGCTAGCGCCATTGGATTCGTGAGTCGATTTCCGATTTCTCTACGGCTCCGGGAATTTTCTAAAGTCGATTTTTTTGGTTTTTCGCGTTTTTCTCTGCTCCTGGGTCACCCAGAGCTAAACGGGCCCGGATTTGGGCTCGTAGCGTTTTTCGCCCATATCTTTGGAAATATCCTAGCTAGGACAATTTGGCTGGCGCCATGGGATTCGTGAGACGATTTCCGATTTTTCTAGGGGCCCGGGAATTTTCTAAAGTCGATTTTTTTGGTTTTTCGCGTTTTTCTCGGCTCCTGGGCCTCCTAGAGCAAAACGGGCCCGGATTCGGACTCATACCGTTTTTCGTCAGTCAGTCTGATTCTTCTGCCCATGCGCATCAGTCCGATGGCTCTGCGCATGCGCATCAGTCCGATTCTTCTGCTGCTGCGCATCAATACCACTCCTCTGCGCCTGCGCATCAGTCCGATTCCTCTGAGCATGCGCATCAGTCCGATGCCTCTGCGCGTGCGCGTCAGTAGGATCCTCCTGCTCCTGCGCATCAGTTCCACTCCTCTGCGCCTGCGCATCAGTCCGATTCTTCTGCGCATGCGCATCAGTTCGATTGCCCTCCGCCTGCACATCAGTCCAACTCCTATGGCTCCGAGAGCAAAACGGGCCCGAATGTGGGATCACACCGTTTGTCGCCTCTATCTTTGGAAATATCATAGCTAGGACAATTTGGCTGGCGCCATTGGATTCGTGAGACGATTTCCGAGTTTCCTACGAGTCCGGGAATTGTCTAAAATCAATTTTTTTAGTTTTTCGCGTTTTTCTCGGCTCCTGGGCCTCCTAGAGCAAAACGGGCCCGGATTCGGAGTCATAGCGTTTTCCGTCGATATCTTTGGAAATATCATAGCTAGGACAATTTGGCTGGTGCCATTCTATACGTGAGACGATTTCCGATTTTTCTAGGGGTCCGGGAATTTTCTAAAGTTGATTTTTTTTGTTTTTCGCGTTTTTCTCGGCTCCTGGGTCTCCTAGAGCAAAACGGGGCCGAATTTGGACTCATACCGTTTTTCGTCCGTATCTTTGGAAATACCATAGCTAGGACAATTTGGCTGGCGCCATTGGATTCGTGAGACGATTTCCGAGTTTCCTACGGGTCCGGGAATTGTCTAAAATCAATTTTTTTAGTTTTTCGCGTTTTTCTCGGCTCCTGGGCCTCCTAGAGCAAAACGGGCCCGGATTTGGGCTCATACCGTTTTTCGCCCATATCTTTGGAAATATCATAGCTAGGACAATTTAGCTAGCGCCATTGGATTCGTAAGACGATTTCCGATTTTTCTATGGGTCCGGGAATTTTCTAAAGTCGATTTTTTTATTTTTTCGCGTTTTTCTCGGCTCCTGGGCCTCCTAGAGCAAAACGGGCCCGGATTTGGGCTCATACCGTTTTTCGCCCATATCTTGGGAAATATCATAGCTAGGACAATTTGGCTGGCGCCATTGGATTCGTGAGTCGATTTCCGATTTCTCTACGGCTCCGGGAATTTTCTAAAGTCGATTTTTTTGTTTTTTCGCGTTTTTCTCGGCGCCTGGGCCACCCAGAGCTAAAGGGGCCCGGATTTGGTCTCGTAGCGTTTTTCGCCCATATCTTTGGAAATATCATAGCTAGGACAATTTGGCTGGCGCCCTTGGATTCGTGAGACGATTTCCGATATTTCTACGGCTCCGGGAATTTTCTAAAGTTGATTTTTTTGGTTTTTCGCGTTTTTCTCGGCTCCTGGGTCACCCAGAGCTAAACGGGCCCGGATTTGGGCTCGTAGCGTTTTTCGCCCATATCTTTGGAAATATCCTAGCTAGGACAATTTGGCTGGCGCCATGGGATTCGTGAGACGATTTCCGATTTTTCTAGGGGCCCGGGAATTTTCTAAAGTCGATTTTTTTGGTATTTCGCGTTTTTCTCGGCTCCTGGGCCTCCTAGAGCAAAACGGGCCCGGATTCGGACTCATACCGTTTTTCGCCCATTACTTTGGAAATATCATAGCTAGGACAATTTGGCTGGTGCCATGCTATTCGTGAGACGATTTCCGATTTTTCTAGGGGTCCGGGAATTTTCTAAAGTCGATTTTTTCCTTTTACGCGTTTTTCTCGGATCCTGGGCCACCCAGAGCTAAACCGGCCCGGATTTGGGATCACACCGTTTTTCGTCAGTCAGTCCGATTCTTCTGCCTATGCGCATCAGTCCGATGCCTCTGCGCATGCGCATCAGTCCGATTCTTCTGCTGCTACGCATCAATACCACTCCTCTGCGCCTGCGCATCAGTCCGATTCCTCTGCGCATGCGCATCAGTCTGACTCCCCTACGCCAGCGCATCAGTCCGATGCCTCTGCGCGTGCGCGTCAGTAGGATCCTCCTGCTCCTGCGCATGAGTTCCACTCCTCTGCGCCTGCGCATCAGTCCGATGCTTCTGCGCCTGCGCATCAGTCCGATTCTTATGCGCATGCGCATCAGTCCGACGCTTCTGCACATGCGCATCAGTCCGACTCCCCTGCGCCTGCGCATCAGTCAGATTCTTCTGCGCATGCGCATCAGTCCGACTCCCCTGCGCCTGCGCATCGGTCCGACTCCCCTGCGCCTGCGCATCCGTCAGATTCTTCTGCGCCTGCGCATCAGTCAGATTCTGCTGCGCATGCGCATCAGTCCGACTCCCCTGCGCCTGCGCATCAGTTCGACTCCCCTGTACCTGCGCATCAGTCCGATTCTTCTGCGCATGCGCATCAGTGCGATTTTCCTGCGACTGCGCATCAGTCCGATTCTTCTGGGCATGCGCGTCAGTCCGACCCTCCTGCTCCTGCACATCAGTCCGATTCCTCTGCGCATGCGCATCAGTCTGACTCCCTTCCGCCAGCGCATCAGTCCGATGCCTCTGCGCATGCGCATCAGTTCGATTGCTCTCCGCCTGCACATCAGTCCAACTCCTATGGCTCCGAGAGCAAAACGGGCCCGGATTTGGGCTCGTACCGTTTTTCGCCCATATCTTTGGAAATATCATAGCTAGGACAATTTGGTTGGCACCATTGGATTCGTGAGACGATTTCCGATTTTTCTAGGGGTCCGGGAATTTTCTAAAATCGATTTTTTTAGTTTTTCGCGTTTTTCTCGGCTCCTCGGCCTCCTAGAGCAAAACGGGCCCGGATTTGGGATCACACCGTTTTTCGTCAGTCAGTCTGATTCTTCTGCCCATGCGCATCAGTCCGATGGCTCTGCGCATGCGCATCAGTCCGATTCTTCTGCTGCTGCGCATCAATACCACTCCTCTGCGCCTGCGCATCAGTCCGATTCCTCTGCGCATGCGCATCAGTCCGATGCCTCTGCGCGTGCGCGTCAGTAGGATCCTCCTGCTCCTGCGCATCAGTTCCACTCCTCTGCGCCTGCGCATCAGTCCGATTCTTCTGCGCATGCGGATCAGTTCGATTGCTCTCCGCCTGCACATCAGTCCAACTCCTATGGCTCCGAGAGCAAAACGGGCCCGAATTTGGGATCACACCGTTTGTCGCCTCTATCTTTGGAAAAATCATAGCTAGGACAATTTTGACGGCGCCATTGGATTCGTGAGACGATTTCCGATTTCTCTAGGGGTCCGGGAATTTTCTAAAGTCGATTTTTTCGTTTTTCGCGTTTTTCTCGGCTCCTGGGCCAGCCAGAGCTAAACGGGCCCGGATTTGGGCTCGGAGGCTCCTGGGCCTCCTAGAGGAAAACCCGCACGGATTTGGGATCACACCGTTTGTCGCCCATATCTTTGGAAATTTCATAGCTAGAACAATTTTGCCGGCTCCATTGGATTCGTGAGACGATTTCCGAGTTTGCTAGGGGTCCGGGAATTTTCTAAAATCAATTTTTTTCGTTTTTCGCATTTTTCAGGTCGCCTGCGGCTCGTAGAGCAAAAACTGCCCGGATTTGGTATCACACCGTTTTTCGTCAGTCAGTCCGATTCTTCTGCTCATGGGTATCAGTCCGATGCCTCTGCGCCTGCACATCAGTCCAACTCCTATGGCTCCGAGAGCAAAACGGGCCCGAATTTGGGATCACACCGTTTGTCGCCTCTATCTTTGGAAATATCATAGCTAGGACAATTTTGACGGCGCCATTGGATTCGTGAGACGATTTCAGATTTTTCTAGGGGTCCGGGAATTTTCTAAAGTCGATTTTTTCGTTTTTCGCGTTTTTCTCGGCTCCTGGGCCTCCTAGAGCCAAACGGGTCCGGATTTGGACTCAGATCGTTTTTCGTCCGTATGTTTGGAAATATCATAGCTAGGACAATTTGGCTGGCGCCATTGGATTCGTGAGACGATTTCCGAGTTTCCTACGGGTCCGGGAATTGTCTAAAATCAATTTTTTTTGTTTTTCGCGTTTTTCTCGGCTCCTGGGCCACCCAGAGCTAAACCGGCCCGGATTTGGGATCACACCGTTTTTCGCCAGTCAGTCCGATTCTTCTGCCTATGCGCATCAGTCCGATGCCTCTGCGCATGCGCATCAGTCCGATTCTTCTGCTGCTACGCATCAATACCACTCCTCTGCGCCTGCGCATCAGTCCGATTCCTCTGCGCATGCGCATCAGTCTGACTCCCCTACGCCAGCGCATCAGTCCGATGCCTCTGCGCGTGCGCGTCAGTAGGATCCTCCTGCTCCTGCGCATGAGTTCCACTCCTCTGCGCCTGCGCATCAGTCCGATGCTTCTGCGCCTGCGCATCAGTCCGATTCTTATGCGCATGCGCATCAGTCCGACGCTTCTGCACATGCGCATCAGTCCGACTCCCCTGCGCCTGCGCATCAGGCAGATTCTTCTGCGCATGCGCATCAGTCCGACTCCCCTGCGCCTGCGCATCAGTTCGACTCCCCTGTACCTGCGCATCAGTCCGATTCTTCTGCGCATGCGCATCAGTGCGATTTTCCTGCGACTGCGCATCAGTCCGATTCTTCTGGGCATGCGCGTCAGTCCGACCCTCCTGCTCCTGCACATCAGTCCGATTCCTCTGCGCATGCGCATCAGTCTGACTCCCCTCCGCCAGCGCATCAGTCCGATGCCTCTGCGCATGCGCATCAGTTCGATTGCTCTCCGCCTGCACATCAGTCCAACTCCTATGGCTCCGAGAGCAAAACGGGCCCGAATGTGGGATCACACCGTTTGTCGCCTCTATCTTTGGAAATATCATAGCTAGGACAATTTGGCTTGCGCCATTGGATTCGTGAGACGATTTCCGAGTTCCTAGGGGTCCGGGAATTGTCTAAAGTCGATTTTTTTAGTCTTTCGCGTTTTTCTCGGCTCCTGGGCCTCCTAGAGCTAAACGGGCCCGGATTTGGGCTCGTACCGTTTTTCGCCCATATCTTTGGAAATATCATAGCTAGGACAATTTGGTTGGCGCCATTGGAATCGTGAGACGATTTCCGATTTTTCATGGGGTCCGGGAATTTTCTAAAATCGATTTTTTTAGTTTTTCGCGTTTTTCTCGGCTCCTCGGCCTCCTAGAGCAAAACGGGCCCGGATTTGGGATCACACCGTTTTTCGTCAGTCAGTCTGATTCTTCTGCCCATGCGCATCAGTCCGATGGCTCTGCGCATGCGCATCAGTCCGATTCTTCTGCTGCTGCGCATCAATACCACTCCTCTGCGCCTGCGCATCAGTCCGATTCCTCTGCGCATGCGCATCAGTCCGATGCCTCTGCGCGTGCGCGTCAGTAGGATCCTCCTGCTCCTGCGCATCAGTTCCACTCCTCTGCGCCTGCGCATCAGTCCGATTCTTCTGCGCATGCGCATCAGTTCGATTGCCCTCCGCCTGCACATCAGTCCAACTCCTATGGCTCCGAGAGCAAAACGGGCCCGAATGTGGGATCACACCGTTTGTCGCCTCTATCTTTGGAAATATCATAGCTAGGACAATTTGGCTGGCGCCATTGGATTCGTGAGACGATTTCCGAGTTTCCTACGAGTCCGGGAATTGTCTAAAATCAATTTTTTTAGTTTTTCGCGTTTTTCTCGGCTCCTGGGCCTCCTAGAGCAAAACGGGCCCGGATTCGGAGTCATAGCGTTTTCCGTCGATATCTTTGGAAATATCATAGCTAGGACAATTTGGCTGGTGCCATTCTATACGTGAGACGATTTCCGATTTTTCTATGGGTCCGGGAATTTTCTAAAGTCGATTTTTTTATTTTTTCGCGTTTTTCTCGGCTCCTGGGCCTCCTAGAGCAAAACGGGCCCGGATTTGGGCTCATACCGTTTTTCGCCCATATCTTGGGAAATATCATAGCTAGGACAATTTGGCTGGCGCCATTGGATTCGTGAGTCGATTTCCGATTTCTCTACGGCTCCGGGAATTTTCTAAAGTCGATTTTTTTGTTTTTTCGCGTTTTTCTCGGCGCCTGGGCCACCCAGAGCTAAAGGGGCCCGGATTTGGGCTCGTAGCGTTTTTCGCCCATATCTTTGGAAATATCATAGCTAGGACAATTTGGCTGGCGCCCTTGGATTCGTGAGACGATTTCCGATTTTTCTACGGCTCCGGGAATTTTCTAAAGTTGATTTTTTTTGTTTTTCGCGTTTTTCTCGGCTCCTGGGTCTCCTAGAGCAAAACGGGGCCGGATTTGGACTCATACCGTTTTTCGTCCGTATCTTTGGAAATACCATAGCTAGGACAATTTGGCTGGCGCCATTGGATTCGTGAGACGATTTCCGAGTTTCCTACGGGTCCGGGAACTGTGTAAAATCAATTTTTTTAGTTTTTCGCGTTTTTCTCGGCTCCTGGGCCTCCTAGAGCAAAACGGGCCCGGATTCGGACTCATACCGTTTTTCGCCCATATCTTTGGAAATATCATAGATAGGACAATTTGGCTAGCGCCATTGGATTCGTGAGTCGATTTCCGATTTCTCTACGCCTCCGGGAATTTTCTAAAGTCGATTTTTTTGGTTTTTCGCGTTTTTCTCGGCTCCTGGGTCACCCAGAGCTAAACGGGCCCGGATTTGGGCTCGTAGCGTTTTTCGCCCATATCTTTGGAAATATCCTAGCTAGGACAATTTGGCTGGCGCCATGGGATTCGTGAGACGATTTCCGATTTTTCTAGGGGTCCGGGAATTTTCTAAAGTCGATTTTTTCCTTTTACGCGTTTTTCTCGGCTCCTGGGCCACCCAGAGCTAAACCGGCCCGGATTTGGGATCACACCGTTTGTCGCCTCTATCTTTGGAAATATCATAGCTAGGACAATTTGGCTGGCGCCATTGGATTCGTGAGACGATTTCCGAGTTCCTAGGGGTCCGGGAATTGTCTAAAGTCGATTTTTTTAGTCTTTCGCGTTTTTCTCGGCTCCTGGGCCTCCTAGAGCTAAACGGGCCCGGATTTGGGATCACACCGTTTTTCGTCAGTCAGTCTGATTCTTCTGCCCATGCGCATCAGTCCGATGGCTCTGCGCATGCGCATCAGTCCGAGTCTTCTGCTGCTGCGCATCAATACCACTCCTCTGCGCCTGCGCATCAGTCCGATTCCTCTGCGCATGCGCATCAGTCCGATGCCTCTGCGCGTGCGCATCAGTTCCACTCCTCTGCGCCTGCGCATCAGTCCGATTCTTCTGCGCATGCGCATCAGTTCGATTGCTCTCCGCCTGCACATCAGTCCAACTCCTATGGCTCCGAGAGCAAAACGGGCCCGAATTTGGGATCACACCGTTTGTCGCCTCTATCTTTGGAAATATCATAGCTAGGACAATTTTGACGGCGCCATTGGATTCGTGAGACGATTTCCGATTTTTCTAGGGGTCCGGGAATTGTCTAAAATCAATTTTTTTATTTTTTCGCGTTTTTCTCGGCTCCTGGGCCTCCTAGAGCAAAACGGGCCCGGATTCGGACTCATACCGTTTTTCGCCCATATCTTTGGAAATATCATAGATAGGACAATTTGGCTAGCGCCATTGGATTCGTGAGTCGATTTCCGATTTCTCTACGGCTCCGGGAATTTTCTAAAGTCGATTTTTTTGGTTTTTCGCGTTTTTCTCTGCTCCTGGGTCACCCAGAGCTAAACGGGCCCGGATTTGGGCTCGTAGCGTTTTTCGCCCATATCTTTGGAAATATCCTAGCTAGGACAATTTGGCTGGCGCCATGGGATTCGTGAGACGATTTCCGATTTTTCTAGGGGCCCGGGAATTTTCTAAAGTCGATTTTTTTGGTTTTTCGCGTTTTTCTCGGCTCCTGGGCCTCCTAGAGCAAAACGGGCCCGGATTCGGACTCATACCGTTTTTCGTCAGTCAGTCTGATTCTTCTGCCCATGCGCATCAGTCCGATGGCTCTGCGCATGCGCATCAGTCCGATTCTTCTGCTGCTGCGCATCAATACCACTCCTCTGCGCCTGCGCATCAGTCCGATTCCTCTGAGCATGCGCATCAGTCCGATGCCTCTGCGCGTGCGCGTCAGTAGGATCCTCCTGCTCCTGCGCATCAGTTCCACTCCTCTGCGCCTGCGCATCAGTCCGATTCTTCTGCGCATGCGCATCAGTTCGATTGCCCTCCGCCTGCACATCAGTCCAACTCCTATGGCTCCGAGAGCAAAACGGGCCCGAATGTGGGATCACACCGTTTGTCGCCTCTATCTTTGGAAATATCATAGCTAGGACAATTTGGCTGGCGCCATTGGATTCGTGAGACGATTTCCGAGTTTCCTACGAGTCCGGGAATTGTCTAAAATCAATTTTTTTAGTTTTTCGCGTTTTTCTCGGCTCCTGGGCCTCCTAGAGCAAAACGGGCCCGGATTCGGAGTCATAGCGTTTTCCGTCGATATCTTTGGAAATATCATAGCTAGGACAATTTAACTGGTGCCATTCTATACGTGAGACGATTTCCGATTTTTCTAGGGGTCCGGGAATTTTCTAAAGTTGATTTTTTTTGTTTTTCGCGTTTTTCTCGGCTCCTGGGTCTCCTAGAGCAAAACGGGGCCGAATTTGGACTCATACCGTTTTTCGTCCGTATCTTTGGAAATACCATAGCTAGGACAATTTGGCTGGCGCCATTGGATTCGTGAGACGATTTCCGAGTTTCCTACGGGTCCGGGAATTGTCTAAAATCAATTTTTTTAGTTTTTCGCGTTTTTCTCGGCTCCTGGGCCTCCTAGAGCAAAACGGGCCCGGATTTGGGCTCATACCGTTTTTCGCCCATATCTTGGGAAATATCATAGCTAGGACAATTTGGCTGGCGCCATTGGATTCGTGAGTCGATTTCCGATTTCTCTACGGCTCCGGGAATTTTCTAAAGTCGATTTTTTTGTTTTTTCGCGTTTTTCTCGGCGCCTGGGCCACCCAGAGCTAAAGGGGCCCGGATTTGGTCTCGTAGCGTTTTTCGCCCATATCTTTGGAAATATCATAGCTAGGACAATTTGGCTGGCGCCCTTGGATTCGTGAGACGATTTCCGATATTTCTACGGCTCCGGGAATTTTCTAAAGTTGATTTTTTTGGTTTTTCGCGTTTTTCTCGGCTCCTGGGTCACCCAGAGCTAAACGGGCCCGGATTTGGGCTCGTAGCGTTTTTCGCCCATATCTTTGGAAATATCCTAGCTAGGACAATTTGGCTGGCGCCATGGGATTCGTGAGACGATTTCCGATTTTTCTAGGGGCCCGGGAATTTTCTAAAGTCGATTTTTTTGGTATTTCGCGTTTTTCTCGGCTCCTGGGCCTCCTAGAGCAAAACGGGCCCGGATTCGGACTCATACCGTTTTTCGCCCATTACTTTGGAAATATCATAGCTAGGACAATTTGGCTGGTGCCATGCTATTCGTGAGACGATTTCCGATTTTTCTAGGGGTCCGGGAATTTTCTAAAGTCGATTTTTTCCTTTTACGCGTTTTTCTCGGATCCTGGGCCACCCAGAGCTAAACCGGCCCGGATTTGGGATCACACCGTTTTTCGTCAGTCAGTCCGATTCTTCTGCCTATGCGCATCAGTCCGATGCCTCTGCGCATGCGCATCAGTCCGATTCTTCTGCTGCTACGCATCAATACCACTCCTCTGCGCCTGCGCATCAGTCCGATTCCTCTGTGCATGCGCATCAGTCTGACTCCCCTACGCCAGCGCATCAGTCCGATGCCTCTGCGCGTGCGCGTCAGTAGGATCCTCCTGCTCCTGCGCATGAGTTCCACTCCTCTGCGCCTGCGCATCAGTCCGATGCTTCTGCGCCTGCGCATCAGTCCGATTCTTATGCGCATGCGCATCAGTCCGACGCTTCTGCACATGCGCATCAGTCCGACTCCCCTGCGCCTGCGCATCAGTCAGATTCTTCTGCGCATGCGCATCAGTCCGACTCCCCTGCGCCTGCGCATCGGTCCGACTCCCCTGCGCCTGCGCATCCGTCAGATTCTTCTGCGCCTGCGCATCAGTCAGATTCTGCTGCGCATGCGCATCAGTCCGACTCCCCTGCGCCTGCGCATCAGTTCGACTCCCCTGTACCTGCGCATCAGTCCGATTCTTCTGCGCATGCGCATCAGTGCGATTTTCCTGCGACTGCGCATCAGTCCGATTCTTCTGGGCATGCGCGTCAGTCCGACCCTCCTGCTCCTGCACATCAGTCCGATTCCTCTGCGCATGCGCATCCGTCCGATGCCTCTGCGCGTGCGCATCAGTTCCACTCCTCTGCGCCTGCGCATCAGTCCGATTCTTCTGCGCATGCGCATCAGTTCGATTGCTCTCCGCCTGCACATCAGTCCAAATCCTATGGCTCCGAGAGCAAAACGGGCCCGAATTTGGGATCACACCGTTTGTCGCCTCTATCTTTGGAAATATCATAGCTAGGACAATTTTGACGGCGCCTTTGGATTCGTGAGACGATTTCCGATTTTTCTAGGGGTCCGGGAATTGTCTAAAATCAATTTTTTTATTTTTTCGCGTTTTTCTCGGCTCCTGGGCCTCCTAGAGCAAAACGGGCCCGGATTTGGGATCACACCGTTTTTCGTCAGTCAGTCTGATTCTTCTGCCCATGCGCATCAGTCCGATGGCTCTACGCATGCGCATCAGTCCGATTCTTCTGCTGCTGCGCATCAATACCACTCCTCTGCGCCTGCGCATCAGTCCGATTCCTCTGCGCATGCGCATCAGTTCGATGCCTCTGCGCGTGCGCGTCAGTAGGATCCTCCTGCTCCTGCGCATCAGTTCCACTCCTCTGCGCCTGCGCATCAGTCCGATGCTTCTGCGCCTGCGCATCAGTCCGATTCTTATGGGCATGCGCATCAGTCCGACGCTTCTGCACATGCGCATCAGTCCGACTCCCCTGCGCCTGCGCATCAGGCAGATTCTTCTGCGCATGCGCATCAGTCCGACTCCCCTGCGCCTGCGCATCAGTTCGACTCCCCTGTACCTGCGCATCAGTCCGATTCTTCTGCGCATGCGCATCAGTGCGATTTTCCTGCGACTGCGCATCAGTCCGATTCTTCTGGGCATGCGCGTCAGTCCGACCCTCCTGCTCCTGCACATCAGTCCGATTCCTCTGCGCATGCGCATCAGTCTGACTCCCCTCCGCCAGCGCATCAGTCCGATGCCTCTGCGCATGCGCATCAGTCCGATTCTTCTGCTGCTACGCATCAATACCACTCCTCTGCGCCTGCGCATCAGTCCGATTCCTCTGCGCATGCGCATCAGTCTGACTCCCCTACGCCAGCGCATCAGTCCGATGCCTCTGCGCGTGCGCGTCAGTAGGATCCTCCTGCTCCTGCGCATGAGTTCCACTCCTCTGCGCCTGCGCATCAGTCCGATGCTTCTGCGCCTGCGCATCAGTCCGATGCTTCTGCGCCTGCGCATCAGTCCGATTCTTATGCGCATGCGCATCAGTCCGACGCTTCTGCACATGCGCATCAGTCCGACTCCCCTGCGCCTGCGCATCAGTCAGATTCTTCTGCGCATGCGCATCAGTCCGACTCCCCTGCGCCTGCGCATCGGTCCGACTCCCCTGCGCCTGCGCATCCGTCAGATTCTTCTGCGCCTGCGCATCAGTCAGATTCTGCTGCGCATGCGCATCAGTCCGACTCCCCTGCGCCTGCGCATCAGTTCGACTCCCCTGTACCTGCGCATCAGTCCGATTCTTCTGCGCATGCGCATCAGTGCGATTTTCCTGCGACTGCGCATCAGTCCGATTCTTCTGGGCATGCGCGTCAGTCCGACCCTCCTGCTCCTGCACATCAGTCCGATTCCTCTGCGCATGCGCATCAGTCCGATGCCTCTGCGCGTGCGCATCAGTTCCACTCCTCTGCGCCTGCGCATCAGTCCGATTCTTCTGCGCATGCGCATCAGTTCGATTGCTCTCCGCCTGCACATCAGTCCAAATCCTATGGCTCCGAGAGCAAAACGGGCCCGAATTTGGGATCACACCGTTTGTCGCCTCTATCTTTGGAAATATCATAGCTAGGACAATTTTGACGGCGCCTTTGGATTCGTGAGACGATTTCCGATTTTTCTAGGGGTCCGGGAATTGTCTAAAATCAATTTTTTTATTTTTTCGCGTTTTTCTCGGCTCCTGGGCCTCCTAGAGCAAAACGGGCCCGGATTTGGGATCACACCGTTTTTCGTCAGTCAGTCTGATTCTTCTGCCCATGCGCATCAGTCCGATGGCTCTGCGCATGCGCATCAGTCCGATTCTTCTGCTGCTGCGCATCAATACCACTCCTCTGCGCCTGCGCATCAGTCCGATTCCTCTGCGCATGCGCATCAGTTCGATGCCTCTGCGCGTGCGCGTCAGTAGGATCCTCCTGCTCCTGCGCATCAGTTCCACTCCTCTGCGCCTGCGCATCAGTCCGATTCTTCTGCGCATGCGTATCAGTTCGATTGCTCTCCGCCTGCACATCAGTCCAACTCCTATGGCTCCAAGAGCAAAACGGGCCCGAATTTGGGATCACACCGATGTCGCCTCTATGTTTGGAAATATCATAGATAGGACAATTTGGCTAGCGCCATTGGATTCGTGAGTCGATTTCCGATTTCTCTACGGCTCCGGGAATTTTCTAAAGTCGATTTTTTTGGTTTTTCGCGCTTTTCTCGGCTCCTGGGCCACCCAGAGCTAAACGGGCCCGGATTTGGGCTCGTAGCGTTTTTCGCCCATATATTTGGAAATATCATAGCTAGGACAATTTGGCTGGCGCCATGGGATTCGTGAGACGATTTCCGATTTTTCTAGGGGCCCGGGAATTTTCTAAAGTCGATTTTTTTGGTTTTTCGCGTTTTTCTCGGCTCCTGGGCCTCCTAGAGCAAAACGGGCCCGGATTCGGACTCATACCGTTTTTCGCCCATTACTTTGGAAATATCATAGCTAGGACAATTTGGCTGGTGCCATTCTATTCGTGAGACGATTTCCGATTTTTCTAGGGGTCCGGGAATTTTCTAAAGTCGATTTTTTCCTTTTACGCGTTTTTCTCGGCTCCTGGGCCACCCAGAGCTAAACGGGCCCGGATTTGGGATCACACCGTTTTTCGTCAGTCAGTCCGATTCTTCTGCCCATGCGCATCAGTCCGATGGCTCTGCGCATGCGCATCAGTCCGATTCTTCTGCTGCTACGCATCAATACCACTCCTCTGCGCCTGCGCATCAGTCCGATTCCTCTGCGCATGCGCATCAGTCTGACTCCCCTACGCCAGCGCATCAGTCCGATGCCTCTGCGCGTGCGCGTCAGTAGGATCCTCCTGCTCCTGCGCATGAGTTCCACTCCTCTGCGCCTGCGCATCAGTCCGATGCTTCTGCGCCTGCGCATCAGTCCGATTCTTATGCGCATGCGCATCAGTCCGACGCTTCTGCACATGCGCATCAATCCGACTCCCCTGCGCCTGCGCATCAGGCAGATTCTTCTGCGCATGCGCATCAGTCCGACTCCCCTGCGCCTGCGCATCAGTTCGACTCCCCTGTACCTGCGCATCAGTCCGATTCTTCTGCGCATGCGCATCAGTGCGATTTTCCTGCGACTGCGCATCAGTCCGATTCTTCTGGGCATGCGCGTCAGTCCGACCCTCCTGCTCCTGCACATCAGTCCGATTCCTCTGCGCATGCGCATCAGTCCGATGCCTCTGCGCGTGCGCGTCAGTAGGATCCTCCTGCTCCTGCGCATCAGTTCCACTCCTCTGCGCCTGCGCATCAGTCCGATTCTTCTGCGCATGCGCATCAGTTCGATTGCCCTCCGCCTGCACATCAGTCCAACTCCTATGGCTCCGAGAGCAAAACGGGCCCGAATGTGGGATCACACCGTTTGTCGCCTCTATCTTTGGAAATATCATAGCTAGGACAATTTGGCTGGCGCCATTGGATTCGTGAGACGATTTCCGAGTTTCCTACGAGTCCGGGAATTGTCTAAAATCAATTTTTTTAGTTTTTCGCGTTTTTCTCGGCTCCTGGGCCTCCTAGAGCAAAACGGGCCCGGATTCGGAGTCATAGCGTTTTCCGTCGATATCTTTGGAAATATCATAGCTAGGACAATTTGGCTGGTTCCATTCTATACGTGAGACGATTTCCGATTTTTCTATGGGTCCGGGAATTTTCTAAAGTCGATTTTTTTATTTTTTCGCGTTTTTCTCGGCTCCTGGGCCTCCTAGAGCAAAACGGGCCCGGATTTGGGCTCATACCGTTTTTCGCCCATATCTTGGGAAATATCATAGCTAGGACAATTTGGCTGGCGCCATTGGATTCGTGAGTCGATTTCCGATTTCTCTACGGCTCCGGGAATTTTCTAAAGTCGATTTTTTTGTTTTTTCGCGTTTTTCTCGGCGCCTGGGCCACCCAGAGCTAAAGGGGCCCGGATTTGGGCTCGTAGCGTTTTTCGCCCATATCTTTGGAAATATCATAGCTAGGACAATTTGGCTGGCGCCCTTGGATTCGTGAGACGATTTCCGATTTTTCTACGGCTCCGGGAATTTTCTAAAGTTGATTTTTTTTGTTTTTCGCGTTTTTCTCGGCTCCTGGGCCTCCTAGAGCAAAACGGGCCCGGATTCGGACTCATACCGTTTTTCGCCCATATCTTTGGAAATATCATAGATAGGACAATTTGGCTAGCGCCATTGGATTCGTGAGTCGATTTCCGATTTCTCTACGGCTCCGGGAATTTTCTAAAGTCGATTTTTTTGGTTTTTCGCGTTTTTCTCGGCTCCTGGGTCACCCAGAGCTAAACGGGCCCGGATTTGGGCTCGTAGCGTTTTTCGCCCATATCTTTGGAAATATCCTAGCTAGGACAATTTGGCTGGCGCCATGGGATTCGTGAGACGATTTCCGATTTTTCTAGGGGTCCGGGAATTTTCTAAAGTCGATTTTTTCCTTTTACGCGTTTTTCTCGGCTCCTGGGCCACCCAGAGCTAAACCGGCCCGGATTTGGGATCACACCGTTTTTCGTCAGTCAGTCCGATTCTACTGCCCATGCGCATCAGTCCGATGCCTCTGCGCATGCGCATCAGTCCGATTCTTCTGCTGCTACGCATCAATACCACTCCTCTGCGCCTGCGCATCAGTCCGATTCCTCTGCGCATGCGCATCAGTCTGACTCCCCTACGCCAGCGCATCAGTCCGATGCCTCTGCGCGTGCGCGTCAGTAGGATCCTCCTGCTCCTGCGCATGAGTTCCACTCCTCTGCGCCTGCGCATCAGTCCGATGCTTCTGCGCCTGCGCATCAGTCCGATTCTTATGCGCATGCGCATCAGTCCGACGCTTCTGCACATGCGCATCAGTCCGACTCCCCTGCGCCTGCGCATCAGTCAGATTCTTCTGCGCATGCGCATCAGTCCGACTCCCCTGCGCCTGCGCATCAGTCCGAATCCCCTGCGCCTGCGCATCAGTCAGATTCTTCTGCGCCTGCGCATCAGTCAGATTCTTCTGCGCATGCGCATCAGTCCGACTCCCCTCCGCCAGCGCATCAGTCCGATGCCTCTGCGCATGCGCATCAGTTCGATTGCTCTCCGCCTGCACATCAGTCCAACTCCTATGGCTCCGAGAGCAAAACGGGCCCGAATGTGGGATCACACCGTTTGTCGCCTCTATCTTTGGAAATATCATAGCTAGGACAATTTGGCTGGCGCCATTGGATTCGTGAGACGATTTCCGAGTTCCTAGGGGTCCGGGAATTGTCTAAAGTCGATTTTTTTAGTCTTTCGCGTTTTTCTCGGCTCCTGGGCCTCCTAGAGCTAAACGGGCCCGGATTTGGGCTCGTACCGTTTTTCGCCCATATCTTTGGAAATATCATAGCTAGGACAATTTGGTTGGCGCCATTGGAATTGTGAGACGATTTCCGATTTTTCTAGGGGTCCGGGAATTTTCTAAAATCGATTTTTTTAGTTTTTCGCGTTTTTCTCGGCTCCTCGGCCTCCTAGAGCAAAACGGGCCCGGATTTGGGATCACACCGTTTTTCGTCAGTCAGTCTGATTCTTCTGCCCATGCGCATCAGTCCGATGGCTCTGCGCATGCGCATCAGTCCGATTCTTCTGCTGCTGCGCATCAATACCACTCCTCTGCGCCTGCGCATCAGTCCGATTCCTCTGCGCATGCGCATCAGTCCGATGCCTCTGCGCGTGCGCGTCAGTAGGATCCTCCTGCTCCTGCGCATCAGTTCCACTCCTCTGCGCCTGCGCATCAGTCCGATTCTTCTGCGCATGCGCATCAGTTCGATTGCCCTCCGCCTGCACATCAGTCCAACTCCTATGGCTCCGAGAGCAAAACGGGCCCGAATGTGGGATCACACCGTTTGTCGCCTCTATCTTTGGAAATATCATAGCTAGGACAATTTGGCTGGCGCCATTGGATTCGTGAGACGATTTCCGAGTTTCCTACGAGTCCGGGAATTGTCTAAAATCAATTTTTTTAGTTTTTCGCGTTTTTCTCGGCTCCTGGGCCTCCTAGAGCAAAACGGGCCCGGATTCGGAGTCATAGCGTTTTCCGTCGATATCTTTGGAAATATCATAGCTAGGACAATTTGGCTGGTGCCATTCTATACGTGAGACGATTTCCGATTTTTCTATGGGTCCGGGAATTTTCTAAAGTCGATTTTTTTATTTTTTCGCGTTTTTCTCGGCTCCTGGGCCTCCTAGAGCAAAACGGGCCCGGATTTGGGCTCATACCGTTTTTCGCCCATATCTTGGGAAATATCATAGCTAGGACAATTTGGCTGGCGCCATTGGATTCGTGAGTCGATTTCCGATTTCTCTACGGCTCCGGGAATTTTCTAAAGTCGATTTTTTTGTTTTTTCGCGTTTTTCTCGGCGCCTGGGCCACCCAGAGCTAAAGGGGCCCGGATTTGGACTCATACCGTTTTTCGTCCGTATCTTTGGAAATACCATAGCTAGGACAATTTGGCTGGCGCCATTGGATTCGTGAGACGATTTCCGAGTTTCCTACGGGTCCGGGAATTGTCTAAAATCAATTTTTTTAGTTTTTCGGGTTTTTCTCGGCTCCTGGGCCTCCTAGAGCAAAACGGGCCCGGATTCGGACTCATACCGTTTTTCGCCCATATCTTTGGAAATATCATAGATAGGACAATTTGGCTAGCGCCATTGGATTCGTGAGTCGATTTCCGATTTCTCTACGGCTCCGGGAATTTTCTAAAGTCGATTTTTTTGGTTTTTCGCGTTTTTCTCGGCTCCTGGGTCACCCAGAGCTAAACGGGCCCGGATTTGGGCTCGTAGCGTTTTTCGCCCATATCTTTGGAAATATCCTAGCTAGGACAATTTGGCTGGCGCCATGGGATTCGTGAGACGATTTCCGATTTTTCTAGGGGTCCGGGAATTTTCTAAAGTCGATTTTTTCCTTTTACGCGTTTTTCTCGGCTCCTGGGCCACCCAGAGCTAAACCGGCCCGGATTTGGGATCACACCGTTTTTCGTCAGTCAGTCCGATTCTACTGCCCATGCGCATCAGTCCGATGCCTCTGCGCATGCGCATCAGTCCGATCCTTCTGCTGCTACGCATCAATACCACTCCTCTGCGCCTGCGCATCAGTCCGATTCCTCTGCGCATGCGCATCAGTCTGACTCCCCTACGCCAGCGCATCAGTCCGATGCCTCTGCGCGTGCGCGTCAGTAGGATCCTCCTGCTCCTGCGCATGAGTTCCACTCCTCTGCGCCTGCGCATCAGTCCGATGCTTCTGCGCCTGCGCATCAGTCCGATTCTTATGCGCATGCGCATCAGTCCGACGCTTCTGCACATGCGCATCAGTCCGACTCCCCTGCGCCTGCGCATCAGTCAGATTCTTCTGCGCATGCGCATCAGTCCGACTCCCCTGCGCCTGCGCATCAGTCCGAATCCCCTGCGCCTGCGCATCAGTCAGATTCTTCTGCGCCTGCGCATCAGTCAGATTTTTCTGCGCATGCGCATCAGTCCGACTCCCCTCCGCCAGCGCATCAGTCCGATGCCTCTGCGCATGCGCATCAGTTCGATTGCTCTCCGCCTGCACATCAGTCCAACTCCTATGGCTCCGAGAGCAAAACGGGCCCGAATGTGGGATCACACCGTTTGTCGCCTCTATCTTTGGAAATATCATAGCTAGGACAATTTGGCTGGCGCCATTGGATTCGTGAGACGATTTCCGAGTTCCTAGGGGTCCGGGAATTGTCTAAAGTCGATTTTTTTAGTCTTTCGCGTTTTTCTCGGCTCCTGGGCCTCCTAGAGCTAAACGGGCCCGGATTTGGGCTCGTACCGTTTTTCGTCCATATCTTTGGAAATATCATAGCTAGGACAATTTGGTTGGCGCCATTGGAATTGTGAGACGATTTCCGATTTTTCTAGGGGTCCGGGAATTTTCTAAAATCGATTTTTTTAGTTTTTCGCGTTTTTCTCGGCTCCTCGGCCTCCTAGAGCAAAACGGGCCCGGATTTGGGATCACACCGTTTTTCGTCAGTCAGTCTGATTCTTCTGCCCATGCGCATCAGTCCGATGGCTCTGCGCATGCGCATCAGTCCGATTCTTCTGCTGCTGCGCATCAATACCACTCCTCTGCGCCTGCGCATCAGTCCGATTCCTCTGCGCATGCGCATCAGTCCGATGCCTCTGCGCGTGCGCATCAGTTCCACTCCTCTGCGCCTGCGCATCAGTCCGATTCTTCTGCGCATGCGCATCAGTTCGATTGCTCTCCGCCTGCACATCAGTCCAAATCCTATGGCTCCGAGAGCAAAACGGGCCCGAATTTGGGATCACACCGTTTGTCGCCTCTATCTTTGGAAATATCATAGCTAGGACAATTTTGACGGCGCCTTTGGATTCGTGAGACGATTTCCGATTTTTCTAGGGGTCCGGGAATTGTCTAAAATCAATTTTTTTAGTTTTTCGCGTTTTTCTCGGCTCCTGGGCCTCCTAGAGCAAAACGGGCCCGGATTCGAACTCATACCGTTTTTCGCCCATATCTTTGGAAATATCATAGATAGGACAATTTGGCTAGCGCCATTGGATTCGTGAGTCGATTTCCGATTTCTCTACGGCTCCGGGAATTTTCTAAAGTCGATTTTTTTGGTTTTTCGCGTTTTTCTCGGCTCCTGGGTCACCCAGAGCTAAACGGGCCCGGATTTGGGCTCGTAGCGTTTTTCGCCCATATCTTTGGAAATATCCTAGCTAGGACAATTTGGCTGGCGCCATGGGATTCGTGAGACGATTTCCGATTTTTCTAGGGGCCCGGGAATTTTCTAAAGTCGATTTTTTTGGTATTTCGCGTTTTTCTCGGCTCCTGGGCCTCCTAGAGCAAAACGGGCCCGGATTCGGACTCATACCGTTTTTCGCCCATTACTTTGGAAATATCATAGCTAGCACAATTTGGCTGGTGCCATGCTATTCGTGAGACGATTTCCGATTTTTCTAGGGGTCCGGGAATTTTCTAAAGTCGATTTTTTCCTTTTACGCGTTTTTCTCGGCTCCTGGGCCACCCAGAGCTAAACCGGCCCGGATTTGGGATCACACCGTTTGTCGCCTCTATCTTTGGAAATATCATAGCTAGGACAATTTTGACGGCGCCTTTGGATTCGTGAGACGATTTCCGATTTTTCTAGGGGTCCGGGAATTGTCTAAAATCAATTTTTTTATTTTTTCGCGTTTTTCTCGGCTCCTGGGCCTCCTAGAGCAAAACGGGCCCGGATTTGGGATCACACCGTTTTTCGTCAGTCAGTCTGATTCTTCTGCCCATGCGCATCAGTCCGATGGCTCTGCGCATGCGCATCAGTCCGATTCTTCTGCTGCTGCGCATCAATACCACTCCTCTGCGCCTGCGCATCAGTCCGATTCCTCTGCGCATGCGCATCAGTTCGATGCCTCTGCGCGTGCGCGTCAGTAGGATCCTCCTGCTCCTGCGCATCAGTTCCACTCCTCTGCGCCTGCGCATCAGTCCGATTCTTCTGCGCATGCGTATCAGTTCGATTGCTCTCCGCCTGCACATCAGTCCAACTCCTATGGCTCCAAGAGCAAAACGGGCCCGAATTTGGGATCACACCGATGTCGCCTCTATGTTTGGAAATATCATAGATAGGACAATTTGGCTAGCGCCATTGGATTCGTGAGTCGATTTCCGATTTCTCTACGGCTCCGGGAATTTTCTAAAGTCGATTTTTTTGGTTTTTCGCGCTTTTCTCGGCTCCTGGGCCACCCAGAGCTAAACGGGCCCGGATTTGGGCTCGTAGCGTTTTTCGCCCATATATTTGGAAATATCATAGCTAGGACAATTTGGCTGGCGCCATGGGATTCGTGAGACGATTTCCGATTTTTCTAGGGGCCCGGGAATTTTCTAAAGTCGATTTTTTTGGTTTTTCGCGTTTTTCTCGGCTCCTGGGCCTCCTAGAGCAAAACGGGCCCGGATTCGGACTCATACCGTTTTTCGCCCATTACTTTGGAAATATCATAGCTAGGACAATTTGGCTGGTGCCATTCTATTCGTGAGACGATTTCCGATTTTTCTAGGGGTCCGGGAATTTTCTAAAGTCGATTTTTTCCTTTTACGCGTTTTTCTCGGCTCCTGGGCCACCCAGAGCTAAACGGGCCCGGATTTGGGATCACACCGTTTTTCGTCAGTCAGTCCGATTCTTCTGCCCATGCGCATCAGTCCGATGGCTCTGCGCATGCGCATCAGTCCGATTCTTCTGCTGCTACGCATCAATACCACTCCTCTGCGCCTGCGCATCAGTCCGATTCCTCTGCGCATGCGCATCAGTCTGACTCCCCTACGCCAGCGCATCAGTCCGATGCCTCTGCGCGTGCGCGTCAGTAGGATCCTCCTGCTCCTGCGCATGAGTTCCACTCCTCTGCGCCTGCGCATCAGTCCGATGCTTCTGCGCCTGCGCATCAGTCCGATTCTTATGCGCATGCGCATCAGTCCGACGCTTCTGCACATGCGCATCAATCCGACTCCCCTGCGCCTGCGCATCAGGCAGATTCTTCTGCGCATGCGCATCAGTCCGACTCCCCTGCGCCTGCGCATCAGTTCGACTCCCCTGTACCTGCGCATCAGTCCGATTCTTCTGCGCATGCGCATCAGTGCGATTTTCCTGCGACTGCGCATCAGTCCGATTCTTCTGGGCATGCGCGTCAGTCCGACCCTCCTGCTCCTGCACATCAGTCCGATTCCTCTGCGCATGCGCATCAGTCCGATGCCTCTGCGCGTGCGCGTCAGTAGGATCCTCCTGCTCCTGCGCATCAGTTCCACTCCTCTGCGCCTGCGCATCAGTCCGATTCTTCTGCGCATGCGCATCAGTTCGATTGCCCTCCGCCTGCACATCAGTCCAACTCCTATGGCTCCGAGAGCAAAACGGGCCCGAATGTGGGATCACACCGTTTGTCGCCTCTATCTTTGGAAATATCATAGCTAGGACAATTTGGCTGGCGCCATTGGATTCGTGAGACGATTTCCGAGTTTCCTACGAGTCCGGGAATTGTCTAAAATCAATTTTTTTAGTTTTTCGCGTTTTTCTCGGCTCCTGGGCCTCCTAGAGCAAAACGGGCCCGGATTCGGAGTCATAGCGTTTTCCGTCGATATCTTTGGAAATATCATAGCTAGGACAATTTGGCTGGTTCCATTCTATACGTGAGACGATTTCCGATTTTTCTATGGGTCCGGGAATTTTCTAAAGTCGATTTTTTTATTTTTTCGCGTTTTTCTCGGCTCCTGGGCCTCCTAGAGCAAAACGGGCCCGGATTTGGGCTCATACCGTTTTTCGCCCATATCTTGGGAAATATCATAGCTAGGACAATTTGGCTGGCGCCATTGGATTCGTGAGTCGATTTCCGATTTCTCTACGGCTCCGGGAATTTTCTAAAGTCGATTTTTTTGTTTTTTCGCGTTTTTCTCGGCGCCTGGGCCACCCAGAGCTAAAGGGGCCCGGATTTGGGCTCGTAGCGTTTTTCGCCCATATCTTTGGAAATATCATAGCTAGGACAATTTGGCTGGCGCCCTTGGATTCGTGAGACGATTTCCGATTTTTCTACGGCTCCGGGAATTTTCTAAAGTTGATTTTTTTTGTTTTTCGCGTTTTTCTCGGCTCCTGGGCCTCCTAGAGCAAAACGGGCCCGGATTCGGACTCATACCGTTTTTCGCCCATATCTTTGGAAATATCATAGATAGGACAATTTGGCTAGCGCCATTGGATTCGTGAGTCGATTTCCGATTTCTCTACGGCTCCGGGAATTTTCTAAAGTCGATTTTTTTGGTTTTTCGCGTTTTTCTCGGCTCCTGGGTCACCCAGAGCTAAACGGGCCCGGATTTGGGCTCGTAGCGTTTTTCGCCCATATCTTTGGAAATATCCTAGCTAGGACAATTTGGCTGGCGCCATGGGATTCGTGAGACGATTTCCGATTTTTCTAGGGGTCCGGGAATTTTCTAAAGTCGATTTTTTCCTTTTACGCGTTTTTCTCGGCTCCTGGGCCACCCAGAGCTAAACCGGCCCGGATTTGGGATCACACCGTTTTTCGTCAGTCAGTCCGATTCTACTGCCCATGCGCATCAGTCCGATGCCTCTGCGCATGCGCATCAGTCCGATTCTTCTGCTGCTACGCATCAATACCACTCCTCTGCGCCTGCGCATCAGTCCGATTCCTCTGCGCATGCGCATCAGTCTGACTCCCCTACGCCAGCGCATCAGTCCGATGCCTCTGCGCGTGCGCGTCAGTAGGATCCTCCTGCTCCTGCGCATGAGTTCCACTCCTCTGCGCCTGCGCATCAGTCCGATGCTTCTGCGCCTGCGCATCAGTCCGATTCTTATGCGCATGCGCATCAGTCCGACGCTTCTGCACATGCGCATCAGTCCGACTCCCCTGCGCCTGCGCATCAGTCAGATTCTTCTGCGCATGCGCATCAGTCCGACTCCCCTGCGCCTGCGCATCAGTCCGAATCCCCTGCGCCTGCGCATCAGTCAGATTCTTCTGCGCCTGCGCATCAGTCAGATTCTTCTGCGCATGCGCATCAGTCCGACTCCCCTCCGCCAGCGCATCAGTCCGATGCCTCTGCGCATGCGCATCAGTTCGATTGCTCTCCGCCTGCACATCAGTCCAACTCCTATGGCTCCGAGAGCAAAACGGGCCCGAATGTGGGATCACACCGTTTGTCGCCTCTATCTTTGGAAATATCATAGCTAGGACAATTTGGCTGGCGCCATTGGATTCGTGAGACGATTTCCGAGTTCCTAGGGGTCCGGGAATTGTCTAAAGTCGATTTTTTTAGTCTTTCGCGTTTTTCTCGGCTCCTGGGCCTCCTAGAGCTAAACGGGCCCGGATTTGGGCTCGTACCGTTTTTCGCCCATATCTTTGGAAATATCATAGCTAGGACAATTTGGTTGGCGCCATTGGAATTGTGAGACGATTTCCGATTTTTCTAGGGGTCCGGGAATTTTCTAAAATCGATTTTTTTAGTTTTTCGCGTTTTTCTCGGCTCCTCGGCCTCCTAGAGCAAAACGGGCCCGGATTTGGGATCACACCGTTTTTCGTCAGTCAGTCTGATTCTTCTGCCCATGCGCATCAGTCCGATGGCTCTGCGCATGCGCATCAGTCCGATTCTTCTGCTGCTGCGCATCAATACCACTCCTCTGCGCCTGCGCATCAGTCCGATTCCTCTGCGCATGCGCATCAGTCCGATGCCTCTGCGCGTGCGCGTCAGTAGGATCCTCCTGCTCCTGCGCATCAGTTCCACTCCTCTGCGCCTGCGCATCAGTCCGATTCTTCTGCGCATGCGCATCAGTTCGATTGCCCTCCGCCTGCACATCAGTCCAACTCCTATGGCTCCGAGAGCAAAACGGGCCCGAATGTGGGATCACACCGTTTGTCGCCTCTATCTTTGGAAATATCATAGCTAGGACAATTTGGCTGGCGCCATTGGATTCGTGAGACGATTTCCGAGTTTCCTACGAGTCCGGGAATTGTCTAAAATCAATTTTTTTAGTTTTTCGCGTTTTTCTCGGCTCCTGGGCCTCCTAGAGCAAAACGGGCCCGGATTCGGAGTCATAGCGTTTTCCGTCGATATCTTTGGAAATATCATAGCTAGGACAATTTGGCTGGTGCCATTCTATACGTGAGACGATTTCCGATTTTTCTATGGGTCCGGGAATTTTCTAAAGTCGATTTTTTTATTTTTTCGCGTTTTTCTCGGCTCCTGGGCCTCCTAGAGCAAAACGGGCCCGGATTTGGGCTCATACCGTTTTTCGCCCATATCTTGGGAAATATCATAGCTAGGACAATTTGGCTGGCGCCATTGGATTCGTGAGTCGATTTCCGATTTCTCTACGGCTCCGGGAATTTTCTAAAGTCGATTTTTTTGTTTTTTCGCGTTTTTCTCGGCGCCTGGGCCACCCAGAGCTAAAGGGGCCCGGATTTGGGCTCGTAGCGTTTTTCGCCCATATCTTTGGAAATATCATAGCTAGGACAATTTGGCTGGCGCCCTTGGATTCGTGAGACGATTTCCGATTTTTCTACGGCTCCGGGAATTTTCTAAAGTTGATTTTTTTTGTTTTTCGCGTTTTTCTCGGCTCCTGGGTCTCCTAGAGCAAAACGGGGCCGGATTTGGACTCATACCGTTTTTCGTCCGTATCTTTGGAAATACCATAGCTAGGACAATTTGGCTGGCGCCATTGGATTCGTGAGACGATTTCCGAGTTTCCTACGGGTCCGGGAATTGTCTAAAATCAATTTTTTTAGTTTTTCGGGTTTTTCTCGGCTCCTGGGCCTCCTAGAGCAAAACGGGCCCGGATTCGGACTCATACCGTTTTTCGCCCATATCTTTGGAAATATCATAGATAGGACAATTTGGCTAGCGCCATTGGATTCGTGAGTCGATTTCCGATTTCTCTACGGCTCCGGGAATTATCTAAAGTCGATTTTTTTGGTTTTTCGCGTTTTTCTCGGCTCCTGGGTCACCCAGAGCTAAACGGGCCCGGATTTGGGCTCGTAGCGTTTTTCGCCCATATCTTTGGAAATATCCTAGCTAGGACAATTTGGCTGGCGCCATGGGATTCGTGAGACGATTTCCGATTTTTCTAGGGGTCCGGGAATTTTCTAAAGTCGATTTTTTCCTTTTACGCGTTTTTCTCGGCTCCTGGGCCACCCAGAGCTAAACCGGCCCGGATTTGGGATCACACCGTTTTTCGTCAGTCAGTCCGATTCTACTGCCCATGCGCATCAGTCCGATGCCTCTGCGCATGCGCATCAGTCCGATTCTTCTGCTGCTACGCATCAATACCACTCCTCTGCGCCTGCGCATCAGTCCGATTCCTCTGCGCATGCGCATCAGTCTGACTCCCCTACGCCAGCGCATCAGTCCGATGCCTCTGCGCGTGCGCGTCAGTAGGATCCTCCTGCTCCTGCGCATGAGTTCCACTCCTCTGCGCCTGCGCATCAGTCCGATGCTTCTGCGCCTGCGCATCAGTCCGATTCTTATGCGCATGCGCATCAGTCCGACGCTTCTGCACATGCGCATCAGTCCGACTCCCCTGCGCCTGCGCATCAGTCAGATTCTTCTGCGCATGCGCATCAGTCCGACTCCCCTGCGCCTGCGCATCAGTCCGAATCCCCTGCGCCTGCGCATCAGTCAGATTCTTCTGCGCCTGCGCATCAGTCAGATTTTTCTGCGCATGCGCATCAGTCCGACTCCCCTCCGCCAGCGCATCAGTCCGATGCCTCTGCGCATGCGCATCAGTTCGATTGCTCTCCGCCTGCACATCAGTCCAACTCCTATGGCTCCGAGAGCAAAACGGGCCCGAATGTGGGATCACACCGTTTGTCGCCTCTATCTTTGGAAATATCATAGCTAGGACAATTTGGCTGGCGCCATTGGATTCGTGAGACGATTTCCGAGTTCCTAGGGGTCCGGGAATTGTCTAAAGTCGATTTTTTTAGTCTTTCGCGTTTTTCTCGGCTCCTGGGCCTCCTAGAGCTAAACGGGCCCGGATTTGGGCTCGTACCGTTTTTCGCCCATATCTTTGGAAATATCATAGCTAGGACAATTTGGTTGGCGCCATTGGAATTGTGAGACGATTTCCGATTTTTCTAGGGGTCCGGGAATTTTCTAAAATCGATTTTTTTAGTTTTTCGCGTTTTTCTCGGCTCCTCGGCCTCCTAGAGCAAAACGGGCCCGGATTTGGGATCACACCGTTTTTCGTCAGTCAGTCTGATTCTTCTGCCCATGCGCATCAGTCCGATGGCTCTGCGCATGCGCATCAGTCCGATTCTTCTGCTGCTGCGCATCAATACCACTCCTCTGCGCCTGCGCATCAGTCCGATTCCTCTGCGCATGCGCATCAGTCCGATGCCTCTGCGCGTGCGCATCAGTTCCACTCCTCTGCGCCTGCGCATCAGTCCGATTCTTCTGCGCATGCGCATCAGTTCGATTGCTCTCCGCCTGCACATCAGTCCAAATCCTATGGCTCCGAGAGCAAAACGGGCCCGAATTTGGGATCACACCGTTTGTCGCCTCTATCTTTGGAAATATCATAGCTAGGACAATTTTGACGGCGCCTTTGGATTCGTGAGACGATTTCCGATTTTTCTAGGGGTCCGGGAATTGTCTAAAATCAATTTTTTTAGTTTTTCGCGTTTTTCTCGGCTCCTGGGCCTCCTAGAGCAAAACGGGCCCGGATTCGAACTCATACCGTTTTTCGCCCATATCTTTGGAAATATCATAGATAGGACAATTTGGCTAGCGCCATTGGATTCGTGAGTCGATTTCCGATTTCTCTACGGCTCCGGGAATTTTCTAAAGTCGATTTTTTTGGTTTTTCGCGTTTTTCTCGGCTCCTGGGTCACCCAGAGCTAAACGGGCCCGGATTTGGGCTCGTAGCGTTTTTCGCCCATATCTTTGGAAATATCCTAGCTAGGACAATTTGGCTGGCGCCATGGGATTCGTGAGACGATTTCCGATTTTTCTAGGGGCCCGGGAATTTTCTAAAGTCGATTTTTTTGGTATTTCGCGTTTTTCTCGGCTCCTGGGCCTCCTAGAGCAAAACGGGCCCGGATTCGGACTCATACCGTTTTTCGCCCATTACTTTGGAAATATCATAGCTAGCACAATTTGGCTGGTGCCATGCTATTCGTGAGACGATTTCCGATTTTTCTAGGGGTCCGGGAATTTTCTAAAGTCGATTTTTTCCTTTTACGCGTTTTTCTCGGCTCCTGGGCCACCCAGAGCTAAACCGGCCCGGATTTGGGATCACACCGTTTTTCGTCAGTCAGTCCGATTCTTCTGCCCATGCGCATCAGTCCGATGCCTCTGCGCATGCGCATCAGTCCGATTCTTCTGCTGCTACGCATCAATACCACTCCTCTGCGCCTGCGCATCAGTCCGATTACTCTGCGCATGCGCATCAGTCCGATGCCTCTGCGCGTGCGCGTCAGTAGGATCCTCCTGCTCCTGCGCATCAGTTCCACTCCTCTGCGCCTGCGCATCAGTCCGATTCTTCTGCGCATGCGCATCAGTTCGATTGCTCTCCGCCTGCACATCAGTCCAACTCCTATGGCTCCGAGAGCAAAACGGGCCCGAATGTGGGATCACACCGTTTGTCGCCTCTATCTTTGGAAATATCATAGCTAGGACAATTTGGCTGGCGCCATTGGATTCGTGAGACGATTTCCGAGTTTCCTACGAGTCCGGGAATTGTCTAAAATCAATTTTTTTAGTTTTTCGCATTTTTCTCGGCTCCTGGGCCTCCTAGAGCAAAACGGGCCCGGATTCGGAGTCATAGCGTTTTCCGTCGATATCTTTGGAAATATCATAGCTAGGACAATTTGGCTGGTGCCATTGTATACGTGAGACGATTTCCGATTTTTCTAGGGGTCCGGGAATTGTCTTAAGTCGATTTTTTTAGTTTTTCGCGTTTTTCTCGGCTCCTGGGCCTCCTAGAGCAAAACGGGCCCGGATTTGGGCTCATACCGTTTTTCGCCCATATCTTTGGAAATATCATAGCTAGGACAATTTGGCTAGCGCCATTGGATTCGTAAGACGATTTCCGATTTTTCTATCGGTCCGGGAATTTTCTAAAGTCGATTTTTTTATTTTTTTGCGTTTTTCTCGGCTCCTGGGCCTCCTAGAGCAAAACGGGCCCGGATTTGGGATCACACCGTTTTTCGTCAGTCAGTCTGATTCTTCTGCCCATGCGCATCATTCCGATGGCTCTGCGCATGCGCATCAGTCCGATTCTTCTGCTGCTGCGCATCAATACCACTCCTCTGCGCCTGCGCATCAGTCCGATTCCTCTGCGCATGCGCATCAGTCCGATGCCTCTGCGCGTGCGCGTCAGTAGGATCCTCCTGCTCCTGCGCATCAGTTCCACTCCTCTGCGCCTGCGCATCAGTCCGATTCTTCTGCGCATGCGGATCAGTTCGATTGCTCTCAGCCTGCACATCAGTCCAACTCCTATGGCTCCGAGAGCAAAACGGGCCCGAATGTGGGATCACACCGTTTGTCGCCTCTATCTTTGGAAATATCATAGCTAGGACAATTTGGCTGGCGCCATTGGATTCGTGAGACGATTTCCGAGTTTCCTACGGGTCCGGGAATTGTCTAAAATCAATTTTTTTAGTTTTTCGCGTTTTTCTCGGCTCCTGGGCCTCCTAGAGCAAAACGGGCCCGGATTCGAACTCATACCGTTTTTCGCCCATATCTTTGGAAATATCATAGATAGGACAATTTGGCTAGCGCCATTGGATTCGTGAGTCGATTTCCGATTTCTCTACGGCTCCGGGAATTTTCTAAAGTTGATTTTTTTTGTTTTTCGCGTTTTTCTCGGCTCCTGGGTCTCCTAGAGCAAAACGGGGCCTGATTTGGACTCATACCGTTTTTCGTCCGTATCTTTGGAAATACCATAGCTAGGACAATTTGGCTGGCGCCATTGGATTCGTGAGACGATTTCCGAGTTTCCTACGGGTCCGGGAATTGTCTAAAATCAATTTTTTTAGTTTTTCGCGTTTTTCTCGGCTCCTGGGCCTCCTAGAGCAAAACGGGCCCGGATTCGAACTCATACTGTTTTTCGCCCATATCTTTGGAAATATCATAGATAGGACAATTTGGCTAGCGCCATTGGATTCGTGAGTCGATTTCCGATTTCTCTACGGCTCCGGGAATTTTCTAAAGTCGATTTTTTTGGTTTTTCGCGTTTTTCTCGGCTCCTGGGTCACCCAGAGCTAAACGGGCCCGGATTTGGGCTCGTAGCGTTTTTCGCCCATATCTTTGGAAATATCCTAGCTAGGACAATTTGGCTGGCGCCATGGGATTCGTGAGACGATTTCCGATTTTTCTAGGGGCCCGGGAATTTTCTAAAGTCGATTTTTTTGGTATTTCGCGTTTTTCTCGGCTCCTGGGCCTCCTAGAGCAAAACGGGCCCGGATTCGGACTCATACCGTTTTTCGCCCATTACTTTGGAAATATCATAGCTAGCACAATTTGGCTGGTGCCATGCTATTCGTGAGACGATTTCCGATTTTTCTAGGGGTCCGGGAATTTTCAAAAGTCGATTTTTTCCTTTTACTCGTTTTTCTCGGCTCCTGGGCCACCCAGAGCTAAACCGGCCCGGATTTGGGATCACACCGTTTTTCGTCAGTCAGTCCGATTCTTCTGCCCATGCGCATCAGTCCGATGCCTCTGCGCATGCGCATCAGTCCGATTCTTCTGCTGCTACGCATCAATACCACTCCTCTGCGCCTGCGCATCAGTCCGATTACTCTGCGCATGCGCATCAGTCCGATGCCTCTGCGCGTGCGCGTCAGTAGGATCCTCCTGCTCCTGCGCATCAGTTCCACTCCTCTGCGCCTGCGCATCAGTCCGATTCTTCTGCGCATGTGCATCAGTTCGATTGCTCTCCGCCTGCACATCAGTCCAACTCCTATGGCTCCGAGAGCAAAACGGGCCCGAATGTGGGATCACACCGTTTGTCGCCTCTATCTTTGGAAATATCATAGCTAGGACAATTTGGCTGGCGCCATTGGATTCGTGAGACGATTTCCGAGTTTCCTACGAGTCCGGGAATTGTCTAAAATCAATTTTTTTAGTTTTTCGCATTTTTCTCGGCTCCTGGGCCTCCTAGAGCAAAACGGGCCCGGATTCGGAGTCATAGCGTTTTCCGTCGATATCTTTGGAAATATCATAGCTAGGACAATTTGGCTGGTGCCATTGTATACGTGAGACGATTTCCGATTTTTCTAGGGGTCCGGGAATTGTCTTAAGTCGATTTTTTTAGTTTTTCGCGTTTTTCTCAGCTCCTGGGCCTCCTAGAGCAAAACGGGCCCGGATTTGGGCTCATACCGTTTTTCGCCCATATCTTTGGAAATATCATAGCTAGGACAATTTGGCTAGCGCCATTGGATTCGTAAGACGATTTCCGATTTTTCTATGGGTCCGGGAATTTTCTAAAGTCGATTTTTTTATTTTTTTGCGTTTTTCTCGGCTCCTGGGCCTCCTAGAGCAAAACGGGCCCGGATTTGGGATCACACCGTTTTTCGTCAGTCAGTCTGATTCTTCTGCCCATGCGCATCATTCCGATGGCTCTGCGCATGCGCATCAGTCCGATTCTTCTGCTGCTGCGCATCAATACCACTCCTCTGCGCCTGCGCATCAGTCCGATTCCTCTGCGCATGCGCATCAGTCCGATGCCTCTGCGCGTGCGCGTCAGTAGGATCCTCCTGCTCCTGCGCATCAGTTCCACTCCTCTGCGCCTGCGCATCAGTCCGATTCTTCTGCGCATGCGGATCAGTTCGATTGCTCTCCGCCTGCACATCAGTCCAACTCCTATGGCTCCGAGAGCAAAACGGGCCCGAATGTGGGATCACACCGTTTGTCGCCTCTATCTTTGGAAATATCATAGCTAGGACAATTTGGCTGGCGCCATTGGATTCGTGAGACGATTTCCGAGTTTCCTACGAGTCCGGGAATTGTCTAAAATCAATTTTTTTAGTTTTTCGCATTTTTCTCGGCTCCTGGGCCTCCTAAAGCAAAACGGGCCCGGATTTGGGCTCATACCGTTTTTCGCCCATATCTTGGGAAATATCATAGCTAGGACAATTTGGCTGGCGCCCTTGGATTCGTGAGACGATTTCCGATTTTTCTACGGCTCCGGGAATTTTCTAAAGTTGATTTTTTTTGTTTTTCGCGTTTTTCTCGGCTCCTGGGTCTCCTAGAGCAAAACGGGGCCTGATTTGGACTCATACCGTTTTTCGTCCGTATCTTTGGAAATACCATAGCTAGGACAATTTGGCGGGCGCCATTGGATTCGTGAGACGATTTCCGAGTTTCCTACGGGTCCGGGAATTGTCTAAAATCAATTTTTTTAGTTTTTCGCGTTTTTCTCGGCTCCTGGGCCTCCTAGAGCAAAACGGGCCCGGATTCGAACTCATACCGTTTTTCGCCCATATCTTTGGAAATATCATAGATAGGACAATTTGGCTAGCGCCATTGGATTCGTGAGTCGATTTCCGATTTCTCTACGGCTCCGGGAATTTTCTAAAGTCGATTTTTTTGGTTTTTCGCGTTTTTCTCGGCTCCTGGGTCACCCAGAGCTAAACGGGCCCGGATTTGGGCTCGTAGCGTTTTTCGCCCATATCTTTGGAAATATCCTAGCTAGGACAATTTGGCTGGCGCCATGGGATTCGTGAGACGATTTCCGATTTTTCTAGGGGCCCGGGAATTTTCTAAAGTCGATTTTTTTGGTATTTCGCGTTTTTCTCGGCTCCTGGGCCTCCTAGAGCAAAACGGGCCCGGATTCGAACTCATACCGTTTTTCGCCCATATCTTTGGAAATATCATAGCTAGGACAATTTGGCTAGCGCCATTGGATTCGTAAGACGATTTCCGATTTTTCTATGGGTCCGGGAATTTTCTAAAGTCGATTTTTTTATTTTTTTGCGTTTTTCTCGGCTCCTGGGCCTCCTAGAGCAAAACGGGCCCGGATTTGGGATCACACCGTTTTTCGTCAGTCAGTCTGATTCTTCTGCCCATGCGCATCATTCCGATGGCTCTGCGCATGCGCATCAGTCCGATTCTTCTGCTGCTGCGCATCAATACCACTCCTCTGCGCCTGCGCATCAGTCCGATTCCTCTGCGCATGCGCATCAGTCCGATGCCTCTGCGCGTGCGCGTCAGTAGGATCCTCCTGCTCCTGCGCATCAGTTCCACTCCTCTGCGCCTGCGCATCAGTCCGATTCTTCTGCGCATGCGGATCAGTTCGATTGCTCTCCGCCTGCACATCAGATCAACTCCTATGGCTCCGAGAGCAAAACGGGCCCGAATGTGGGATCACACCGTTTGTCGCCTCTATCTTTGGAAATATCATAGCTAGGACAATTTGGCTGGCGCCATTGGATTCGTGAGACGATTTCCGAATTTCCTACGAGTCCGGGAATTGTCTAAAATCAATTTTTTTAGTTTTTCGCATTTTTCTCGGCTCCTGGGCCTCCTAGAGCAAAACGGGCCCGGATTTGGGCTCATACCGTTTTTCGCCCATATCTTGGGAAATATCATAGCTAGGACAATTTGGCTGGCGCCATTGGATTCGTGAGTCGATTTCCGATTTCTCTACGGCTCCGGGAATTTTCTAAAGTCGATTTTTTTGTTTTTTCGCGTTTTTCTCGGCGCCTGGGCCACCCAGAGCTAAAGGGGCCCGGATTTGGGCTCGTAGCGTTTTTCGCCCATATCTTTGGAAATATCATAGCTAGGACAATTTGGCTGGCGCCCTTGGATTCGTGAGACGATTTCCGATTTTTCTACGGCTCCGGGAATTTTCTAAAGTTGATTTTTTTTGTTTTTCGCGTTTTTCTCGGCTCCTGGGTCTCCTAGAGCAAAACGGGGCCTGATTTGGACTCATACCGTTTTTCGTCCGTATCTTTGGAAATACCATAGCTAGGACAATTTGGCTGGCGCCATTGGATTCGTGAGACGATTTCCGAGTTTCCTACGGGTCCGGGAATTGTCTAAAATCAATTTTTTTAGTTTTTCGCGTTTTTCTCGGCTCCTGGGCCTCCTAGAGCAAAACGGGCCCGGATTCGAACTCATACCGTTTTTCGCCCATATCTTTGGAAATATCATAGATAGGACAATTTGGCTAGCGCCATTGGATTCGTGAGTCGATTTCCGATTTCTCTACGGCTCCGGGAATTTTCTAAAGTCGATTTTTTTGGTTTTTCGCGTTTTTCTCGGCTCCTGGGTCACCCAGAGCTAAACGGGCCCGGATTTGGGCTCGTAGCGTTTTTCGCCCATATCTTTGGAAATATCCTAGCTAGGACAATTTGGCTGGCGCCATGGGATTCGTGAGACGATTTCCGATTTTTCTAGGGGCCCGGGAATTTTCTAAAGTCGATTTTTTTGGTATTTCGCGTTTTTCTCGGCTCCTGGGCCTCCTAGAGCAAAACGGGCCCGGATTCGGACTCATACCGTTTTTCGCCCATTACTTTGGAAATATCATAGCTAGCACAATTTGGCTGGTGCCATGCTATTCGTGAGACGATTTCCGATTTTTCTAGGGGTCCGGGAATTTTCTAAAGTCGATTTTTTCCTTTTACGCGTTTTTCTCGGCTCCTGGGCGACCCAGAGCTAAACCGGCCCGGATTTGGGATCACACCGTTTTTCGTCAGTCAGTCCGATTCTTCTGCCCATGCGCATCAGTCCGATGTTTTTGCGCATGCGCATCAGTCCGATTCTTCTGCTGTTACGCATCAATACCACTCCTCTGCGCCTGCGCATCAGTCCGATTCTTCTGCGCATGCGGATCAGTTCGATTGCTCTCCGGCTGCACATCAGTCCAACTCCTATGGCTCCGAGAGCAAAACGGGCCCGAATGTGGGATCACACCGTTTGTCGCCTCTATCTTTGGAAATATCATAGCTAGGACAATTTGGCTGGCGCCATTGGATTCGTGAGACGATTTCCGAGTTTCCTACGAGTCCGGGAATTGTCTAAAATCAATTTTTTTAGTTTTTCGCATTTTTCTCGGCTCCTGGGCCTCCTAGAGCAAAACGGGCCCGGATTTGGGCTCATACCGTTTTTCGCCCATATCTTGGGAAATATCATAGCTAGGACAATTTGGCTGGCGCCATTGGATTCGTGAGTCGATTTCCGATTTCTCTACGGCTCCGGGAATTTTCTAAAGTCGATTTTTTTGTTTTTTCGCGTTTTTCTCGGCGCCTGGGCCACCCAGAGCTAAAGGGGCCCGGATTTGGGCTCGTAGCGTTTTTCGCCCATATCTTTGGAAATATCATAGCTAGGACAATTTGGCTGGCGCCCTTGGATTCGTGAGACGATTTCCGATTTTTCTACGGCTCCGGGAATTTTCTAAAGTTGATTTTTTTTGTTTTTCGCGTTTTTCTCGGCTCCTGGGTCTCCTAGAGCAAAACGGGGCCTGATTTGGACTCATACCGTTTTTCGTCCGTATCTTTGGAAATACCATAGCTAGGACAATTTGGCGGGCGCCATTGGATTCGTGAGACGATTTCCGAGTTTCCTACGGGTCCGGGAATTGTCTAAAATCAATTTTTTTAGTTTTTCGCGTTTTTCTCGGCTCCTGGGCCTCCTAGAGCAAAACGGGCCCGGATTCGAACTCATACCGTTTTTCGCCCATATCTTTGGAAATATCATAGATAGGACAATTTGGCTAGCGCCATTGGATTCGTGAGTCGATTTCCGATTTCTCTACGGCTCCGGGAATTTTCTAAAGTCGATTTTTTTGGTATTTCGCGTTTTTCTCGGCTCCTGGGCCTCCTAGAGCAAAACGGGCCCGGATTCGGACTCATACCGTTTTTCGCCCATTACTTTGGAAATATCATAGCTAGCACAATTTGGCTGGTGCCATGCTATTCGTGAGACGATTTCCGATTTTTCTAGGGGTCCGGGAATTTTCTAAAGTCGATTTTTTCCTTTTACTCGTTTTTCTCGGCTCCTGGGCCACCCAGAGCTAAACCGGCCCGGATTTGGGATCACACCGTTTTTCGTCAGTCAGTCCGATTCTTCTGCCCATGCGCATCAGTCCGATGCCTCTGCGCATGCGCATCAGTCCGATTCTTCTGCTGCTACGCATCAATACCACTCCTCTGCGCCTGCGCATCAGTCCGATTACTCTGCGCATGCGCATCAGTCCGATGCCTCTGCGCGTGCGCGTCAGTAGGATCCTCCTGCTCCTGCGCATCAGTTCCACTCCTCTGCGCCTGCGCATCAGTCCGATTCTTCTGCGCATGTGCATCAGTTCGATTGCTCTCCGCCTGCACATCAGTCCAACTCCTATGGCTCCGAGAGCAAAACGGGCCCGAATGTGGGATCACACCGTTTGTCGCCTCTATCTTTGGAAATATCATAGCTAGGACAATTTGGCTGGCGCCATTGGATTCGTGAGACGATTTCCGAGTTTCCTACGAGTCCGGGAATTGTCTAAAATCAATTTTTTTAGTTTTTCGCATTTTTCTCGGCTCCTGGGCCTCCTAGAGCAAAACGGGCCCGGATTCGGAGTCATAGCGTTTTCCGTCGATATCTTTGGAAATATCATAGCTAGGACAATTTGGCTGGTGCCATTGTATACGTGAGACGATTTCCGATTTTTCTAGGGGTCCGGGAATTGTCTTAAGTCGATTTTTTTAGTTTTTCGCGTTTTTCTCAGCTCCTGGGCCTCCTAGAGCAAAACGGGCCCGGATTTGGGCTCATACCGTTTTTCGCCCATATCTTTGGAAATATCATAGCTAGGACAATTTGGCTAGCGCCATTGGATTCGTAAGACGATTTCCGATTTTTCTATGGGTCCGGGAATTTTCTAAAGTCGATTTTTTTATTTTTTTGCGTTTTTCTCGGCTCCTGGGCCTCCTAGAGCAAAACGGGCCCGGATTTGGGATCACACCGTTTTTCGTCAGTCAGTCTGATTCTTCTGCCCATGCGCATCATTCCGATGGCTCTGCGCATGCGCATCAGTCCGATTCTTCTGCTGCTGCGCATCAATACCACTCCTCTGCGCCTGCGCATCAGTCCGATTCCTCTGCGCATGCGCATCAGTCCGATGCCTCTGCGCGTGCGCGTCAGTAGGATCCTCCTGCTCCTGCGCATCAGTTCCACTCCTCTGCGCCTGCGCATCAGTCCGATTCTTCTGCGCATGCGGATCAGTTCGATTGCTCTCCGCCTGCACATCAGTCCAACTCCTATGGCTCCGAGAGCAAAACGGGCCCGAATGTGGGATCACACCGTTTGTCGCCTCTATCTTTGGAAATATCATAGCTAGCACAATTTGGCTGGTGCCATGCTATTCGTGAGACGATTTCCGATTTTTCTAGGGGTCCGGGAATTTTCTAAAGTCGATTTTTTCCTTTTACGCGTTTTTCTCGGCTCCTGGGCGACCCAGAGCTAAACCGGCCCGGATTTGGGATCACACCGTTTTTCGTCAGTCAGTCCGATTCTTCTGCCCATGCGCATCAGTCCGATGCCTTTGCGCATGCGCATCAGTCCGATTCTTCTGCTGTTACGCATCAATACCACTCCTCTGCGCCTGCGCATCAGTCCGATTCTTCTGCGCATGCGGATCAGTTCGATTGCTCTCCGGCTGCACATCAGTCCAACTCCTATGGCTCCGAGAGCAAAACGGGCCCGAATGTGGGATCACACCGTTTGTCGCCTCTATCTTTGGAAATATCATAGCTAGGACAATTTGGCTGGCGCCATTGGATTCGTGAGACGATTTCCGAGTTTCCTACGAGTCCGGGAATTGTCTAAAATCAATTTTTTTAGTTTTTCGCATTTTTCTCGGCTCCTGGGCCTCCTAGAGCAAAACGGGCCCGGATTTGGGCTCATACCGTTTTTCGCCCATATCTTGGGAAATATCATAGCTAGGACAATTTGGCTGGCGCCATTGGATTCGTGAGTCGATTTCCGATTTCTCTACGGCTCCGGGAATTTTCTAAAGTCGATTTTTTTGTTTTTTCGCGTTTTTCTCGGCGCCTGGGCCACCCAGAGCTAAAGGGGCCCGGATTTGGGCTCGTAGCGTTTTTCGCCCATATCTTTGGAAATATCATAGCTAGGACAATTTGGCTGGCGCCCTTGGATTCGTGAGACGATTTCCGATTTTTCTACGGCTCCGGGAATTTTCTAAAGTTGATTTTTTTTGTTTTTCGCGTTTTTCTCGGCTCCTGGGTCTCCTAGAGCAAAACGGGGCCTGATTTGGACTCATACCGTTTTTCGTCCGTATCTTTGGAAATACCATAGCTAGGACAATTTGGCGGGCGCCATTGGATTCGTGAGACGATTTCCGAGTTTCCTACGGGTCCGGGAATTGTCTAAAATCAATTTTTTTAGTTTTTCGCGTTTTTCTCGGCTCCTGGGCCTCCTAGAGCAAAACGGGCCCGGATTCGAACTCATACCGTTTTTCGCCCATATCTTTGGAAATATCATAGATAGGACAATTTGGCTAGCGCCATTGGATTCGTGAGTCGATTTCCGATTTCTCTACGGCTCCGGGAATTTTCTAAAGTCGATTTTTTTGGTATTTCGCGTTTTTCTCGGCTCCTGGGCCTCCTAGAGCAAAACGGGCCCGGATTCGGACTCATACCGTTTTTCGCCCATTACTTTGGAAATATCATAGCTAGCACAATTTGGCTGGTGCCATGCTATTCGTGAGACGATTTCCGATTTTTCTAGGGGTCCGGGAATTTTCTAAAGTCGATTTTTTCCTTTTACTCGTTTTTCTCGGCTCCTGGGCCACCCAGAGCTAAACCGGCCCGGATTTGGGATCACACCGTTTTTCGTCAGTCAGTCCGATTCTTCTGCCCATGCGCATCAGTCCGATGCCTCTGCGCATGCGCATCAGTCCGATTCTTCTGCTGCTACGCATCAATACCACTCCTCTGCGCCTGCGCATCAGTCCGATTACTCTGCGCATGCGCATCAGTCCGATGCCTCTGCGCGTGCGCGTCAGTAGGATCCTCCTGCTCCTGCGCATCAGTTCCACTCCTCTGCGCCTGCGCATCAGTCCGATTCTTCTGCGCATGTGCATCAGTTCGATTGCTCTCCGCCTGCACATCAGTCCAACTCCTATGGCTCCGAGAGCAAAACGGGCCCGAATGTGGGATCACACCGTTTGTCGCCTCTATCTTTGGAAATATCATAGCTAGGACAATTTGGCTGGCGCCATTGGATTCGTGAGACGATTTCCGAGTTTCCTACGAGTCCGGGAATTGTCTAAAATCAATTTTTTTAGTTTTTCGCATTTTTCTCGGCTCCTGGGCCTCCTAGAGCAAAACGGGCCCGGATTCGGAGTCATAGCGTTTTCCGTCGATATCTTTGGAAATATCATAGCTAGGACAATTTGGCTGGTGCCATTGTATACGTGAGACGATTTCCGATTTTTCTAGGGGTCCGGGAATTGTCTTAAGTCGATTTTTTTAGTTTTTCGCGTTTTTCTCAGCTCCTGGGCCTCCTAGAGCAAAACGGGCCCGGATTTGGGCTCATACCGTTTTTCGCCCATATCTTTGGAAATATCATAGCTAGGACAATTTGGCTAGCGCCATTGGATTCGTAAGACGATTTCCGATTTTTCTATGGGTCCGGGAATTTTCTAAAGTCGATTTTTTTATTTTTTTGCGTTTTTCTCGGCTCCTGGGCCTCCTAGAGCAAAACGGGCCCGGATTTGGGATCACACCGTTTTTCGTCAGTCAGTCTGATTCTTCTGCCCATGCGCATCATTCCGATGGCTCTGCGCATGCGCATCAGTCCGATTCTTCTGCTGCTGCGCATCAATACCACTCCTCTGCGCCTGCGCATCAGTCCGATTCCTCTGCGCATGCGCATCAGTCCGATGCCTCTGCGCGTGCGCGTCAGTAGGATCCTCCTGCTCCTGCGCATCAGTTCCACTCCTCTGCGCCTGCGCATCAGTCCGATTCTTCTGCGCATGCGGATCAGTTCGATTGCTCTCCGGCTGCACATCAGTCCAACTCCTATGGCTCCGAGAGCAAAACGGGCCCGAATGTGGGATCACACCGTTTGTCGCCTCTATCTTTGGAAATATCATAGCTAGGACAATTTGGCTGGCGCCATTGGATTCGTGAGACGATTTCCGAGTTTCCTACGAGTCCGGGAATTGTCTAAAATCAATTTTTTTAGTTTTTCGCATTTTTCTCGGCTCCTGGGCCTCCTAGAGCAAAACGGGCCCGGATTTGGGCTCATACCGTTTTTCGCCCATATCTTGGGAAATATCATAGCTAGGACAATTTGGCTGGCGCCATTGGATTCGTGAGTCGATTTCCGATTTCTCTACGGCTCCGGGAATTTTCTAAAGTCGATTTTTTTGTTTTTTCGCGTTTTTCTCGGCGCCTGGGCCACCCAGAGCTAAAGGGGCCCGGATTTGGGCTCGTAGCGTTTTTCGCCCATATCTTTGGAAATATCATAGCTAGGACAATTTGGCTGGCGCCCTTGGATTCGTGAGACGATTTCCGATTTTTCTACGGCTCCGGGAATTTTCTAAAGTTGATTTTTTTTGTTTTTCGCGTTTTTCTCGGCTCCTGGGTCTCCTAGAGCAAAACGGGGCCTGATTTGGACTCATACCGTTTTTCGTCCGTATCTTTGGAAATACCATAGCTAGGACAATTTGGCGGGCGCCATTGGATTCGTGAGACGATTTCCGAGTTTCCTACGGGTCCGGGAATTGTCTAAAATCAATTTTTTTAGTTTTTCGCGTTTTTCTCGGCTCCTGGGCCTCCTAGAGCAAAACGGGCCCGGATTCGAACTCATACCGTTTTTCGCCCATATCTTTGGAAATATCATAGATAGGACAATTTGGCTAGCGCCATTGGATTCGTGAGTCGATTTCCGATTTCTCTACGGCTCCGGGAATTTTCTAAAGTCGATTTTTTTGGTATTTCGCGTTTTTCTCGGCTCCTGGGCCTCCTAGAGCAAAACGGGCCCGGATTCGGACTCATACCGTTTTTCGCCCATTACTTTGGAAATATCATAGCTAGCACAATTTGGCTGGTGCCATGCTATTCGTGAGACGATTTCCGATTTTTCTAGGGGTCCGGGAATTTTCTAAAGTCGATTTTTTCCTTTTACTCGTTTTTCTCGGCTCCTGGGCCACCCAGAGCTAAACCGGCCCGGATTTGGGATCACACCGTTTTTCGTCAGTCAGTCCGATTCTTCTGCCCATGCGCATCAGTCCGATGCCTCTGCGCATGCGCATCAGTCCGATTCTTCTGCTGCTACGCATCAATACCACTCCTCTGCGCCTGCGCATCAGTCCGATTACTCTGCGCATGCGCATCAGTCCGATGCCTCTGCGCGTGCGCGTCAGTAGGATCCTCCTGCTCCTGCGCATCAGTTCCACTCCTCTGCGCCTGCGCATCAGTCCGATTCTTCTGCGCATGTGCATCAGTTCGATTGCTCTCCGCCTGCACATCAGTCCAACTCCTATGGCTCCGAGAGCAAAACGGGCCCGAATGTGGGATCACACCGTTTGTCGCCTCTATCTTTGGAAATATCATAGCTAGGACAATTTGGCTGGCGCCATTGGATTCGTGAGACGATTTCCGAGTTTCCTACGAGTCCGGGAATTGTCTAAAATCAATTTTTTTAGTTTTTCGCATTTTTCTCGGCTCCTGGGCCTCCTAGAGCAAAACGGGCCCGGATTCGGAGTCATAGCGTTTTCCGTCGATATCTTTGGAAATATCATAGCTTGGACAATTTGGCTGGTGCCATTGTATACGTGAGACGATTTCCGATTTTTCTAGGGGTCCGGGAATTGTCTTAAGTCGATTTTTTTAGTTTTTCGCGTTTTTCTCGGCTCCTGGGCCTCCTAGAGCAAAACGGGCCCGGATTTGGGCTCATACCGTTTTTCGCCCATATCTTTGGAAATATCATAGCTAGGACAATTTGGCTAGCGCCATTGGATTCGTAAGACGATTTCCGATTTTTCTATGGGTCCGGGAATTTTCTAAAGTCGATTTTTTTATTTTTTTGCGTTTTTCTCGGCTCCTGGGCCTCCTAGAGCAAAACGGGCCCGGATTTGGGATCACACCGTTTTTCGTCAGTCAGTCTGATTCTTCTGCCCATGCGCATCAGTCCGATTCTTCTGCTGCTGCGCATCAATACCACTCCTCTGCGCCTGCACATCAGTCCGATTCCTCTGCGCATGCGCATCAGTCCGATGCCTCTGCGCGTGCGCGTCAGTAGGATCCTCCTGCTCCTGCGCATCAGTTCCACTCCTCTGCGCCTGCGCATCAGTCCGATTCTTCTGCGCATGCGGATCAGTTCGATTGCTCTCCGGCTGCACATCAGTCCAACTCCTATGGCTCCGAGAGCAAAACGGGCCCGAATGTGGGATCACACCGTTTGTCGCCTCTATCTTTGGAAATATCATAGCTAGGACAATTTGGCTGGCGCCATTGGATTCGTGAGACGATTTCCGAGTTTCCTACGAGTCCGGGAATTGTCTAAAATCAATTTTTTTAGTTTTTCGCATTTTTCTCGGCTCCTGGGCCTCCTAGAGCAAAACGGGCCCGGATTTGGGCTCATACCGTTTTTCGCCCATATCTTGGGAAATATCATAGCTAGGACAATTTGGCTGGCGCCATTGGATTCGTGAGTCGATTTCCGATTTCTCTACGGCTCCGGGAATTTTCTAAAGTCGATTTTTTTGTTTTTTCGCGTTTTTCTCGGCGCCTGGGCCACCCAGAGCTAAAGGGGCCCGGATTTGGGCTCGTAGCGTTTTTCGCCCATATCTTTGGAAATATCATAGCTAGGACAATTTGGCTGGCGCCCTTGGATTCGTGAGACGATTTCCGATTTTTCTACGGCTCCGGGAATTTTCTAAAGTTGATTTTTTTTGTTTTTCGCGTTTTTCTCGGCTCCTGGGTCTCCTAGAGCAAAACGGGGCCTGATTTGGACTCATACCGTTTTTCGTCCGTATCTTTGGAAATACCATAGCTAGGACAATTTGGCGGGCGCCATTGGATTCGTGAGACGATTTCCGAGTTTCCTACGGGTCCGGGAATTGTCTAAAATCAATTTTTTTAGTTTTTCGCGTTTTTCTCGGCTCCTGGGCCTCCTAGAGCAAAACGGGCCCGGATTCGAACTCATACCGTTTTTCGCCCATATCTTTGGAAATATCATAGATAGGACAATTTGGCTAGCGCCATTGGATTCGTGAGTCGATTTCCGATTTCTCTACGGCTCCGGGAATTTTCTAAAGTCGATTTTTTTGGTTTTTCGCGTTTTTCTCGGCTCCTGGGTCACCCAGAGCTAAACGGGCCCGGATTTGGGCTCGTAGCGTTTTTCGCCCATATCTTTGGAAATATCCTAGCTAGGACAATTTGGCTGGCGCCATGGGATTCGTGAGACGATTTCCGATTTTTCTAGGGGCCCGGGAATTTTCTAAAGTCGATTTTTTTGGTATTTCGCGTTTTTCTCGGCTCCTGGGCCTCCTAGAGCAAAACGGGCCCGGATTCGGACTCATACCGTTTTTCGCCCATTACTTTGGAAATATCATAGCTAGCACAATTTGGCTGGTGCCATGCTATTCGTGAGACGATTTCCGATTTTTCTAGGGGTCCGGGAATTTTCTAAAGTCGATTTTTTCCTTTTACGCGTTTTTCTCGGCTCCTGGGCCACCCAGAGCTAAACCGGCCCGGATTTGGGATCACACCGTTTTTCGTCAGTCAGTCCGATTCTTCTGCCCATGCGCATCAGTCCGATGCCTCTGCGCATGCGCATCAGTCCGATTCTTCTGCTGCTACGCATCAATACCACTCCTCTGCGCCTGGGCATCAGTCCGATTACTCTGCGCATGCCCATCAGTCCGATGCCTCTGCGCGTGCGCGTCAGTAGGATCCTCCTGCTCCTGCGCATCAGTTCCACTCCTCTGCGCCTGCGCATCAGTCCGATTCTTCTGCGCATGCGCATCAGTTCGATTGCTCTCCGCCTGCACATCAGTCCAACTCCTATGGCTCCGAGAGCAAAACGGGCCCGAATGTGGGATCACACCGTTTGTCGCCTCTATCTTTGGAAATATCATAGCTAGGACAATTTGGCTGGCGCCATTGGATTCGTGAGACAATTTCCGAGTTTCCTACGAGTCCGGGAATTGTCTAAAATCAATTTTTTTAGTTTTTCGCATTTTTCTCGGCTCCTGGGCGTCCTAGAGCAAAACGGGCCCGGATTCGGAGTCATAGCGTTTTCCGTCGATATCTTTGGAAATATCATAGCTTGGACAATTTGGCTGGTGCCATTGTATACGTGAGACGATTTCCGATTTTTCTAGGGGTCCGGGAATTGTCTTAAGTCGATTTTTTTAGTTTTTCGCGTTTTTCTCGGCTCCTGGGCCTCCTAGAGCAAAACGGGCCCGGATTTGGGCTCATACCGTTTTTCGCCCATATCTTTGGAAATATCATAGCTAGGACAATTTGGCTAGCGCCATTGGATTCGTAAGACGATTTCCGATTTTTCTATGGGTCCGGGAATTTTCTAAAGTCGATTTTTTTATTTTTTTGCGTTTTTCTCGGCTCCTGGGCCTCCTAGAGCAAAACGGGCCCGGATTTGGGATCACACCGTTTTTCGTCAGTCAGTCTGATTCTTCTGCCCATGCGCATCAGTCCGATTCTTCTGCTGCTGCGCATCAATACCACTCCTCTGCGCCTGCGCATCAGTCCGATTCCTCTGCGCATGCGCATCAGTCCGATGCCTCTGCGCGTGCGCGTCAGTAGGATCCTCCTGCTCCTGCGCATCAGTTCCACTCCTCTGCGCCTGCGCATCAGTCCGATTCTTCTGCGCATGCGGATCAGTTCGATTGCTCTCCGGCTGCACATCAGTCCAACTCCTATGGCTCCGAGAGCAAAACGGGCCCGAATGTGGGATCACACCGTTTGTCGCCTCTATCTTTGGAAATATCATAGCTAGGACAATTTGGCTGGCGCCATTGGATTCGTGAGACGATTTCCGAGTTTCCTACGAGTCCGGGAATTGTCTAAAATCAATTTTTTTAGTTTTTCGCGTTTTTCTCGGCTCCTGGGCCTCCTAGAGCAAAACGGGCCCGGATTCGAACTCATACCGTTTTTCGCCCATATCTTTGGAAATATCATAGATAGGACAATTTGGCTAGCGCCATTGGATTCGTGAGTCGATTTCCGATTTCTCTACGGCTCCGGGAATTTTCTAAAGTCGATTTTTTTGGTTTTTCGCGTTTTTCTCGGCTCCTGGGTCACCCAGAGCTAAACGGGCCCGGATTTGGGCTCGTAGCGTTTTTCGCCCATATCTTTGGAAATATCCTAGCTAGGACAATTTGGCTGGCGCCATGGGATTCGTGAGACGATTTCCGATTTTTCTAGGGGCCCGGGAATTTTCTAAAGTCGATTTTTTTGGTATTTCGCGTTTTTCTCGGCTCCTGGGCCTCCTAGAGCAAAACGGGCCCGGATTCGGACTCATACCGTTTTTCGCCCATTACTTTGGAAATATCATAGCTAGCACAATTTGGCTGGTGCCATGCTATTCGTGAGACGATTTCCGATTTTTCTAGGGGTCCGGGAATTTTCTAAAGTCGATTTTTTCCTTTTACGCGTTTTTCTCGGCTCCTGGGCCACCCAGAGCTAAACCGGCCCGGATTTGGGATCACACCGTTTTTCGTCAGTCAGTCCGATTCTTCTGCCCATGCGCATCAGTCCGATGCCTCTGCGCATGCGCATCAGTCCGATTCTTCTGCTGCTACGCATCAATACCACTCCTCTGCGCCTGCGCATCAGTCCGATTACTCTGCGCATGCCCATCAGTCCGATGCCTCTGCGCGTGCGCGTCAGTAGGATCCTCCTGCTCCTGCGCATCAGTTCCACTCCTCTGCGCCTGCGCATCAGTCCGATTCTTCTGCGCATGCGCATCAGTTCGATTGCTCTCCGCCTGCACATCAGTCCAACTCCTATGGCTCCGAGAGCAAAACGGGCCCGAATGTGGGATCACACCGTTTGTCGCCTCTATCTTTGGAAATATCATAGCTAGGACAATTTGGCTGGCGCCATTGGATTCGTGAGACAATTTCCGAGTTTCCTACGAGTCCGGGAATTGTCTAAAATCAATTTTTTTAGTTTTTCGCATTTTTCTCGGCTCCTGGGCCTCCTAGAGCAAAACGGGCCCGGATTCGGAGTCATAGCGTTTTCCGTCGATATCTTTGGAAATATCATAGCTTGGACAATTTGGCTGGTGCCATTGTATACGTGAGACGATTTCCGATTTTTCTAGGGGTCCGGGAATTGTCTTAAGTCGATTTTTTTAGTTTTTCGCGTTTTTCTCGGCTCCTGGGCCTCCTAGAGCAAAACGGGCCCGGATTTGGGCTCATACCGTTTTTCGCCCATATCTTTGGAAATATCATAGCTAGGACAATTTGGCTAGCGCCATTGGATTCGTAAGACGATTTCCGATTTTTCTATGGGTCCGGGAATTTTCTAAAGTCGATTTTTTTATTTTTTTGCGTTTTTCTCGGCTCCTGGGCCTCCTAGAGCAAAACGGGCCCGGATTTGGGATCACACCGTTTTTCGTCAGTCAGTCTGATTCTTCTGCCCATGCGCATCAGTCCGATTCTTCTGCTGCTGCGCATCAATACCACTCCTCTGCGCCTGCGCATCAGTCCGATTCCTCTGCGCATGCGCATCAGTCCGATGCCTCTGCGCGTGCGCGTCAGTAGGATCCTCCTGCTCCTGCGCATCAGTTCCACTCCTCTGCGCCTGCGCATCAGTCCGATTCTTCTGCGCATGCGGATCAGTTCGATTGCTCTCCGGCTGCACATCAGTCCAACTCCTATGGCTCCGAGAGCAAAACGGGCCCGAATGTGGGATCACACCGTTTGTCGCCTCTATCTTTGGAAATATCATAGCTAGGACAATTTGGCTGGCGCCATTGGATTCGTGAGACGATTTCCGAGTTTCCTACGAGTCCGGGAATTGTTTAAAATCAATTTTTTTAGTTTTTCGCATTTTTCTCGGCTCCTGGGCCTCCTAGAGCAAAACGGGCCCGGATTTGGGCTCATACCGTTTTTCGCCCATATCTTGGGAAATATCATAGCTAGGACAATTTGGCTGGCGCCATTGGATTCGTGAGTCGATTTCCGATTTCTCTACGGCTCCGGGAATTTTCTAAAGTCGATTTTTTTGTTTTTTCGCGTTTTTCTCGGCGCCTGGGCCACCCAGAGCTAAAGGGGCCCGGATTTGGGCTCGTAGCGTTTTTCGCCCATATCTTTGGAAATATCATAGCTAGGACAATTTGGCTGGCGCCCTTGGATTCGTGAGACGATTTCCGATTTTTCTACGGCTCCGGGAATTTTCTAAAGTTGATTTTTTTTGTTTTTCGCGTTTTTCTCGGCTCCTGGGTCTCCTAGAGCAAAACGGGGCCTGATTTGGACTCATACCGTTTTTCGTCCGTATCTTTGGAAATACCATAGCTAGGACAATTTGGCGGGCGCCATTGGATTCGTGAGACGATTTCCGAGTTTCCTACGGGTCCGGGAATTGTCTAAAATCAATTTTTTTAGTTTTTCGCGTTTTTCTCGGCTCCTGGGCCTCCTAGAGCAAAACGGGCCCGGATTCGAACTCATACCGTTTTTCGCCCATATCTTTGGAAATATCATAGATAGGACAATTTGGCTAGCGCCATTGGATTCGTGAGTCGATTTCCGATTTCTCTACGGCTCCGGGAATTTTCTAAAGTCGATTTTTTTGGTTTTTCGCGTTTTTCTCGGCTCCTGGGTCACCCAGAGCTAAACGGGCCCGGATTTGGGCTCGTAGCGTTTTTCGCCCATATCTTTGGAAATATCCTAGCTAGGACAATTTGGCTGGCGCCATGGGATTCGTGAGACGATTTCCGATTTTTCTAGGGGCCCGGGAATTTTCTAAAGTCGATTTTTTTGGTATTTCGCGTTTTTCTCGGCTCCTGGGCCTCCTAGAGCAAAACGGGCCCGGATTCGGACTCATACCGTTTTTCGCCCATTACTTTGGAAATATCATAGCTAGCACAATTTGGCTGGTGCCATGCTATTCGTGAGACGATTTCCGATTTTTCTAGGGGTCCGGGAATTTTCTAAAGTCGATTTTTTCCTTTTACGCGTTTTTCTCGGCTCCTGGGCCACCCAGAGCTAAACCGGCCCGGATTTGGGATCACACCGTTTTTCGTCAGTCAGTCCGATTCTTCTGCCCATGCGCATCAGTCCGATGCCTCTGCGCATGCGCATCAGTCCGATTCTTCTGCTGCTACGCATCAATACCACTCCTCTGCGCCTGGGCATCAGTCCGATTACTCTGCGCATGCCCATCAGTCCGATGCCTCTGCGCGTGCGCGTCAGTAGGATCCTCCTGCTCCTGCGCATCAGTTCCACTCCTCTGCGCCTGCGCATCAGTCCGATTCTTCTGCGCATGCGCATCAGTTCGATTGCTCTCCGCCTGCACATCAGTCCAACTCCTATGGCTCCGAGAGCAAAACGGGCCCGAATGTGGGATCACACCGTTTGTCGCCTCTATCTTTGGAAATATCATAGCTAGGACAATTTGGCTGGCGCCATTGGATTCGTGAGACAATTTCCGAGTTTCCTACGAGTCCGGGAATTGTCTAAAATCAATTTTTTTAGTTTTTCGCATTTTTCTCGGCTCCTGGGCGTCCTAGAGCAAAACGGGCCCGGATTCGGAGTCATAGCGTTTTCCGTCGATATCTTTGGAAATATCATAGCTTGGACAATTTGGCTGGTGCCATTGTATACGTGAGACGATTTCCGATTTTTCTAGGGGTCCGGGAATTGTCTTAAGTCGATTTTTTTAGTTTTTCGCGTTTTTCTCGGCTCCTGGGCCTCCTAGAGCAAAACGGGCCCGGATTTGGGCTCATACCGTTTTTCGCCCATATCTTTGGAAATATCATAGCTAGGACAATTTGGCTAGCGCCATTGGATTCGTAAGACGATTTCCGATTTTTCTATGGGTCCGGGAATTTTCTAAAGTCGATTTTTTTATTTTTTTGCGTTTTTCTCGGCTCCTGGGCCTCCTAGAGCAAAACGGGCCCGGATTTGGGATCACACCGTTTTTCGTCAGTCAGTCTGATTCTTCTGCCCATGCGCATCAGTCCGATTCTTCTGCTGCTGCGCATCAATACCACTCCTCTGCGCCTGCGCATCAGTCCGATTCCTCTGCGCATGCGCATCAGTCCGATGCCTCTGCGCGTGCGCGTCAGTAGGATCCTCCTGCTCCTGCGCATCAGTTCCACTCCTCTGCGCCTGCGCATCAGTCCGATTCTTCTGCGCATGCGGATCAGTTCGATTGCTCTCCGGCTGCACATCAGTCCAACTCCTATGGCTCCGAGAGCAAAACGGGCCCGAATGTGGGATCACACCGTTTGTCGCCTCTATCTTTGGAAATATCATAGCTAGGACAATTTGGCTGGCGCCATTGGATTCGTGAGACGATTTCCGAGTTTCCTACGAGTCCGGGAATTGTCTAAAATCAATTTTTTTAGTTTTTCGCGTTTTTCTCGGCTCCTGGGCCTCCTAGAGCAAAACGGGCCCGGATTCGAACTCATACCGTTTTTCGCCCATATCTTTGGAAATATCATAGATAGGACAATTTGGCTAGCGCCATTGGATTCGTGAGTCGATTTCCGATTTCTCTACGGCTCCGGGAATTTTCTAAAGTCGATTTTTTTGGTTTTTCGCGTTTTTCTCGGCTCCTGGGTCACCCAGAGCTAAACGGGCCCGGATTTGGGCTCGTAGCGTTTTTCGCCCATATCTTTGGAAATATCCTAGCTAGGACAATTTGGCTGGCGCCATGGGATTCGTGAGACGATTTCCGATTTTTCTAGGGGCCCGGGAATTTTCTAAAGTCGATTTTTTTGGTATTTCGCGTTTTTCTCGGCTCCTGGGCCTCCTAGAGCAAAACGGGCCCGGATTCGGACTCATACCGTTTTTCGCCCATTACTTTGGAAATATCATAGCTAGCACAATTTGGCTGGTGCCATGCTATTCGTGAGACGATTTCCGATTTTTCTAGGGGTCCGGGAATTTTCTAAAGTCGATTTTTTCCTTTTACGCGTTTTTCTCGGCTCCTGGGCCACCCAGAGCTAAACCGGCCCGGATTTGGGATCACACCGTTTTTCGTCAGTCAGTCCGATTCTTCTGCCCATGCGCATCAGTCCGATGCCTCTGCGCATGCGCATCAGTCCGATTCTTCTGCTGCTACGCATCAATACCACTCCTCTGCGCCTGCGCATCAGTCCGATTACTCTGCGCATGCCCATCAGTCCGATGCCTCTGCGCGTGCGCGTCAGTAGGATCCTCCTGCTCCTGCGCATCAGTTCCACTCCTCTGCGCCTGCGCATCAGTCCGATTCTTCTGCGCATGCGCATCAGTTCGATTGCTCTCCGCCTGCACATCAGTCCAACTCCTATGGCTCCGAGAGCAAAACGGGCCCGAATGTGGGATCACACCGTTTGTCGCCTCTATCTTTGGAAATATCATAGCTAGGACAATTTGGCTGGCGCCATTGGATTCGTGAGACAATTTCCGAGTTTCCTACGAGTCCGGGAATTGTCTAAAATCAATTTTTTTAGTTTTTCGCATTTTTCTCGGCTCCTGGGCCTCCTAGAGCAAAACGGGCCCGGATTCGGAGTCATAGCGTTTTCCGTCGATATCTTTGGAAATATCATAGCTTGGACAATTTGGCTGGTGCCATTGTATACGTGAGACGATTTCCGATTTTTCTAGGGGTCCGGGAATTGTCTTAAGTCGATTTTTTTAGTTTTTCGCGTTTTTCTCGGCTCCTGGGCCTCCTAGAGCAAAACGGGCCCGGATTTGGGCTCATACCGTTTTTCGCCCATATCTTTGGAAATATCATAGCTAGGACAATTTGGCTAGCGCCATTGGATTCGTAAGACGATTTCCGATTTTTCTATGGGTCCGGGAATTTTCTAAAGTCGATTTTTTTATTTTTTTGCGTTTTTCTCGGCTCCTGGGCCTCCTAGAGCAAAACGGGCCCGGATTTGGGATCACACCGTTTTTCGTCAGTCAGTCTGATTCTTCTGCCCATGCGCATCAGTCCGATTCTTCTGCTGCTGCGCATCAATACCACTCCTCTGCGCCTGCGCATCAGTCCGATTCCTCTGCGCATGCGCATCAGTCCGATGCCTCTGCGCGTGCGCGTCAGTAGGATCCTCCTGCTCCTGCGCATCAGTTCCACTCCTCTGCGCCTGCGCATCAGTCCGATTCTTCTGCGCATGCGGATCAGTTCGATTGCTCTCCGGCTGCACATCAGTCCAACTCCTATGGCTCCGAGAGCAAAACGGGCCCGAATGTGGGATCACACCGTTTGTCGCCTCTATCTTTGGAAATATCATAGCTAGGACAATTTGGCTGGCGCCATTGGATTCGTGAGACGATTTCCGAGTTTCCTACGAGTCCGGGAATTGTCTAAAATCAATTTTTTTAGTTTTTCGCATTTTTCTCGGCTCCTGGGCCTCCTAGAGCAAAACGGGCCCGGATTTGGGCTCATACCGTTTTTCGCCCATATCTTGGGAAATATCATAGCTAGGACAATTTGGCTGGCGCCATTGGATTCGTGAGTCGATTTCCGATTTCTCTACGGCTCCGGGAATTTTCTAAAGTCGTTTTTTTTGTTTTTTCGCGTTTTTCTCGGCGCCTGGGCCACCCAGAGCTAAAGGGGCCCGGATTTGGGCTCGTAGCGTTTTTCGCCCATATCTTTGGAAATATCATAGCTAGGACAATTTGGCTGGCGCCCTTGGATTCGTGAGACGATTTCCGATTTTTCTACGGCTCCGGGAATTTTCTAAAGTTGATTTTTTTTGTTTTTCGCGTTTTTCTCGGCTCCTGGGTCTCCTAGAGCAAAACGGGGCCTGATTTGGACTCATACCGTTTTTCGTCCGTATCTTTAGAAATACCATAGCTAGGACAATTTGGCGGGCGCCATTGGATTCGTGAGACGATTTCCGAGTTTCCTACGGGTCCGGGAATTGTCTAAAATCAATTTTTTTAGTTTTTCGCGTTTTTCTCGGCTCCTGGGCCTCCTAGAGCAAAACGGGCCCGGATTCGAACTCATACCGTTTTTCGCCCATATCTTTGGAAATATCATAGATAGGACAATTTGGCTAGCGCCATTGGATTCGTGAGTCGATTTCCGATTTCTCTACGGCTCCGGGAATTTTCTAAAGTCGATTTTTTTGGTTTTTCGCGTTTTTCTCGGCTCCTGGGTCACCCAGAGCTAAACGGGCCCGGATTTGGGCTCGTAGCGTTTTTCGCCCATATCTTTGGAAATATCCTAGCTAGGACAATTTGGCTGGCGCCATGGGATTCGTGAGACGATTTCCGATTTTTCTAGGGGCCCGGGAATTTTCTAAAGTCGATTTTTTTGGTATTTCGCGTTTTTCTCGGCTCCTGGGCCTCCTAGAGCAAAACGGGCCCGGATTCGGACTCATACCGTTTTTCGCCCATTACTTTGGAAATATCATAGCTAGCACAATTTGGCTGGTGCCATGCTATTCGTGAGACGATTTCCGATTTTTCTAGGGGTCCGGGAATTTTCTAAAGTCGATTTTTTCCTTTTACGCGTTTTTCTCGGGTCCTGGGCCACCCAGAGCTAAACCGGCCCGGATTTGGGATCACACCGTTTTTCGTCAGTCAGTCCGATTCTTCTGCCCATGCGCATCAGTCCGATGCCTCTGCGCATGCGCATCAGTCCGATTCTTCTGCTGCTACGCATCAATACCACTCCTCTGCGCCTGCGCATCAGTCCGATTACTCTGCGCATGCCCATCAGTCCGATGCCTCTGCGCGTGCGCGTCAGTAGGATCCTCCTGCTCCTGCGCATCAGTTCCACTCCTCTGCGCCTGCGCATCAGTCCGATTCTTCTGCGCATGCGCATCAGTTCGATTGCTCTCCGCCTGCACATCAGTCCAACTCCTATGGCTCCGAGAGCAAAACGGGCCCGAATGTGGGATCACACCGTTTGTCGCCTCTATCTTTGGAAATATCATAGCTAGGACAATTTGGCTGGCGCCATTGGATTCGTGAGACAATTTCCGAGTTTCCTACGAGTCCGGGAATTGTCTAAAATCAATTTTTTTAGTTTTTCGCATTTTTCTCGGCTCCTGGGCCTCCTAGAGCAAAACGGGCCCGGATTCGGAGTCATAGCGTTTTCCGTCGATATCTTTGGAAATATCATAGCTTGGACAATTTGGCTGGTGCCATTGTATACGTGAGACGATTTCCGATTTTTATAGGGGTCCGGGAATTGTCTTAAGTCGATTTTTTTAGTTTTTCGCGTTTTTCTCGGCTCCTGGGCCTCCTAGAGCAAAACGGGCCCGGATTTGGGCTCATACCGTTTTTCGCCCATATCTTTGGAAATATCATAGCTAGGACAATTTGGCTAGCGCCATTGGATTCGTAAGACGACACTCACGTGTGATATGTCCGGGAATTTTCTAAAGTCGATTTTTTTATTTTTTTGGCGTTTTTCTCGGCTCCTGGGCCTCCTAGAGCAAAACTGGCCCGGATTTGGGATCACACCGTTTTTCGTCAGTCAGTCTGATTCTTCTGCCCATGCGCATCAGTCCGATTCTTCTGCTGCTGCGCATCAATACCACTCCTCTGCGCCTGCGCATCAGTCCGATTCCTCTGCGCATGCGCATCAGTCCGATGCCTCTGCGCGTGCGCGTCAGTAGGATCCTCCTGCTCCTGCGCATCAGTTCCACTCCTCTGCGCCTGCGCATCAGTCCCATTCTTCTGCGCATGCGCATCAGTTCGATTGCTCTCCGCCTGCACATCAGTCCAACTCCTATGGCTCCGAGAGCAAAACGGGCCCGAATGTGGGATCACACCGTTTGTCGCCTCTATCTTTGGAAATATCATAGCTAGGACAATTTGGCTGGCGCCATTGGATTCGTGAGACGATTTCCGAGTTTCCTACGAGTCCGGGAATTGTCTAAAATCAATTTTTTTAGTTTTTCGCGTTTTTCTCGGCTCCTGGGCCTCCTAGAGCAAAACGGGCCCGGATTCGGAGTCATAGCGTTTTCCGTCGATATCTTTGGAAATATCATAGCTAGGACAATTTGGCTGGTGCCATTCTATACGTGAGACGATTTCCGATTTTTCTAGGGGTCCGGGAATTGTCTTAAGTCGATTTTTTTAGTTTTTCGCGTTTTTCTCGGCTCCTGGGCCTCCTGGAGCAAAACGGGCCCGGATTTGGGCTCATACCGTTTTTCGCCCATATCTTTGGAAATATCATAGCTAGGACAATTTGGCTAGCGCCATTGGATTCGTAAGACGATTTCCGATTTTTCTATGGGTCCGGGAATTTTCTAAAGTCGATTTTTTTATTTTTTGCGTTTTTCTCGGCTCCTGGGCCTCCTAGAGCAAAACGGGCCCGGATTTGGGATCACACCGTTTTTCGTCAGTCAGTCTGATTCTTCTGCCCATGCGCATCATTCCGATGGCTCTGCGCATGCGCATCAGTCCGATTCTTCTGCTGCTGCGCATCAATACCACTCCTCTGCGCCTGCGCATCAGTCCGATTCCTCTGCGCATGCGCATCAGTCCGATGCCTCTGCGCGTGCGCGTCAGTAGGATCCTCCTGCTCCTGCGCATCAGTTCCACTCCTCTGCGCCTGCGCATCAGTCCCATTCTTCTGCGCATGCGCATCAGTTCGATTGCTCTCCGCCTGCACATCAGTCCAACTCCTATGGCTCCGAGAGCAAAACGGGCCCGAATGTGGGATCACACCGTTTGTCGCCTCTATCTTTGGAAATATCATAGCTAGGACAATTTGGCTGGCGCCATTGGATTCGTGAGACGATTTCCGAGTTTCCTACGAGTCCGGGAATTGTCTAAAATCAATTTTTTTAGTTTTTCGCATTTTTCTCGGCTCCTGGGCCTCCTAGAGCAAAACGGGCCCGGATTTGGGCTCATACCGTTTTTCGCCCATATCTTGGGAAATATCATAGCTAGGACAATTTGGCTGGCGCCATTGGATTCGTGAGTCGATTTCCGATTTCTCTACGGCTCCGGGAATTTTCTAAAGTCGATTTTTTTGTTTTTTCGCGTTTTTCTCGGCGCCTGGGCCACCCAGAGCTAAAGGGGCCCGGATTTGGGCTCGTAGCGTTTTTCGCCCATATCTTTGGAAATATCATAGCTAGGACAATTTGGCTGGCGCCCTTGGATTCGTGAGACGATTTCCGATTTTTCTACGGCTCCGGGAATTTTCTAAAGTTGATTTTTTTTGTTTTTCGCGTTTTTCTCGGCTCCTGGGTCTCCTAGAGCAAAACGGGGCCTGATTTGGTCTCATACCGTTTTTCGTCCGTATCTTTGGAAATACCATAGCTAGGACAATTTGGCTGGCGCCATTGGATTCGTGAGACGATTTCCGAGTTTCCTACGGGTCCGGGAATTGTCTAAAATCAATTTTTTTAGTTTTTCGCGTTTTTCTCGGCTCCTGGGCCTCCTAGAGCAAAACGGGCCCGGATTCGAACTCATACCGTTTTTCGCCCATATCTTTGGAAATATCATAGATAGGACAATTTGGCTAGCGCCATTGGATTCGTGAGTCGATTTCCGATTTCTCTACGGCTCCGGGAATTTTCTAAAGTCGATTTTTTTGGTTTTTCGCGTTTTTCTCGGCTCCTGGGTCACCCAGAGCTAAACGGGCCCGGATTTGGGCTCGTAGCGTTTTTCGCCCATATCTTTGGAAATATCCTAGCTAGGACAATTTGGCTGGCGCCATGGGATTCGTGAGACGATTTCCGATTTTTCTAGGGGCCCGGGAATTTTCTAAAGTCGATTTTTTTATTTTTTTGCGTTTTTCTCGGCTCCTGGGCCTCCTAGAGCAAAACGGGCCCGGATTTGGGATCACACCGTTTTTCGTCAGTCAGTCTGATTCTTCTGCCCATGCGCATCATTCCGATGGCTCTGCGCATGCGCATCAGTCCGATTCTTCTGCTGCTGCGCATCAATACCACTCCTCTGCGCCTGCGCATCAGTCCGATTCCTCTGCGCCTGCGCATCAGTCCGATTCTTCTGCGCATGCGGATCAGTTCGATTGCTCTCCGGCTGCACATCAGTCCAACTCCTATGGCTCCGAGAGCAAAACGGGCCCGAATGTGGGATCACACCGTTTGTCGCCTCTATCTTTGGAAATATCATAGCTAGGACAATTTGGCTGGCGCCATTGGATTCGTGAGACGATTTCCGAGTTTCCTACGAGTCCGGGAATTGTCTAAAATCAATTTTTTTAGTTTTTCGCGTTTTTCTCGGCTCCTGGGCCTCCTAGAGCAAAACGGGCCCGGATTCGAACTCATACCGTTTTTCGCCCATATCTTTGGAAATATCATAGATAGGACAATTTGGCTAGCGCCATTGGATTCGTGAGTCGATTTCCGATTTCTCTACGGCTCCGGGAATTTTCTAAAGTCGATTTTTTTGGTTTTTCGCGTTTTTCTCGGCTCCTGGGTCACCCAGAGCTAAACGGGCCCGGATTTGGGCTCGTAGCGTTTTTCGCCCATATCTTTGGAAATATCCTAGCTAGGACAATTTGGCTGGCGCCATGGGATTCGTGAGACGATTTCCGATTTTTCTAGGGGCCCGGGAATTTTCTAAAGTCGATTTTTTTGGTATTTCGCGTTTTTCTCGGCTCCTGGGCCTCCTAGAGCAAAACGGGCCCGGATTCGGACTCATACCGTTTTTCGCCCATTACTTTGGAAATATCATAGCTAGCACAATTTGGCTGGTGCCATGCTATTCGTGAGACGATTTCCGATTTTTCTAGGGGTCCGGGAATTTTCTAAAGTCGATTTTTTCCTTTTACGCGTTTTTCTCGGCTCCTGGGCCACCCAGAGCTAAACCGGCCCGGATTTGGGATCACACCGTTTTTCGTCAGTCAGTCCGATTCTTCTGCCCATGCGCATCAGTCCGATGCCTCTGCGCATGCGCATCAGTCCGATTCTTCTGCTGCTACGCATCAATACCACTCCTCTGCGCCTGCGCATCAGTCCGATTACTCTGCGCATGCCCATCAGTCCGATGCCTCTGCGCGTGCGCGTCAGTAGGATCCTCCTGCTCCTGCGCATCAGTTCCACTCCTCTGCGCCTGCGCATCAGTCCGATTCTTCTGCGCATGCGCATCAGTTCGATTGCTCTCCGCCTGCACATCAGTCCAACTCCTATGGCTCCGAGAGCAAAACGGGCCCGAATGTGGGATCACACCGTTTGTCGCCTCTATCTTTGGAAATATCATAGCTAGGACAATTTGGCTGGCGCCATTGGATTCGTGAGACAATTTCCGAGTTTCCTACGAGTCCGGGAATTGTCTAAAATCAATTTTTTTAGTTTTTCGCATTTTTCTCGGCTCCTGGGCCTCCTAGAGCAAAACGGGCCCGGATTCGGAGTCATAGCGTTTTCCGTCGATATCTTTGGAAATATCATAGCTTGGACAATTTGGCTGGTGCCATTGTATACGTGAGACGATTTCCGATTTTTCTAGGGGTCCGGGAATTGTCTTAAGTCGATTTTTTTAGTTTTTCGCGTTTTTCTCGGCTCCTGGGCCTCCTAGAGCAAAACGGGCCCGGATTTGGGCTCATACCGTTTTTCGCCCATATCTTTGGAAATATCATAGCTAGGACAATTTGGCTAGCGCCATTGGATTCGTAAGACGATTTCCGATTTTTCTATGGGTCCGGGAATTTTCTAAAGTCGATTTTTTTATTTTTTTGCGTTTTTCTCGGCTCCTGGGCCTCCTAGAGCAAAACGGGCCCGGATTTGGGATCACACCGTTTTTCGTCAGTCAGTCTGATTCTTCTGCCCATGCGCATCAGTCCGATTCTTCTGCTGCTGCGCATCAATACCACTCCTCTGCGCCTGCGCATCAGTCCGATTCCTCTGCGCATGCGCATCAGTCCGATGCCTCTGCGCGTGCGCGTCAGTAGGATCCTCCTGCTCCTGCGCATCAGTTCCACTCCTCTGCGCCTGCGCATCAGTCCGATTCTTCTGCGCATGCGGATCAGTTCGATTGCTCTCCGGCTGCACATCAGTCCAACTCCTATGGCTCCGAGAGCAAAACGGGCCCGAATGTGGGATCACACCGTTTGTCGCCTCTATCTTTGGAAATATCATAGCTAGGACAATTTGGCTGGCGCCATTGGATTCGTGAGACGATTTCCGAGTTTCCTACGAGTCCGGGAATTGTCTAAAATCAATTTTTTTAGTTTTTCGCATTTTTCTCGGCTCCTGGGCCTCCTAGAGCAAAACGGGCCCGGATTTGGGCTCATACCGTTTTTCGCCCATATCTTGGGAAATATCATAGCTAGGACAATTTGGCTGGCGCCATTGGATTCGTGAGTCGATTTCCGATTTCTCTACGGCTCCGGGAATTTTCTAAAGTCGTTTTTTTTGTTTTTTCGCGTTTTTCTCGGCGCCTGGGCCACCCAGAGCTAAAGGGGCCCGGATTTGGGCTCGTAGCGTTTTTCGCCCATATCTTTGGAAATATCATAGCTAGGACAATTTGGCTGGCGCCCTTGGATTCGTGAGACGATTTCCGATTTTTCTACGGCTCCGGGAATTTTCTAAAGTTGATTTTTTTTGTTTTTCGCGTTTTTCTCGGCTCCTGGGTCTCCTAGAGCAAAACGGGGCCTGATTTGGACTCATACCGTTTTTCGTCCGTATCTTTAGAAATACCATAGCTAGGACAATTTGGCGGGCGCCATTGGATTCGTGAGACGATTTCCGAGTTTCCTACGGGTCCGGGAATTGTCTAAAATCAATTTTTTTAGTTTTTCGCGTTTTTCTCGGCTCCTGGGCCTCCTAGAGCAAAACGGGCCCGGATTCGAACTCATACCGTTTTTCGCCCATATCTTTGGAAATATCATAGATAGGACAATTTGGCTAGCGCCATTGGATTCGTGAGTCGATTTCCGATTTCTCTACGGCTCCGGGAATTTTCTAAAGTCGATTTTTTTGGTTTTTCGCGTTTTTCTCGGCTCCTGGGTCACCCAGAGCTAAACGGGCCCGGATTTGGGCTCGTAGCGTTTTTCGCCCATATCTTTGGAAATATCCTAGCTAGGACAATTTGGCTGGCGCCATGGGATTCGTGAGACGATTTCCGATTTTTCTAGGGGCCCGGGAATTTTCTAAAGTCGATTTTTTTGGTATTTCGCGTTTTTCTCGGCTCCTGGGCCTCCTAGAGCAAAACGGGCCCGGATTCGGACTCATACCGTTTTTCGCCCATTACTTTGGAAATATCATAGCTAGCACAATTTGGCTGGTGCCATGCTATTCGTGAGACGATTTCCGATTTTTCTAGGGGTCCGGGAATTTTCTAAAGTCGATTTTTTCCTTTTACGCGTTTTTCTCGGGTCCTGGGCCACCCAGAGCTAAACCGGCCCGGATTTGGGATCACACCGTTTTTCGTCAGTCAGTCCGATTCTTCTGCCCATGCGCATCAGTCCGATGCCTCTGCGCATGCGCATCAGTCCGATTCTTCTGCTGCTACGCATCAATACCACTCCTCTGCGCCTGCGCATCAGTCCGATTACTCTGCGCATGCCCATCAGTCCGATGCCTCTGCGCGTGCGCGTCAGTAGGATCCTCCTGCTCCTGCGCATCAGTTCCACTCCTCTGCGCCTGCGCATCAGTCCGATTCTTCTGCGCATGCGCATCAGTTCGATTGCTCTCCGCCTGCACATCAGTCCAACTCCTATGGCTCCGAGAGCAAAACGGGCCCGAATGTGGGATCACACCGTTTGTCGCCTCTATCTTTGGAAATATCATAGCTAGGACAATTTGGCTGGCGCCATTGGATTCGTGAGACAATTTCCGAGTTTCCTACGAGTCCGGGAATTGTCTAAAATCAATTTTTTTAGTTTTTCGCATTTTTCTCGGCTCCTGGGCCTCCTAGAGCAAAACGGGCCCGGATTCGGAGTCATAGCGTTTTCCGTCGATATCTTTGGAAATATCATAGCTTGGACAATTTGGCTGGTGCCATTGTATACGTGAGACGATTTCCGATTTTTATAGGGGTCCGGGAATTGTCTTAAGTCGATTTTTTTAGTTTTTCGCGTTTTTCTCGGCTCCTGGGCCTCCTAGAGCAAAACGGGCCCGGATTTGGGCTCATACCGTTTTTCGCCCATATCTTTGGAAATATCATAGCTAGGACAATTTGGCTAGCGCCATTGGATTCGTAAGACGATTTCCGATTTTTCTATGGGTCCGGGAATTTTCTAAAGTCGATTTTTTTATTTTTTTGCGTTTTTCTCGGCTCCTGGGCCTCCTAGAGCAAAACTGGCCCGGATTTGGGATCACACCGTTTTTCGTCAGTCAGTCTGATTCTTCTGCCCATGCGCATCAGTCCGATTCTTCTGCTGCTGCGCATCAATACCACTCCTCTGCGCCTGCGCATCAGTCCGATTCCTCTGCGCATGCGCATCAGTCCGATGCCTCTGCGCGTGCGCGTCAGTAGGATCCTCCTGCTCCTGCGCATCAGTTCCACTCCTCTGCGCCTGCGCATCAGTCCCATTCTTCTGCGCATGCGCATCAGTTCGATTGCTCTCCGCCTGCACATCAGTCCAACTCCTATGGCTCCGAGAGCAAAACGGGCCCGAATGTGGGATCACACCGTTTGTCGCCTCTATCTTTGGAAATATCATAGCTAGGACAATTTGGCTGGCGCCATTGGATTCGTGAGACGATTTCCGAGTTTCCTACGAGTCCGGGAATTGTCTAAAATCAATTTTTTTAGTTTTTCGCGTTTTTCTCGGCTCCTGGGCCTCCTAGAGCAAAACGGGCCCGGATTCGGAGTCATAGCGTTTTCCGTCGATATCTTTGGAAATATCATAGCTAGGACAATTTGGCTGGTGCCATTCTATACGTGAGACGATTTCCGATTTTTCTAGGGGTCCGGGAATTGTCTTAAGTCGATTTTTTTAGTTTTTCGCGTTTTTCTCGGCTCCTGGGCCTCCTGGAGCAAAACGGGCCCGGATTTGGGCTCATACCGTTTTTCGCCCATATCTTTGGAAATATCATAGCTAGGACAATTTGGCTAGCGCCATTGGATTCGTAAGACGATTTCCGATTTTTCTATGGGTCCGGGAATTTTCTAAAGTCGATTTTTTTATTTTTTGCGTTTTTCTCGGCTCCTGGGCCTCCTAGAGCAAAACGGGCCCGGATTTGGGATCACACCGTTTTTCGTCAGTCAGTCTGATTCTTCTGCCCATGCGCATCATTCCGATGGCTCTGCGCATGCGCATCAGTCCGATTCTTCTGCTGCTGCGCATCAATACCACTCCTCTGCGCCTGCGCATCAGTCCGATTCCTCTGCGCATGCGCATCAGTCCGATGCCTCTGCGCGTGCGCGTCAGTAGGATCCTCCTGCTCCTGCGCATCAGTTCCACTCCTCTGCGCCTGCGCATCAGTCCCATTCTTCTGCGCATGCGCATCAGTTCGATTGCTCTCCGCCTGCACATCAGTCCAACTCCTATGGCTCCGAGAGCAAAACGGGCCCGAATGTGGGATCACACCGTTTGTCGCCTCTATCTTTGGAAATATCATAGCTAGGACAATTTGGCTGGCGCCATTGGATTCGTGAGACGATTTCCGAGTTTCCTACGAGTCCGGGAATTGTCTAAAATCAATTTTTTTAGTTTTTCGCATTTTTCTCGGCTCCTGGGCCTCCTAGAGCAAAACGGGCCCGGATTTGGGCTCATACCGTTTTTCGCCCATATCTTGGGAAATATCATAGCTAGGACAATTTGGCTGGCGCCATTGGATTCGTGAGTCGATTTCCGATTTCTCTACGGCTCCGGGAATTTTCTAAAGTCGATTTTTTTGTTTTTTCGCGTTTTTCTCGGCGCCTGGGCCACCCAGAGCTAAAGGGGCCCGGATTTGGGCTCGTAGCGTTTTTCGCCCATATCTTTGGAAATATCATAGCTAGGACAATTTGGCTGGCGCCCTTGGATTCGTGAGACGATTTCCGATTTTTCTACGGCTCCGGGAATTTTCTAAAGTTGATTTTTTTTGTTTTTCGCGTTTTTCTCGGCTCCTGGGTCTCCTAGAGCAAAACGGGGCCTGATTTGGTCTCATACCGTTTTTCGTCCGTATCTTTGGAAATACCATAGCTAGGACAATTTGGCTGGCGCCATTGGATTCGTGAGACGATTTCCGAGTTTCCTACGGGTCCGGGAATTGTCTAAAATCAATTTTTTTAGTTTTTCGCGTTTTTCTCGGCTCCTGGGCCTCCTAGAGCAAAACGGGCCCGGATTCGAACTCATACCGTTTTTCGCCCATATCTTTGGAAATATCATAGATAGGACAATTTGGCTAGCGCCATTGGATTCGTGAGTCGATTTCCGATTTCTCTACGGCTCCGGGAATTTTCTAAAGTCGATTTTTTTGGTTTTTCGCGTTTTTCTCGGCTCCTGGGTCACCCAGAGCTAAACGGGCCCGGATTTGGGCTCGTAGCGTTTTTCGCCCATATCTTTGGAAATATCCTAGCTAGGACAATTTGGCTGGCGCCATGGGATTCGTGAGACGATTTCCGATTTTTCTAGGGGCCCGGGAATTTTCTAAAGTCGATTTTTTTATTTTTTTGCGTTTTTCTCGGCTCCTGGGCCTCCTAGAGCAAAACGGGCCCGGATTTGGGATCACACCGTTTTTCGTCAGTCAGTCTGATTCTTCTGCCCATGCGCATCATTCCGATGGCTCTGCGCATGCGCATCAGTCCGATTCTTCTGCTGCTGCGCATCAATACCACTCCTCTGCGCCTGCGCATCAGTCCGATTCCTCTGCGCATGCGCATCAGTCCGATGCCTCTGCGCGTGCGCGTCAGTAGGATCCTCCTGCTCCTGCGCATCAGTTCCACTCCTCTGCGCCTGCGCATCAGTCCGATTCTTCTGCGCATGCGGATCAGTTCGATTGCTCTCCGCCTGCACATCAGTCCAACTCCTATGGCTCCGAGAGCAAAACGGGCCCGAATGTGGGATCACACCGTTTGTCGCCTCTATCTTTGGAAATATCATAGCTAGGACAATTTGGCTGGCGCCATTGGATTCGTGAGACGATTTCCGAGTTTCCTACGAGTCCGGGAATTGTCTAAAATCAATTTTTTTAGTTTTTCGCATTTTTCTCGGCTCCTGGGCCTCCTAGAGCAAAACGGGCCCGGATTTGGGCTCATACCGTTTTTCGCCCATATCTTGGGAAATATCATAGCTAGGACAATTTGGCTGGCGCCATTGGATTCGTGAGTCGATTTCCGATTTCTCTACGGCTCCGGGAATTTTCTAAAGTCGATTTTTTTGTTTTTTCGCGTTTTTCTCGGCGCCTGGGCCACCCAGAGCTAAAGGGGCCCGGATTTGGGCTCGTAGCGTTTTTCGCCCATATCTTTGGAAATATCATAGCTAGGACAATTTGGCTGGCGCCCTTGGATTCGTGAGACGATTTCCGATTTTTCTACGGCTCCGGGAATTTTCTAAAGTTGATTTTTTTTGTTTTTCGCGTTTTTCTCGGCTCCTGGGTCTCCTAGAGCAAAACGGGGCCTGATTTGGACTCATACCGTTTTTCGTCCGTATCTTTGGAAATACCATAGCTAGGACAATTTGGCTGGCGCCATTGGATTCGTGAGACGATTTCCGAGTTTCCTACGGGTCCGGGAATTGTCTAAAATCAATTTTTTTAGTTTTTCGCGTTTTTCTCGGCTCCTGGGCCTCTAAGAGCAAAACGGGCCCGGATTCGAACTCATACCGTTTTTCGCCCATATCTTTGGAAATATCATAGATAGGACAATTTGGCTAGCGCCATTGGATTCGTGAGTCGATTTCCGATTTCTCTACGGCTCCGGGAATTTTCTAAAGTCGATTTTTTTGGTTTTTCGCGTTTTTCTCGGCTCCTGGGTCACCCAGAGCTAAACGGGCCCGGATTTGGGCTCGTAGCGTTTTTCGCCCATATCTTTGGAAATATCCTAGCTAGGACAATTTGGCTGGCGCCATGGGATTCGTGAGACGATTTCCGATTTTTCTAGGGGCCCGGGAATTTTCTAAAGTCGATTTTTTTGGTATTTCGCGTTTTTCTCGGCTCCTGGGCCTCCTAGAGCAAAACGGGCCCGGATTCGGACTCATACCGTTTTTCGCCCATTACTTTGGAAATATCATAGCTAGCACAATTTGGCTGGTGCCATGCTATTCGTGAGACGATTTCCGATTTTTCTAGGGGTCCGGGAATTTTCTAAAGTCGATTTTTTCCTTTTACGCGTTTTTCTCGGCTCCTGGGCGACCCAGAGCTAAACCGGCCCGGATTTGGGATCACACCGTTTTTCGTCAGTCAGTCCGATTCTTCTGCCCATGCGCATCAGTCCGATGCCTCTGCGCATGCGCATCAGTCCGATTCTTCTGCTGTTACGCATCAATACCACTCCTCTGCGCCTGCGCATCAGTCCGATTACTCTGCGCATGCGCATCAGTCCGATGCCTCTGCGCGTGCGCGTCAGTAGGATCCTCCTGCTCCTGCGCATCAGTTCCACTCCTCTGCGCCTGCGCATCAGTCCGATTCTTCTCCGCATGCGCATCAGTTCGATTGCTCTCCGCCTGCACATCAGTCCAACTCCTATGGCTCCGAGAGCAAAGCGGGCCCGAATGTGGGATCACACCGTTTGTCGCCTCTATCTTTGGAAATATCATAGCTAGGACAATTTGGCTGGCGCCATTGGATTCGTGAGACGATTTCCGAGTTTCCTACGAGTCCGGGAATTGTCTAAAATCAATTTTTTTAGTTTTTCGCATTTTTCTCGGCTCCTGGGCCTCCTAGAGCAAAACGGGCCCGGATTTGGGATCACACCGTTTTTCGTCAGTCAGTCTGATTCTTCTGCCCATGCGCATCATTCCGATGGCTCTGCGCATGCGCATCAGTCCGATTCTTCTGCTGCTGCGCATCAATACTACTCCTCTGCGCCTGCGCATCAGTCCGATTCCTCTGCGCATGCGCATCAGTCCGATGCCTCTGCGCGTGCGCGTCAGTAGGATCCTCCTGCTCCTGCGCATCAGTTCCACTCCTCTGCGCCTGCGCATCAGTCCGACTCTTCTGCGCATGCGGATCAGTTCGATTGCTCTCCGCTTGCACATCAGTCCAACTCCTATGGCTCCGAGAGCAAAACGGGCCCGAATGTGGGATCACACCGTTTGTCGCCTCTATCTTTGGAAATATCATAGCTAGGACAATTTGGCTGGCGCCATTGGATTCGTGAGACGATTTCCGAGTTTCCTACGAGTCCGGGAATTGTCTAAAATCAATTTTTTTAGTTTTTCGCATTTTTCTCGGCTCCTGGGCCTCCTAGAGCAAAACGGGCCCGGATTTGGGCTCATACCGTTTTTCGCCCATATCTTGGGAAATATCATAGCTAGGACAATTTGGCTGGCGCCATTGGATTCGTGAGTCGATTTCCGATTTCTCTACGGCTCCGGGAATTTTCTAAAGTCGATTTTTTTGTTTTTTCGCGTTTTTCTCGGCGCCTGGGCCACCCAGAGCTAAAGGGGCCCGGATTTGGGCTCATAGCGTTTTTCGCCCATATCTTTGGAAATATCATAGCTAGGACAATTTGGCTGGCGCCCTTGGATTCGTGAGACGATTTCCGATTTTTCTACGGCTCCGGGAATTTTCTAAAGTTGATTTTTTTTGTTTTTCGCGTTTTTCTCGGCTCCTCGGTCTCCTAGAGCAAAACGGGGCCGGATTTGGACTCATACCGTTTTTCGTCCGTATCTTTGCAAATACCATAGCTAGGACAATTTGGCTGGCGCCATTGGATTCGTGAGACGATTTCCGAGTTTCCTACGGGTCCGGGAATTGTCTAAAATCAATTTTTTTTAGTTTTTCGCGTTTTTCTCGGCTCCTGGGCCTCCTAGAGCAAAACGGGCCCGGATTCGGACTCATACCGTTTTTCGCCCATATCTTTGGAAATATCATAGATAGGACAATTTGGCTAGCGCCATTGGATTCGTGAGTCGATTTCCGATTTCTCTACGGCTCCGGGAATTTTTTAAGTCGATTTTTTTGGTTTTTCGCGTTTTTCTCGGCTCCTGGGTCACCCAGAGCTAAACGGGCCCGGATTTGGGCTCGTAGCGTTTTTCGCCCATATCTTTGGAAATATCCTAGCTAGGACAATTTGGCTGGCGCCATGGGATTCGTGAGACGATTTCCGATTTTTCTAGGGGCCCGGGAATTTTCTAAAGTCGATTTTTTTGGTTTTTCGCGTTTTTCTCGGCTCCTTGGCCTCCTAGAGCTAAACGGGCCCGGATTCGGACTCATACCGTTTTTCGTCAGTCAGTCTGATTCTTCTGCCCATGCGCATCAGTCCGATGGCTCTGCGCATGCGCATCAGTCCGATTCTTCTGCTGCTGCGCATCAATACCACTCCTCTGCGCCTGCGCATCAGTCCGATTCCTCTGCGCATGCGCATCAGTCCGATGCCTCTGCGCGTGCGCGTCAGTAGGATCCTCCTGCTCCTGCGCATCAGTTCCACTCCTCAGCGCCTGCGCATCAGTCCGATTCTTCTGCGCATGCGCATCAGTTCGATTGCCCTCCGCCTGCACATCAGTCCAACTCCTATGGCTCCGAGAGCAAAACGGGCCCGAATGTGGGATCACACCGTTTGTCGCCTCTATCTTTGGAAATATCATAGCTAGGACAATTTGACTGGCGCCATGGGATTCGTGAGACGATTTCCGAGTTTCCTACGAGTCCGGGAATTGTCTAAAATCAATTTTTTTAGTTTTTCGCATTTTTCTCGGCTCCTGGGCCTCCTAGAGCAAAACGGGCCCGGATTTGGGCTCATACCGTTTTTCGCCCATATCTTGGGAAATATCATAGCTAGGACAATTTGGCTGGCGCCCTTGGATTCGTGAGACGATTTCCGATTTTTCTACGGCTCCGGGAATTTTCTAAAGTTGATTTTTTTTGTTTTTCGCGTTTTTCTCGGCTCCTGGGTCTCCTAGAGCAAAACGGGGCCTGATTTGGACTCATACCGTTTTTCGTCCGTATCTTTGGAAATACCATAGCTAGGACAATTTGGCTGGCGCCATTGGATTCGTGAGACGATTTCCGAGGTTCCTACGGGTCCGGGAATTGTCTAAAATCAATTTTTTTAGTTTTTCGCGTTTTTCTCGGCTCCTGGGCCTCCTAGAGCAAAACGGGCCCGGATTCGAACTCATACCGTTTTTCGCCCATATCTTTGGAAATATCATAGATAGGACAATTTGGCTAGCGCCATTGGATTCGTGAGTCGATTTCCGATTTCTCTACGGCTCCGGGAATTTTCTAAAGTCGATTTTTTTGGTTTTTCGCGTTTTTCTCGGCTCCTGGGTCACCCAGAGCTAAACGGGCCCGGATTTGGGCTCGTAGCGTTTTTCGCCCATATCGTTGGAAATATCCTAGCTAGGACAATTTGGCTGGCGCCATGGGATTCGTGAGACGATTTCCGATTTTTCTAGGGGCCCGGGAATTTTCTAAAGTCGATTTTTTTGGTATTTCGCGTTTTTCTCGGCTCCTGGGCCTCCTAGAGCAAAACGGGCCCGGATTCGGACTCATACCGTTTTTCGCCCATTACTTTGGAAATATCATAGCTAGGACAATTTGGCTGGTGCCATGCTATTCGTGAGACGATTTCCGATTTTTCTAGGGGTCCGGGAATTTTCTAAAGTCGATTTTTTCCTTTTACGCGTTTTTCTCGGCTCCTGGGCCACCCAGAGCTAAACCGGCCCGGATTTGGGATCACACCGTTTTTCGTCAGTCAGTCCGATTCTTCTGCCCATGCGCATCAGTCCGATGCCTCTGCGCATGCGCATCAGTCCGATTCTTCTGCTGCTGCGCATCAATACCACTCCTCTGCGCCTGCGCATCAGTCCGATTCCTCTGCGCATGCGCATCAGTCCGATGCCTCTGCGCGTGCGCGTCAGTAGGATCCTCCTGCTCCTGCGCATCAGTTCCACTCCTCTGCGCCTGCGCATCAGTCCGATTCTTCTGCGCATGCGGATCAGTTCGATTGCTCTCCGCCTGCACATCAGTCCAACTCCTATGGCTCCGAGAGCAAAACGGGCCCGAATGTGGGATCACACCGTTTGTCGCCTCTATCTTTGGAAATATCATAGCTAGGACAATTTGGCTGGCGCCATTGGATTCGTGAGACGATTTCCGAGTTTCCTACGAGTCCGGGAATTGTCTAAAATCAATTTTTTTAGTTTTTCGCATTTTTCTCGGCTCCTGGGCCTCCTAGAGCAAAACGGGCCCGGATTTGGGCTCATACCGTTTTTCGCCCATATCTTGGGAAATATCATAGCTAGGACAATTTGGCTGGCGCCATTGGATTCGTGAGTCGATTTCCGATTTCTCTACGGCTCCGGGAATTTTCTAAAGTCGATTTTTTTGTTTTTTCGCGTTTTTCTCGGCGCCTGGGCCACCCAGAGCTAAAGGGGCCCGGATTTGGGCTCGTAGCGTTTTTCGCCCATATCTTTGGAAATATCATAGCTAGGACAATTTGGCTGGCGCCCTTGGATTCGTGAGACGATTTCCGATTTTTCTACGGCTCCGGGAATTTTCTAAAGTTGATTTTTTTTGTTTTTCGCGTTTTTCTCGGCTCCTCGGTCTCCTAGAGCAAAACGGGGCCGGATTTGGACTCATACCGTTTTTCGTCCGTATCTTTGCAAATACCATAGATAGGACAATTTGGCTGGCGCCATTGGATTCGTGAGACGATTTCCGAGTTTCCTACGGGTCCGGGAATTGTCTAAAATCAATTTTTTTTAGTTTTTCGCGTTTTTCTCGGCTCCTGGGCCTCCTAGAGCAAAACGGGCCCGGATTCGGACTCATACCGTTTTTCGCCCATATCTTTGGAAATATCATAGATAGGACAATTTGGCTAGCGCCATTGGATTCGTGAGTCGATTTCCGATTTCTCTACGGCTCCGGGAATTTTTTAAGTCGATTTTTTTGGTTTTTCGCGTTTTTCTCGGCTCCTGGGTCACCCAGAGCTAAACGGGCCCGGATTTGGGCTCGTAGCGTTTTTCGCCCATATCTTTGGAAATATCCTAGCTAGGACAATTTGGCTGGCGCCATGGGATTCGTGAGACGATTTCCGATTTTTCTAGGGGCCCGGGAATTTTCTAAAGTCGATTTTTTTGGTTTTTCGCGTTTTTCTCGGCTCCTTGGCCTCCTAGAGCTAAACGGGCCCGGATTCGGACTCATACCGTTTTTCGTCAGTCAGTCTGATTCTTCTGCCCATGCGCATCAGTCCGATGGCTCTGCGCATGCGCATCAGTCCGATTCTTCTGCTGCTGCGCATCAATACCACTCCTCTGCGCCTGCGCATCAGTCCGATTACTCTGCGCATGCGCATCAGTCCGATGCCTCTGCGCGTGCGCGTCAGTTCCACTCCTCTGCGCCTGCGCATCAGTCCGATTCTTCTGCGCATGCGCATCAGTTCGATTGCTCTCCGCCTGCACATCAGTCCAACTCCTATGGCTCCGAGAGCAAAACGGCCCCGAATGTGGGATCACACCGTTTGTCGCCTCTATCTTTGGAAATATCATAGCTAGGACAATTTGGCTGGCGCCATTGGATTCGTGAGACGATTTCCGAGTTTCCTACGAGTCCGGGAATTGTCTAAAATCAATTTTTTTAGTTTTTCGCATTTTTCTCGGCTCCTGGGCCTCCTAGAGCAAAACGGGCCCGGATTCGGAGTCATAGCGTTTTCCGTCGATATCTTTGGAAATATCATAGCTAGGACAATTTGGCTGGTGCCATTGTATACGTGAGACGATTTCCGATTTTTCTAGGGGTCCGGGAATGGTCTTAAGTCGATTTTTTTAGTTTTTCGCGTTTTTCTCGGCTCCTGGGTCTCCTAGAGCAAAACGGGGCCGAATTTGGACTCATACCGTTTTTCGCCCATATCTTTGGAAATATCCTAGCTAGGACAATTTGGCTGGCGCCATGGGATTCGTGAGACGATTTCCGATTTTTCTAGGGGCCCGGGAATTTTCTAAAGTCGATTTTTTTGGTATTTCGCGTTTTTCTCGGCTCCTGGGCCTCCTAGAGCAAAACGGGCCCGGATTCGGACTCATACCGTTTTTCGCCCATTACTTTGGAAATATCATAGCTAGGACAATTTGGCTGGTGCCATGCTATTCGTGAGACGATTTCCGATTTTTCTAGGGGTCCGGGAATTTTCTAAAGTCGATTTTTTCCTTTTACGCGTTTTTCTCGGATCCTGGGCCACCCAGAGCTAAACCGGCCCGGATTTGGGATCACACCGTTTTTCGTCAGTCAGTCCGATTCTTCTGCCCATGCGCATCAGTCCGATGCCTCTGCGCATGCGCATCAGTCCGATTCTTCTGCTGCTACGCATCAATACCACTCCTCTGCGCCTGCGCATCAGTCCGATTCCTCTGCGCATGCGCATCAGTCTGACTCCCCTACGCCAGCGCATCAGTCCGATGCCTCTGCGCGTGCGCGTCAGTAGGATCCTCCTGCTCCTGCGCATGAGTTCCACTCCTCTGCGCCTGCGCATCAGTCCGACCCTCCTGCTCCTGCACATCAGTCCGATTCCTCTGCGCATGCGCATCAGTTCGACTCCCCTGTACCTGCGCATCAGTCCGATTCTTCTGCGCATGCGCATCAGTGCGATTTTCCTGCGACTGCGCATCAGTCCGATTCTTCTGGGCATGCGCGTCAGTCCGACCCTCCTGCTCCTGCACATCAGTCCGATTCCTCTGCGCATGCGCATCAGTCTGACTCCCCTCCGCCAGCGCATCAGTCCGATGCCTCTGCGCATGCGCATCAGTTCGATTGCTCTCCGCCTGCACATCAGTCCAACTCCTATGGCTCCGAGAGCAAAACGGGCCCGAATGTGGGATCACACCGTTTGTCGCCTCTATCTTTGGAAATATCATAGCTAGGACAATTTGGCTGGCGCCATTGGATTCGTGAGACGATTTCCGAGTTCCTAGGGGTCCGGGAATTGTCTAAAGTCGATTTTTTTAGTCTTTCGCGTTTTTCTCGGCTCCTGGGCCTCCTAGAGCTAAACGGGCCCGGATTTGGGCTCGTACCGTTTTTCGCCCATATCTTTGGAAATATCATAGCTAGGACAATTTGGTTGGCGCCATTGGAATTGTGAGACGATTTCCGATTTTTCTAGGGGCCGGGAATTTTCTAAAATCGATTTTTTTAGTTTTTCGCGTTTTTCTCGGCTCCTCGGCCTCCTAGAGCAAAACGGGCCCGGATTTGGGATCACACCGTTTTTCGTCAGTCAGTCTGATTCTTCTGCCCATGCGCATCAGTCCGATGGCTCTGTGCATGCGCATCAGTCCGATTCTTCTGCTGCTGCGCATCAATACCACTCCTCTGCGCCTGCGCATCAGTCCGATTCCTCTGCGCATGCGCATCAGTCCGATGCCTCTGCGCGTGCGCGTCAGTAGGATCCTCCTGCTCCTGCGCATCAGTTCCACTCCTCTGCGCCTGCGCATCAGTCCGATTCTTCTGCGCATGCGCATCAGTTCGATTGCTCTCCGCCTGCACATCAGTCCAACTCCTATGGCTCCGAGAGCAAAACGGCCCCGAATGTGGGATCACACCGTTTGTCGCCTCTATCTTTGGAAATATCATAGCTAGGACAATTTGGCTGGCGCCATTGGATTCGTGAGACGATTTCCGAGTTTCCTACGAGTCCGGGAATTGTCTAAAATCAATTTTTTTAGTTTTTCGCATTTTTCTCGGCTCCTGGGCCTCCTAGAGCAAAACGGGCCCGGATTCGGAGTCATAGCGTTTTCCGTCGATATCTTTGGAAATATCATAGCTAGGACAATTTGGCTGGTGCCATTGTATACGTGAGACGATTTCCGATTTTTCTAGGGGTCCGGGAATGGTCTTAAGTCGATTTTTTTAGTTTTTCGCGTTTTTCTCGGCTCCTGGGTCTCCTAGAGCAAAACGGGGCCGAATTTGGACTCATACCGTTTTTCGTCCGTATCTTTGGAAATACCATAGCTAGGACAATTTGGCTGGCGCCATTGGATTCGTGAGACGATTTCCGAGTTTCCTACGGGTCCGGGAATTGTCTAAAATCAATTTTTTTAGTTTTTCGCGTTTTTCTCGGCTCCTGGGCCTCCTAGAGCAAAACGGGCCCGGATTTGGGCTCATACCGTTTTTCGTCCGTATCTTTGGAAATACCATAGCTAGGACAATTTGGCTGGCGCCATTGGATTCGTGAGACGATTTCCGAGTTTCCTACGGGTCCGGGAATTGTCTAAAATCAATTTTTTTAGTTTTTCGCGTTTTTCTCGGCTCCTGGGACTCCTAGAGCAAAACGGGCCCGGATTCGGACTCATACCGTTTTTCGCCCATATCTTTGGAAATATCATAGATAGGACAATTTGGCTAGCGCCATTGGATTCGTGAGTCGATTTCCGATTTCTCTACGGCTCCGGGAATTTTCTAAAGTCGATTTTTTTGGTTTTTCGCGTTTTTCTCGGCTCCTGGGTCACCCAGAGCTAAACGGGCCCGGATTTGGGCTCGTAGCGTTTTTCGCCCATATCTTTGGAAATATCCTAGCTAGGACAATTTGGCTGGCGTCATGGGATTCGTGAGACGATTTCCGATTTTTCTAGGGGCCCGGGAATTTTCTAATTCGATTTTTTTGGTATTTCGCGTTTTTCTCGGCTCCTGGGCCTCCTAGAGCAAAACGGGCCCGGATTCGGACTCATACCGTTTTTCGCCCATTACTTTGGAAATATCATAGCTAGGACAATTTGGCTGGTGCCATGCTATTCGTGAGACGATTTCCGATTTTTCTAGGGGTCCGGGAATTTTCTAAAGTCGATTTTTTCCTTTTACGCGTTTTTCTCGGATCCTGGGCCACCCAGAGCTAAACCGGCCCGGATTTGGGATCACACCGTTTTTCGTCAGTCAGTCCGATTCTTCTGCCCATGCGCATCAGTCCGATGCCTCTGCGCATGCGCATCAGTCCGATTCTTCTGCTGCTACGCATCAATACCACTCCTCTGCGCCTGCGCATCAGTCCGATTCCTCTGCGCATGCGCATCAGTCTGACTCCCCTACGCCAGCGCATCAGTCCGATGCCTCTGCGCGTGCGCGTCAGTAGGATCCTCCTGCTCCTGCGCATGAGTTCCACTCCTCTGCGCCTGCGCATCAGTCCGATGCTTCTGCGCCTGCGCATCAGTCCGATTCTTATGCGCATGCGCATCAGTCCGATTCTTCTGGGCATGCGCGTCCGTCCGACCCTCCTGCTCCTGCACATCAGTCCGATTCCTCTGCGCATGCGCATCAGTCTGACTCCCCTCCGCCAGCGCATCAGTCCGATGCCTCTGCGCATGCGCATCAGTTCGATTGCTCTCCGCCTTCACATCAGTCCAACTCCTATGGCTCCGAGAGCAAAACGGGCCCGAATGTGGGATCACACCGTTTGTCGCCTCTATCTTTGGAAATATCATAGCTAGGACAATTTGGCTGGCGCCATTGGATTCGTGAGACGATTTCCGAGTTCCTAGGGGTCCGGGAATTGTCTAAAGTCGATTTTTTTAGTCTTTCGCGTTTTTCTCGGCTCCTGGGCCTCCTAGAGCTAAACGGGCCCGGATTTGGGCTCGTACCGTTTTTCGCCCATATCTTTGGAAATATCATAGCTAGGACAATTTGGTTGGCGCCATTGGAATTGTGAGTCGATTTCCGATTTCTCTACGGCTCCGGGAATTTTCTAAAGTCGATTTTTTTGGTTTTTCGCGTTTTTCTCGGCTCCTGGGTCACCCAGAGCTAAACGGGCCCGGATTTGGGCTCGTAGCGTTTTTCGCCCATATCTTTGGAAATATCCTAGCTAGGACAATTTGGCTGGCGCCATGGGATTCGTGAGACGATTTCCGATTTTTCTAGGGGCCCGGGAATTTTCTAAAGTCGATTTTTTTTGTTTTTCGCGTTTTTCTCGGCTCCTGGGTCTCCTAGAGCAAAACGGGGCCGAATTTGGACTCATACCGTTTTTCGTCCGTATCTTTGGAAATACCATAGCTAGGACAATTTGGCTGGCGCCATTGGATTCGTGAGACGATTTCCGAGTTTCCTACGGGTCCGGGAATTGTCTAAAATCAATTTTTTTAGTTTTTCGCGTTTTTCTCGGCTCCTGGGCCTCCTAGAGCAAAACGGGCCCGGATTCGGACTCATACCGTTTTTCGCCCATATCTTTGGAAATATCATAGATAGGACAATTTGGCTAGCGCCATTGGATTCGTGAGTCGATTTCCGATTTCTCTACGGCTCCGGGAATTTTCTAAAGTCGATTTTTTTGGTTTTTCGCGTTTTTCTCGGCTCCTGGGTCACCCAGAGCTAAACGGGCCCGGATTTGGGCTCGTAGCGTTTTTCGCCCATATCTTTGGAAATATCCTAGCTAGGACAATTTGGCTGGCGCCATGGGATTCGTGAGACGATTTCCGATTTTTCTAGGGGCCCGGGAATTTTCTAAAGTCGATTTTTTTGGTATTTCGCGTTTTTCTCGGCTCCTGGGCCTCCTAGAGCAAAACGGGCCCGGATTCGGACTCATACCGTTTTTCGCCCATTACTTTGGAAATATCATAGCTAGGACAATTTGGCTGGTGCCATGCTATTCGTGAGACGATTTCCGATTTTTCTAGGGGTCCGGGAATTTTCTAAAGTCGATTTTTTCCTTTTACGCGTTTTTCTCGGATCCTGGGCCACCCAGAGCTAAACCGGCCCGGATTTGGGATCACACCGTTTTTCGTCAGTCAGTCCGATTCTTCTGCCCATGCGCATCAGTCCGATGCCTCTGCGCATGCGCATCAGTCCGATTCTTCTGCTGCTACGCATCAATACCACTCCTCTGCGTCTGCGCATCAGTCCGATTCCTCTGCGCATGCGCATCAGTCTGACTCCCCTACGCCAGCGCATCAGTCCGATGCCTCTGCGCGTGCGCGTCAGTAGGATCCTCCTGCTCCTGCGCATGAGTTCCACTCCTCTGCGCCTGCGCATCAGTCCGATGCTTCTGCGCCTGCGCATCAGTCCGATTCTTATGCGCATGCGCATCAGTCCGACGCTTCTGCACATGCGCATCAGTCCGACTCCCCTGCGCCTGCGCATCAGTCAGATTCTTCTGCGCATGCGCATCAGTCCGACTCCCCTGCGCCTGCGCATCGGTCCGACTCCCCTGCGCCTGCGCATCCGTCAGATTCTTCTGCGCCTGCGCATCAGTCAGATTCTTCTGCGCATGCGCATCAGTCCGACTCCCCTGCGCCTGCGCATCAGTCCGATTCTTCTGCGCATGCGCATCAGTGCGATTTTCCTGCGACTGCGCATCAGTCCGATTCTTCTGGGCATGCGCGTCAGTCCGACCCTCCTGCTCCTGCACATCAGTCCGATTCCTCTGCGCATGCGCATCAGTCTGACTCCCCTCCGCCAGCGCATCAGTCCGATGCCTCTGCGCATGCGCATCAGTTCGATTGCTCTCCGCCTGCACATCAGTCCAACTCCTATGGCTCCGAGAGCAAAACGGGCCCGAATGTGGGATCACACCGTTTGTCGCCTCTATCTTTGGAAATATCATAGCTAGGACAATTTGGCTGGCGCCATTGGATTCGTGAGACGATTTCCGAGTTCCTAGGGGTCCGGGAATTGTCCAAAGTCGATTTTTTTAGTCTTTCGCGTTTTTCTCGGCTCCTGGGCCTCCTAGAGCTAAACGGGCCCGGATTTGGGCTCGTACCGTTTTTCGCCCATATATTTGGAAATATCATAGATAGGACAATTTGGCTAGCGCCATTGGATTCGTGAGTCGATTTCCGATTTCTCTACGGCTCCGGGAATTTTCTAAAGTCGATTTTTTTGGTTTTTCGCGTTTTTCTCGGCTCCTGGGTCACCCAGAGCTAAACGGGCCCGGATTTGGGCTCGTAGCGTTTTTCGCCCATATCTTTGGAAATATCCTAGCTAGGACAATTTGGCTGGCGCCATGGGATTCGTGAGACGATTTCCGATTTTTCTAGGGGCCCGGGAATTTTCTAAAGTCGATTTTTTTGGTATTTCGCGTTTTTCTCGGCTCCTGGGCCTCCTAGAGCAAAACGGGCCCGGATTCGGACTCATACCGTTTTTCGCCCATTACTTTGGAAATATCATAGCTAGGACAATTTGGCTGGTGCCATGCTATTCGTGAGACGATTTCCGATTTTTCTAGGGGTCCGGGAATTTTCTAAAGTCGATTTTTTCCTTTTACGCGTTTTTCTCGGATCCTGGGCCACCCAGAGCTAAACCGGCCCGGATTTGGGATCACACCGTTTTTCGTCAGTCAGTCCGATTCTTCTGCCCATGCGCATCAGTCCGATGCCTCTGCGCATGCGCATCAGTCCGATTCTTCTGCTGCTACGCATCAATACCACTCCTCTGCGTCTGCGCATCAGTCCGATTCCTCTGCGCATGCGCATCAGTCTGACTCCCCTACGCCAGCGCATCAGTCCGATGCCTCTGCGCGTGCGCGTCAGTAGGATCCTCCTGCTCCTGCGCATGAGTTCCACTCCTCTGCGCCTGCGCATCAGTCCGATGCTTCTGCGCCTGCGCATCAGTCCGATTCTTATGCGCATGCGCATCAGTCCGACGCTTCTGCACATGCGCATCAGTCCGACTCCCCTGCGCCTGCGCATCAGTCAGATTCTTCTGCGCATGCGCATCAGTCCGACTCCCCTGCGCCTGCGCATCGGTCCGACTCCCCTGCGCCTGCGCATCCGTCAGATTCTTCTGCGCCTGCGCATCAGTCAGATTCTTCTGCGCATGCGCATCAGTCCGACTCCCCTGCGCCTGCGCATCAGTCCGATTCTTCTGCGCATGCGCATCAGTGCGATTTTCCTGCGACTGCGCATCAGTCCGATTCTTCTGGGCATGCGCGTCAGTCCGACCCTCCTGCTCCTGCACATCAGTCCGATTCCTCTGCGCATGCGCATCAGTCTGACTCCCCTCCGCCAGCGCATCAGTCCGATGCCTCTGCGCATGCGCATCAGTTCGATTGCTCTCCGCCTGCACATCAGTCCAACTCCTATGGCTCCGAGAGCAAAACGGGCCCGAATGTGGGATCACACCGTTTGTCGTATCTATCTTTGGAAATATCATAGCTAGGACAATTTGGCTGGCGCCATTGGATTCGTGAGACGATTTCCGAGTTCCTAGGGGTCCGGGAATTGTCCAAAGTCGATTTTTTTAGTCTTTCGCGTTTTTCTCGGCTCCTGGGCCTCCTAGAGCTAAACGGGCCCGGATTTGGGCTCGTACCGTTTTTCGCCCATATATTTGGAAATATCATAGCTAGGACAATTTGGTTGGCGCCATTGGAATTGTGAGACGATTTCCGATTTTTCTAGGGGTCCGGGAATTTTCTAAAATCGATTTTTTTAGTTTTTCGCGTTTTTCTCGGCTCCTCGGCCTCCTAGAGCAAAACGGGCCCGGATTTGGGATCACACCGTTTTTCGTCAGTCAGTCTGATTCTTCTGCCCATGCGCATCAGTCCGATGGCTCTGCGCATGCGCATCAGTCCGATTCTTCTGCTGCTGCGCATCAATACCACTCCTCTGCGCCTGCGCATCAGTCCGATTCCTCTGCGCATGCGCATCAGTCCGATGCCTCTGCGCGTGCGCGTCAGTAGGATCCTCCTGCTCCTGCGCATCAGTTCCACTCCTCTGCGCCTGCGCATCAGTCCGATTCTTCTGCGCATGCGCATCAGTTCGATTGCCCTCCGCCTGCACATCAGTCCAACTCCTATGGCTCCGAGAGCAAAACGGGCCCGAATGTGGGATCACACCGTTTGTCGCCTCTATCTTTGGAAATATCATAGCTAGGACAATTTGGCTGGCGCCATTGGATTCGTGAGACGATTTCCGAGTTTCCTACGAGTCCGGGAATTGACTAAAATCAATTTTTTTAGTTTTTCGCGTTTTTCTCGGCTCCTGGGCCTCCTAGAGCAAAACGGGCCCGGATTCGGACTCATACCGTTTTTCGCCCATATCTTTGGAAATATCATAGATAGGACAATTTGGCTAGCGCCATTGGATTCGTGAGTCGATTTCCGATTTCTCTACGGCTCCGGGAATTTTCTAAAGTCGATTTTTTTGGTTTTTCGCGTTTTTCTCGGCTCCTGGGTCACCCAGAGCTAAACGGGCCCGGATTTGGGCTCGTAGCGTTTTTCGCCCATATCTTTGGAAATATCCTAGCTAGGACAATTTGGCTGGCGCCATGGGATTCGTGAGACGATTTCCGATTTTTCTAGGGGCCCGGGAATTTTCTAAAGTCGATTTTTTTTGTTTTTCGCGTTTTTCTCGGCTCCTGGGTCTCCTAGAGCAAAACGGGGCCGAATTTGGACTCATACCGTTTTTCGTCCGTATCTTTGGAAATACCATAGCTAGGACAATTTGGCTGGCGCCATTGGATTCGTGAGACGATTTCCGAGTTTCCTACGGGTCCGGGAATTGTCTAAAATCAATTTTTTTAGTTTTTCGCGTTTTTCTCGGCTCCTGGGCCTCCTAGAGCAAAACGGGCCCGGATTTGGGCTCATACCGTTTTTCGTCCGTATCTTTGGAAATACCATAGCTAGGACAATTTGGCTGGCGCCATTGGATTCGTGAGACGATTTCCGAGTTTCCTACGGGTCCGGGAATTGTCTAAAATCAATTTTTTTAGTTTTTCGCGTTTTTCTCGGCTCCTGGGCCTCCTAGAGCAAAACGGGCCCGGATTCGGACTCATACCGTTTTTCGCCCATTACTTTGGAAATATCATAGCTAGGACAATTTGGCTGGTGCCATGCTATTCGTGAGACGATTTCCGATTTTTCTAGGGGTCCGGGAATTTTCTAAAGTCGATTTTTTCCTTTTACGCGTTTTTCTCGGATCCTGGGCCACCCAGAGCTAAACCGGCCCGGATTTGGGATCACACCGTTTTTCGTCAGTCAGTCCGATTCTTCTGCCCATGCGCATCAGTCCGATGCCTCTGCGCATGCGCATCAGTCCGATTCTTCTGCTGCTACGCATCAATACCACTCCTCTGCGTCTGCGCATCAGTCCGATTCCTCTGCGCATGCGCATCAGTCTGACTTCCCTACGCCAGCGCATCAGTCCGATGCCTCTGCGCGTGCGCGTCAGTAGGATCCTCCTGCTCCTGCGCATGAGTTCCACTCCTCTGCGCCTGCGCATCAGTCCGATGCTTCTGCGCCTGCGCATCAGTCCGATTCTTATGCGCATGCGCATCAGTCCGACGCTTCTGCACATGCGCATCAGTCCGACTCCCCTGCGCCTGCGCATCAGTCAGATTCTTCTGCGCATGCGCATCAGTCCGACTCCCCTGCGCCTGCGCATCGGTCCGACTCCCCTGCGCCTGCGCATCCGTCAGATTCTTCTGCGCCTGCGCATCAGTCAGATTCTTCTGCGCATGCGCATCAGTCCGACTCCCCTGCGCCTGCGCATCAGTCCGATTCTTCTGCGCATGCGCATCAGTGCGATTTTCCTGCGACTGCGCATCAGTCCGATTCTTCTGGGCATGCGCGTCAGTCCGACCCTCCTGCTCCTGCACATCAGTCCGATTCCTCTGCGCATGCGCATCAGTCTGACTCCCCTCCGCCAGCGCATCAGTCCGATGCCTCTGCGCATGCGCATCAGTTCGATTGCTCTCCGCCTGCACATCAGTCCAACTCCTATGGCTCCGAGAGCAAAACGGGCCCGAATGTGGGATCACACCGTTTGTCGCCTCTATCTTTGGAAATATCATAGCTAGGACAATTTGGCTGGCGCCATTGGATTCGTGAGACGATTTCCGAGTTCCTAGGGGTCCGGGAATTGTCCAAAGTCGATTTTTTTAGTCTTTCGCGTTTTTCTCGGCTCCTGGGTCACCCAGAGCTAAACGGGCCCGGATTTGGGCTCGTAGCGTTTTTCGCCCATATCTTTGGAAATATCCTAGCTAGGACAATTTGGCTGGCGCCATGGGATTCGTGAGACGATTTCCGATTTTTCTAGGGGCCCGGGAATTTTCTAAAGTCGATTTTTTTGGTATTTCGCGTTTTTCTCGGCTCCTGGGCCTCCTAGAGCAAAACGGGCCCGGATTCGGACTCATACCGTTTTTCGCCCATTACTTTGGAAATATCATAGCTAGGACAATTTGGCTGGTGCCATGCTATTCGTGAGACGATTTCCGATTTTTCTAGGGGTCCGGGAATTTTCTAAAGTCGATTTTTTCCTTTTACGCGTTTTTCTCGGATCCTGGGCCACCCAGAGCTAAACCGGCCCGGATTTGGGATCACACCGTTTTTCGTCAGTCAGTCCGATTCTTCTGCCCATGCGCATCAGTCCGATGCCTCTGCGCATGCGCATCAGTCCGATTCTTCTGCTGCTACGCATCAATACCACTCCTCTGCGTCTGCGCATCAGTCCGATTCCTCTGCGCATGCGCATCAGTCTGACTCCCCTACGCCAGCGCATCAGTCCGATGCCTCTGCGCGTGCGCGTCAGTAGGATCCTCCTGCTCCTGCGCATGAGTTCCACTCCTCTGCGCCTGCGCATCAGTCCGATGCTTCTGCGCCTGCGCATCAGTCCGATTCTTATGCGCATGCGCATCAGTCCGACGCTTCTGCACATGCGCATCAGTCCGACTCCCCTGCGCCTGCGCATCAGTCAGATTCTTCTGCGCATGCGCATCAGTCCGACTCCCCTGCGCCTGCGCATCGGTCCGACTCCCCTGCGCCTGCGCATCCGTCAGATTCTTCTGCGCCTGCGCATCAGTCAGATTCTTCTGCGCATGCGCATCAGTCCGACTCCCCTGCGCCTGCGCATCAGTCCGATTCTTCTGCGCATGCGCATCAGTGCGATTTTCCTGCGACTGCGCATCAGTCCGATTCTTCTGGGCATGCGCGTCAGTCCGACCCTCCTGCTCCTGCACATCAGTCCGATTCCTCTGCGCATGCGCATCAGTCTGACTCCCCTCCGCCAGCGCATCAGTCCGATGCCTCTGCGCATGCGCATCAGTTCGATTGCTCTCCGCCTGCACATCAGTCCAACTCCTATGGCTCCGAGAGCAAAACGGGCCCGAATGTGGGATCACACCGTTTGTCGCCTCTATCTTTGGAAATATCATAGCTAGGACAATTTGGCTGGCGCCATTGGATTCGTGAGACGATTTCCGAGTTCCTAGGGGTCCGGGAATTGTCCAAAGTCGATTTTTTTAGTCTTTCGCGTTTTTCTCGGCTCCTGGGCCTCCTAGAGCTAAACGGGCCCGGATTTGGGCTCGTACCGTTTTTCGCCCATATATTTGGAAATATCATAGATAGGACAATTTGGCTAGCGCCATTGGATTCGTGAGTCGATTTCCGATTTCTCTACGGCTCCGGGAATTTTCTAAAGTCGATTTTTTTGGTTTTTCGCGTTTTTCTCGGCTCCTGGGTCACCCAGAGCTAAACGGGCCCGGATTTGGGCTCGTAGCGTTTTTCGCCCATATCTTTGGAAATATCCTAGCTAGGACAATTTGGCTGGCGCCATGGGATTCGTGAGACGATTTCCGATTTTTCTAGGGGCCCGGGAATTTTCTAAAGTCGATTTTTTTGGTATTTCGCGTTTTTCTCGGCTCCTGGGCCTCCTAGAGCAAAACGGGCCCGGATTCGGACTCATACCGTTTTTCGCCCATTACTTTGGAAATATCATAGCTAGGACAATTTGGCTGGTGCCATGCTATTCGTGAGACGATTTCCGATTTTTCTAGGGGTCCGGGAATTTTCTAAAGTCGATTTTTTCCTTTTACGCGTTTTTCTCGGATCCTGGGCCACCCAGAGCTAAACCGGCCCGGATTTGGGATCACACCGTTTTTCGTCAGTCAGTCCGATTCTTCTGCCCATGCGCATCAGTCCGATGCCTCTGCGCATGCGCATCAGTCCGATTCTTCTGCTGCTACGCATCAATACCACTCCTCTGCGTCTGCGCATCAGTCCGATTCCTCTGCGCATGCGCATCAGTCTGACTCCCCTACGCCAGCGCATCAGTCCGATGCCTCTGCGCGTGCGCGTCAGTAGGATCCTCCTGCTCCTGCGCATGAGTTCCACTCCTCTGCGCCTGCGCATCAGTCCGATGCTTCTGCGCCTGCGCATCAGTCCGATTCTTATGCGCATGCGCATCAGTCCGACGCTTCTGCACATGCGCATCAGTCCGACTCCCCTGCGCCTGCGCATCAGTCAGATTCTTCTGCGCATGCGCATCAGTCCGACTCCCCTGCGCCTGCGCATCGGTCCGACTCCCCTGCGCCTGCGCATCCGTCAGATTCTTCTGCGCCTGCGCATCAGTCAGATTCTTCTGCGCATGCGCATCAGTCCGACTCCCCTGCGCCTGCGCATCAGTCCGATTCTTCTGCGCATGCGCATCAGTGCGATTTTCCTGCGACTGCGCATCAGTCCGATTCTTCTGGGCATGCGCGTCAGTCCGACCCTCCTGCTCCTGCACATCAGTCCGATTCCTCTGCGCATGCGCATCAGTCTGACTCCCCTCCGCCAGCGCATCAGTCCGATGCCTCTGCGCATGCGCATCAGTTCGATTGCTCTCCGCCTGCACATCAGTCCAACTCCTATGGCTCCGAGAGCAAAACGGGCCCGAATGTGGGATCACACCGTTTGTCGCCTCTATCTTTGGAAATATCATAGCTAGGACAATTTGGCTGGCGCCATTGGATTCGTGAGACGATTTCCGAGTTCCTAGGGGTCCGGGAATTGTCCAAAGTCGATTTTTTTAGTCTTTCGCGTTTTTCTCGGCTCCTGGGCCTCCTAGAGCTAAACGGGCCCGGATTTGGGCTCGTACCGTTTTTCGCCCATATATTTGGAAATATCATAGCTAGGACAATTTGGTTGGCGCCATTGGAATTGTGAGACGATTTCCGATTTTTCTAGGGGTCCGGGAATTTTCTAAAATCGATTTTTTTAGTTTTTCGCGTTTTTCTCGGCTCCTCGGCCTCCTAGAGCAAAACGGGCCCGGATTTGGGATCACACCGTTTTTCGTCAGTCAGTCTGATTCTTCTGCCCATGCGCATCAGTCCGATGGCTCTGCGCATGCGCATCAGTCCGATTCTTCTGCTGCTGCGCATCAATACCACTCCTCTGCGCCTGCGCATCAGTCCGATTCCTCTGCGCATGCGCATCAGTCCGATGCCTCTGCGCGTGCGCGTCAGTAGGATCCTCCTGCTCCTGCGCATCAGTTCCACTCCTCTGCGCCTGCGCATCAGTCCGATTCTTCTGCGCATGCGCATCAGTTCGATTGCCCTCCGCCTGCACATCAGTCCAACTCCTATGGCTCCGAGAGCAAAACGGGCCCGAATGTGGGATCACACCGTTTTTCGTCCGTATCTTTGGAAATATCATAGCTAGGACAATTTGGCTGGCGCCATTGGATTCGTGAGACGATTTCCGAGTTTCCTACGAGTCCGGGAATTGACTAAAATCAATTTTTTTAGTTTTTCGCGTTTTTCTCGGCTCCTGGGCCTCCTAGAGCAAAACGGGCCCGGATTCGGACTCATACCGTTTTTCGCCCATATCTTTGGAAATATCATAGATAGGACAATTTGGCTAGCGCCATTGGATTCGTGAGACGATTTCCGAGTTTCCTACGGGTCCGGGAATTGTCTAAAATCAATTTTTTTAGTTTTTCGCGTTTTTCTCGGCTCCTGGGCCTCCTAGAGCAAAACGGGCCCGGATTCGGACTCATACCGTTTTTCGCCCATATCTTTGGAAATATCATAGATAGGACAATTTGGCTAGCGCCATTGGATTCGTGAGTCGATTTCCGATTTCTCTACGGCTCCGGGAATTTTCTAAAGTCGATTTTTTTGGTTTTTCGCGTTTTTCTCGGCTCCTGGGTCACCCAGAGCTAAACGGGCCCGGATTTGGGCTCGTAGCGTTTTTCGCCCATATCTTTGGAAATATCCTAGCTAGGACAATTTGGCTGGCGCCATGGGATTCGTGAGACGATTTCCGATTTTTCTAGGGGCCCGGGAATTTTCTAAAGTCGATTTTTTTGGTATTTCGCGTTTTTCTCGGCTCCTGGGCCTCCTAGAGCAAAACGGGCCCGGATTCGGACTCATACCGTTTTTCGCCCATTACTTTGGAAATATCATAGCTAGGACAATTTGGCTGGTGCCATGCTATTCGTGAGACGATTTCCGATTTTTCTAGGGGTCCGGGAATTTTCTAAAGTCGATTTTTTCCTTTTACGCGTTTTTCTCGGATCCTGGGCCACCCAGAGCTAAACCGGCCCGGATTTGGGATCACACCGTTTTTCGTCAGTCAGTCCGATTCTTCTGCCCATGCGCATCAGTCCGATGCCTCTGCGCATGCGCATCAGTCCGATTCTTCTGCTGCTACGCATCAATACCACTCCTCTGCGTCTGCGCATCAGTCCGATTCCTCTGCGCATGCGCATCAGTCTGACTTCCCTACGCCAGCGCATCAGTCCGATGCCTCTGCGCGTGCGCGTCAGTAGGATCCTCCTGCTCCTGCGCATGAGTTCCACTCCTCTGCGCCTGCGCATCAGTCCGATGCTTCTGCGCCTGCGCATCAGTCCGATTCTTATGCGCATGCGCATCAGTCCGACGCTTCTGCACATGCGCATCAGTCCGACTCCCCTGCGCCTGCGCATCAGTCAGATTCTTCTGCGCATGCGCATCAGTCCGACTCCCCTGCGCCTGCGCATCGGTCCGACTCCCCTGCGCCTGCGCATCCGTCAGATTCTTCTGCGCCTGCGCATCAGTCAGATTCTTCTGCGCATGCGCATCAGTCCGACTCCCCTGCGCCTGCGCATCAGTCCGATTCTTCTGCGCATGCGCATCAGTGCGATTTTCCTGCGACTGCGCATCAGTCCGATTCTTCTGGGCATGCGCGTCAGTCCGACCCTCCTGCTCCTGCACATCAGTCCGATTCCTCTGCGCATGCGCATCAGTCTGACTCCCCTCCGCCAGCGCATCAGTCCGATGCCTCTGCGCATGCGCATCAGTTCGATTGCTCTCCGCCTGCACATCAGTCCAACTCCTATGGCTCCGAGAGCAAAACGGGCCCGAATGTGGGATCACACCGTTTGTCGCCTCTATCTTTGGAAATATCATAGCTAGGACAATTTGGTTGGCGCCATTGGAATTGTGAGACGATTTCCGATTTTTCTAGGGGTCCGGGAATTTTCTAAAATCGATTTTTTTAGTTTTTCGCGTTTTTCTCGGCTCCTCGGCCTCCTAGAGCAAAACGGGCCCGGATTTGGGATCACACCGTTTTTCGTCAGTCAGTCTGATTCTTCTGCCCATGCGCATCAGTCCGATGGCTCTGCGCATGCGCATCAGTCCGATTCTTCTGCTGCTGCGCATCAATACCACTCCTCTGCGCCTGCGCATCAGTCCGATTCCTCTGCGCATGCGCATCAGTCCGATGCCTCTGCGCGTGCGCGTCAGTAGGATCCTCCTGCTCCTGCGCATCAGTTCCACTCCTCTGCGCCTGCGCATCAGTCCGATTCTTCTGCGCATGCGCATCAGTTCGATTGCCCTCCGCCTGCACATCAGTCCAACTCCTATGGCTCCGAGAGCAAAACGGGCCCGAATGTGGGATCACACCGTTTGTCGCCTCTATCTTTGGAAATATCATAGCTAGGACAATTTGGCTGGCGCCATTGGATTCGTGAGACGATTTCCGAGTTTCCTACGAGTCCGGGAATTGACTAAAATCAATTTTTTTAGTTTTTCGCGTTTTTCTCGGCTCCTGGGCCTCCTAGAGCAAAACGGGCCCGGATTCGGACTCATACCGTTTTTCGCCCATATCTTTGGAAATATCATAGATAGGACAATTTGGCTAGCGCCATTGGATTCGTGAGTCGATTTCCGATTTCTCTACGGCTCCGGGAATTTTCTAAAGTCGATTTTTTTGGTTTTTCGCGTTTTTCTCGGCTCCTGGGTCACCCAGAGCTAAACGGGCCCGGATTTGGGCTCGTAGCGTTTTTCGCCCATATCTTTGGAAATATCCTAGCTAGGACAATTTGGCTGGCGCCATGGGATTCGTGAGACGATTTCCGATTTTTCTAGGGGCCCGGGAATTTTCTAAAGTCGATTTTTTTTGTTTTTCGCGTTTTTCTCGGCTCCTGGGTCTCCTAGAGCAAAACGGGGCCGAATTTGGACTCATACCGTTTTTCGTCCGTATCTTTGGAAATACCATAGCTAGGACAATTTGGCTGGCGCCATTGGATTCGTGAGACGATTTCCGAGTTTCCTACGGGTCCGGGAATTGTCTAAAATCAATTTTTTTAGTTTTTCGCGTTTTTCTCGGCTCCTGGGCCTCCTAGAGCAAAACGGGCCCGGATTTGGGCTCATACCGTTTTTCGTCCGTATCTTTGGAAATACCATAGCTAGGACAATTTGGCTGGCGCCATTGGATTCGTGAGACGATTTCCGAGTTTCCTACGGGTCCGGGAATTGTCTAAAATCAATTTTTTTAGTTTTTCGCGTTTTTCTCGGCTCCTGGGCCTCCTAGAGCAAAACGGGCCCGGATTCGAACTCATACCGTTTTTCGCCCATATCTTTGGAAATATCATAACTAGGACAATTTGGCTGGTGCCATGCTATTCGTGAGACGATTTCCGATTTTTCTAGGGGTCCGGGAATTTTCTAAAGTCGATTTTTTCCTTTTACGCGTTTTTCTCGGATCCTGGGCCACCCAGAGCTAAACCGGCCCGGATTTGGGATCACACCGTTTTTCGTCAGTCAGTCCGATTCTTCTGCCCATGCGCATCAGTCCGATGCCTCTGCGCATGCGCATCAGTCCGATTCTTCTGCTGCTACGCATCAATACCACTCCTCTGCGTCTGCGCATCAGTCCGATTCCTCTGCGCAGGCGCATCAGTCTGACTTCCCTACGCCAGCGCATCAGTCCGATGCCTCTGCGCGTGCGCGTCAGTAGGATCCTCCTGCTCCTGCGCATGAGTTCCACTCCTCTGCGCCTGCGCATCAGTCCGATGCTTCTGCGCCTGCGCATCAGTCCGATTCTTATGCGCATGCGCATCAGTCCGACGCTTCTGCACATGCGCATCAGTCCGACTCCCCTGCGCCTGCGCATCAGTCAGATTCTTCTGCGCATGCGCATCAGTCCGACGCTTCTGCACATGCGCATCAGTCCGACTCCCCTGCGCCTGCGCATCAGTCAGATTCTTCTGCGCATGCGCATCAGTCCGACTCCCCTGCGCCTGCGCATCGGTCCGACTCCCCTGCGCCTGCGCATCCGTCAGATTCTTCTGCGCCTGCGCATCAGTCAGATTCTTCTGCGCATGCGCATCAGTCCGACTCCCCTGCGCCTGCGCATCAGTCCGATTCTTCTGCGCATGCGCATCAGTGCGATTTTCCTGCGACTGCGCATCAGTCCGATTCTTCTGGGCATGCGCGTCAGTCCGACCCTCCTGCTCCTGCACATCAGTCCGATTCCTCTGCGCATGCGCATCAGTCTGACTCCCCTCCGCCAGCGCATCAGTCCGATGCCTCTGCGCATGCGCATCAGTTCGATTGCTCTCCGCCTGCACATCAGTCCAACTCCTATGGCTCCGAGAGCAAAACGGGCCCGAATGTGGGATCACACCGTTTGTCGCCTCTATCTTTGGAAATATCATAGCTAGGACAATTTGGCTGGCGCCATTGGATTCGTGAGACGATTTCCGAGTTCCTAGGGGTCCGGGAATTGTCCAAAGTCGATTTTTTTAGTCTTTCGCGTTTTTCTCGGCTCCTGGGCCTCCTAGAGCTAAACGGGCCCGGATTTGGGCTCGTACCGTTTTTCGCCCATATATTTGGAAATATCATAGATAGGACAATTTGGCTAGCGCCATTGGATTCGTGAGTCGATTTCCGATTTCTCTACGGCTCCGGGAATTTTCTAAAGTCGATTTTTTTGGTTTTTCGCGTTTTTCTCGGCTCCTGGGTCACCCAGAGCTAAACGGGCCCGGATTTGGGCTCGTAGCGTTTTTCGCCCATATCTTTGGAAATATCCTAGCTAGGACAATTTGGCTGGCGCCATGGGATTCGTGAGACGATTTCCGATTTTTCTAGGGGCCCGGGAATTTTCTAAAGTCGATTTTTTTGGTATTTCGCGTTTTTCTCGGCTCCTGGGCCTCCTAGAGCAAAACGGGCCCGGATTCGGACTCATACCGTTTTTCGCCCATTACTTTGGAAATATCATAGCTAGGACAATTTGGCTGGTGCCATGCTATTCGTGAGACGATTTCCGATTTTTCTAGGGGTCCGGGAATTTTCTAAAGTCGATTTTTTCCTTTTACGCGTTTTTCTCGGATCCTGGGCCACCCAGAGCTAAACCGGCCCGGATTTGGGATCACACCGTTTTTCGTCAGTCAGTCCGATTCTTCTGCCCATGCGCATCAGTCCGATGCCTCTGCGCATGCGCATCAGTCCGATTCTTCTGCTGCTACGCATCAATACCACTCCTCTGCGTCTGCGCATCAGTCCGATTCCTCTGCGCATGCGCATCAGTCTGACTCTCCTACGCCAGCGCATCAGTCCGATGCCTCTGCGCGTGCGCGTCAGTAGGATCCTCCTGCTCCTGCGCATGAGTTCCACTCCTCTGCGCCTGCGCATCAGTCCGATGCTTCTGCGCCTGCGCATCAGTCCGATTCTTATGCGCATGCGCATCAGTCCGACGCTTCTGCACATGCGCATCAGTCCGACTCCCCTGCGCCTGCGCATCAGTCAGATTCTTCTGCGCATGCGCATCAGTCCGACTCCCCTGCGCCTGCGCATCGGTCCGACTCCCCTGCGCCTGCGCATCCGTCAGATTCTTCTGCGCCTGCGCATCAGTCAGATTCTTCTGCGCATGCGCATCAGTCCGACTCCCCTGCGCCTGCGCATCAGTCCGATTCTTCTGCGCATGCGCATCAGTGCGATTTTCCTGCGACTGCGCATCAGTCCGATTCTTCTGGGCATGCGCGTCAGTCCGACCCTCCTGCTCCTGCACATCAGTCCGATTCCTCTGCGCATGCGCATCAGTCTGACTCCCCTCCGCCAGCGCATCAGTCCGATGCCTCTGCGCATGCGCATCAGTTCGATTGCTCTCCGCCTGCACATCAGTCCAACTCCTATGGCTCCGAGAGCAAAACGGGCCCGAATGTGGGATCACACCGTTTGTCGCCTCTATCTTTGGAAATATCATAGCTAGGACAATTTGGCTGGCGCCATTGGATTCGTGAGACGATTTCCGAGTTCCTAGGGGTCCGGGAATTGTCCAAAGTCGATTTTTTTAGTCTTTCGCGTTTTTCTCGGCTCCTGGGCCTCCTAGAGCTAAACGGGCCCGGATTTGGGCTCGTACCGTTTTTCGCCCATATATTTGGAAATATCATAGATAGGACAATTTGGCTAGCGCCATTGGATTCGTGAGTCGATTTCCGATTTCTCTACGGCTCCGGGAATTTTCTAAAGTCGATTTTTTTGGTTTTTCGCGTTTTTCTCGGCTCCTGGGTCACCCAGAGCTAAACGGGCCCGGATTTGGGCTCGTAGCGTTTTTCGCCCATATCTTTGGAAATATCCTAGCTAGGACAATTTGGCTGGCGCCATGGAATTCGTGAGACGATTTCCGATTTTTCTAGGGGCCCGGGAATTTTCTAAAGTCGATTTTTTTGGTATTTCGCGTTTTTCTCGGCTCCTGGGCCTCCTAGAGCAAAACGGGCCCGGATTCGGACTCATACCGTTTTTCGCCCATTACTTTGGAAATATCATAGCTAGGACAATTTGGCTGGTGCCATGCTATTCGTGAGACGATTTCCGATTTTTCTAGGGGTCCGGGAATTTTCTAAAGTCGATTTTTTCCTTTTACGCGTTTTTCTCGGATCCTGGGCCACCCAGAGCTAAACCGGCCCGGATTTGGGATCACACCGTTTTTCGTCAGTCAGTCCGATTCTTCTGCCCATGCGCATCAGTCCGATGCCTCTGCGCATGCGCATCAGTCCGATTCTTCTGCTGCTACGCATCAATACCACTCCTCTGCGTCTGCGCATCAGTCCGATTCCTCTGCGCATGCGCATCAGTCTGACTCCCCTACGCCAGCGCATCAGTCCGATGCCTCTGCGCGTGCGCGTCAGTAGGATCCTCCTGCTCCTGCGCATGAGTTCCACTCCTCTGCGCCTGCGCATCAGTCCGATGCTTCTGCGCCTGCGCATCAGTCCGATTCTTATGCGCATGCGCATCAGTCCGACGCTTCTGCACATGCGCATCAGTCCGACTCCCCTGCGCCTGCGCATCAGTCAGATTCTTCTGCGCATGCGCATCAGTCCGACTCCCCTGCGCCTGCGCATCGGTCCGACTCCCCTGCGCCTGCGCATCCGTCAGATTCTTCTGCGCCTGCGCATCAGTCAGATTCTTCTGCGCATGCGCATCAGTCCGACTCCCCTGCGCCTGCGCATCAGTCCGATTCTTCTGCGCATGCGCATCAGTGCGATTTTCCTGCGACTGCGCATCAGTCCGATTCTTCTGGGCATGCGCGTCAGTCCGACCCTCCTGCTCCTGCACATCAGTCCGATTCCTCTGCGCATGCGCATCAGTCTGACTCCCCTCCGCCAGCGCATCAGTCCGATGCCTCTGCGCATGCGCATCAGTTCGATTGCTCTCCGCCTGCACATCAGTCCAACTCCTATGGCTCCGAGAGCAAAACGGGCCCGAATGTGGGATCACACCGTTTGTCGCCTCTATCTTTGGAAATATCATAGCTAGGACAATTTGGCTGGCGCCATTGGATTCGTGAGACGATTTCCGAGTTCCTAGGGGTCCGGGAATTGTCCAAAGTCGATTTTTTTAGTCTTTCGCGTTTTTCTCGGCTCCTGGGCCTCCTAGAGCTAAACGGGCCCGGATTTGGGCTCGTACCGTTTTTCGCCCATATATTTGGAAATATCATAGATAGGACAATTTGGCTAGCGCCATTGGATTCGTGAGTCGATTTCCGATTTCTCTACGGCTCCGGGAATTTTCTAAAGTCGATTTTTTTGGTTTTTCGCGTTTTTCTCGGCTCCTGGGTCACCCAGAGCTAAACGGGCCCGGATTTGGGCTCGTAGCGTTTTTCGCCCATATCTTTGGAAATATCCTAGCTAGGACAATTTGGCTGGCGCCATGGGATTCGTGAGACGATTTCCGATTTTTCTAGGGGCCCGGGAATTTTCTAAAGTCGATTTTTTTGGTATTTCGCGTTTTTCTCGGCTCCTGGGCCTCCTAGAGCAAAACGGGCCCGGATTCGGACTCATACCGTTTTTCGCCCATTACTTTGGAAATATCATAGCTAGGACAATTTGGCTGGTGCCATGCTATTCGTGAGACGATTTCCGATTTTTCTAGGGGTCCGGGAATTTTCTAAAGTCGATTTTTTCCTTTTACGCGTTTTTCTCGGATCCTGGGCCACCCAGAGCTAAACCGGCCCGGATTTGGGATCACACCGTTTTTCGTCAGTCAGTCCGATTCTTCTGCCCATGCGCATCAGTCCGATGCCTCTGCGCATGCGCATCAGTCCGATTCTTCTGCTGCTACGCATCAATACCACTCCTCTGCGTCTGCGCATCAGTCCGATTCCTCTGCGCATGCGCATCAGTCTGACTCCCCTACGCCAGCGCATCAGTCCGATGCCTCTGCGCGTGCGCGTCAGTAGGATCCTCCTGCTCCTGCGCATGAGTTCCACTCCTCTGCGCCTGCGCATCAGTCCGATGCTTCTGCGCCTGCGCATCAGTCCGATTCTTATGCGCATGCGCATCAGTCCGACGCTTCTGCACATGCGCATCAGTCCGACTCCCCTGCGCCTGCGCATCAGTCAGATTCTTCTGCGCATGCGCATCAGTCCGACTCCCCTGCGCCTGCGCATCGGTCCGACTCCCCTGCGCCTGCGCATCCGTCAGATTCTTCTGCGCCTGCGCATCAGTCAGATTCTTCTGCGCATGCGCATCAGTCCGACTCCCCTGCGCCTGCGCATCAGTCCGATTCTTCTGCGCATGCGCATCAGTGCGATTTTCCTGCGACTGCGCATCAGTCCGATTCTTCTGGGCATGCGCGTCAGTCCGACCCTCCTGCTCCTGCACATCAGTCCGATTCCTCTGCGCATGCGCATCAGTCTGACTCCCCTCCGCCAGCGCATCAGTCCGATGCCTCTGCGCATGCGCATCAGTTCGATTGCTCTCCGCCTGCACATCAGTCCAACTCCTATGGCTCCGAGAGCAAAACGGGCCCGAATGTGGGATCACACCGTTTGTCGCCTCTATCTTTGGAAATATCATAGCTAGGACAATTTGGCTGGCGCCATTGGATTCGTGAGACGATTTCCGAGTTCCTAGGGGTCCGGGAATTGTCCAAAGTCGATTTTTTTAGTCTTTCGCGTTTTTCTCGGCTCCTGGGCCTCCTAGAGCTGAACGGGCCCGGATTTGGGCTCGTACCGTTTTTCGCCCATATATTTGGAAATATCATAGCTAGGACAATTTGGTTGGCGCCATTGGAATTGTGAGACGATTTCCGATTTTTCTAGGGGTCCGGGAATTTTCTAAAATCGATTTTTTTAGTTTTTCGCGTTTTTCTCGGCTCCTCGGCCTCCTAGAGCAAAACGGGCCCGGATTTGGGATCACACCGTTTTTCGTCAGTCAGTCTGATTCTTCTGCCCATGCGCATCAGTCCGATGGCTCTGCGCATGCGCATCAGTCCGATTCTTCTGCTGCTGCGCATCAATACCACTCCTCTGCGCCTGCGCATCAGTCCGATTCCTCTGCGCATGCGCATCAGTCCGATGCCTCTGCGCGTGCGCGTCAGTAGGATCCTCCTGCTCCTGCGCATCAGTTCCACTCCTCTGCGCCTGCGCATCAGTCCGATTCTTCTGCGCATGCGCATCAGTTCGATTGCCCTCCGCCTGCACATCAGTCCAACTCCTATGGCTCCGAGAGCAAAACGGGCCCGAATGTGGGATCACACCGTTTGTCGCCTCTATCTTTGGAAATATCATAGCTAGGACAATTTGGCTGGCGCCATTGGATTCGTGAGACGATTTCCGAGTTTCCTACGAGTCCGGGAATTGACTAAAATCAATTTTTTTAGTTTTTCGCGTTTTTCTCGGCTCCTGGGCCTCCTAGAGCAAAACGGGCCCGGATTCGGACTCATACCGTTTTTCGCCCATATCTTTGGAAATATCATAGATAGGACAATTTGGCTAGCGCCATTGGATTCGTGAGTCGATTTCCGATTTCTCTACGGCTCCGGGAATTTTCTAAAGTCGATTTTTTTGGTTTTTCGCGTTTTTCTCGGCTCCTGGGTCACCCAGAGCTAAACGGGCCCGGATTTGGGCTCGTAGCGTTTTTCGCCCATATCTTTGGAAATATCCTAGCTAGGACAATTTGGCTGGCGCCATGGGATTCGTGAGACGATTTCCGATTTTTCTAGGGGCCCGGGAATTTTCTAAAGTCGATTTTTTTTGTTTTTCGCGTTTTTCTCGGCTCCTGGGTCTCCTAGAGCAAAACGGGGCCGAATTTGGACTCATACCGTTTTTCGTCCGTATCTTTGGAAATACCATAGCTAGGACAATTTGGCTGGCGCCATTGGATTCGTGAGACGATTTCCGAGTTTCCTACGGGTCCGGGAATTGTCTAAAATCAATTTTTTTAGTTTTTCGCGTTTTTCTCGGCTCCTGGGCCTCCTAGAGCAAAACGGGCCCGGATTTGGGCTCATACCGTTCTTCGTCCGTATCTTTGGAAATACCATAGCTAGGACAATTTGGCTGGCGCCATTGGATTCGTGAGACGATTTCCGAGTTTCCTACGGGTCCGGGAATTGTCTAAAATCAATTTTTTTAGTTTTTCGCGTTTTTCTCGGCTCCTGGGCCTCCTAGAGCAAAACGGGCCCGGATTCGGACTCATACCGTTTTTCGCCCATATCTTTGGAAATATCATAGATAGGACAATTTGGCTAGCGCCATTGGATTCGTGAGTCGATTTCCGATTTCTCTACGGCTCCGGGAATTTTCTAAAGTCGATTTTTTTGGTTTTTCGCGTTTTTCTCGGCTCCTGGGTCACCCAGAGCTAAACGGGCCCGGATTTGGGCTCGTAGCGTTTTTCGCCCATATCTTTGGAAATATCCTAGCTAGGACAATTTGGCTGGCGCCATGGGATTCGTGAGACGATTTCCGATTTTTCTAGGGGCCCGGGAATTTTCTAAAGTCGATTTTTTTGGTATTTCGCGTTTTTCTCGGCTCCTGGGCCTCCTAGAGCAAAACGGGCCCGGATTCGGACTCATACCGTTTTTCGCCCATTACTTTGGAAATATCATAGCTAGGACAATTTGGCTGGTGCCATGCTATTCGTGAGACGATTTCCGATTTTTCTAGGGGTCCGGGAATTTTCTAAAGTCGATTTTTTCCTTTTACGCGTTTTTCTCGGATCCTGGGCCACCCAGAGCTAAACCGGCCCGGATTTGGGATCACACCGTTTTTCGTCAGTCAGTCCGATTCTTCTGCCCATGCGCATCAGTCCGATGCCTCTGCGCATGCGCATCAGTCCGATTCTTCTGCTGCTACGCATCAATACCACTCCTCTGCGTCTGCGCATCAGTCCGATTCCTCTGCGCATGCGCATCAGTCTGACTTCCCTACGCCAGCGCATCAGTCCGATGCCTCTGCGCGTGCGCGTCAGTAGGATCCTCCTGCTCCTGCGCATGAGTTCCACTCCTCTGCGCCTGCGCATCAGTCCGATGCTTCTGCGCCTGCGCATCAGTCCGATTCTTATGCGCATGCGCATCAGTCCGACGCTTCTGCACATGCGCATCAGTCCGACTCCCCTGCGCCTGCGCATCAGTCAGATTCTTCTGCGCATGCGCATCAGTCCGACTCCCCTGCGCCTGCGCATCGGTCCGACTCCCCTGCGCCTGCGCATCCGTCAGATTCTTCTGCGCCTGCGCATCAGTCAGATTCTTCTGCGCATGCGCATCAGTCCGACTCCCCTGCGCCTGCGCATCAGTCCGATTCTTCTGCGCATGCGCATCAGTGCGATTTTCCTGCGACTGCGCATCAGTCCGATTCTTCTGGGCATGCGCGTCAGTCCGACCCTCCTGCTCCTGCACATCAGTCCGATTCCTCTGCGCATGCGCATCAGTCTGACTCCCCTCCGCCAGCGCATCAGTCCGATGCCTCTGCGCATGCGCATCAGTTCGATTGCTCTCCGCCTGCACATCAGTCCAACTCCTATGGCTCCGAGAGCAAAACGGGCCCGAATGTGGGATCACACCGTTTGTCGCCTCTATCTTTGGAAATATCATAGCTAGGACAATTTGGCTGGCGCCATTGGATTCGTGAGACGATTTCCGAGTTCCTAGGGGTCCGGGAATTGTCCAAAGTCGATTTTTTTAGTCTTTCGCGTTTTTCTCGGCTCCTGGGCCTCCTAGAGCTAAACGGGCCCGGATTTGGGCTCGTACCGTTTTTCGCCCATATATTTGGAAATATCATAGATAGGACAATTTGGCTAGCGCCATTGGATTCGTGAGTCGATTTCCGATTTCTCTACGGCTCCGGGAATTTTCTAAAGTCGATTTTTTTGGTTTTTCGCGTTTTTCTCGGCTCCTGGGTCACCCAGAGCTAAACGGGCCCGGATTTGGGCTCGTAGCGTTTTTCGCCCATATCTTTGGAAATATCCTAGCTAGGACAATTTGGCTGGCGCCATGGGATTCGTGAGACGATTTCCGATTTTTCTAGGGGCCCGGGAATTTTCTAAAGTCGATTTTTTTGGTATTTCGCGTTTTTCTCGGCTCCTGGGCCTCCTAGAGCAAAACGGGCCCGGATTCGGACTCATACCGTTTTTCGCCCATTACTTTGGAAATATCATAGCTAGGACAATTTGGCTGGTGCCATGCTATTCGTGAGACGATTTCCGATTTTTCTAGGGGTCCGGGAATTTTCTAAAGTCGATTTTTTCCTTTTACGCGTTTTTCTCGGATCCTGGGCCACCCAGAGCTAAACCGGCCCGGATTTGGGATCACACCGTTTTTCGTCAGTCAGTCCGATTCTTCTGCCCATGCGCATCAGTCCGATGCCTCTGCGCATGCGCATCAGTCCGATTCTTCTGCTGCTACGCATCAATACCACTCCTCTGCGTCTGCGCATCAGTCCGATTCCTCTGCGCATGCGCATCAGTCTGACTCCCCTACGCCAGCGCATCAGTCCGATGCCTCTGCGCGTGCGCGTCAGTAGGATCCTCCTGCTCCTGCGCATGAGTTCCACTCCTCTGCGCCTGCGCATCAGTCCGATGCTTCTGCGCCTGCGCATCAGTCCGATTCTTATGCGCATGCGCATCAGTCCGACGCTTCTGCACATGCGCATCAGTCCGACTCCCCTGCGCCTGCGCATCAGTCAGATTCTTCTGCGCATGCGCATCAGTCCGACTCCCCTGCGCCTGCGCATCGGTCCGACTCCCCTGCGCCTGCGCATCCGTCAGATTCTTCTGCGCCTGCGCATCAGTCAGATTCTTCTGCGCATGCGCATCAGTCCGACTCCCCTGCGCCTGCGCATCAGTCCGATTCTTCTGCGCATGCGCATCAGTGCGATTTTCCTGCGACTGCGCATCAGTCCGATTCTTCTGGGCATGCGCGTCAGTCCGACCCTCCTGCTCCTGCACATCAGTCCGATTCCTCTGCGCATGCGCATCAGTCTGACTCCCCTCCGCCAGCGCATCAGTCCGATGCCTCTGCGCATGCGCATCAGTTCGATTGCTCTCCGCCTGCACATCAGTCCAACTCCTATGGCTCCGAGAGCAAAACGGGCCCGAATGTGGGATCACACCGTTTGTCGCCTCTATCTTTGGAAATATCATAGCTAGGACAATTTGGCTGGCGCCATTGGATTCGTGAGACGATTTCCGAGTTCCTAGGGGTCCGGGAATTGTCCAAAGTCGATTTTTTTAGTCTTTCGCGTTTTTCTCGGCTCCTGGGCCTCCTAGAGCTAAACGGGCCCGGATTTGGGCTCGTACCGTTTTTCGCCCATATATTTGGAAATATCATAGCTAGGACAATTTGGTTGGCGCCATTGGAATTGTGAGACGATTTCCGATTTTTCTAGGGGTCCGGGAATTTTCTAAAATCGATTTTTTTAGTTTTTCGCGTTTTTCTCGGCTCCTCGGCCTCCTAGAGCAAAACGGGCCCGGATTTGGGATCACACCGTTTTTCGTCAGTCAGTCTGATTCTTCTGCCCATGCGCATCAGTCCGATGGCTCTGCGCATGCGCATCAGTCCGATTCTTCTGCTGCTGCGCATCAATACCACTCCTCTGCGCCTGCGCATCAGTCCGATTCCTCTGCGCATGCGCATCAGTCCGATGCCTCTGCGCGTGCGCGTCAGTAGGATCCTCCTGCTCCTGCGCATCAGTTCCACTCCTCTGCGCCTGCGCATCAGTCCGATTCTTCTGCGCATGCGCATCAGTTCGATTGCCCTCCGCCTGCACATCAGTCCAACTCCTATGGCTCCGAGAGCAAAACGGGCCCGAATGTGGGATCACACCGTTTGTCGCCTCTATCTTTGGAAATATCATAGCTAGGACAATTTGGCTGGCGCCATTGGATTCGTGAGACGATTTCCGAGTTTCCTACGAGTCCGGGAATTGACTAAAATCAATTTTTTTAGTTTTTCGCGTTTTTCTCGGCTCCTGGGCCTCCTAGAGCAAAACGGGCCCGGATTCGGACTCATACCGTTTTTCGCCCATATCTTTGGAAATATCATAGATAGGACAATTTGGCTAGCGCCATTGGATTCGTGAGTCGATTTCCGATTCCTCTACGGCTCCGGGAATTTTCTAAAGTCGATTTTTTTGGTTTTTCGCGTTTTTCTCGGCTCCTGGGTCACCCAGAGCTAAACGGGCCCGGATTTGGGCTCGTAGCGTTTTTCGCCCATATCTTTGGAAATATCCTAGCTAGGACAATTTGGCTGGCGCCATGGGATTCGTGAGACGATTTCCGATTTTTCTAGGGGCCCGGGAATTTTCTAAAGTCGATTTTTTTTGTTTTTCGCGTTTTTCTCGGCTCCTGGGTCTCCTAGAGCAAAACGGGGCCGAATTTGGACTCATACCGTTTTTCGTCCGTATCTTTGGAAATACCATAGCTAGGACAATTTGGCTGGCGCCATTGGATTCGTGAGACGATTTCCGAGTTTCCTACGGGTCCGGGAATTGTCTAAAATCAATTTTTTTAGTTTTTCGCGTTTTTCTCGGCTCCTGGGCCTCCTAGAGCAAAACGGGCCCGGATTTGGGCTCATACCGTTTTTCGTCCGTATCTTTGGAAATACCATAGCTAGGACAATTTGGCTGGCGCCATTGGATTCGTGAGACGATTTCCGAGTTTCCTACGGGTCCGGGAATTGTCTAAAATCAATTTTTTTAGTTTTTCGCGTTTTTCTCGGCTCCTGGGCCTCCTAGAGCAAAACGGGCCCGGATTCGGACTCATACCGTTTTTCGCCCATATCTTTGGAAATATCATAGATAGGACAATTTGGCTAGCGCCATTGGATTCGTGAGTCGATTTCCGATTTCTCTACGGCTCCGGGAATTTTCTAAAGTCGATTTTTTTGGTTTTTCGCGTTTTTCTCGGCTCCTGGGTCACCCAGAGCTAAACGGGCCCGGATTTGGGCTCGTAGCGTTTTTCGCCCATATCTTTGGAAATATCCTAGCTAGGACAATTTGGCTGGCGCCATGGGATTCGTGAGACGATTTCCGATTTTTCTAGGGGCCCGGGAATTTTCTAAAGTCGATTTTTTTGGTATTTCGCGTTTTTCTCGGCTCCTGGGCCTCCTAGAGCAAAACGGGCCCGGATTCGGACTCATACCGTTTTTCGCCCATTACTTTGGAAATATCATAGCTAGGACAATTTGGCTGGTGCCATGCTATTCGTGAGACGATTTCCGATTTTTCTAGGGGTCCGGGAATTTTCTAAAGTCGATTTTTTCCTTTTACGCGTTTTTCTCGGATCCTGGGCCACCCAGAGCTAAACCGGCCCGGATTTGGGATCACACCGTTTTTCGTCAGTCAGTCCGATTCTTCTGCCCATGCGCATCAGTCCGATGCCTCTGCGCATGCGCATCAGTCCGATTCTTCTGCTGCTACGCATCAATACCACTCCTCTGCGCCTGCGCATCAGTCCTATTCCTCTGCGCATGCGCATCAGTCTGACTCCCCTACGCCAGCGCATCAGTCCGATGCCTCTGCGCGTGCGCGTCAGTAGGATCCTCCTGCTCCTGCGCATGAGTTCCACTCCTCTGCGCCTGCGCATCAGTCCGATGCTTCTGCGCCTGCGCATCAGTCCGATTCTTATGCGCATGCGCATCAGTCCGACGCTTCTGCACATGCGCATCAGTCCGACTCCCCTGCGCCTGCGCATCAGTCAGATTCTTCTGCGCATGCGCATCAGTCCGACTCCCCTGCGCCTGCGCATCGGTCTGACTCCCCTGCGCCTGCGCATCCGTCAGATTCTTCTGCGCCTGCGCATCAGTCAGATTCTTCTGCGCATGCGCATCAGTCCGACTCCCCTGCGCCTGCGCATCAGTTCGACTCCCCTGTACCTGCGCATCAGTCCGATTCTTCTGCGCATGCGCATCAGTGCGATTTTCCTGCGACTGCGCATCAGTCCGATTCTTCTGGGCATGCGCGTCAGTCCGACCCTCCTGCTCCTGCACATCAGTCCGATTCCTCTGCGCATGCGCATCCGTCTGACTCCCCTCCGCCAGCGCATCAGTCCGACGCCTCTGCGCGTGCGCGTCAGTAGGATCCTCCTGCTCCTGCGCATCAGTTCCACTCCTCTGCGCCTGCGCATCAGTCCGATTCTTCTGCGCATGCGCATCAGTTCGATTGCCCTCCGCCTGCACATCAGTCCAACTCCTATGGCTCCGAGAGCAAAACGGGCCCGAATGTGGGATCACACCGTTTGTCGCCTCTATCTTTGGAAATATCATAGCTAGGACAATTTGGCTGGCGCCATTGGATTCGTGAGACGATTTCCGAGTTTCCTACGAGTCCGGGAATTGTCTAAAATCAATTTTTTTAGTTTTTCGCGTTTTTCTCGGCTCCTGGGCCTCCTAGAGCAAAACGGGCCCGGATTCGGAGTCATAGCGTTTTCCGTCGATATCTTTGGGATTATCATAGCTAGGACAATTTGGCTGGTGCCATTCTATACGTGAGACGATTTCCGATTTTTCTAGGGGTCCGGGAATTTTCTAAAGTTGATTTTTTTTGTTTTTCGCGTTTTTCTCGGCTCCTGGGTCTCCTAGAGCAAAACGGGGCCGAATTTGGACTCATACCGTTTTTCGTCCGTATCTTTGGAAATACCATAGCTAGGACAATTTGGCTGGCGCCATTGGATTCGTGAGACGATTTCCGAGTTTCCTACGGGTCCGGGAATTGTCTAAAATCAATTTTTTTAGTTTTTCGCGTTTTTCTCGGCTCCTGGGCCTCCTAGAGCAAAACGGGCCCGGATTTGGGCTCATACCGTTTTTCGCCCATATCTTTGGAAATATCATAGCTAGGACAATTTAGCTAGCGCCATTGGATTCGTAAGACGATTTCCGATTTTTCTATGGGTCCGGGAATTTTCTAAAGTCGATTTTTTTATTTTTTCGCGTTTTTCTCGGCTCCTGGGCCTCCTAGAGCAAAACGGGCCCGGATTTGGGCTCATACCGTTTTTCGCCCATATCTTGGGAAATATCATAGCTAGGACAATTTGGCTGGCGCCATTGGATTCGTGAGTCGATTTCCGATTTCTCTACGGCTCCGGGAATTTTCTAAAGTCGATTTTTTTGTTTTTTCGCGTTTTTCTCGGCGCCTGGGCCACCCAGAGCTAAAGGGGCCCAGATTTGGGCTCGTAGCGTTTTTCGCCCATATCTTTGGAAATATCATAGCTAGGACAATTTGGCTGGCGCCCTTGGATTCGTGAGACGATTTCCGATATTTCTACGGCTTCGGGAATTTTCTAAAGTTGATTTTTTTTGTTTTTCGCGTTTTTCTCGGCTCCTGGGTCTCCTAGAGCAAAACGGGGCCGGATTTGGACTCATACCGTTTTTCGTCCGTATCTTTGGAAATACCATAGCTAGGACAATTTGGCTGGCGCCATTGGATTCGTGAGACGATTTCCGAGTTTCCTACGCGTCCGGGAATTGTCTAAAATCAATTTTTTTAGTTTTTCGCGTTTTTCTCGGCTCCTGGGCCTCCTAGAGCAAAACGGGCCCGGATTCGGACTCATACCGTTTTTCGCCCATATCTTTGGAAATATCATAGATAGGACAATTTGGCTAGCGCCATTGGATTCGTGAGTCGATTTCCGATTTCTCTACGGCTCCGGGAATTTTCTAAAGTCGATTTTTTTGGTTTTTCGCGTTTTTCTCGGCTCCTGGGTCACCCAGAGCTAAACGGGCCCGGATTTGGGCTCGTAGCGTTTTTCGCCCATATCTTTGGAAATATCCTAGCTAGGACAATTTGGCTGGCGCCATGGGATTCGTGAGACGATTTCCGATTTTTCTAGGGGCCCGGGAATTTTCTAAAGTCGATTTTTTTGGTATTTCGCGTTTTTCTCGGCTCCTGGGCCTCCTAGAGCAAAACGGGCCCGGATTCGGACTCATACCGTTTTTCGCCCATTACTTTGGAAATGACATAGCTAGGACAATTTGGCTGGTGCCATGCTATTCGTGAGACGATTTCCGATTTTTCTAGGGGTCCGGGAATTTTCTAAAGTCGATTTTTTCCTTTTACGCGTTTTTCTCGGATCCTGGGCCACCCAGAGCTAAACCGGCCCGGATTTGGGATCACACCGTTTTTCGTCAGTCAGTCCGATTCTTCTGCCCATGCGCATCAGTCCGATGCCTCTGCGCATGCGCATCAGTCCGATTCTTCTGCTGCTACGCATCAATACCACTCCTCTGCGCCTGCGCATCAGTCCGATTCCTCTGCGCATGCGCATCAGTCTGACTCCCCTACGCCAGCGCATCAGTCCGATGCCTCTGCGCGCGCCCGTCAGTAGGATCCTCCTGCTCTTGCGCATGAGTTCCACTCCTCTGCGCCTGCGCATCAGTCCGATGCTTCTGCGCCTGCGCATCAGTCCGATTCTTATGCGCATGCGCATCAGTCCGACGCTTCTGCACATGCGCATCAGTCCGACTCCCCTGCGCCTGCGCATCAGTCCGACTCCCCTGCGCCTGCGCATCGGTCCGACTCCCCTGCGCCTGCGCATCCGTCAGATTCTTCTGCGCCTGCGCATCAGTCAGATTCTTCTGCGCATGCGCATCAGTCCGACTCCCCTGCGCCTGCGCATCAGTTCGACTCCCCTGTACCTGCGCATCAGTCCGATTCTTCTGCGCATGCGCATCAGTGCGATTTTCCTGCGACTGCGCATCAGTCCGATTCTTCTGGGCATGCGCGTCAGTCCGACCCTCCTGCTCCTGCACATCAGTCCGATTCCTCTGCGCATGCGCATCAGTCTGACTCCCCTCCGCCAGCGCATCAGTCCGATGCCTCTGCGCATGCGCATCAGTTCGATTGGTCTCCGCCTCCACATCAGTCCAACTCCTATGGCTCCGAGAGCAAAACGGGCCCGAATGTGGGATCACACCGTTTATCGCCTCTATCTTTGGAAATATCATAGCTAGGACAATTTGGCTGGCGCCATTGGATTCGTGAGACGATTTCCGAGTTTCCTACGAGTCCGGGAATTGTCTAAAATCAATTTTTTTAGTTTTTCGCGTTTTTCTCGGCTCCTGGGCCTCCTAGAGCAAAACGGGCCCGGATTCGGAGTCATAGCGTTTTCCGTCGATATCTTTGGAAATATCATAGCTAGGACAATTTGGCTGGTGCCATTCTATACGTGAGACGATTTCCGATTTTTCTAGGGGTCCGGGAATTTTCTAAAGTTGATTTTTTTTGTTTTTCGCGTTTTTCTCGGCTCCTGGGTCTCCTAGAGCAAAACGGGGCCGAATTTGGACTCATACCGTTTTTCGTCCGTATCTTTGGAAATACCATAGCTAGGACAATTTGGCTGGCGCCATTGGATTCGTGAGACGATTTCCGAGTTTCCTACGGGTCCGGGAATTGTCTAAAATCAATTTTTTTAGTTTTTCGCGTTTTTCTCGGCTCCTGGGCCTCCTAGAGCAAAACGGGCCCGGATTTGGGCTCATACCGTTTTTCGCCCATATCTTTGGAAATATCATAGCTAGGACAATTTAGCTAGCGCCATTGGATTCGTAAGACGATTTCCGATTTTTCTATGGGTCCGGGAATTTTCTAAAGTCGATTTTTTTATTTTTTCGCGTTTTTCTCGGCTCCTGGGCCTCCTAGAGCAAAACGGGCCCGGATTTGGGCTCATACCGTTTTTCGCCCATATCTTGGGAAATATCATAGCTAGGACAATTTGGCTGGCGCCATTGGATTCGTGAGTCGATTTCCGATTTCTCTACGGCTCCGGGAATTTTCTAAAGTCGATTTTTTTGTTTTTTCGCGTTTTTCTCGGCGCCTGGGCCACCCAGAGCTAAAGGGTCCCGGATTTGGGCTCGTAGCGTTTTTCGCCCATATCTTTGGAAATATCATAGCTAGGACAATTTGGCTGGCGCCCTTGGATTCGTGAGACGATTTCCGATATTTCTACGGCTCCGGGAATTTTCTAAAGTTGATTTTTTTTGTTTTTCGCGTTTTTCTCGGCTCCTGGGTCTCCTAGAGCAAAACGGGGCCGGATTTGGACTCATACCGTTTTTCGTCCGTATCTTTGGAAATACCATAGCTAGGACAATTTGGCTGGCGCCATTGGATTCGTGAGACGATTTCCGAGTTTCCTACGCGTCCGGGAATTGTCTAAAATCAATTTTTTTAGTTTTTCGCGTTTTTCTCGGCTCCTGGGCCTCCTAGAGCAAAACGGGCCCGGATTCGGACTCATACCGTTTTTCGCCCATATCTTTGGAAATATCATAGATAGGACAATTTGGCTAGCGCCATTGGATTCGTGAGTCGATTTCCGATTTCTCTACGGCTCCGGGAATTTTCTAAAGTCGATTTTTTTGGTTTTTCGCGTTTTTCTCGGCTCCTGGGTCACCCAGAGCTAAACGGGCCCGGATTTGGGCTCGTAGCGTTTTTCGCCCATATCTTTGGAAATATCCTAGCTAGGACAATTTGGCTGGCGCCATGGGATTCGTGAGACGATTTCCGATTTTTCTAGGGGCCCGGGAATTTTCTAAAGTCGATTTTTTTGGTATTTCGCGTTTTTCTCGGCTCCTGGGCCTCCTAGAGCAAAACGGGCCCGGATTCGGACTCATACCGTTTTTCGCCCATTACTTTGGAAATATCATAGCTAGGACAATTTGGATGGTGCCATGCTATTCGTGAGACGATTTCCGATTTTTCTAGGGGTCCGGGAATTTTCTAAAGTCGATTTTTTCCTTTTACGCGTTTTTCTCGGATCCTGGGCCACCCAGAGCTAAACCGGCCCGGATTTGGGATCACACCGTTTTTCGTCAGTCAGTCCGATTCTTCTGCCCATGCGCATCAGTCCGATGCCTCTGCGCATGCGCATCAGTCCGATTCTTCTGCTGCTACGCATCAATACCACTCCTCTGCGTCTGCGCATCAGTCCGATTCCTCTGCGCATGCGCATCAGTCTGACTCCCCTACGCCAGCGCATCAGTCCGATGCCTCTGCGCGTGCGCGTCAGTAGGATCCTCCTGCTCCTGCGCATGAGTTCCACTCCTCTGCGCCTGCGCATCAGTCCGATGCTTCTGCGCCTGCGCATCAGTCCGATTCTTATGCGCATGCGCATCAGTCCGACGCTTCTGCACATGCGCATCAGTCCGACTCCCCTGCGCCTGCGCATCAGTCAGATTCTTCTGCGCATGCGCATCAGTCCGACTCCCCTGCGCCTGCGCATCGGTCCGACTCCCCTGCGCCTGCGCATCCGTCAGATTCTTCTGCGCCTGCGCATCAGTCAGATTCTTCTGCGCATGCGCATCAGTCCGACTCCCCTGCGCCTGCGCATCAGTTCGACTCCCCTGTACCTGCGCATCAGTCCGATTCTTCTGCGCATGCGCATCAGTGCGATTTTCCTGCGACTGCGCATCAGTCCGATTCTTCTGGGCATGCGCGTCAGTCCGACCCTCCTGCTCCTGCACATCAGTCCGATTCCTCTGCGCATGCGCATCAGTCTGACTCCCCTCCGCCAGCGCATCAGTCCGATGCCTCTGCGCATGCGCATCAGTTCGATTGCTCTCCGCCTGCACATCAGTCCAACTCCTATGGCTCCGAGAGCAAAACGGGCCCGAATGTGGGATCACACCGTTTGTCGCCTCTATCTTTGGAAATATCATAGCTAGGACAATTTGGCTGGCGCCATTGGATTCGTGAGACGATTTCCGAGTTCCTAGGGGTCCGGGAATTGTCTAAAGTCGATTTTTTTAGTCTTTCGCGTTTTTCTCGGCTCCTGGGCCTCCTAGAGCTAAACGGGCCCGGATTTGGGCTCGTACCGTTTTTCGCCCATATATTTGGAAATATCATAGCTAGGACAATTTGGTTGGCGCCATTGGAATTGTGAGACGATTTCCGATTTTTCTAGGGGTCCGGGAATTTTCTAAAATCGATTTTTTTAGTTTTTCGCGTTTTTCTCGGCTCCTCGGCCTCCTAGAGCAAAACGGGCCCGGATTTGGGATCACACCGTTTTTCGTCAGTCAGTCTGATTCTTCTGCCCATGCGCATCAGTCCGATGGCTCTGCGCATGCGCATCAGTCCGATTCTTCTGCTGCTGCGCATCAATACCACTCCTCTGCGCCTGCGCATCAGTCCGATTCCTCTGCGCATGCGCATCAGTCCGATGCCTCTGCGCGTGCGCGTCAGTAGGATCCTCCTGCTCCTGCGCATCAGTTCCACTCCTCTGCGCCTGCGCATCAGTCCGATTCTTCTGCGCATGCGCATCAGTTCGATTGCCCTCCGCCTGCACATCAGTCCAACTCCTATGGCTCCGAGAGCAAAACGGGCCCGAATGTGGGATCACACCGTTTGTCGCCTCTATCTTTGGAAATATCATAGCTAGTACAATTTGGCTGGCGCCATTGGATTCGTGAGACGATTTCCGAGTTTCCTACGAGTCCGGGAATTGACTAAAATCAATTTTTTTAGTTTTTCGCGTTTTTCTCGGCTCCTGGGCCTCCTAGAGCAAAACGGGCCCGGATTCGGAGTCATAGCGTTTTCCGTCGATATCTTTGGAAATATCATAGCTAGGACAATTTGGCTGGTGCCATTCTATACGTGAGACGATTTCCGATTTTTCTAGGGGTCCGGGAATTTTCTAAAGTTGATTTTTTTTGTTTTTCGCGTTTTTCTCGGCTCCTGGGTCTCCTAGAGCAAAACGGGGCCGAATTTGGACTCATACCGTTTTTCGTCCGTATCTTTGGAAATACCATAGCTAGGACAATTTGGCTGGCGCCATTGGATTCGTGAGACGATTTCCGAGTTTCCTACGGGTCCGGGAATTGTCTAAAATCAATTTTTTTAGTTTTTCGCGTTTTTCTCGGCTCCTGGGCCTCCTAGAGCAAAACGGGCCCGGATTTGGGCTCATACCGTTTTTCGTCCGTATCTTTGGAAATACCATAGCTAGGACAATTTGGCTGGCGCCATTGGATTCGTGAGACGATTTCCGAGTTTCCTACGGGTCCGGGAATTGTCTAAAATCAATTTTTTTAGTTTTTCGCGTTTTTCTCGGCTCCTGGGCCTCCTAGAGCAAAACGGGCCCGGATTCGGACTCATACCGTTTTTCGCCCATATCTTTGGAAATATCATAGATAGGACAATTTGGCTAGCGCCATTGGATTCGTGAGTCGATTTCCGATTTCTCTACGGCTCCGGGAATTTTCTAAAGTCGATTTTTTTGGTTTTTCGCGTTTTTCTCGGCTCCTGGGTCACCCAGAGCTAAACGGGCCCGGATTTGGGCTCGTAGCGTTTTTCGCCCATATCTTTGGAAATATCCTAGCTAGGACAATTTGGCTGGCGCCATGGGATTCGTGAGACGATTTCCGATTTTTCTAGGGGCCCGGGAATTTTCTAAAGTCGATTTTTTTGGTATTTCGCGTTTTTCTCGGCTCCTGGGCCTCCTAGAGCAAAACGGGCCCGGATTCGGACTCATACCGTTTTTCGCCCATTACTTGGGAAATATCATAGCTAGGACAATTTGGCTGGTGCCATGCTATTCGTGAGACGATTTCCGATTTTTCTAGGGGTCCGGGAATTTTCTAAAGTCGATTTTTTCCTTTTACGCGTTTTTCTCGGATCCTGGGCCACCCAGAGCTAAACCGGCCCGGATTTGGGATCACACCGTTTTTCGTCAGTCAGTCCGATTCTTCTGCCCATGCGCATCAGTCCGATGCCTCTGCGCATGCGCATCAGTCCGATTCTTCTGCTGCTACGCATCAATACCACTCCTCTGCGTCTGCGCATCAGTCCGATTCCTCTGCGCATGCGCATCAGTCTGACTCCCCTACGCCAGCGCATCAGTCCGATGCCTCTGCGCGTGCGCGTCAGTAGGATCCTCCTGCTCCTGCGCATGAGTTCCACTCCTCTGCGCCTGCGCATCAGTCCGATGCTTCTGCGCCTGCGCATCAGTCCGATTCTTATGCGCATGCGCATCAGTCCGACGCTTCTGCACATGCGCATCAGTCGGACTCCCCTGCGCCTGCGCATCAGTCAGATTCTTCTGCGCATGCGCATCAGTCCGACTCCCCTGCGCCTGCGCATCGGTCCGACTCCCCTGCACCTGCGCATCCGTCAGATTCTTCTGCGCCTGCGCATCAGTCAGATTCTTCTGCGCATGCGCATCAGTCCGACTCCCCTGCGCCTGCGCATCAGTTCGACTCCCCTGTACCTGCGCATCAGTCCGATTCTTCTGCGCATGCGCATCAGTGCGATTTTCCTGCGACTGCGCATCAGTCCGATTCTTCTGGGCATGCGCGTCAGTCCGACCCTCCTGCTCCTGCACATCAGTCCGATTCCTCTGCGCATGCGCATCAGTCTGACTCCCCTCCGCCAGCGCATCAGTCCGATGCCTCTGCGCATGCGCATCAGTTCGATTGCTCTCCGCCTGCACATCAGTCCAACTCCTATGGCTCCGAGAGCAAAACGGGCCCGAATGTGGGATCACACCGTTTGTCGCCTCTATCTTTGGAAATATCATAGCTAGGACAATTTGGCTGGCGCCATTGGATTCGTGAGACGATTTCCGAGTTCCTAGGGGTCCGGGAATTGTCTAAAGTCGATTTTTTTAGTCTTTCGCGTTTTTCTCGGCTCCTGGGCCTCCTAGAGCTAAACGGGCCCGGATTTGGGCTCGTACCGTTTTTCGCCCATATCTTTGGAAATATCATAGCTAGGACAATTTGGTTGGCGCCATTGGAATTGTGAGACGATTTCCGATTTTTCTAGGGGTCCGGGAATTTTCTAAAATCGATTTTTTTAGTTTTTCGCGTTTTTCTCGGCTCCTCGGCCTCCTAGAGCAAAACGGGCCCGGATTTGGGATCACACCGTTTTTCGTCAGTCAGTCTGATTCTTCTGCCCATGCGCATCAGTCCGATGGCTCTGCGCATGCGCATCAGTCCGATTCTTCTGCTGCTGCGCATCAATACCACTCCTCTGCGCCTGCGCATCAGTCCGATTCCTCTGCGCATGCGCATCAGTCCGATGCCTCTGCGCGTGCGCGTCAGTAGGATCCTCCTGCTCCTGCGCATCAGTTCCACTCCTCTGCGCCTGTGCATCAGTCCGATTCTTCTGCGCATGCGCATCAGTTCGATTGCCCTCCGCCTGCACATCAGTCCAACTCCTATGGCTCCGAGAGCAAAACGGGCCCGAATGTGGGATCACACCGTTTGTCGCCTCTATCTTTGGAAATATCATAGCTAGGACAATTTGGCTGGCGCCATTGGATTCGTGAGACGATTTCCGAGTTTCCTACGAGTCCGGGAATTGTCTAAAATCAATTTTTTTAGTTTTTCGCGTTTTTATCGGCTCCTGGGCCTCCTAGAGCAAAACGGGCCCGGATTCGGAGTCATAGCGTTTTCCGTCGATATCTTTGGAAATATCATAGCTAGGACAATTTGGCTGGTGCCATTCTATACGTGAGACGATTTCCGATTTTTCTAGGGGTCCGGGAATTTTCTAAAGTTGATTTTTTCTGTTTTTCGCGTTTTTCTCGGCTCCTGGGTCTCCTAGAGCAAAACGGGGCCGAATTTGGACTCATACCGTTTTTCGTCCGTATCTTTGGAAATACCATAGCTAGGACAATTTGGCTGGCGCCATTGGATTCGTGAGACGATTTCCGAGTTTCCTACGGGTCCGGGAATTGTCTAAAATCAATTTTTTTAGTTTTTCGCGTTTTTCTCGGCTCCTGGGCCTCCTAGAGCAAAACGGGCCCGGATTTGGGCTCATACCGTTTTTCGCCCATATCTTTGGAAATATCATAGCTAGGACAATTTAGCTAGCGCCATTGGATTCGTAAGACGATTTCCGATTTTTCTATGGGTCCGGGAATTTTCTAAAGTCGATTTTTTTATTTTTTCGCGTTTTTCTCGGCTCCTGGGCCTCCTAGAGCAAAACGGGCCCGGATTTGGGCTCATACCGTTTTTCGCCCATATCTTGGGAAATATCATAGCTAGGACAATTTGGCTGGCGCCATTGGATTCGTGAGTCGATTTCCGATTTCTCTACGTTTCCGGGAATTTTCTAAAGTCGATTTTTTTGTTTTTTCGCGTTTTTCTCGGCGCCTGGGCCACCCAGAGCAAAAGGGGCCCGGATTTGGGCTCGTAGCGTTTTTCGCCCATATCTTTGGAAATATCATAGCTAGGACAATTTGGCTGGCGCCCTTGGATTCGTGAGACGATTTCCGATATTTCTACGGCTCCGGGAATTTTCTAAAGTTGATTTTTTTTGTTTTTCGCGTTTTTCTCGGCTCCTGGGTCTCCTAGAGCAAAACGGGGCCGGATTTGGACTCATACCGTTTTTCGCCCATATCTTTGGAAATATCATAGCTAGGACAATTTGGTTGGCGCCATTGGAATTGTGAGACGATTTCCGATTTTTCTAGGGGTCCGGGAATATTCTAAAATCGATTTTTTTAGTTTTTCGCGTTTTTCTCGGCTCCTCGGCCTCCTAGAGCAAAACGGGCCCGGATTTGGGATCACACCGTTTTTCGTCAGTCAGTCTGATTCTTCTGCCCATGCGCATCAGTCCGATGGCTCTGCGCATGCGCATCAGTCCGATTCTTCTGCTGCTGCGCATCAATACCACTCCTCTGCGCCTGCGCATCAGTCCGATTCCTCTGCGCATGCGCATCAGTCCGATGCCTCTGCGCGTGCGCATCAGTTCCACTCCTCTGCGCCTGCGCATCAGTCCGATTCTTCTGCGCATGCGCATCAGTTCGATTGCCCTCCGCCTGCACATCAGTCCAACTCCTATGGCTCCGAGAGCAAAACGGGCCCGAATGTGGGATCACACCGTTTGTCGCCTCTATCTTTGGAAATATCATAGCTAGGACAATTTGGCTGGCGCCATTGGATTCGTGAGACGATTTCCGAGTTTCCTACGAGTCCGGGAATTGTCTAAAATCAATTTTTTTAGTTTTTCGCGTTTTTCTCGGCTCCTGGGCCTCCTAGAGCAAAACGGGCCCGAATTCGGAGTCATAGCGTTTTCCGTCGATATCTTTGGAAATATCATAGCTAGGACAATTTGGCTGGTGCCATTCTATACGTGAGACGATTTCCGATTTTTCTAGGGGTCCGGGAATTTTCTAAAGTTGATTTTTTTTGTTTTTCGCGTTTTTCTCGGCTCCTGGGTCTCCTAGAGCAAAACGGGGCCGAATTTGGACTCATACCGTTTTTCGTCCGTATCTTTGGAAATACCATAGCTAGGACAATTTGGCTGGCGCCATTGGATTCGTGAGACGATTTCCGAGTTTCCTACGGGTCCGGGAATTGTCTAAAATCAATTTTTTTAGTTTTTCGCGTTTTTCTCGGCTCCTGGGCCTCCTAGAGCAAAACGGGCCCGGATTTGGGCTCATACCGTTTTTCGTCCGTATCTTTGGAAATACCATAGCTAGGACAATTTGGCTGGCGCCATTGGATTCGTGAGACGATTTCCGAGTTTCCTACGGGTCCGGGAATTGTCTAAAATCAATTTTTTTAGTTTTTCGCGTTTTTCTCGGCTCCTGGGCCTCCTAGAGCAAAACGGGCCCGGATTCGGACTCATACCGTTTTTGCCCATATCTTTGGAAATATCATAGATAGGACAATTTGGCTAGCGCCATTGGATTCGTGAGTCGATTTCCGATTTCTCTACGGCTCCGGGAATTTTCTAAAGTCGATTTTTTTGGTTTTTCGCGTTTTTCTCGGCTCCTGGGTCACCCAGAGCTAAACGGGCCCGGATTTGGGCTCGTAGCGTTTTTCGCCCATATCTTTGGAAATATCCTAGCTAGGACAATTTGGCTGGCGCCATGGGATTCGTGAGACGATTTCCGATTTTTCTAGGGGCCCGGGAATTTTCTAAAGTCGATTTTTTTGGTATTTCGCGTTTTTCTCGGCTCCTGGGCCTCCTAGAGCAAAACGGGCCCGGATTCGGACTCATACCGTTTTTCGCCCATTACTTTGGAAATATCATAGCTAGGACAATTTGGCTGGTGCCATGCTATTCGTGAGACGATTTCCGATTTTTCTAGGGGTCCGGGAATTTTCTAAAGTCGATTTTTTCCTTTTACGCGTTTTTCTCGGATCCTGGGCCACCCAGAGCTAAACCGGCCCGGATTTGGGATCACACCGTTTTTCGTCAGTCAGTCCGATTCTTCTGCCCATGCGCATCAGTCCGATGCCTCTGCGCATGCGCATCAGTCCGATTCTTCTGCTGCTACGCATCAATACCACTCCTCTGCGCCTGCGCATCAGTCCGATTCCTCTGCGCATGCGCATCAGTCTGACTCCCCTACGCCAGCGCATCAGTCCGATGCCTCTGCGCGTGCGCGTCAGTAGGATCCTCCTGCTCCTGCGCATGAGTTCCACTCCTCTGCGCCTGCGCATCAGTCCGATGCTTCTGCGCCTGCGCATCAGTCCGATTCATATGCGCATGCGCATCAGTCCGACGCTTCTGCACATGCGCATCAGTCCGACTCCCCTGCGCCTGCGCATCAGTCAGATTCTTCTGCGCATGCGCATCAGTCCGACTCCCCTGCGCCTGCGCATCGGTCCGACTCCCCTGCGCCTGCGCATCCGTCAGATTCTTCTGCGCCTGCGCATCAGTCAGATTCTTCTGCGCATGCGCATCAGTCCGACTCCCCTGCGCCTGCGCATCAGTTCGACTCCCCTGTACCTGCGCATCAGTCCGATTCTTCTGCGCATGCGCATCAGTGCGATTTTCCTGCGACTGCGCATCAGTCCGATTCTTCTGGGCATGCGCGTCAGTCCGACCCTCCTGCTCCTGCACATCAGTCCGATTCCTCTGCGCATGCGCATCAGTCTGACTCCCCTCCGCCAGCGCATCAGTCCGATGCCTCTGCGCATGCGCATCAGTTCGATTGCTCTCCGCCTGCACATCAGTCCAACTCCTATGGCTCCGAGAGCAAAACGGGCCCGAATGTGGGATCACACCGTTTGTCGCCTCTATCTTTGGAAATATCATAGCTAGGACAATTTGGCTGGCGCCATTGGATTCGTGAGACGATTTCCGAGTTCCTAGGGGTCCGGGAATTGTCTAAAGTCGATTTTTTTAGTCTTTCGCGTTTTTCTCGGCTCCTGGGCCTCCTAGAGCTAAACGGGCCCGGATTTGGGCTCGTACCGTTTTTCGCCCATATCTTTGGAAATATCATAGCTAGGACAATTTGGTTGGCGCCATTGGAATTGTGAGACGATTTCCGATTTTTCTAGGGGTCCGGGAATTTTCTAAAATCGATTTTTTTAGTTTTTCGCGTTTTTCTCGGCTCCTCGGCCTCCTAGAGCAAAACGGGCCCGGATTTGGGATCACACCGTTTTTCGTCAGTCAGTCTGATTCTTCTGCCCATGCGCATCAGTCCGATGGCTCTGCTGCTGCGCATCAATACCACTCCTCTGCGCCTGCGCATCCGTCCGATTCCTCTGCGCATGCGCATCAGTCCGATGCCTCTGCGCGTGCGCGTCAGTAGGATCCTCCTGCTCCTGCGCATCAGTTCCACTCCTCTGCGCCTGCGCATCAGTCCGATTCTTCTGCGCATGCGCATCAGTTCGATTGCCCTCCGCCTGCACATCAGTCCAACTCCTATGGCTCCGAGAGCAAAACGGGCCCGAATGTGGGATCACACCGTTTGTCGCCTCTATCTTTGGAAATATCATAGCTAGGACAATTTGGCTGGCGCCATTGGATTCGTGAGACGATTTCCGAGTTTCCTACGAGTCCGGGAATTGTCTAAAATCAATTTTTTTAGTTTTTCGCGTTTTTCTCGGCTCCTGGGCCTCCTAGAGCAAAACGGGCCCGGATTCGGAGTCATAGCGTTTTCCGTCGATATCTTTGGAAATATCATAGCTAGGACAATTTGGCTGGTGTCATTCTATACGTGAGACGATTTCCGATTTTTCTAGGGGTCCGGGAATTTTCTAAAGTTGATTTTTTTTGTTTTTCGCGTTTTTCTCGGCTCCTGGGTCTCCTAGAGCAAAACGGGGCCGAATTTGGACTCATACCGTTTTTCGTCCGTATCTTTGGAAATACCATAGCTAGGACAATTTGGCTGGCGCCATTGGATTCGTGAGACGATTTCCGAGTTTCCTACGGGTCCGGGAATTGTCTAAAATCAATTTTTTTAGTTTTTCGCGTTTTTCTCGGCTCCTGGGCCTCCTGGAGCAAAACGGGCCCGGATTTGGGCTCATACCGTTTTTCGCCCATATCTTTGGAAATATCATAGCTAGGACAATTTAGCTAGCGCCATTGGATTCGTAAGACGATTTCCGATTTTTCTATGGGTCCGGGAATTTTCTAAAGTCGATTTTTTTATTTTTTCGCGTTTTTCTCGGCTCCTGGGCCTCCTAGAGCAAAACGGGCCCGGATTTGGGCTCATACCGTTTTTCGCCCATATCTTGGGAAATATCATAGCTAGGACAATTTGGCTGGCGCCATTGGATTCGTGAGTCGATTTCCGATTTCTCTACGGCTCCGGGAATTTTCTAAAGTCGATTTTTTTGTTTTTTCGCGTTTTTCTCGGCGCCTGGGCCACCCAGAGCTAAAGGGGCCCGGATTTTTGCTCGTAGCGTTTTTCGCCCATATCTTTGGAAATATCATAGCTAGGACAATTTGGCTGGCGCCCTTGGATTCGTGAGACGATTTCCGATATTTCTACGGCTCCGGGAATTTTCTAAAGTTGATTTTTTTTGTTTTTCGCGTTTTTCTCGGCTCCTGGGTCTCCTAGAGCAAAACGGGGCCGGATTTGGACTCATACCGTTTTTCGTCCGTATCTTTGGAAATACCATAGCTAGGACAATTTGGCTGGCGCCATTGGATTCGTGAGACGATTTCCGAGTTTCCTACGCGTCCGGGAATTGTCTAAAATCAATTTTTTTAGTTTTTCGCGTTTTTCTCGGCTCCTGGGCCTCCTAGAGCAAAACGGGCCCGGATTCGGACTCATACCGTTTATCGCCCATATCTTTGGAAATATCATAGATAGGACAATTTGGCTAGCGCCATTGGATTCGTGAGTCGATTTCCGATTTCTCTACGGCTCCGGGAATTTTCTAAAGTCGATTTTTTTGGTTTTTCGCGTTTTTCTCGGCTCCTGGGTCACCCAGAGCTAAACGGGCCCGGATTTGGGCTCGTAGCGTTTTTCGCCCATATCTTTGGAAATATCCTAGCTAGGACAATTTGGCTGGTGCCATGCTATTCGTGAGACGATTTCCGATTTTTCTAGGGGTCCGGGAATTTTCTAAAGTCGATTTTTTCCTTTTACGCGTTTTTCTCGGATCCTGGGCCACCCAGAGCTAAACCGGCCCGGATTTGGGATCACACCGTTTTTCGTCAGTCAGTCCGATTCTTCTGCCCATGCGCATCAGTCCGATGCCTCTGCGCATGCGCATCAGTCCGATTCTTCTGCTGCTACGCATCAATACCACTCCTCTGCGCCTGCGCATCAGTCCGATTCCTCTGCGCATGCGCATCAGTCTGACTCCCCTACGCCAGCGCATCAGTCCGATGCCTCTGCGCGTGCGCGTCAGTAGGATCCTCCTGCTCCTGCGCATGAGTTCCACTCCTCTGCGCCTGCGCATCAGTCCGATGCTTCTGCGCCTGCGCATCAGTCCGATTCTTATGCGCATGCGCATCAGTCCGACGCTTCTGCACATGCGCATCAGTCCGACTCCCCTGCGCCTGCGCATCAGTCAGATTCTTCTGCGCATGCGCATCAGTCCGACTCCCCTGCGCCTGCGCATCAGTTCGATTCTTCTGGGCATGCGCGTCAGTCCGACCCTCCTGCTCCTGCACATCAGTCCGATTCCTCTGCGCATGCGCATCAGTCTGACTCCCCTCCGCCAGCGCATCAGTCCGATGCCTCTGCGCGTGCGCGTCAGTAGGATCCTCCTGCTCCTGCGCATGAGTTCCACTCCTCTGCGCCTGCGCATCAGTCCGATGCCTCTGCGCGTGCGCATCAGTCCGATGCCTCTGCGCGTGCGCGTCAGTAGGATCCTCCTGCTCCTGCGCATCAGTTCCACTCCTCTGCGCCTGCGCATCAGTCCCATTCTTCTGCGCATGCGCATCAGTTCGATTGCTCTCCGCCTGCACATCACTCCAACTCCTATTGCTCCGAGAGCAAAACGGGCCCGAATGTGGGATCACACCGTTTGTCGCCTCTATCTTTGGAAATATCATAGCTAGGACAATTTGGCTGGCGCCATTGGATTCGTGAGACGATTTCCGAGTTTCCTACGAGTCCGGGAATTGTCTCAAATCAATTTTTTTAGTTTTTCGCGTTTTTCTCGGCTCCTGAGCCTCCTAGAGCAAAACGGGCCCGGATTCGGACTCATACCGTTTATCGCCCATATCTTTGGAAATATCATAGATAGGACAATTTGGCTAGCGCCATTGGATTCGTGAGTCGATTTCCGATTTCTCTACGGCTCCGGGAATTTTCTAAAGTCGATTTTTTTGGTTTTTCGCGTTTTTCTCGGCTCCTGGGTCACCCAGAGCTAAACGGGCCCGGATTTGGGCTCGTAGCGTTTTTCGCCCATATCTTTGGAAATATCCTAGCTAGGACAATTTGGCTGGTGCCATGCTATTCGTGAGACGATTTCCGATTTTTCTAGGGGTCCGGGAATTTTCTAAAGTCGATTTTTTCCTTTTACGCGTTTTTCTCGGATCCTGGGCCACCCAGAGCTAAACCGGCCCGGATTTGGGATCACACCGTTTTTCGTCAGTCAGTCCGATTCTTCTGCCCATGCGCATCAGTCCGATGCCTCTGCGCATGCGCATCAGTCCGATTCTTCTGCTGCTACGCATCAATACCACTCCTCTGCGCCTGCGCATCAGTCCGATTCCTCTGCGCATGCGCATCAGTCTGACTCCCCTACGCCAGCGCATCAGTCCGATGCCTCTGCGCGTGCGCGTCAGTAGGATCCTCCTGCTCCTGCGCATGAGTTCCACTCCTCTGCGCCTGCGCATCAGTCCGATGCTTCTGCGCCTGCGCATCAGTCCGATTCTTATGCGCATGCGCATCAGTCCGACGCTTCTGCACATGCGCATCAGTCCGACTCCCCTGCGCCTGCGCATCAGTCAGATTCTTCTGCGCATGCGCATCAGTCCGACTCCCCTGCGCCTGCGCATCAGTTCGATTCTTCTGGGCATGCGCGTCAGTCCGACCCTCCTGCTCCTGCACATCAGTCCGATTCCTCTGCGCATGCGCATCAGTCTGACTCCCCTCCGCCAGCGCATCAGTCCGATGCCTCTGCGCGTGCGCGTCAGTAGGATCCTCCTGCTCCTGCGCATGAGTTCCACTCCTCTGCGCCTGCGCATCAGTCCGATGCCTCTGCGCGTGCGCATCAGTCCGATGCCTCTGCGCGTGCGCGTCAGTAGGATCCTCCTGCTCCTGCGCATCAGTTCCACTCCTCTGCGCCTGCGCATCAGTCCCATTCTTCTGCGCATGCGCATCAGTTCGATTGCTCTCCGCCTGCACATCACTCCAACTCCTATTGCTCCGAGAGCAAAACGGGCCCGAATGTGGGATCACACCGTTTGTCGCCTCTATCTTTGGAAATATCATAGCTAGGACAATTTGGCTGGCGCCATTGGATTCGTGAGACGATTTCCGAGTTTCCTACGAGTCCGGGAATTGTCTCAAATCAATTTTTTTAGTTTTTCGCGTTTTTCTCGGCTCCTGAGCCTCCTAGAGCAAAACGGGCCCGGATTCGGAGTCATAGCGTTTTCCGTCGATATCTTTGGAAATATCATAGCTAGGACAATTTGGCTGGTGCCATTCTATACGTGAGACGATTTCCGATTTTTCTAGGGGTCCGGGAATTGTCTTAAGTCGATTTTTTTAGTTTTTCGCGTTTTTCTCGGCTCCTGGGCCTCCTAGAGCAAAACGGGCCCGGATTTGGGCTCATACCGTTTTTCGCCCATATCTTTGGAAATATCATAGCTAGGACAATTTGGCTGGCGCCATTGGATTCGTGAGACGATTTCCGAGTTTCCTACGAGTCCGGGAATTGTCTAAAATCAATTTTTTTAGTTTTTCGCATTTTTCTCGGCTCCTGGGCCTCCTAGAGCAAAACGGGCCCGGATTTGGGCTCATACCGTTTTTCGCCCATATCTTGGGAAATATCATAGCTAGGACAATTTGGCTGGCGCCATTGGATTCGTGAGTCGATTTCCGATTTTTCTAGGGGCCCGGGAATTTTCTAAAGTCGATTTTTTCGGTATTTCGCGTTTTTCTCGGCTCCTGGGCCTCCTAGAGCAAAACGGGCCCGGATTCGGACTCATACCGTTTTTCGCCCATTACTTTGGAAATATCATAGATAGGACAATTTGGCTAGCGCCATTGGATTCGTGAGTCGATTTCCGATTTCTCTACGGCTCCGGGAATTTTCTAAAGTCGATTTTTTTGGTTTTTCGCGTTTTTCTCGGCTCCTGGGTCACCCAGAGCTAAACGGGCCCGGATTTGGGCTCGTAGCGTTTTTCGCCCATATCTTTGGAAATATCCTAGCTAGGACAATTTGGCTGGCGCCATGGGATTCGTGAGACGATTTCCGATTTTTCTAGGGGTCCGGGAATTTTCTAAAGTCGATTTTTTCCTTTTACGCGTTTTTCTCGGCTCCTGGGCCACCCAGAGCTAAACCGGCCCGGATTTGGGATCACACCGTTTTTCGTCAGTCAGTCCGATTCTTCTGCCCATGCGCATCAGTCCGATGCCTCTGCGCATGCGCATCAGTCCGATTCTTCTGCTGCTACGCATCAATACCACTCCTCTGCGCCTGCGCATCAGTCCGATTCCTCTGCGCATGCGCATCAGTCCGATGCCTCTGCGCGTGCGCGTCAGTAGGATCCTCCTGCTCCTGCGCATCAGTTCCACTCCTCTGCGCCTGCGCATCAGTCCCATTCTTCTGCGCATGCGCATCAGTTCGATTGCTCTCCGCCTGCACATCACTCCAACTCCTATTGCTCCGAGAGCAAAACGGGCCCGAATGTGGGATCACACCGTTTGTCGCCTCTATCTTTGGAAATATCATAGCTAGGACAATTTGGCTGGCGCCATTGGATTCGTGAGACGATTTCCGAGTTTCCTACGAGTCCGGGAATTGTCTAAAATCAATTTTTTTAGTTTTTCGCATTTTTCTCGGCTCCTGGGCCTCCTAGAGCAAAACGGGCCCGGATTCGGAGTCATAGCGTTTTCCGTCGATATCTTTGGAAATATCATAGCTAGGACAATTTGGCTGGTGCCATTGTATACGTGAGACGATTTCCGATTTTTCTAGGGGTCCGGAAATTGTCTTAAGTCGATTTTTTTAGTTTTTCGCGTTTTTCTCGGCTCCTGGGCCTCCTAGAGCAAAACGGGCCCGGATTAGGGCTCATACCGTTTTTCGCCCATATCTTTGGAAATATCATAGCTAGGACAATTTGGCTAGCGCCATTGGATTCGTAAGACGATTTCCGATTTTTCTATGGGTCCGGGAATTTTCTAAAGTCGATTTTTTTATTTTTTTGCGTTTTTCTCGGCTCCTGGGCCTCCTAGAGCAAAACGGGCCCGGATTTGGGATCACACCGTTTTTCGTCAGTCAGTCTGATTCTTCTGCCCATGCGCATCATTCCGATGGCTCTGCGCATGCGCATCGGTCCGATTCTTCTGCTGCTGCGCATCAATACCACTCCTCTGCGCCTGCGCATCAGTCCGATTCCTCTGCGCATGCGCATCAGTCCGATGCCTCTGCGCGTGCGCGTCAGTAGGATCCTCCTGCTCCTGCGCATCAGTTCCACGCCTCTGCGCCTGCGCATCAGTCCGATTCTTCTGCGCATGCGGATCAGTTCGATTGCTCTCCGCCTGCACATCAGTCCAACTCCTATGGCTCCGAGAGCAAAACGGGCCCGAATGTGGGATCACACCGTTTGTCGCCTCTATCTTTGGAAATATCATAGCTAGGACAATTTGGCTGGCGCCATTGGATTCGTGAGACGATTTCCGAGTTTCCTACGGGTCCGGGATTGTCTAAAATCAATTTTTTTAGTTTTTCGCGTTTTTCTCGGCTCCTGGGCCTCCTAGAGCAAAACGGGCCCGGATTTGGGCTCATACCGTTTTTCGCCCATATCTTTGGAAATATCATAGCTAGGACAATTTAGCTAGCGCCATTGGATTCGTAAGACGATTTCCGATTTTTCTATGGGTCCGGGAATTTTCTAAAGTCGAGTTTTTTATTTTTTCGCGTTTTTCTCGGCTCCTGGGCCTCCTAGAGCAAAACGGGCCCGGATTTGGGCTCATACCGTTTTTCGCCCATATCTTGGGAAATATCATAGCTAGGACAATTTGGCGGGCGCCATTGCATTCGTGAGTCGATTTCCGATTTCTCTACGGCTCCGGGAATTTTCTAAAGTCGATTTTTTTGTTTTTTCGCGTTTTTCTCGGCGCCTGGGCCACCCAGAGCTAAAGGGGCCCGGATTTGGGCTCGTAGCGTTTTTCGCCCATATCTTTGGAAATATCATAGCTAGGACAATTTGGCTGGCGCCCTTGGATTCGTGAGACGATTTCCGAGTTTCCTACGGGTCCGGGAATTGTCTAAAATCAATTTTTTTAGTTTTTCGCGTTTTTCTCGGCTCCTGGGCCTCCTAGAGCAAAACGGGCCCGGATTCGAACTCATACCGTTTTTCGCCCATATCTTTGGAAATATCATAGATAGGACAATTTGGCTAGCGCCATTGGATTCGTGAGTCGATTTCCGATTTCTCTACGGCTCCGGGAATTTTCTAAAGTCGATTTTTTTGGTTTTTCGCGTTTTTCTCGGCTCCTGGGTCACCCAGAGCTAAACGGGCCCGGATTCGGACTCATACCGTTTTTCGCCCATTACTTTGGAAATATCATAGCTAGGACAATTTGGCTGGTGCCATGCTATTCGTGAGACGATTTCCGATTTTTCTAGGGGTCCGGGAATTTTCTAAAGTCGATTTTTTCCTTTTACGCGTTTTTCTCGGCTCCTGGGCCACCCAGAGCTAAACCGGCCCGGATTTGGGATCACACCGTTTTTCGTCAGTCAGTCCGATTCTTCTGCCCATGCGCATCAGTCCGATGCCTCTGCGCATGCGCATCAGTCCGATTCTTCTGCTGCTACGCATCAATACCACTCCTCTGCGCCTGCGCATCAGTCCGATTACTCTGCGCATGCGCATCAGTCCGATGCCTCTGCGCGTGCGCGTCAGTTCCACTCCTCTGCGCCTGCGCATCAGTCCGATTCTTCTGCGCCTGCGCATCAGTCCGATTCTTCTGCGCATGCGCATCAGTTCGATTGCTCTCCGCCTGCACATCAGTCCAACTCCTATGGCTCCGAGAGCAAAACGGGCCCGAATGTGGGATCACACCGTTTGTCGCCTCTATCTTTGGAAATATCATAGCTAGGACAATTTGGCTGGCGCCATTGGATTCGTGAGACGATTTCCGAGTTTCCTACGAGTCCGGGAATTGTCTAAAATCAATTTTTTTAGTTTTTCGCATTTTTCTCGGCTCCTGGGCCTCCTAGAGCAAAACGGGCCCGGATTCGGAGTCATAGCGTTTTCCGTCGATATCTTTGGAATTATCATAGCTAGGACAATTTGGCTGGTGCCATTGTATACGTGAGACGATTTCCGATTTTTCTAGGGGTCCGGGAAATGTCTTAAGTCGATTTTTTTAGTTTTTCGCGTTTTTCTCGGCTCCTGGGCCTCCTAGAGGAAAACGGGCCCGGATTTGGGCTCACACCGTTTTTCGCCCATATCTTTGGAAATATCATAGCTAGGACAATTTGGCTAGCGCCATTGGATTCGTAAGACGATTTCCGATTTTTCCATGGGTCCGGGAATTTTCTAAAGTCGATTTTTTTATTTTTTTGCGTTTTTCTCGGCTCCTGGGCCTCCTAGAGCAAAACGGGCCCGGATTTGGGATCACACCGTTTTTCGTCAGTCAGTCTGATTCTTCTGCCCATGCGCATCATTCCGATGGCTCTGCGCATGCGCATCAGTCCGATTCTTCTGCTGCTGCGCATCAATACCACTCCTCTGCGCCTACGCATCAGTCCGATTCCTCTGCGCATGCGCATCAGTCCGATGCCTCTGCGCGTGCGCGTCAGTAGGATCCTCCTGCTCCTGCGCATCAGTTCCACTCCTCTGCGCCTGCGCATCAGTCCGATTCTTCTGCGCATGCGGATCAGTTCGATTGCTCTCCGCCTGCACATCAGTCCAACTCCTATGGCTCCGAGAGCAAAACGGGCCCGAATTTGGGATCACACCGTTTGTCGCCTCTATGTTTGGAAATATCATAGATAGGACAATTTGGCTAGCGCCATTGGATTCGTGAGTCGATTTCCGATTTCTCTACGGCTCCGGGAATTTTCTAAAGTCGATTTTTTTGGTTTTTCGCGTTTTTCTCGGCTCCTGGGCCACCCAGAGCTAAACGGGCCCGGATTTGGGATCGTAGCGTTTTTCGCCCATATATTTGGAAATATCATAGCTAGGACAATTTGGCTGGCGCCATTGGATTCGTGAGACGATTTCCGAGTTCCTAGGGGTCCGGGAATTGTCTAAAGTCGATTTTTTTAGTCTTTCGCGTTTTTCTCGGCTCCTGGGCCTCCTAGAGCTAAACGGTCCCGGATTTGGGCTCGTAGCGTTTTTCGCCCATATCTTTGGAAATATCATAGCTAGGACAATTTGGCTGGCGCCCTTGGATTCGAGAGACGATTTCCGATTTTTCTACGGCTCCGGGAATTTTCTAAAGTTGATTTTTTTTGTTTTTCGCGTTTTTCTCGGCTCCTGGGTCTCCTAGAGCAAAACGGGGCCTGATTTGGACTCATACCGTTTTTCGTCCGTATCTTTGGAAATACCATAGCTAGGACAATTTGGCTGGCGCCATTGGATTCGTTAGACGATTTCCGAGTTTCCTACGGGTCCGGGAATTGTCTAAAATCAATTTTTTTAGTTTTTCGCGTTTTTCTCGGCTCCTGGGCCTCCTAGAGCAAAACGGGCCCAGATTCGGACTCATACCGTTTTTCGCCCATTACTTTGGAAATATCATAGCTAGGACAATTTGGCTGGTGCCATGCTATTCGTGAGACGATTTCCGATTTTTCTAGGGGTCCGGGAATTTTCTAAAGTCGATTTTTTCCTTTTACGCGTTTTTCTCGGATCCTGGGCCACCCAGAGCTAAACCGGCCCGGATTTGGGATCACACCGTTTTTCGTCAGTCAGTCCGATTCTTCTGCCCATGCGCATCAGTCCGAGGCCTCTGCGCATGCGCATCAGTCCGATTCTTCTGCTGCTACGCATCAATACCACTCCTCTGCGCCTGCGCATCAGTCCGATTCCTCTGCGCATGCGCATCAGTCTGACTCCCCTACGCCAGCGCATCAGTCCGATGCCTCTGCGCGTGCGCGTCAGTAGGATCCTCCTGCTCCTGCGCATGAGTTCCACTCCTCTGCGCCTGCGCATCAGTCCGATTCCTCTGCGCATGCGCATCAGTCCGACTCCCCTGCGCCTGCGCATCAGTCCGATTCTTCTGCGCATGCGCATCAGTGCGATTTTCCTGCGACTGCGCATCAGTCCGATTCTTCTGGGCATGCGCGCCAGTCCGACCCTCCTGCTCCTGCACATCAGTCCGATTCCTCTGCGCATGCGCATCAGTCTGACTCCCCTCCGCCAGCGCATCAGTCCGATGCCTCTGCGCATGCGCATCAGTTCGATTGCTCTCCGCCTGCACATCAGTCCAACTCCTATGGCTCCGAGAGCAAAACGGGCCCGAATGTGGGATCACACCGTTTGTCGCCTCTATCTTTGGAAATATCATAGCTAGGACAATTTGGCTGGCGCCATTGGATTCGTGAGACGATTTCCGAGTTCCTAGGGGTCCGGGAATTGTCTAAAGTCGATTTTTTTAGTCTTTCGCGTTTTTCTCGGCTCCTGGGCCTCCTAGAGCTAAACGGGCCCGGATTTGGGCTCGTAGCGTTTTTCGCCCATATCTTTGGAAATATCCTAGCTAGGACAATTTGGCTGGCGCCATGGGATTCGTGAGACGATTTCCGATTTTTCTAGGGGTCCGGGAATTTTCTAAAGTCGATTTTTTCCTTTTACGCGTTTTTCTCGGCTCCTGGGCCACCCAGAGCTAAACCGGCCCGGATTTGGGATCACACCGTTTTTCGTCAGTCAGTCTGATTCTTCTGCCCATGCGCATCATTCCGATGGCTCTGCGCATGCGCATCAGTCCGATTCTTCTGCTGCTGCGCATCAATACCACTCCTCTGCGCCTGCGCATCAGTCCGATTCCTCTGCGCATGCGCATCAGTCCGATGCCTCTGCGCGTGCGCGTCAGTAGGATCCTCCTGCTCCTGCGCATCAGTTCCACTCCTCTGCGCCTGCGCATCAGTCCGATTCTTCTGCGCATGCGGATCAGTTCGATTGCTCTCCGCCTGCACATCAGTCCAACTCCTATGGCTCCGAGAGCAAAACGGGCCCGAATGTGGGATCACACCGTTTGTCGCCTCTATCTTTGGAAATATCATAGCTAGGACAATTTGGCTGGCGCCATTGGATTCGTGAGACGATTTCCGAGTTTCCTACGGGTCCGGGAATTGTCTAAAATCAATTTTTTTAGTTTTTCGCGTTTTTCTCGGCTCCTGGGCCTCCTAGAGCAAAACGGGCCCGGATTCGAACTCATACCGTTTTTCGCCCATATCTTTGGAAATATCATAGATAGGACAATTTGGCTAGCGCCATTGGATTCGTGAGTCGATTTCCGATTTCTCTACGGCTCCGGGAATTTTCTAAAGTCGATTTTTTTGGTTTTTCGCGTTTTTCTCGGCTCCTGGGCCACCCAGAGCTAAACGGGCCCGGATTTGGGCTCGTAGCGTTTTTCGCCCATATCTTTGGAAATATCATAGCTAGGACAATTTGGCTGGCGCCATGGGATTCGTGAGACGATTTCCGATTTTTCTAGGGGCCCGGGAATTTTCTAAAGTCGATTTTTTCGGTTTTTCGCGTTTTTCTCGGCTCCTGGGCCTCCTAGAGCAAAACGGGCCCGGATTCGGACTCATACCGTTTTTCGCCCATTACTTTGGAAATATCATAGCTAGGACAATTTGGCTGGCGCCATTGGATTCGTGAGACGATTTCCGAGTTCCTAGGGGTCCGGGAATTGTCTAAAGTCGATTTTTTTAGTCTTTCGCGTTTTTCTCGGCTCCTGGGCCTCCTAGAGCTAAACGGGCCCGGATTTGGGCTCGTAGCGTTTTTCGCCCATATCTTTGGAAATATCCTAGCTAGGACAATTTGGCTGGCGCCATGGGATTCGTGAGACGATTTCCGATTTTTCTAGGGGCCCGGGAATTTTCTAAAGTCGATTTTTTTGGTATTTCGCGTTTTTCTCGGCTCCTGGGCCTCCTAGAGCAAAACGGGCCCGGATTCGGACTCATACCGTTTTTCGCCCATTACTTTGGAAATATCATAGCTAGGACAATTTGGCTGGTGCCATGCTATTCGTGAGACGATTTCCGATTTTTCTAGGGGTCCGGGAATTTTCTAAAGTCGATTTTTTCCTTTTACGCGTTTTTCTCGGCTCCTGGGCCACCCAGAGCTAAACCGGCCCGGATTTGGGTTCACACCGTTTTTCGTCAGTCAGTCCGATTCTTCTGCCCATGCGCATCAGTCCGATGCCTCTGCGCATGCGCATCAGTCCGATTCTTCTGCTGCTACGCATCAATACCACTCCTCTGCGCCTGCGCATCAGTCCGATTACTCTGCGCATGCGCATCAGTCCGATGCCTCTGCGCGTGCGCGTCAGTTCCACTCCTCTGCGCCTGCGCATCAGTCCGATTCTTCTGCGCCTGCGCATCAGTCCGATTCTTCTGCGCATGCGCATCAGTTCGATTGCTCTCCGCCTGCACATCAGTCCAACTCCTATGGCTCCGAGAGCAAAACGGGCCCGAATGTGGGATCACACCGTTTGTCGCCTCTATCTTTGGAAATATCATAGCTAGGACAATTTGGCTGGCGCCATTGGATTCGTGAGACGATTTCCGAGTTTCCTACGAGTCCGGGAATTGTCTAAAATCAATTTTTTTAGTTTTTCGCGTTTTTCTCGGCTCCTGGGCCTCCTAGAGCAAAACGGGCCCGGATTCGGAGTCATAGCGTTTTCCGTCGATATCTTTGGAAATATCATAGCTAGGACAATTTGGCTGGTGCCATTCTATACGTGAGACGATTTCCGATTTTTCTAGGGGTCCGGGAATTTTCTAAAGTTGATTTTTTTTGTTTTTCGCGTTTTTCTCGGCTCCTGGGTCTCCTAGAGCAAAACGGGGCCGAATTTGGACTCATACCGTTTTTCGTCCGTATCTTTGGAAATACCATAGCTAGGACAATTTGGCTGGCGCCATTGGATTCGTGAGACGATTTCCGAGTTTCCTACGGGTCCGGGAATTGTCTAAAATCAATTTTTTTAGTTTTTCGCGTTTTTCTCGGCTCCTGGGCCTCCTGGAGCAAAACGGGCCCGGATTTGGGCTCATACCGTTTTTCGCCCATATCTTTGGAAATATCATAGCTAGGACAATTTAGCTAGCGCCATTGGATTCGTAAGACGATTTCCGATTTTTCTATGGGTCCGGGAATTTTCTAAAGTCGATTTTTTTATTTTTTCGCGTTTTTCTCGGCTCCTGGGCCTCCTAGAGCAAAACGGGCCCGGATTTGGGCTCATACCGTTTTTCGCCCATATCTTGGGAAATATCATAGCTAGGACAATTTGGCTGGCGCCATTGGATTCGTGAGTCGATTTCCGATTTCTCTACGGCTCCGGGAATTTTCTAAAGTCGATTTTTTTGTTTTTTCGCGTTTTTCTCGGCGCCTGGGCCACCCAGAGCTAAAGGGGCCCGGATTTGGGCTCGTAGCGTTTTTCGCCCATATCTTTGGAAATATCATAGCTAGGACAATTTGGCTGGCGCCCTTGGATTCGTGAGACGATTTCCGATATTTCTACGGCTCCGGGAATTTTCTAAAGTTGATTTTTTTTGTTTTTCGCGTTTTTCTCGGCTCCTGGGTCTCCTAGAGCAAAACGGGGCCGGATTTGGACTCATACCGTTTTTCGTCCGTATCTTTGGAAATACCATAGCTAGGACAAATTGGCTGGCGCCATTGGATTCGTGAGACGATTTCCGAGTTTCCTACGCGTCCGGGAATTGTCTAAAATCAATTTTTTTAGTTTTTCGCGTTTTTCTCGGCTCCTGGGCCTCCTAGAGCAAAACGGGCCCGGATTCGGACTCATACCGTTTATCGCCCATATCTTTGGAAATATCATAGATAGGACAATTTGGCTAGCGCCATTGGATTCGTGAGTCGATTTCCGATTTCTCTACGGCTCCGGGAATTTTCTAAAGTCGATTTTTTTGGTTTTTCGCGTTTTTCTCGGCTCCTGGGTCACCCAGAGCTAAACGGGCCCGGATTTGGGCTCGTAGCGTTTTTCGCCCATATCGTTGGAAATATCCTAGCTAGGACAATTTGGCTGGTGCCATGCTATTCGTGAGACGATTTCCGATTTTTCTAGGGGTCCGGGAATTTTCTAAAGTCGATTTTTTCCTTTTACGCGTTTTTCTCGGATCCTGGGCCACCCAGAGCTAAACCGGCCCGGATTTGGGATCACACCGTTTTTCGTTAGTCAGTCCGATTCTTCTGCCCATGCGCATCAGTGCGATTTTACTGCGACTGCGCATCAGTCCGATTCTTCTGGGCATGCGCGTCAGTCCGACCCTCCTGCTCCTGCACATCAGTCCGATTCCTCTGCGCATGCGCATCAGTCTGACTCCCCTCCGCCAGCGCATCAGTCCGATGCCTCTGCGCGTGCGCGTCAGTAGGATCCTCCTGCTCCTGCGCATGAGTTCCACTCCTCTGCGCCTGCGCATCAGTCCGATGCCTCTGCGCGTGCGCGTCAGTAGGATCCTCCTGCTCCTGCGCATCAGTTCCACTCCTCTGCGCCTGCGCATCAGTCCCATTCTTCTGCGCATGCGCATCAGTTCGATTGCTCTCCGCCTGCACATCACTCCAACTCCTATTGCTCCGAGAGCAAAACGGGCCCGAATGTGGGATCACACCGTTTGTCGCCTCTATCTTTGGAAATATCATAGCTAGGACAATTTGGCTGGCGCCATTGGATTCGTGAGACGATTTCCGAGTTTCCTACGAGTCCGGGAATTGTCTAAAATCAATTTTTTTAGTTTTTCGCGTTTTTCTCGGCTCCTGAGCCTCCTAGAGCAAAACGGGCCCGGATTCGGAGTCATAGCGTTTTCCGTCGATATCTTTGGAAATATCATAGCTAGGACAATTTGGCTGGTGCCATTCTATACGTGAGACGATTTCCGATTTTTCTAGGGGTCCGGGAATTGTCTTAAGTCGATTTTTTTAGTTTTTCGCGTTTTTCTCGGCTCCTGGGCCTCCTAGAGCAAAACGGGCCCGGATTTGGGCTCATACCGTTTTTCGCCCATATCTTTGGAAATATCATAGCTAGGACAATTTGGCTAGCGCCATTGGATTCGTAAGACGATTTCCGATTTTTCTATGGGTCCGGGAATTTTCTAAAGTCGATTTTTTTGGTTTTTCGCGTTTTTCTCGGCTCCTGGGTCACCCAGAGCTAAACGGGCCCGGATTTGGGCTCGTAGCGTTTTTCGCCCATATCTTTGGAAATATCCTAGCTAGGACAATTTGGCTGGCGCCATGGGATTCGTGAGACGATTTCCGATTTTTCTAGGGGCCCGGGAATTTTCTAAAGTCGATTTTTTTGGTATTTCGCTTTTTTCTCGGCTCCTGGGCCTCCTAGAGCAAAACGGGCCCGGATTCGGACTCATACCGTTTTTCGCCCATTACTTTGGAAATATCATAGCTAGGACAATTTGGCTGATGCCATGCTATTCGTGAGACGATTTCCGATTTTTCTAGGGGTCCGGGAATTTTCTAGAGTCGATTTTTTCCTTTTACGCGTTTTTCTCGGCTCCTGGGCCACCCAGAGCTAAACCGGCCCGGATTTGGGATCACATCGTTTTTTGTCAGTCAGTCCGATTCTTCTGCCCATGCGCATCAGTCCGATGCCTCTGCGCATGCGCATCAGTCCGATTCTTCTGCTGCTACGCATCAATACCACTCCTCTGCGCCTGCGCATCAGTCCGATTCCTCTGCGCATGCGGATCAGTCCGATTACTCTGCGCGTGCGCGTCAGTTCCACTCCTCTGCGCCTGCGCATCAGTCCGATTCTTCTGCGCCTGCGCATCAGTCCGATTCTTCTGCGCATGCGCATCAGTTCGATTGCTCTCCGCCTGCACATCAGTCCAACTCCTATGGCTCCGAGAGCAAAACGGGCCCGAATGTGGGATCACACCGTTTGTCGCCTCTATCTTTGGAAATATCATAGCTAGGACAATTTGGCTGGCGCCATTGGATTCGTGAGACGATTTCCGAGTTTCCTACGAGTCCGGGAATTGTCTAAAATCAATTTTTTTAGTTTTTCGCATTTTTCTCGGCTCCTGGGCCTCCTAGAGCAAAACGGGCCCGGATTCGGAGTCATAGCGTTTTCCGTCGATATCTTTGGAAATATCATAGCTAGGACAATTTCGCTGGTGCCATTGTATACGTGAGACGATTTCCGATTTTTCTAGGGGTCCGGGAATTGTCTTAAGTCGATTTTTTTAGTTTTTCGCGTTTTTCTCGGCTCCTGGGCCTCCTAGAGCAAAACGGGCCCGGATTTGGGCTCACACCGTTTTTCGCCCATATCTTTGGAAATATCATAGCTAGGACAATTTGGCTAGCGCCATTGGATTCGTAAGACGATTTCCGATTTTTCTATGGGTCCGGGAATTTTCTAAAGTCGATTTTTTTATTTTTTTGCGTTTTTCTCGGCTCCTGGGCCTCCTAGAGCAAAACGGGCCCGGATTTGGGATCACACCGTTTTTCGTCAGTCAGTCTGATTCTTCTGCCCATGCGCATCATTCCGATGGCTCTGCGCATGCGCATCAGTCCGATTCTTCTGCTGCTGCGCATCAATACCACTCCTCTGCGCCTGCGCATCAGTCCGATTCCTCTGCGCATGCGCATCAGTCCGATGCCTCTGCGCGTGCGCGTCAGTAGGATCCTCCTGCTCCTGCGCATCAGTTCCACTCCTCTGCGCCTGCGCATCAGTCCGATTCTTCTGCGCATGCGGATCAGTTCGATTGCTCTCCGCCTGCACATCAGTCCAACTCCTATGGCTCCGAGAGCAAAACGGGCCCGAATTTGGGATCACACCGTATGTCGCCTCTATGTTTGGAAATATCATAGATAGGACAATTTGGCTAGCGCCATTGGATTCGTGAGTCGATTTCCGATTTCTCTACGGCTCCGGGAATTTTCTAAAGTCGATTTTTTTGGTTTTTCGCGTTTTTCTCGGCTCCTGGGCCACCCAGAGCTAAACGGGCCCGGATTTGGGCTCGTAGCGTTTTTCGCCCATATATTTGGAAATATCATAGCTAGGACAATTTGGCTGGCGCCATGGGATTCGTGAGACGATTTCCGATTTTTCTAGGGGCCCGGGAATTTTCTAAAGTCGATTTTTTTGGTTTTTCGCGTTTTTCTCGGCTCCTGGGCCTCCTAGAGCAAAACGGGCCCGGATTCGGACTCATACCGTTTTTCGCCCATTACTTTGGAAATATCATAGCTAGGACAATTTGGCTGGTGCCATGCTATTCGTGAGACGATTTCCGATTTTTCTAGGGGTCCGGGAATTTTCTAAAGTCGATTTTTTCCTTTTACGCGTTTTTCTCGGATCCTGGGCCACCCAGAGCTAAACCGGCCCGGATTTGGGATCACACCGTTTTTCGTCAGTCAGTCCGATTCTTCTGCCCATGCGCATCAGTCCGATGCCTCTGCGCATGCGCATCAGTCCGATTCTTCTGCTGCTACGCATCAATACCACTCCTCTGCGCCTGCGCATCAGTCCGATTACTCTGCGCATGCGCATCAGTCCGATGCCTCTGCGCGTGCGCGTCAGTTCCACTCCTCTGCGCCTGCGCATCAGTCCGATTCTTCTGCGCCTGCGCATCAGTCCGATTCTTCTGCGCATGCGCATCAGTTCGATTGCTCTCCGCCTGCACATCAGTCCAACTCCTATGGCTCCGAGAGCAAAACGGGCCCGAATGTGGGATCACACCGTTTGTCGCCTCTATCTTTGGAAATATCATAGCTAGGACAATTTGGCTGGCGCCATTGGATTCGTGAGACGATTTCCGAGTTTCCTACGAGTCCGGGAATTGTCTAAAATCAATTTTTTTAGTTTTTCGCGTTTTTCTCGGCTCCTGGGCCTCCTAGAGCAAAACGGGCCCGGATTCGGAGTCATAGCGTTTTCCGTCGATATCTTTGGAAATATCATAGCTAGGACAATTTGGCTGGTGCCATTCTATACGTGAGACGATTTCCGATTTTTCTAGGGGTCCGGGAATTTTCTAAAGTTGATTTTTTTTGTTTTTCGCGTTTTTCTCGGCTCCTGGGTCTCCTAGAGCAAAACGGGGCCGAATTTGGACTCATACCGTTTTTCGTCCGTATCTTTGGAAATACCATAGCTAGGACAATTTGGCTGGCGCCATTGGATTCGTGAGACGATTTCCGAGTTTCCTACGGGTCCGGGAATTGTCTAAAATCAATTTTTTTAGTTTTTCGCGTTTTTCTCGGCTCCTGGGCCTCCTGGAGCAAAACGGGCCCGGATTTGGGCTCATACCGTTTTTCGCCCATATCTTTGGAAATATCATAGCTAGGACAATTTAGCTAGCGCCATTGGATTCGTAAGACGATTTCCGATTTTCCTATGGGTCCGGGAATTTTCTAAAGTCGATTTTTTTATTTTTTCGCGTTTTTCTCGGCTCCTGGGCCTCCTAGAGCAAAACGGGCCCGGATTTGGGCTCATACCGTTTTTCGCCCATATCTTGGGAAATATCATAGCTAGGACAATTTGGCTGGCGCCATTGGATTCGTGAGACGATTTCCGAGTTTCCTACGGGTCCGGGAATTGTCTAAAATCAATTTTTTTAGTTTTTCGCGTTTTTCTCGGCTCCTGGGCCTCCTGGAGCAAAACGGGCCCGGATTTGGGCTCATACCGTTTTTCGCCCATATCTTTGGAAATATCATAGCTAGGACAATTTAGCTAGCGCCATTGGATTCGTAAGACGATTTCCGATTTTTCTATGGGTCCGGGAATTTTCTAAAGTCGATTTTTTCCTTTTACGCGTTTTTCTCGGCTCCTGGGCCACCCAGAGCTAAACCGGCCCGGATTTGGGTTCACACCGTTTTTCGTCAGTCAGTCCGATTCTTCTGCCCATGCGCATCAGTCCGATGCCTCTGCGCATGCGCATCAGTCCGATTCTTCTGCTGCTACGCATCAATACCACTCCTCTGCGCCTGCGCATCAGTCCGATTACTCTGCGCATGCGCATCAGTCCGATGCCTCTGCGCGTGCGCGTCAGTTCCACTCCTCTGCGCCTGCGCATCAGTCCGATTCTTCTGCGCCTGCGCATCAGTCCGATTCTTCTGCGCATGCGCATCAGTTCGATTGCTCTCCGCCTGCACATCAGTCCAACTCCTATGGCTCCGAGAGCAAAACGGGCCCGAATGTGGGATCACACCGTTTGTCGCCTCTATCTTTGGAAATATCATAGCTAGGACAATTTGGCTGGCGCCATTGGATTCGTGAGACGATTTCCGAGTTTCCTACGAGTCCGGGAATTGTCTAAAATCAATTTTTTTAGTTTTTCGCGTTTTTCTCGGCTCCTGGGCCTCCTAGAGCAAAACGGGCCCGGATTCGGAGTCATAGCGTTTTCCGTCGATATCTTTGGAAATATCATAGCTAGGACAATTTGGCTGGTGCCATTCTATACGTGAGACGATTTCCGATTTTTCTAGGGGTCCGGGAATTTTCTAAAGTTGATTTTTTTTGTTTTTCGCGTTTTTCTCGGCTCCTGGGTCTCCTAGAGCAAAACGGGGCCGAATTTGGACTCATACCGTTTTTCGTCCGTATCTTTGGAAATACCATAGCTAGGACAATTTGGCTGGCGCCATTGGATTCGTGAGACGATTTCCGAGTTTCCTACGGGTCCGGGAATTGTCTAAAATCAATTTTTTTAGTTTTTCGCGTTTTTCTCGGCTCCTGGGCCTCCTGGAGCAAAACGGGCCCGGATTTGGGCTCATACCGTTTTTCGCCCATATCTTTGGAAATATCATAGCTAGGACAATTTAGCTAGCGCCATTGGATTCGTAAGACGATTTCCGATTTTTCTATGGGTCCGGGAATTTTCTAAAGTCGATTTTTTTATTTTTTCGCGTTTTTCTCGGCTCCTGGGCCTCCTAGAGCAAAACGGGCCCGGATTTGGGCTCATACCGTTTTTCGCCCATATCTTGGGAAATATCATAGCTAGGACAATTTGGCTGGCGCCATTGGATTCGTGAGACGATTTCCGAGTTTCCTACGGGTCCGGGAATTGTCTAAAATCAATTTTTTTAGTTTTTCGCGTTTTTCTCGGCTCCTGGGCCTCCTGGAGCAAAACGGGCCCGGATTTGGGCTCATACCGTTTTTCGCCCATATCTTTGGAAATATCATAGCTAGGACAATTTAGCTAGTGCCATTGGATTCGTAAGACGATTTCCGATTTTTCTATGGGTCCGGGAATTTTCTAAAGTCGATTTTTTTATTTTTTCGCGTTTTTCTCGGCTCCTGGGCCTCCTAGAGCAAAACGGGCCCGGATTTGGGCTCATACCGTTTTTCGCCCATATCTTGGGAAATATCATAGCTAGGACAATTTGGCTGGCGCCATTGGATTCGTGAGTCGATTTCCGATTTCTCTACGGCTCCGGGAATTTTCTAAAGTCGATTTTTTTGTTTTTTCGCGTTTTTCTCGGCGCCTGGGCCACCCAGAGCTAAAGGGGCCCGGATTTGGGCTCGTAGCGTTTTTCGCCCATATCTTTGGAAATATCATAGCTAGGACAATTTGGCTGGCGCCCTTGGATTCGTGAGACGATTTCCGATATTTCTACGGCTCCGGGAATTTTCGAAAGTTGATTTTTTTTGTTTTTCGCGTTTTTCTCGGCTCCTGGGTCTCCTAGAGCAAAACGGGGCCGGATTTGGACTCATACCGTTTTTCGTCCGTATCTTTGGAAATACCATAGCTAGGACAATTTGGCTGGCGCCATTGGATTCGTGAGACGATTTCCGAGTTTCCTACGCGTCCGGGAATTGTCTAAAATCAATTTTTTTAGTTTTTCGCGTTTTTCTCGGCTCCTGGGCCTCCTAGAGCAAAACGGGCCCGGATTCGGACTCATACCGTTTATCGCCCATATCTTTGGAAATATCATAGATAGGACAATTTGGCTAGCGCCATTGGATTCGTGAGTCGATTTCCGATTTCTCTACGGCTCCGGGAATTTTCTAAAGTCGATTTTTTTGGTTTTTCGCGTTTTTCTCGGCTCCTGGGTCACCCAGAGCTAAACGGGCCCGGATTTGGGCTCGTAGCGTTTTTCGCCCATATCTTTGGAAATATCCTAGCTAGGACAATTTGGCTGGTGCCATGCTATTCGTGAGACGATTTCCGATTTTTCTAGGGGTCCGGGAATTTTCTAAAGTCGATTTTTTCCTTTTACGCGTTTTTCTCGGATCCTGGGCCACCCAGAGCTAAACCGGCCCGGATTTGGGATCACACCGTTTTTCGTCAGTCAGTCCGATTCTTCTGCCCATGCGCATCAGTGCGATTTTACTGCGACTGCGCATCAGTCCGATTCTTCTGGGCATGCGCGTCAGTCCGACCCTCCTGCTCCTGCACATCAGTCCGATTCCTCTGCGCATGCGCATCAGTCTGACTCCCCTCCGCCAGCGCATCAGTCCGATGCCTCTGCGCGTGCGCGTCAGTAGGATCCTCCTGCTCCTGCGCATGAGTTCCACTCCTCTGCGCCTGCGCATCAGTCCGATGCCTCTGCGCGTGCGCGTCAGTAGGATCCTCCTGCTCCTGCGCATCAGTTCCACTCCTCTGCGCCTGCGCATCAGTCCCATTCTTCTGCGCATGCGCATCAGTTCGATTGCTCTCCGCCTGCACATCACTCCAACTCCTATTGCTCCGAGAGCAAAACGGGCCCGAATGTGGGATCACACCGTTTGTCGCCTCTATCTTTGGAAATATCATAGCTAGGACAATTTGGCTGGCGCCATTGGATTCGTGAGACGATTTCCGAGTTTCCTACGAGTCCGGGAATTGTCTAAAATCAATTTTTTTAGTTTTTCGCGTTTTTCTCGGCTCCTGAGCCTCCTAGAGCAAAACGGGCCCGGATTCGGAGTCATAGCGTTTTCCGTCGATATCTTTGGAAATATCATAGCTAGGACAATTTGGCTGGTGCCATTCTATACGTGAGACGATTTCCGATTTTTCTAGGGGTCCGGGAATTGTCTTAAGTCGATTTTTTTAGTTTTTCGCGTTTTTCTCGGCTCCTGGGCCTCCTAGAGCAAAACGGGCCCGGATTTGGGCTCATACCGTTTTTCGCCCATATCTTTGGAAATATCATAGCTAGGACAATTTGGCTAGCGCCATTGGATTCGTAAGACGATTTCCGATTTTTCTATGGGTCCGGGAATTTTCTAAAGTCGATTTTTTTGGTTTTTCGCGTTTTTCTCGGCTCCTGGGTCACCCAGAGCTAAACGGGCCCGGATTTGGGCTCGTAGCGTTTTTCGCCCATATCTTTGGAAATATCCTAGCTAGGACAATTTGGCTGGCGCCATGGGATTCGTGAGACGATTTCCGATTTTTCTAGGGGCCCGGGAATTTTCTAAAGTCGATTTTTTTGGTATTTCGCTTTTTTCTCGGCTCCTGGGCCTCCTAGAGCAAAACGGGCCCGGATTCGGACTCATACCGTTTTTCGCTCATTACTTTGGAAATATCATAGCTAGGACAATTTGGCTGATGCCATGCTATTCGTGAGACGATTTCCGATTTTTCTAGGGGTCCGGGAATTTTCTAGAGTCGATTTTTTCCTTTTACGCGTTTTTCTCGGCTCCTGGGCCACCCAGAGCTAAACCGGCCCGGATTTGGGATCACACCGTTTTTCGTCAGTCAGTCCGATTCTTCTGCCCATGCGCATCAGTCCGATGCCTCTGCGCATGCGCATCAGTCCGATTCTTCTGCTGCTACGCATCAATACCACTCCTCTGCGCCTGCGCATCAGTCCGATTCCTCTGCGCATGCGCATCAGTCTGACTCCCCTACGCCAGCGCATCAGTCCGATGCCTCTGCGCGTGCGCGTCAGTAGGATCCTCCTGCTCCTGCGCATGAGTTCCACTCCTCTGCGCCTGCGCATCAGTTCGACTCCCCTGTACCTGCGCATCAGTGCGATTTTCCTGCGACTGCGCATCAGTCCGATTCTTCTGGGCATGCGCGTCAGTCCGACCCTCCTGCCCCTGCACATCAGTCCGATTCCTCTGCGCATGCGCATCAGTCTGACTCCCCTCCGCCAGCGCATCAGTCCGATGCCTCTGCGCGTGCGCGTCAGTAGGATCCTCCTGCTCCTGCGCATCAGTTCCACTCCTCTGCGCCTGCGCATCAGTCCGATTCTTCTGCGCATGCGCATCAGTTCGATTGCCCTCCGCCTGCACATCAGTCCAACTCCTATGGCTCCGAGAGCAAAACGGGCCCGAATGTGGGATCACACCGTTTGTCGCCTCTATCTTTGGAAATATCATAGCTAGGACAATTTGGCTGGCGCCATTGGATTAGTGAGACGATTTCCGAGTTTCCTACGAGTCCGGGAATTGTCTAAAATCAATTTTTTTAGTTTTTCGCGTTTTTCTCGGCTCCTGGGCCTCCTAGAGCAAAACGGGCCCGGATTCAGAGTCATAGCGTTTTCCGTCGATATCTTTGGAAATATCATAGCTAGGACAATTTGGCTGGTGCCATTCTATACGTGAGACGATTTCCGATTTTTCTAGGGGTCCGGGAATTTTCTAAAGTTGATTTTTTTTGTTTTTCGCGTTTTTCTCGGCTCCTGGGTCTCCTAGAGCAAAACGGGGCCGAATTTGGACTCATACCGTTTTTCGTCCGTATCTTTGGAAATACCATAGCTAGGACAATTTGGCTGGCGCCATTGGATTCGTGAGACGATTTCCGAGTTTCCTACGGGTCCGGGAATTGTCTAAAATCAATTTTTTTAGTTTTTCGCGTTTTTCTCGGCTCCTGGGCCTCCTGGAGCAAAACGGGCCCGGATTTGGGCTCATACCGTTTTTCGCCCATATCTTTGGAAATATCATAGCTAGGACAATTTAGCTAGCGCCATTGGATTCGTAAGACGATTTCCGATTTTTCTATGGGTCCGGGAATTTTCTAAAGTCGATTTTTTTATTTTTTCGCGTTTTTCTCGGCTCCTGGGCCTCCTAGAGCAAAACGGGCCCGGATTTGGGCTCATACCGTTTTTCGCCCATATCTTGGGAAATATCATAGCTAGGACAATTTGGCTGGCGCCATTGGATTCGTGAGTCGATTTCCGATTTCTCTACGGCTCCGGGAATTTTCTAAAGTCGATTTTTTTGTTTTTTCGCGTTTTTCTCGGCGCCTGGGCCACCCAGAGCTAAAGGGGCCCGGATTTGGGCTCGTAGCGTTTTTCGCCCATATCTTTGGAAATATCATAGCTAGGACAATTTGGCTGGCGCCCTTGGATTCGTGAGACGATTTCCGATATTTCTACGGCTCCGGGAATTTTCTAAAGTTGATTTTTTTTGTTTTTCGCGTTTTTCTCGGCTCCTGGGTCTCCTAGAGCAAAACGGGGCCGGATTTGGACTCATACCGTTTTTCGTCCGTATCTTTGGAAATACCATAGCTAGGACAAATTGGCTGGCGCCATTGGATTCGTGAGACGATTTCCGAGTTTCCTACGCGTCCGGGAATTGTCTAAAATCAATTTTTTTAGTTTTTCGCGTTTTTCTCGGCTCCTGGGCCTCCTAGAGCAAAACGGGCCCGGATTCGGACTCATACCGTTTATCGCCCATATCTTTGGAAATATCATAGATAGGACAATTTGGCTAGCGCCATTGGATTCGTGAGTCGATTTCCGATTTCTCTACGGCTCCGGGAATTTTCTAAAGTCGATTTTTTTGGTTTTTCGCGTTTTTCTCGGCTCCTGGGTCACCCAGAGCTAAACGGGCCCGGATTTGGGCTCGTAGCGTTTTTCGCCCATATCGTTGGAAATATCCTAGCTAGGACAATTTGGCTGGTGCCATGCTATTCGTGAGACGATTTCCGATTTTTCTAGGGGTCCGGGAATTTTCTAAAGTCGATTTTTTCCTTTTACGCGTTTTTCTCGGATCCTGGGCCACCCAGAGCTAAACCGGCCCGGATTTGGGATCACACCGTTTTTCGTTAGTCAGTCCGATTCTTCTGCCCATGCGCATCAGTGCGATTTTACTGCGACTGCGCATCAGTCCGATTCTTCTGGGCATGCGCGTCAGTCCGACCCTCCTGCTCCTGCACATCAGTCCGATTCCTCTGCGCATGCGCATCAGTCTGACTCCCCTCCGCCAGCGCATCAGTCCGATGCCTCTGCGCGTGCGCGTCAGTAGGATCCTCCTGCTCCTGCGCATGAGTTCCACTCCTCTGCGCCTGCGCATCAGTCCGATGCCTCTGCGCGTGCGCGTCAGTAGGATCCTCCTGCTCCTGCGCATCAGTTCCACTCCTCTGCGCCTGCGCATCAGTCCCATTCTTCTGCGCATGCGCATCAGTTCGATTGCTCTCCGCCTGCACATCACTCCAACTCCTATTGCTCCGAGAGCAAAACGGGCCCGAATGTGGGATCACACCGTTTGTCGCCTCTATCTTTGGAAATATCATAGCTAGGACAATTTGGCTGGCGCCATTGGATTCGTGAGACGATTTCCGAGTTTCCTACGAGTCCGGGAATTGTCTAAAATCAATTTTTTTAGTTTTTCGCGTTTTTCTCGGCTCCTGAGCCTCCTAGAGCAAAACGGGCCCGGATTCGGAGTCATAGCGTTTTCCGTCGATATCTTTGGAAATATCATAGCTAGGACAATTTGGCTGGTGCCATTCTATACGTGAGACGATTTCCGATTTTTCTAGGGGTCCGGGAATTGTCTTAAGTCGATTTTTTTAGTTTTTCGCGTTTTTCTCGGCTCCTGGGCCTCCTAGAGCAAAACGGGCCCGGATTTGGGCTCATACCGTTTTTCGCCCATATCTTTGGAAATATCATAGCTAGGACAATTTGGCTAGCGCCATTGGATTCGTAAGACGATTTCCGATTTTTCTATGGGTCCGGGAATTTTCTAAAGTCGATTTTTTTGGTTTTTCGCGTTTTTCTCGGCTCCTGGGTCACCCAGAGCTAAACGGGCCCGGATTTGGGCTCGTAGCGTTTTTCGCCCATATCTTTGGAAATATCCTAGCTAGGACAATTTGGCTGGCGCCATGGGATTCGTGAGACGATTTCCGATTTTTCTAGGGGCCCGGGAATTTTCTAAAGTCGATTTTTTTGGTATTTCGCTTTTTTCTCGGCTCCTGGGCCTCCTAGAGCAAAACGGGCCCGGATTCGGACTCATACCGTTTTTCGCCCATTACTTTGGAAATATCATAGCTAGGACAATTTGGCTGATGCCATGCTATTCGTGAGACGATTTCCGATTTTTCTAGGGGTCCGGGAATTTTCTAGAGTCGATTTTTTCCTTTTACGCGTTTTTCTCGGCTCCTGGGCCACCCAGAGCTAAACCGGCCCGGATTTGGGATCACATCGTTTTTCGTCAGTCAGTCCGATTCTTCTGCCCATGCGCATCAGTCCGATGCCTCTGCGCATGCGCATCAGTCCGATTCTTCTGCTGCTACGCATCAATACCACTCCTCTGCGCCTGCGCATCAGTCCGATTCCTCTGCGCATGCGGATCAGTCCGATTACTCTGCGCGTGCGCGTCAGTTCCACTCCTCTGCGCCTGCGCATCAGTCCGATTCTTCTGCGCCTGCGCATCAGTCCGATTCTTCTGCGCATGCGCATCAGTTCGATTGCTCTCCGCCTGCACATCAGTCCAACTCCTATGGCTCCGAGAGCAAAACGGGCCCGAATGTGGGATCACACCGTTTGTCGCCTCTATCTTTGGAAATATCATAGCTAGGACAATTTGGCTGGCGCCATTGGATTCGTGAGACGATTTCCGAGTTTCCTACGAGTCCGGGAATTGTCTAAAATCAATTTTTTTAGTTTTTCGCATTTTTCTCGGCTCCTGGGCCTCCTAGAGCAAAACGGGCCCGGATTCGGAGTCATAGCGTTTTCCGTCGATATCTTTGGAAATATCATAGCTAGGACAATTTCGCTGGTGCCATTGTATACGTGAGACGATTTCCGATTTTTCTAGGGGTCCGGGAATTGTCTTAAGTCGATTTTTTTAGTTTTTCGCGTTTTTCTCGGCTCCTGGGCCTCCTAGAGCAAAACGGGCCCGGATTTGGGCTCACACCGTTTTTCGCCCATATCTTTGGAAATATCATAGCTAGGACAATTTGGCTAGCGCCATTGGATTCGTAAGACGATTTCCGATTTTTCTATGGGTCCGGGAATTTTCTAAAGTCGATTTTTTTATTTTTTTGCGTTTTTCTCGGCTCCTGGGCCTCCTAGAGCAAAACGGGCCCGGATTTGGGATCACACCGTTTTTCGTCAGTCAGTCTGATTCTTCTGCCCATGCGCATCATTCCGATGGCTCTGCGCATGCGCATCAGTCCGATTCTTCTGCTGCTGCGCATCAATACCACTCCTCTGCGCCTGCGCATCAGTCCGATTCCTCTGCGCATGCGCATCAGTCCGATGCCTCTGCGCGTGCGCGTCAGTAGGATCCTCCTGCTCCTGCGCATCAGTTCCACTCCTCTGCGCCTGCGCATCAGTCCGATTCTTCTGCGCATGCGGATCAGTTCGATTGCTCTCCGCCTGCACATCAGTCCAACTCCTATGGCTCCGAGAGCAAAACGGGCCCGAATTTGGGATCACACCGTATGTCGCCTCTATGTTTGGAAATATCATAGATAGGACAATTTGGCTAGCGCCATTGGATTCGTGAGTCGATTTCCGATTTCTCTACGGCTCCGGGAATTTTCTAAAGTCGATTTTTTCGGTTTTTCGCGTTTTTCTCGGCTCCTGGGCCACCCAGAGCTAAACGGGCCCGGATTTGGGCTCGTAGCGTTTTTCGCCCATATATTTGGAAATATCATAGCTAGGACAATTTGGCTGGCGCCATGGGATTCGTGAGACGATTTCCGATTTTTCTAGGGGCCCGGGAATTTTCTAAAGTCGATTTTTTTGGTTTTTCGCGTTTTTCTCGGCTCCTGGGCCTCCTAGAGCAAAACGGGCCCGGATTCGGACTCATACCGTTTTTCGCCCATTACTTTGGAAATATCATAGCTAGGACAATTTGGCTGGTGCCATGCTATTCGTGAGACGATTTCCGATTTTTCTAGGGGTCCGGGAATTTTCTAAAGTCGATTTTTTCCTTTTACGCGTTTTTCTCGGATCCTGGGCCACCCAGAGCTAAACCGGCCCGGATTTGGGATCACACCGTTTTTCGTCAGTCAGTCCGATTCTTCTGCCCATGCGCATCAGTCCGATGCCTCTGCGCATGCGCATCAGTCCGATTCTTCTGCTGCTACGCATCAATACCACTCCTCTGCGCCTGCGCATCAGTCCGATTACTCTGCGCATGCGCATCAGTCCGATGCCTCTGCGCGTGCGCGTCAGTTCCACTCCTCTGCGCCTGCGCATCAGTCCGATTCTTCTGCGCCTGCGCATCAGTCCGATTCTTCTGCGCATGCGCATCAGTTCGATTGCTCTCCGCCTGCACATCAGTCCAACTCCTATGGCTCCGAGAGCAAAACGGGCCCGAATGTGGGATCACACCGTTTGTCGCCTCTATCTTTGGAAATATCATAGCTAGGACAATTTGGCTGGCGCCATTGGATTCGTGAGACGATTTCCGAGTTTCCTACGAGTCCGGGAATTGTCTAAAATCAATTTTTTTAGTTTTTCGCGTTTTTCTCGGCTCCTGGGCCTCCTAGAGCAAAACGGGCCCGGATTCGGAGTCATAGCGTTTTCCGTCGATATCTTTGGAAATATCATAGCTAGGACAATTTGGCTGGTGCCATTCTATACGTGAGACGATTTCCGATTTTTCTAGGGGTCCGGGAATTTTCTAAAGTTGATTTTTTTTGTTTTTCGCGTTTTTCTCGGCTCCTGGGTCTCCTAGAGCAAAACGGGGCCGAATTTGGACTCATACCGTTTTTCGTCCGTATCTTTGGAAATACCATAGCTAGGACAATTTGGCTGGCGCCATTGGATTCGTGAGACGATTTCCGAGTTTCCTACGGGTCCGGGAATTGTCTAAAATCAATTTTTTTAGTTTTTCGCGTTTTTCTCGGCTCCTGGGCCTCCTGGAGCAAAACGGGCCCGGATTTGGGCTCATACCGTTTTTCGCCCATATCTTTGGAAATATCATAGCTAGGACAATTTAGCTAGCGCCATTGGATTCGTAAGACGATTTCCGATTTTCCTATGGGTCCGGGAATTTTCTAAAGTCGATTTTTTTATTTTTTCGCGTTTTTCTCGGCTCCTGGGCCTCCTAGAGCAAAACGGGCCCGGATTTGGGCTCATACCGTTTTTCGCCCATATCTTGGGAAATATCATAGCTAGGACAATTTGGCTGGCGCCATTGGATTCGTGAGACGATTTCCGAGTTTTCTACGGGTCCGGGAATTGTCTAAAATCAATTTTTTTAGTTTTTCGCGTTTTTCTCGGCTCCTGGGCCTCCTGGAGCAAAACGGGCCCGGATTTGGGCTCATACCGTTTTTCGCCCATATCTTTGGAAATATCATAGCTAGGACAATTTAGCTAGCGCCATTGGATTCGTAAGACGATTTCCGATTTTTCTATGGGTCCGGGAATTTTCTAAAGTCGATTTTTTCCTTTTACGCGTTTTTCTCGGCTCCTGGGCCACCCAGAGCTAAACCGGCCCGGATTTGGGTTCACACCGTTTTTCGTCAGTCAGTCCGATTCTTCTGCCCATGCGCATCAGTCCGATGCCTCTGCGCATGCGCATCAGTCCGATTCTTCTGCTGCTACGCATCAATACCACTCCTCTGCGCCTGCGCATCAGTCCGATTACTCTGCGCATGCGCATCAGTCCGATGCCTCTGCGCGTGCGCGTCAGTTCCACTCCTCTGCGCCTGCGCATCAGTCCGATTCTTCTGCGCCTGCGCATCAGTCCGATTCTTCTGCGCATGCGCATCAGTTCGATTGCTCTCCGCCTGCACATCAGTCCAACTCCTATGGCTCCGAGAGCAAAACGGGCCCGAATGTGGGATCACACCGTTTGTCGCCTCTATCTTTGGAAATATCATAGCTAGGACAATTTGGCTGGCGCCATTGGATTCGTGAGACGATTTCCGAGTTTCCTACGAGTCCGGGAATTGTCTAAAATCAATTTTTTTAGTTTTTCGCGTTTTTCTCGGCTCCTGGGCCTCCTAGAGCAAAACGGGCCCGGATTCGGAGTCATAGCGTTTTCCGTCGATATCTTTGGAAATATCATAGCTAGGACAATTTGGCTGGTGCCATTCTATACGTGAGACGATTTCCGATTTTTCTAGGGGTCCGGGAATTTTCTAAAGTTGATTTTTTTTGTTTTTCGCGTTTTTCTCGGCTCCTGGGTCTCCTAGAGCAAAACGGGGCCGAATTTGGACTCATACCGTTTTTCGTCCGTATCTTTGGAAATACCATAGCTAGGACAATTTGGCTGGCGCCATTGGATTCGTGAGACGATTTCCGAGTTTCCTACGGGTCCGGGAATTGTCTAAAATCAATTTTTTTAGTTTTTCGCGTTTTTCTCGGCTCCTGGGCCTCCTGGAGCAAAACGGGCCCGGATTTGGGCTCATACCGTTTTTCGCCCATATCTTTGGAAATATCATAGCTAGGACAATTTAGCTAGCGCCATTGGATTCGTAAGACGATTTCCGATTTTTCTATGGGTCCGGGAATTTTCTAAAGTCGATTTTTTTATTTTTTCGCGTTTTTCTCGGCTCCTGGGCCTCCTAGAGCAAAACGGGCCCGGATTTGGGCTCATACCGTTTTTCGCCCATATCTTGGGAAATATCATAGCTAGGACAATTTGGCTGGCGCCATTGGATTCGTGAGACGATTTCCGAGTTTCCTACGGGTCCGGGAATTGTCTAAAATCAATTTTTTTAGTTTTTCGCGTTTTTCTCGGCTCCTGGGCCTCCTGGAGCAAAACGGGCCCGGATTTGGGCTCATACCGTTTTTCGCCCATATCTTTGGAAATATCATAGCTAGGACAATTTAGCTAGTGCCATTGGATTCGTAAGACGATTTCCGATTTTTCTATGGGTCCGGGAATTTTCTAAAGTCGATTTTTTTATTTTTTCGCGTTTTTCTCGGCTCCTGGGCCTCCTAGAGCAAAACGGGCCCGGATTTGGGCTCATACCGTTTTTCGCCCATATCTTGGGAAATATCATAGCTAGGACAATTTGGCTGGCGCCATTGGATTCGTGAGTCGATTTCCGATTTCTCTACGGCTCCGGGAATTTTCTAAAGTCGATTTTTTTGTTTTTTCGCGTTTTTCTCGGCGCCTGGGCCACCCAGAGCTAAAGGGGCCCGGATTTGGGCTCGTAGCGTTTTTCGCCCATATCTTTGGAAATATCATAGCTAGGACAATTTGGCTGGCGCCCTTGGATTCGTGAGACGATTTCCGATATTTCTACGGCTCCGGGAATTTTCGAAAGTTGATTTTTTTTGTTTTTCGCGTTTTTCTCGGCTCCTGGGTCTCCTAGAGCAAAACGGGGCCGGATTTGGACTCATACCGTTTTTCGTCCGTATCTTTGGAAATACCATAGCTAGGACAATTTGGCTGGCGCCATTGGATTCGTGAGACGATTTCCGAGTTTCCTACGCGTCCGGGAATTGTCTAAAATCAATTTTTTTAGTTTTTCGCGTTTTTCTCGGCTCCTGGGCCTCCTAGAGCAAAACGGGCCCGGATTCGGACTCATACCGTTTATCGCCCATATCTTTGGAAATATCATAGATAGGACAATTTGGCTAGCGCCATTGGATTCGTGAGTCGATTTCCGATTTCTCTACGGCTCCGGGAATTTTCTAAAGTCGATTTTTTTGGTTTTTCGCGTTTTTCTCGGCTCCTGGGTCACCCAGAGCTAAACGGGCCCGGATTTGGGCTCGTAGCGTTTTTCGCCCATATCTTTGGAAATATCCTAGCTAGGACAATTTGGCTGGTGCCATGCTATTCGTGAGACGATTTCCGATTTTTCTAGGGGTCCGGGAATTTTCTAAAGTCGATTTTTTCCTTTTACGCGTTTTTCTCGGATCCTGGGCCACCCAGAGCTAAACCGGCCCGGATTTGGGATCACACCGTTTTTCGTCAGTCAGTCCGATTCTTCTGCCCATGCGCATCAGTGCGATTTTACTGCGACTGCGCATCAGTCCGATTCTTCTGGGCATGCGCGTCAGTCCGACCCTCCTGCTCCTGCACATCAGTCCGATTCCTCTGCGCATGCGCATCAGTCTGACTCCCCTCCGCCAGCGCATCAGTCCGATGCCTCTGCGCGTGCGCGTCAGTAGGATCCTCCTGCTCCTGCGCATGAGTTCCACTCCTCTGCGCCTGCGCATCAGTCCGATGCCTCTGCGCGTGCGCGTCAGTAGGATCCTCCTGCTCCTGCGCATCAGTTCCACTCCTCTGCGCCTGCGCATCAGTCCCATTCTTCTGCGCATGCGCATCAGTTCGATTGCTCTCCGCCTGCACATCACTCCAACTCCTATTGCTCCGAGAGCAAAACGGGCCCGAATGTGGGATCACACCGTTTGTCGCCTCTATCTTTGGAAATATCATAGCTAGGACAATTTGGCTGGCGCCATTGGATTCGTGAGACGATTTCCGAGTTTCCTACGAGTCCGGGAATTGTCTAAAATCAATTTTTTTAGTTTTTCGCGTTTTTCTCGGCTCCTGAGCCTCCTAGAGCAAAACGGGCCCGGATTCGGAGTCATAGCGTTTTCCGTCGATATCTTTGGAAATATCATAGCTAGGACAATTTGGCTGGTGCCATTCTATACGTGAGACGATTTCCGATTTTTCTAGGGGTCCGGGAATTGTCTTAAGTCGATTTTTTTAGTTTTTCGCGTTTTTCTCGGCTCCTGGGCCTCCTAGAGCAAAACGGGCCCGGATTTGGGCTCATACCGTTTTTCGCCCATATCTTTGGAAATATCATAGCTAGGACAATTTGGCTAGCGCCATTGGATTCGTAAGACGATTTCCGATTTTTCTATGGGTCCGGGAATTTTCTAAAGTCGATTTTTTTGGTTTTTCGCGTTTTTCTCGGCTCCTGGGTCACCCAGAGCTAAACGGGCCCGGATTTGGGCTCGTAGCGTTTTTCGCCCATATCTTTGGAAATATCCTAGCTAGGACAATTTGGCTGGCGCCATGGGATTCGTGAGACGATTTCCGATTTTTCTAGGGGCCCGGGAATTTTCTAAAGTCGATTTTTTTGGTATTTCGCTTTTTTCTCGGCTCCTGGGCCTCCTAGAGCAAAACGGGCCCGGATTCGGACTCATACCGTTTTTCGCTCATTACTTTGGAAATATCATAGCTAGGACAATTTGGCTGATGCCATGCTATTCGTGAGACGATTTCCGATTTTTCTAGGGGTCCGGGAATTTTCTAGAGTCGATTTTTTCCTTTTACGCGTTTTTCTCGGCTCCTGGGCCACCCAGAGCTAAACCGGCCCGGATTTGGGATCACACCGTTTTTCGTCAGTCAGTCCGATTCTTCTGCCCATGCGCATCAGTCCGATGCCTCTGCGCATGCGCATCAGTCCGATTCTTCTGCTGCTACGCATCAATACCACTCCTCTGCGCCTGCGCATCAGTCCGATTCCTCTGCGCATGCGGATCAGTCCGATTACTCTGCGCGTGCGCGTCAGTTCCACTCCTCTGCGCCTGCGCATCAGTCCGATTCTTCTGCGCCTGCGCATCAGTCCGATTCTTCTGCGCATGCGCATCAGTTCGATTGCTCTCCGCCTGCACATCAGTCCAACTCCTATGGCTCCGAGAGCAAAACGGGCCCGAATGTGGGATCACACCGTTTGTCGCCTCTATCTTTGGAAATATCATAGCTAGGACAATTTGGCTGGCGCCATTGGATTCGTGAGACGATTTCCGAGTTTCCTACGAGTCCGGGAATTGTCTAAAATCAATTTTTTTAGTTTTTCGCATTTTTCTCGGCTCCTGGGCCTCCTAGAGCAAAACGGGCCCGGATTCGGAGTCATAGCGTTTTCCGTCGATATCTTTGGAAATATCATAGCTAGGACAATTTCGCTGGTGCCATTGTATACGTGAGACGATTTCCGATTTTTCTAGGGGTCCGGGAATTGTCTTAAGTCGATTTTTTTAGTTTTTCGCGTTTTTCTCGGCTCCTGGGCCTCCTAGAGCAAAACGGGCCCGGATTTGGGCTCACACCGTTTTTCGCCCATATCTTTGGAAATATCATAGCTAGGACAATTTGGCTAGCGCCATTGGATTCGTAAGACGATTTCCGATTTTTCTATGGGTCCGGGAATTTTCTAAAGTCGATTTTTTTATTTTTTTGCGTTTTTCTCGGCTCCTGGGCCTCCTAGAGCAAAACGGGCCCGGATTTGGGATCACACCGTTTTTCGTCAGTCAGTCTGATTCTTCTGCCCATGCGCATCATTCCGATGGCTCTGCGCATGCGCATCAGTCCGATTCTTCTGCTGCTGCGCATCAATACCACTCCTCTGCGCCTGCGCATCAGTCCGATTCCTCTGCGCATGCGCATCAGTCCGATGCCTCTGCGCGTGCGCGTCAGTAGGATCCTCCTGCTCCTGCGCATCAGTTCCACTCCTCTGCGCCTGCGCATCAGTCCGATTCTTCTGCGCATGCGGATCAGTTCGATTGCTCTCCGCCTGCACATCAGTCCAACTCCTATGGCTCCGAGAGCAAAACGGGCCCGAATTTGGGATCACACCGTATGTCGCCTCTATGTTTGGAAATATCATAGATAGGACAATTTGGCTAGCGCCATTGGATTCGTGAGTCGATTTCCGATTTCTCTACGGCTCCGGGAATTTTCTAAAGTCGATTTTTTTGGTTTTTCGCGTTTTTCTCGGCTCCTGGGCCACCCAGAGCTAAACGGGCCCGGATTTGGGCTCGTAGCGTTTTTCGCCCATATATTTGGAAATATCATAGCTAGGACAATTTGGCTGGCGCCATGGGATTCGTGAGACGATTTCCGATTTTTCTAGGGGCCCGGGAATTTTCTAAAGTCGATTTTTTTGGTTTTTCGCGTTTTTCTCGGCTCCTGGGCCTCCTAGAGCAAAACGGGCCCGGATTCGGACTCATACCGTTTTTCGCCCATTACTTTGGAAATATCATAGCTAGGACAATTTGGCTGGTGCCATGCTATTCGTGAGACGATTTCCGATTTTTCTAGGGGTCCGGGAATTTTCTAAAGTCGATTTTTTCCTTTTACGCGTTTTTCTCGGATCCTGGGCCACCCAGAGCTAAACCGGCCCGGATTTGGGATCACACCGTTTTTCGTCAGTCAGTCCGATTCTTCTGCCCATGCGCATCAGTCCGATGCCTCTGCGCATGCGCATCAGTCCGATTCTTCTGCTGCTACGCATCAATACCACTCCTCTGCGCCTGCGCATCAGTCCGATTACTCTGCGCATGCGCATCAGTCCGATGCCTCTGCGCGTGCGCGTCAGTTCCACTCCTCTGCGCCTGCGCATCAGTCCGATTCTTCTGCGCCTGCGCATCAGTCCGATTCTTCTGCGCATGCGCATCAGTTCGATTGCTCTCCGCCTGCACATCAGTCCAACTCCTATGGCTCCGAGAGCAAAACGGGCCCGAATGTGGGATCACACCGTTTGTCGCCTCTATCTTTGGAAATATCATAGCTAGGACAATTTGGCTGGCGCCATTGGATTCGTGAGACGATTTCCGAGTTTCCTACGAGTCCGGGAATTGTCTAAAATCAATTTTTTTAGTTTTTCGCGTTTTTCTCGGCTCCTGGGCCTCCTAGAGCAAAACGGGCCCGGATTCGGAGTCATAGCGTTTTCCGTCGATATCTTTGGAAATATCATAGCTAGGACAATTTGGCTGGTGCCATTCTATACGTGAGACGATTTCCGATTTTTCTAGGGGTCCGGGAATTTTCTAAAGTTGATTTTTTTTGTTTTTCGCGTTTTTCTCGGCTCCTGGGTCTCCTAGAGCAAAACGGGGCCGAATTTGGACTCATACCGTTTTTCGTCCGTATCTTTGGAAATACCATAGCTAGGACAATTTGGCTGGCGCCATTGGATTCGTGAGACGATTTCCGAGTTTCCTACGGGTCCGGGAATTGTCTAAAATCAATTTTTTTAGTTTTTCGCGTTTTTCTCGGCTCCTGGGCCTCCTGGAGCAAAACGGGCCCGGATTTGGGCTCATACCGTTTTTCGCCCATATCTTTGGAAATATCATAGCTAGGACAATTTAGCTAGCGCCATTGGATTCGTAAGACGATTTCCGATTTTCCTATGGGTCCGGGAATTTTCTAAAGTCGATTTTTTTATTTTTTCGCGTTTTTCTCGGCTCCTGGGCCTCCTAGAGCAAAACGGGCCCGGATTTGGGCTCATACCGTTTTTCGCCCATATCTTGGGAAATATCATAGCTAGGACAATTTGGCTGGCGCCATTGGATTCGTGAGACGATTTCCGAGTTTTCTACGGGTCCGGGAATTGTCTAAAATCAATTTTTTTAGTTTTTCGCGTTTTTCTCGGCTCCTGGGCCTCCTGGAGCAAAACGGGCCCGGATTTGGGCTCATACCGTTTTTCGCCCATATCTTTGGAAATATCATAGCTAGGACAATTTAGCTAGCGCCATTGGATTCGTAAGACGATTTCCGATTTTTCTATGGGTCCGGGAATTTTCTAAAGTCGATTTTTTCCTTTTACGCGTTTTTCTCGGCTCCTGGGCCACCCAGAGCTAAACCGGCCCGGATTTGGGTTCACACCGTTTTTCGTCAGTCAGTCCGATTCTTCTGCCCATGCGCATCAGTCCGATGCCTCTGCGCATGCGCATCAGTCCGATTCTTCTGCTGCTACGCATCAATACCACTCCTCTGCGCCTGCGCATCAGTCCGATTACTCTGCGCATGCGCATCAGTCCGATGCCTCTGCGCGTGCGCGTCAGTTCCACTCCTCTGCGCCTGCGCATCAGTCCGATTCTTCTGCGCCTGCGCATCAGTCCGATTCTTCTGCGCATGCGCATCAGTTCGATTGCTCTCCGCCTGCACATCAGTCCAACTCCTATGGCTCCGAGAGCAAAACGGGCCCGAATGTGGGATCACACCGTTTGTCGCCTCTATCTTTGGAAATATCATAGCTAGGACAATTTGGCTGGCGCCATTGGATTCGTGAGACGATTTCCGAGTTTCCTACGAGTCCGGGAATTGTCTAAAATCAATTTTTTTAGTTTTTCGCGTTTTTCTCGGCTCCTGGGCCTCCTAGAGCAAAACGGGCCCGGATTCGGAGTCATAGCGTTTTCCGTCGATATCTTTGGAAATATCATAGCTAGGACAATTTGGCTGGTGCCATTCTATACGTGAGACGATTTCCGATTTTTCTAGGGGTCCGGGAATTTTCTAAAGTTGATTTTTTTTGTTTTTCGCGTTTTTCTCGGCTCCTGGGTCTCCTAGAGCAAAACGGGGCCGAATTTGGACTCATACCGTTTTTCGTCCGTATCTTTGGAAATACCATAGCTAGGACAATTTGGCTGGCGCCATTGGATTCGTGAGACGATTTCCGAGTTTCCTACGGGTCCGGGAATTGTCTAAAATCAATTTTTTTAGTTTTTCGCGTTTTTCTCGGCTCCTGGGCCTCCTGGAGCAAAACGGGCCCGGATTTGGGCTCATACCGTTTTTCGCCCATATCTTTGGAAATATCATAGCTAGGACAATTTAGCTAGCGCCATTGGATTCGTAAGACGATTTCCGATTTTTCTATGGGTCCGGGAATTTTCTAAAGTCGATTTTTTTATTTTTTCGCGTTTTTCTCGGCTCCTGGGCCTCCTAGAGCAAAACGGGCCCGGATTTGGGCTCATACCGTTTTTCGCCCATATCTTGGGAAATATCATAGCTAGGACAATTTGGCTGGCGCCATTGGATTCGTGAGACGATTTCCGAGTTTCCTACGGGTCCGGGAATTGTCTAAAATCAATTTTTTTAGTTTTTCGCGTTTTTCTCGGCTCCTGGGCCTCCTGGAGCAAAACGGGCCCGGATTTGGGCTCATACCGTTTTTCGCCCATATCTTTGGAAATATCATAGCTAGGACAATTTAGCTAGTGCCATTGGATTCGTAAGACGATTTCCGATTTTTCTATGGGTCCGGGAATTTTCTAAAGTCGATTTTTTTATTTTTTCGCGTTTTTCTCGGCTCCTGGGCCTCCTAGAGCAAAACGGGCCCGGATTTGGGCTCATACCGTTTTTCGCCCATATCTTGGGAAATATCATAGCTAGGACAATTTGGCTGGCGCCATTGGATTCGTGAGTCGATTTCCGATTTCTCTACGGCTCCGGGAATTTTCTAAAGTCGATTTTTTTGTTTTTTCGCGTTTTTCTCGGCGCCTGGGCCACCCAGAGCTAAAGGGGCCCGGATTTGGGCTCGTAGCGTTTTTCGCCCATATCTTTGGAAATATCATAGCTAGGACAATTTGGCTGGCGCCCTTGGATTCGTGAGACGATTTCCGATATTTCTACGGCTCCGGGAATTTTCGAAAGTTGATTTTTTTTGTTTTTCGCGTTTTTCTCGGCTCCTGGGTCTCCTAGAGCAAAACGGGGCCGGATTTGGACTCATACCGTTTTTCGTCCGTATCTTTGGAAATACCATAGCTAGGACAATTTGGCTGGCGCCATTGGATTCGTGAGACGATTTCCGAGTTTCCTACGCGTCCGGGAATTGTCTAAAATCAATTTTTTTAGTTTTTCGCGTTTTTCTCGGCTCCTGGGCCTCCTAGAGCAAAACGGGCCCGGATTCGGACTCATACCGTTTATCGCCCATATCTTTGGAAATATCATAGATAGGACAATTTGGCTAGCGCCATTGGATTCGTGAGTCGATTTCCGATTTCTCTACGGCTCCGGGAATTTTCTAAAGTCGATTTTTTTGGTTTTTCGCGTTTTTCTCGGCTCCTGGGTCACCCAGAGCTAAACGGGCCCGGATTTGGGCTCGTAGCGTTTTTCGCCCATATCTTTGGAAATATCCTAGCTAGGACAATTTGGCTGGTGCCATGCTATTCGTGAGACGATTTCCGATTTTTCTAGGGGTCCGGGAATTTTCTAAAGTCGATTTTTTCCTTTTACGCGTTTTTCTCGGATCCTGGGCCACCCAGAGCTAAACCGGCCCGGATTTGGGATCACACCGTTTTTCGTCAGTCAGTCCGATTCTTCTGCCCATGCGCATCAGTGCGATTTTACTGCGACTGCGCATCAGTCCGATTCTTCTGGGCATGCGCGTCAGTCCGACCCTCCTGCTCCTGCACATCAGTCCGATTCCTCTGCGCATGCGCATCAGTCTGACTCCCCTCCGCCAGCGCATCAGTCCGATGCCTCTGCGCGTGCGCGTCAGTAGGATCCTCCTGCTCCTGCGCATGAGTTCCACTCCTCTGCGCCTGCGCATCAGTCCGATGCCTCTGCGCGTGCGCGTCAGTAGGATCCTCCTGCTCCTGCGCATCAGTTCCACTCCTCTGCGCCTGCGCATCAGTCCCATTCTTCTGCGCATGCGCATCAGTTCGATTGCTCTCCGCCTGCACATCACTCCAACTCCTATTGCTCCGAGAGCAAAACGGGCCCGAATGTGGGATCACACCGTTTGTCGCCTCTATCTTTGGAAATATCATAGCTAGGACAATTTGGCTGGCGCCATTGGATTCGTGAGACGATTTCCGAGTTTCCTACGAGTCCGGGAATTGTCTAAAATCAATTTTTTTAGTTTTTCGCGTTTTTCTCGGCTCCTGAGCCTCCTAGAGCAAAACGGGCCCGGATTCGGAGTCATAGCGTTTTCCGTCGATATCTTTGGAAATATCATAGCTAGGACAATTTGGCTGGTGCCATTCTATACGTGAGACGATTTCCGATTTTTCTAGGGGTCCGGGAATTGTCTTAAGTCGATTTTTTTAGTTTTTCGCGTTTTTCTCGGCTCCTGGGCCTCCTAGAGCAAAACGGGCCCGGATTTGGGCTCATACCGTTTTTCGCCCATATCTTTGGAAATATCATAGCTAGGACAATTTGGCTAGCGCCATTGGATTCGTAAGACGATTTCCGATTTTTCTATGGGTCCGGGAATTTTCTAAAGTCGATTTTTTTGGTTTTTCGCGTTTTTCTCGGCTCCTGGGTCACCCAGAGCTAAACGGGCCCGGATTTGGGCTCGTAGCGTTTTTCGCCCATATCTTTGGAAATATCCTAGCTAGGACAATTTGGCTGGCGCCATGGGATTCGTGAGACGATTTCCGATTTTTCTAGGGGCCCGGGAATTTTCTAAAGTCGATTTTTTTGGTATTTCGCTTTTTTCTCGGCTCCTGGGCCTCCTAGAGCAAAACGGGCCCGGATTCGGACTCATACCGTTTTTCGCTCATTACTTTGGAAATATCATAGCTAGGACAATTTGGCTGATGCCATGCTATTCGTGAGACGATTTCCGATTTTTCTAGGGGTCCGGGAATTTTCTAGAGTCGATTTTTTCCTTTTACGCGTTTTTCTCGGCTCCTGGGCCACCCAGAGCTAAACCGGCCCGGATTTGGGATCACACCGTTTTTCGTCAGTCAGTCCGATTCTTCTGCCCATGCGCATCAGTCCGATGCCTCTGCGCATGCGCATCAGTCCGATTCTTCTGCTGCTACGCATCAATACCACTCCTCTGCGCCTGCGCATCAGTCCGATTCCTCTGCGCATGCGCATCAGTCTGACTCCCCTACGCCAGCGCATCAGTCCGATGCCTCTGCGCGTGCGCGTCAGTAGGATCCTCCTGCTCCTGCGCATGAGTTCCACTCCTCTGCGCCTGCGCATCAGTTCGACTCCCCTGTACCTGCGCATCAGTGCGATTTTCCTGCGACTGCGCATCAGTCCGATTCTTCTGGGCATGCGCGTCAGTCCGACCCTCCTGCCCCTGCACATCAGTCCGATTCCTCTGCGCATGCGCATCAGTCTGACTCCCCTCCGCCAGCGCATCAGTCCGATGCCTCTGCGCGTGCGCGTCAGTAGGATCCTCCTGCTCCTGCGCATCAGTTCCACTCCTCTGCGCCTGCGCATCAGTCCGATTCTTCTGCGCATGCGCATCAGTTCGATTGCCCTCCGCCTGCACATCAGTCCAACTCCTATGGCTCCGAGAGCAAAACGGGCCCGAATGTGGGATCACACCGTTTGTCGCCTCTATCTTTGGAAATATCATAGCTAGGACAATTTGGCTGGCGCCATTGGATTAGTGAGACGATTTCCGAGTTTCCTACGAGTCCGGGAATTGTCTAAAATCAATTTTTTTAGTTTTTCGCGTTTTTCTCGGCTCCTGGGCCTCCTAGAGCAAAACGGGCCCGGATTCGGAGTCATAGCGTTTTCCGTCGATATCTTTGGAAATATCATAGCTAGGACAATTTGGCTGGTGCCATTCTATACGTGAGACGATTTCCGATTTTTCTAGGGGTCCGGGAATTGTCTTAAGTCGATTTTTTTAGTTTTTCGCGTTTTTCTCGGCTCCTGGGCCTCCTAGAGCAAAACGGGCCCGGATTTGGGCTCATACCGTTTTTCGCCCATATCTTTGGAAATATCATAGCTAGGACAATTTAGCTAGCGCCATTGGATTCGTAAGACGATTTCCGATTTTTCTATGGGTACGGGAATTTTCTAAAGTCGATTTTTTTGGTATTTCGCGTTTTTCTCGGCTCCTGGGCCTCCTAGAGCAAAACGGGCCCGGATTCGGACTCATACCGTTTTTCGCCCATTACTTTGGAAATATCATAGCTAGGACAATTTGGCTGGTGCCATGCTATTCGTGAGACGATTTCCGATTTTTTTAGGGGTCCGGGAATTTTCTAAAGTCGATTTTTTCCTTTTACGCGTTTTTCTCGGATCCTGGGCCACCCAGAGCTAAACCGGCCCGGATTTGGGATCACACCGTTTTTCGTCAGTCAGTCCGATTCTTCTGCCCATGCGCATCAGTCCGATGCCTCTGCGCATGCGCATCAGTCCGATTCCTCTGCGCATGCGCATCAGTCTGACTCCCCTCCGCCAGCGCATCAGTCCGATGCCTCTGCGCGTGCGCGTCAGTAGGATCCTCCTGCTCCTGCGCATGAGTTCCACTCCTCTGCGCCTGCGCATCAGTTCGACTCCCCTGTACCTGCGCATCAGTGCGATTTTCCTGCGACTGCGCATCAGTCCGATTCTTCTGGGCATGCGCGTCAGTCCGACCCTCCTGCCCCTGCACATCAGTCCGATTCCTCTGCGCATGCGCATCAGTCTGACTCCCCTCCGCCAGCGCATCAGTCCGATGCCTCTGCGCGTGCGCGTCAGTAGGATCCTCCTGCTCCTGCGCATCAGTTCCACTCCTCTGCGCCTGCGCATCAGTCCGATTCTTCTGCGCATGCGCATCAGTTCGATTGCCCTCCGCCTGCACATCAGTCCAACTCCTATGGCTCCGAGAGCAAAACGGGCCCGAATGTGGGATCACACCGTTTGTCGCCTCTATCTTTGGAAATATCATAGCTAGGACAATTTGGCTGGCGCCATTGGATTAGTGAGACGATTTCCGAGTTTCCTACGAGTCCGGGAATTGTCTAAAATCAATTTTTTTAGTTTTTCGCGTTTTTCTCGGCTCCTGGGCCTCCTAGAGCAAAACGGGCCCGGATTCGGAGTCATAGCGTTTTCCGTCGATATCTTTGGAAATATCATAGCTAGGACAATTTGGCTGGTGCCATTCTATACGTGAGACGATTTCCGATTTTTCTAGGGGTCCGGGAATTGTCTTAAGTCGATTTTTTTAGTTTTTCGCGTTTTTCTCGGCTCCTGGGCCTCCTAGAGCAAAACGGGCCCGGATTTGGGCTCATACCGTTTTTCGCCCATATCTTTGGAAATATCATAGCTAGGACAATTTAGCTAGCGCCATTGGATTCGTAAGACGATTTCCGATTTTTCTATGGGTACGGGAATTTTCTAAAGTCGATTTTTTTGGTATTTCGCGTTTTTCTCGGCTCCTGGGCCTCCTAGAGCAAAACGGGCCCGGATTCGGACTCATACCGTTTTTCGCCCATTACTTTGGAAATATCATAGCTAGGACAATTTGGCTGGTGCCATGCTATTCGTGAGACGATTTCCGATTTTTTTAGGGGTCCGGGAATTTTCTAAAGTCGATTTTTTCCTTTTACGCGTTTTTCTCGGATCCTGGGCCACCCAGAGCTAAACCGGCCCGGATTTGGGATCACACCGTTTTTCGTCAGTCAGTCCGATTCTTCTGCCCATGCGCATCAGTCCGATGCCTCTGCGCATGCGCATCAGTCCGATTCCTCTGCGCATGCGCATCAGTCTGACTCCCCTCCGCCAGCGCATCAGTCCGATGCCTCTGCGCGTGCGCGTCAGTAGGATCCTCCTGCTCCTGCGCATCAGTTCCACTCCTCTGCGCCTGCGCATCAGTCCGATTCTTCTGCGCATGCGCATCAGTTCGATTGCCCTCCGCCTGCACATCAGTCCAACTCCTATGGCTCCGAGAGCAAAACGGGCCCGAATGTGGGATCACACCGTTTGTCGCCTCTATCTTTGGAAATATCATAGCTAGGACAATTTGGCTGGCGCCATTGGATTAGTGAGACGATTTCCGAGTTTCCTACGAGTCCGGGAATTGTCTAAAATCAATTTTTTTAGTTTTTCGCGTTTTTCTCGGCTCCTGGGCCTCCTAGAGCAAAACGGGCCCGGATTCGGAGTCATAGCGTTTTCCGTCGATATCTTTGGAAATATCATAGCTAGGACAATTTGGCTGGTGCCATTCTATACGTGAGACGATTTCCGATTTTTCTAGGGGTCCGGGAATTGTCTTAAGTCGATTTTTTTAGTTTTTCGCGTTTTTCTCGGCTCCTGGGCCTCCTAGAGCAAAACGGGCCCGGATTTGGGCTCATACCGTTTTTCGCCCGTATCTTTGGAAATACCATAGCTAGGACAATTTGGCTGGCGCCATTGGATTCGTGAGACGATTTCCGAGTTTCCTACGGGTCCGGGAATTGTCTAAAATCAATTTTTTTAGTTTTTCGCGTTTTTCTCGGCTCCTGGGCCTCCTAGAGCAAAACGGGCCCGGATTCGAACTCATACCGTTTTTCGCCCATATCTTTGGAAATATCATAGATAGGACAATTTGGCTAGCGCCATTGGATTCGTGAGTCGATTTCCGATTTCTCTACGGCTCCGGGAATTTTCTAAAGTCGATTTTTTTGGTTTTTCGCGTTTTTCTCGGCTCCTGGGCCACCCAGAGCTAAACGGGCCCGGATTTGGGGTCGTAGCGTTTTTCGCCCATATCTTTGGAAATATCATAGCTAGGACAATTTGGCTGGCGCCATGGGATTCGTGAGACGATTTCCGATTTTTCTAGGGGCCCGGGAATTTTCTAAAGTCGATTTTTTCGGTTTTTCGCGTTTTTCTCGGCTCCTGGGCCTCCTAGAGCAAAACGGGCCCGGATTCGGACTCATACCGTTTTTCGCCCATTACTTTGGAAATATCATAGCTAGGACAATTTGGCTGGTGCCATGCTATTCGTGAGACGATTTCCGATTTTTCTAGGGGTCCGGGAATTTTCTAAAGTCGATTTTTTCCTTTTACGCGTTTTTCTCGGATCCTGGGCCACCCAGAGCTAAACCGGCCCGGATTTGGGATCACACCGTTTTTCGTCAGTCAGTCCGATTCTTCTGCCCATGCGCATCAGTCCGATGCCTCTGCGCATGCGCATCAGTCCGATTCTTCTGCTGCTACGCATCAATACCACTCCTCTGCGCCTGCGCATCAGTCCGATTCCTCTGCGCATGCGCATCAGTCTGACTCCCCTACGCCAGCGCATCAGTCCGATGCCTCTGCGCGTGCGCGTCAGTAGGATCCTCCTGCTCCTGCGCATGAGTTCCACTCCTCTGCGCCTGCGCATCAGTCCGATGCTTCTGCGCCTGCGCATCAGTCCGATTCTTATGCGCATGCGCATCAGTCCGACGCTTCTGCACATGCGCATCAGTCCGACTCCCCTGCGCCTGCGCATCAGTCAGATTCTTCTGCGCATGCGCATCAGTCCGACTCCCCTGCGCCTGCGCATCGGTCCGACTCCCCTGCGCCTGCGCATCCGTCAGATTCTTCTGCGCCTGCGCATCAGTCAGATTCTTCTGCGCATGCGCATCAGTCCGACTCCCCTGCGCCTGCGCATCAGTTCGACTCCCCTGTACCTGCGCATCAGTCCGATTCTTCTGCGCATGCGCATCAGTGCGATTTTCCTGCGACTGCGCATCAGTCCGATTCTTCTGGGCATGCGCGTCAGTCCGACCCTCCTGCTCCTGCACATCAGTCCGATTCCTCTGCGCATGCGCATCAGTCTGACTCCCCTCCGCCAGCGCATCAGTCCGATGCCTCTGCGCATGCGCATCAGTTCGATTGCTCTCCGCCTGCACATCAGTCCAACTCCTATGGCTCCGAGAGCAAAACGGGCCCGAATGTGGGATCACACCGTTTGTCGCCTCTATCTTTGGAAATATCATAGCTAGGACAATTTGGCTGGCGCCATTGGATTCGTGAGACGATTTCCGAGTTCCTAGGGGTCCGGGAATTGTCTAAAGTCGATTTTTTTAGTCTTTCGCGTTTTTCTCGGCTCCTGGGCCTCCTAGAGCTAAACGGGCCCGGATTTGGGCTCGTAGCGTTTTTCGCCCATATCTTTGGAAATATCCTAGCTAGGACAATTTGGCTGGCGCCATGGGATTCGTGAGACGATTTCCGATTTTTCTAGGGGCCCGGGAATTTTCTAAAGTCGATTTTTTTGGTATTTCGCTTTTTTCTCGGCTCCTGGGCCTCCTAGAGCAAAACGGGCCCGGATTCGGACTCATACCGTTTTTCGCCCATTACTTTGGAAATATCATAGCTAGGACAATTTGGCTGATGCCATGCTATTCGTGAGACGATTTCCGATTTTTCTAGGGGTCCGGGAATTTTCTAGAGTCGATTTTTTCCTTTTACGCGTTTTTCTCGGCTCCTGGGCCACCCAGAGCTAAACCGGCCCGGATTTGGGATCACATCGTTTTTCGTCAGTCAGTCCGATTCTTCTGCCCATGCGCATCAGTCCGATGCCTCTGCGCATGCGCATCAGTCCGATTCTTCTGCTGCTACGCATCAATACCACTCCTCTGCGCCTGCGCATCAGTCCGATTCCTCTGCGCATGCGCATCAGTCCGATTACTCTGCGCGTGCGCGTCAGTTCCACTCCTCTGCGCCTGCGCATCAGTCCGATTCTTCTGCGCCTGCGCATCAGTCCGATTCTTCTGCGCATGCGCATCAGTTCGATTGCTCTCCGCCTGCACATCAGTCCAACTCCTATGGCTCCGAGAGCAAAACGGGCCCGAATGTGGGATCACACCGTTTGTCGCCTCTATCTTTGGAAATATCATAGCTAGGACAATTTGGCTGGCGCCATTGGATTCGTGAGACGATTTCCGAGTTTCCTACGAGTCCGGGAATTGTCTAAAATCAATTTTTTTAGTTTTTCGCATTTTTCTCGGCTCCTGGGCCTCCTAGAGCAAAACGGGCCCGGATTCGGAGTCATAGCGTTTTCCGTCGATATCTTTGGAAATATCATAGCTAGGACAATTTCGCTGGTGCCATTGTATACGTGAGACGATTTCCGATTTTTCTAGGGGTCCGGGAATTGTCTTAAGTCGATTTTTTTAGTTTTTCGCGTTTTTCTCGGCTCCTGGGCCTCCTAGAGCAAAACGGGCCCGGATTTGGGCTCACACCGTTTTTCGCCCATATCTTTGGAAATATCATAGCTAGGACAATTTGGCTAGCGCCATTGGATTCGTAAGACGATTTCCGATTTTTCTATGGGTCCGGGAATTTTCTAAAGTCGATTTTTTTATTTTTTTGCGTTTTTCTCGGCTCCTGGGCCTCCTAGAGCAAAACGGGCCCGGATTTGGGATCACACCGTTTTTCGTCAGTCAGTCTGATTCTTCTGCCCATGCGCATCATTCCGATGGCTCTGCGCATGCGCATCAGTCCGATTCTTCTGCTGCTGCGCATCAATACCACTCCTCTGCGCCTGCGCATCAGTCCGATTCCTCTGCGCATGCGCATCAGTCCGATGCCTCTGCGCGTGCGCGTCAGTAGGATCCTCCTGCTCCTGCGCATCAGTTCCACTCCTCTGCGCCTGCGCATCAGTCCGATTCTTCTGCGCATGCGGATCAGTTCGATTGCTCTCCGCCTGCACATCAGTCCAACTCCTATGGCTCCGAGAGCAAAACGGGCCCGAATTTGGGATCACACCGTATGTCGCCTCTATGTTTGGAAATATCATAGATAGGACAATTTGGCTAGCGCCATTGGATTCGTGAGTCGATTTCCGATTTCTCTACGGCTCCGGGAATTTTCTAAAGTCGATTTTTTTGGTTTTTCGCGTTTTTCTCGGCTCCTGGGCCACCCAGAGCTAAACGGGCCCGGATTTGGGCTCGTAGCGTTTTTCGCCCATATATTTGGAAATATCATAGCTAGGACAATTTGGCTGGCGCCATGGGATTCGTGAGACGATTTCCGATTTTTCTAGGGGCCCGGGAATTTTCTAAAGTCGATTTTTTTGGTTTTTCGCGTTTTTCTCGGCTCCTGGGCCTCCTAGAGCAAAACGGGCCCGGATTCGGACTCATACCGTTTTTCGCCCATTACTTTGGAAATATCATAGCTAGGACAATTTGGCTGGTGCCATGCTATTCGTGAGACGATTTCCGATTTTTCTAGGGGTCCGGGAATTTTCTAAAGTCGATTTTTTCCTTTTACGCGTTTTTCTCGGATCCTGGGCCACCCAGAGCTAAACCGGCCCGGATTTGGGATCACACCGTTTTTCGTCAGTCAGTCCGATTCTTCTGCCCATGCGCATCAGTCCGATGCCTCTGCGCATGCGCATCAGTCCGATTCTTCTGCTGCTACGCATCAATACCACTCCTCTGCGCCTGCGCATCAGTCCGATTACTCTGCGCATGCGCATCAGTCCGATGCCTCTGCGCGTGCGCGTCAGTTCCACTCCTCTGCGCCTGCGCATCAGTCCGATTCTTCTGCGCCTGCGCATCAGTCCGATTCTTCTGCGCATGCGCATCAGTTCGATTGCTCTCCGCCTGCACATCAGTCCAACTCCTATGGCTCCGAGAGCAAAACGGGCCCGAATGTGGGATCACACCGTTTGTCGCCTCTATCTTTGGAAATATCATAGCTAGGACAATTTGGCTGGCGCCATTGGATTCGTGAGACGATTTCCGAGTTTCCTACGAGTCCGGGAATTGTCTAAAATCAATTTTTTTAGTTTTTCGCGTTTTTCTCGGCTCCTGGGCCTCCTAGAGCAAAACGGGCCCGGATTCGGAGTCATAGCGTTTTCCGTCGATATCTTTGGAAATATCATAGCTAGGACAATTTGGCTGGTGCCATTCTATACGTGAGACGATTTCCGATTTTTCTAGGGGTCCGGGAATTTTCTAAAGTTGATTTTTTTTGTTTTTCGCGTTTTTCTCGGCTCCTGGGTCTCCTAGAGCAAAACGGGGCCGAATTTGGACTCATACCGTTTTTCGTCCGTATCTTTGGAAATACCATAGCTAGGACAATTTGGCTGGCGCCATTGGATTCGTGAGACGATTTCCGAGTTTCCTACGGGTCCGGGAATTGTCTAAAATCAATTTTTTTAGTTTTTCGCGTTTTTCTCGGCTCCTGGGCCTCCTGGAGCAAAACGGGCCCGGATTTGGGCTCATACCGTTTTTCGCCCATATCTTTGGAAATATCATAGCTAGGACAATTTAGCTAGCGCCATTGGATTCGTAAGACGATTTCCGATTTTCCTATGGGTCCGGGAATTTTCTAAAGTCGATTTTTTTATTTTTTCGCGTTTTTCTCGGCTCCTGGGCCTCCTAGAGCAAAACGGGCCCGGATTTGGGCTCATACCGTTTTTCGCCCATATCTTGGGAAATATCATAGCTAGGACAATTTGGCTGGCGCCATTGGATTCGTGAGACGATTTCCGAGTTTCCTACGGGTCCGGGAATTGTCTAAAATCAATTTTTTTAGTTTTTCGCGTTTTTCTCGGCTCCTGGGCCTCCTGGAGCAAAACGGGCCCGGATTTGGGCTCATACCGTTTTTCGCCCATATCTTTGGAAATATCATAGCTAGGACAATTTAGCTAGCGCCATTGGATTCGTAAGACGATTTCCGATTTTTCTATGGGTCCGGGAATTTTCTAAAGTCGATTTTTTCCTTTTACGCGTTTTTCTCGGCTCCTGGGCCACCCAGAGCTAAACCGGCCCGGATTTGGGTTCACACCGTTTTTCGTCAGTCAGTCCGATTCTTCTGCCCATGCGCATCAGTCCGATGCCTCTGCGCATGCGCATCAGTCCGATTCTTCTGCTGCTACGCATCAATACCACTCCTCTGCGCCTGCGCATCAGTCCGATTACTCTGCGCATGCGCATCAGTCCGATGCCTCTGCGCGTGCGCGTCAGTTCCACTCCTCTGCGCCTGCGCATCAGTCCGATTCTTCTGCGCCTGCGCATCAGTCCGATTCTTCTGCGCATGCGCATCAGTTCGATTGCCCTCCGCCTGCACATCAGTCCAACTCCTATGGCTCCGAGAGCAAAACGGGCCCGAATGTGGGATCACACCGTTTGTCGCCTCTATCTTTGGAAATATCATAGCTAGGACAATTTGGCTGGCGCCATTGGATTAGTGAGACGATTTCCGAGTTTCCTACGAGTCCGGGAATTGTCTAAAATCAATTTTTTTAGTTTTTCGCGTTTTTCTCGGCTCCTGGGCCTCCTAGAGCAAAACGGGCCCGGATTCGGAGTCATAGCGTTTTCCGTCGATATCTTTGGAAATATCATAGCTAGGACAATTTGGCTGGTGCCATTCTATACGTGAGACGATTTCCGATTTTTCTAGGGGTCCGGGAATTGTCTTAAGTCGATTTTTTTAGTTTTTCGCGTTTTTCTCGGCTCCTGGGCCTCCTAGAGCAAAACGGGCCCGGATTTGGGCTCATACCGTTTTTCGCCCATATCTTTGGAAATATCATAGCTAGGACAATTTAGCTAGCGCCATTGGATTCGTAAGACGATTTCCGATTTTTCTATGGGTACGGGAATTTTCTAAAGTCGATTTTTTTGGTATTTCGCGTTTTTCTCGGCTCCTGGGCCTCCTAGAGCAAAACGGGCCCGGATTCGGACTCATACCGTTTTTCGCCCATTACTTTGGAAATATCATAGCTAGGACAATTTGGCTGGTGCCATGCTATTCGTGAGACGATTTCCGATTTTTTTAGGGGTCCGGGAATTTTCTAAAGTCGATTTTTTCCTTTTACGCGTTTTTCTCGGATCCTGGGCCACCCAGAGCTAAACCGGCCCGGATTTGGGATCACACCGTTTTTCGTCAGTCAGTCCGATTCTTCTGCCCATGCGCATCAGTCCGATGCCTCTGCGCATGCGCATCAGTCCGATTCCTCTGCGCATGCGCATCAGTCTGACTCCCCTCCGCCAGCGCATCAGTCCGATGCCTCTGCGCGTGCGCGTCAGTAGGATCCTCCTGCTCCTGCGCATGAGTTCCACTCCTCTGCGCCTGCGCATCAGTTCGACTCCCCTGTACCTGCGCATCAGTGCGATTTTCCTGCGACTGCGCATCAGTCCGATTCTTCTGGGCATGCGCGTCAGTCCGACCCTCCTGCCCCTGCACATCAGTCCGATTCCTCTGCGCATGCGCATCAGTCTGACTCCCCTCCGCCAGCGCATCAGTCCGATGCCTCTGCGCGTGCGCGTCAGTAGGATCCTCCTGCTCCTGCGCATCAGTTCCACTCCTCTGCGCCTGCGCATCAGTCCGATTCTTCTGCGCATGCGCATCAGTTCGATTGCCCTCCGCCTGCACATCAGTCCAACTCCTATGGCTCCGAGAGCAAAACGGGCCCGAATGTGGGATCACACCGTTTGTCGCCTCTATCTTTGGAAATATCATAGCTAGGACAATTTGGCTGGCGCCATTGGATTAGTGAGACGATTTCCGAGTTTCCTACGAGTCCGGGAATTGTCTAAAATCAATTTTTTTAGTTTTTCGCGTTTTTCTCGGCTCCTGGGCCTCCTAGAGCAAAACGGGCCCGGATTCGGAGTCATAGCGTTTTCCGTCGATATCTTTGGAAATATCATAGCTAGGACAATTTGGCTGGTGCCATTCTATACGTGAGACGATTTCCGATTTTTCTAGGGGTCCGGGAATTGTCTTAAGTCGATTTTTTTAGTTTTTCGCGTTTTTCTCGGCTCCTGGGCCTCCTAGAGCAAAACGGGCCCGGATTTGGGCTCATACCGTTTTTCGCCCATATCTTTGGAAATATCATAGCTAGGACAATTTAGCTAGCGCCATTGGATTCGTAAGACGATTTCCGATTTTTCTATGGGTACGGGAATTTTCTAAAGTCGATTTTTTTGGTATTTCGCGTTTTTCTCGGCTCCTGGGCCTCCTAGAGCAAAACGGGCCCGGATTCGGACTCATACCGTTTTTCGCCCATTACTTTGGAAATATCATAGCTAGGACAATTTGGCTGGTGCCATGCTATTCGTGAGACGATTTCCGATTTTTTTAGGGGTCCGGGAATTTTCTAAAGTCGATTTTTTCCTTTTACGCGTTTTTCTCGGATCCTGGGCCACCCAGAGCTAAACCGGCCCGGATTTGGGATCACACCGTTTTTCGTCAGTCAGTCCGATTCTTCTGCCCATGCGCATCAGTCCGATGCCTCTGCGCATGCGCATCAGTCCGATTCCTCTGCGCATGCGCATCAGTCTGACTCCCCTCCGCCAGCGCATCAGTCCGATGCCTCTGCGCGTGCGCGTCAGTAGGATCCTCCTGCTCCTGCGCATCAGTTCCACTCCTCTGCGCCTGCGCATCAGTCCGATTCTTCTGCGCATGCGCATCAGTTCGATTGCCCTCCGCCTGCACATCAGTCCAACTCCTATGGCTCCGAGAGCAAAACGGGCCCGAATGTGGGATCACACCGTTTGTCGCCTCTATCTTTGGAAATATCATAGCTAGGACAATTTGGCTGGCGCCATTGGATTAGTGAGACGATTTCCGAGTTTCCTACGAGTCCGGGAATTGTCTAAAATCAATTTTTTTAGTTTTTCGCGTTTTTCTCGGCTCCTGGGCCTCCTAGAGCAAAACGGGCCCGGATTCGGAGTCATAGCGTTTTCCGTCGATATCTTTGGAAATATCATAGCTAGGACAATTTGGCTGGTGCCATTCTATACGTGAGACGATTTCCGATTTTTCTAGGGGTCCGGGAATTGTCTTAAGTCGATTTTTTTAGTTTTTCGCGTTTTTCTCGGCTCCTGGGCCTCCTAGAGCAAAACGGGCCCGGATTTGGGCTCATACCGTTTTTCGCCCATATCTTTGGAAATATCATAGCTAGGACAATTTAGCTAGCGCCATTGGATTCGTAAGACGATTTCCGATTTTTCTATGGGTACGGGAATTTTCTAAAGTCGATTTTTTTGGTATTTCGCGTTTTTCTCGGCTCCTGGGCCTCCTAGAGCAAAACGGGCCCGGATTCGGACTCATACCGTTTTTCGCCCATTACTTTGGAAATATCCTAGCTAGGACAATTTGGCTGGCGCCATGGGATTCGTGAGACGATTTCCGATTTTTCTAGGGGTCCGGGAATTTTCTAAAGTCGATTTTTTCCTTTTACGCGTTTTTCTCGGCTCCTGGGCCACCCAGAGCTAAACCGGCCCGGATTTGGGATCACACCGTTTTTCGTCAGTCAGTCCGATTCTTCTGCCCATGCGCATCAGTCCGATGCCTCTGCGCATGCGCATCAGTCCGATTCTTCTGCTGCTACGCATCATTACCACTCCTCTGCGCCTGCGCATCAGTCCGATTCCTCTGCGCATGCGCATCAGTCCGATGCCTCTGCGCGTGCGCGTCAGTAGGATCCTCCTGCTCCTGCGCATCAGTTCCACTCCTCTGCGCCTGCGCATCAGTCCCATTCTTCTGCGCATGCGCATCAGTTCGATTGCTCTCCGCCTGCACATCACTCCAACTCCTATTGCTCCGAGAGCAAAACGGGCCCGAATGTGGGATCACACCGTTTGTCGCCTCTATCTTTGGAAATATCATAGCTAGGACAATTTGGCTGGTGCCATTGTATACGTGAGACGATTTCCGATTTTTCTAGGGGTCCGGGAATTGTCTTAAGTCGATTTTTTTAGTTTTTTCGCGTTTTTCTCGGCTCCTGGGCCTCCTAGAGCAAAACGGGCCCGGATTTGGGCTCATACCGTTTTTCGCCCATATCTTGGGAAATATCATAGCTAGGACAATTTGGCGGGCGCCATTGCATTCGTGAGTCGATTTCCGATTTCTCTACGGCTCCGGGAATTTTCTAAAGTCGATTTTTTTGTTTTTTCGCGTTTTTCTCGGCGCCTGGGCCACCCAGAGCTAAAGGGGCCCGGATTTGGGCTCGTAGCGTTTTTCGCCCATATCTTTGGAAATATCATAGCTAGGACAATTTGGCTGGCGCCCTTGGATTCGTGAGACGATTTCCGATTTTTCTACGGCTCCGGGAATTTTCTAAAGTTGATTTTTTTTGTTTTTCGCGTTTTTCTCGGCTCCTGGGTCTCCTAGAGCAAAACGGGGCCTGATTTGGACTCATACCGTTTTTCGTCCGTATCTTTGGAAATACCATAGCTAGGACAATTTGGCTGGCGCCATTGGATTCGTGAGACGATTTCCGAGTTTCCTACGGGTCCGGGAATTGTCTAAAATCAATTTTTTTAGTTTTTCGCGTTTTTCTCGGCTCCTGGGCCTCCTAGAGCAAAACGGGCCCGGATTCGAACTCATACCGTTTTTCGCCCATATCTTTGGAAATATCATAGATAGGACAATTTGGCTAGCGCCATTGGATTCGTGAGTCGATTTCCGATTTCTCTACGGCTCCGGGAATTTTCTAAAGTCGATTTTTTTGGTTTTTCGCGTTTTTCTCGGCTCCTGGGCCACCCAGAGCTAAACGGGCCCGGATTTGGGGTCGTAGCGTTTTTCGCCCATATCTTTGGAAATATCATAGCTAGGACAATTTGGCTGGCGCCATGGGATTCGTGAGACGATTTCCGATTTTTCTAGGGGCCCGGGAATTTTCTAAAGTCGATTTTTTCGGTTTTTCGCGTTTTTCTCGGCTCCTGGGCCTCCTAGAGCAAAACGGGCCCGGATTCGGACTCATACCGTTTTTCGCCCATTACTTTGGAAATATCATAGCTAGGACAATTTGGCTGGTGCCATGCTATTCGTGAGACGATTTCCGATTTTTCTAGGGGTCCGGGAATTTTCTAAAGTCGATTTTTTCCTTTTACGCGTTTTTCTCGGATCCTGGGCCACCCAGAGCTAAACCGGCCCGGATTTGGGATCACACCGTTTTTCGTCAGTCAGTCCGATTCTTCTGCCCATGCGCATCAGTCCGATGCCTCTGCGCATGCGCATCAGTCCGATTCTTCTGCTGCTACGCATCAATACCACTCCTCTGCGCCTGCGCATCAGTCCGATTCCTCTGCGCATGCGCATCAGTCTGACTCCCCTACGCCAGCGCATCAGTCCGATGCCTCTGCGCGTGCGCGTCAGTAGGATCCTCCTGCTCCTGCGCATGAGTTCCACTCCTCTGCGCCTGCGCATCAGTCCGATGCTTCTGCGCCTGCGCATCAGTCCGATTCTTATGCGCATGCGCATCAGTCCGACGCTTCTGCACATGCGCATCAGTCCGACTCCCCTGCGCCTGCGCATCAGTCAGATTCTTCTGCGCATGCGCATCAGTCCGACTCCCCTGCGCCTGCGCATCGGTCCGACTCCCCTGCGCCTGCGCATCCGTCAGATTCTTCTGCGCCTGCGCATCAGTCAGATTCTTCTGCGCATGCGCATCAGTCCGACTCCCCTGCGCCTGCGCATCAGTTCGACTCCCCTGTACCTGCGCATCAGTCCGATTCTTCTGCGCATGCGCATCAGTGCGATTTTCCTGCGACTGCGCATCAGTCCGATTCTTCTGGGCATGCGCGTCAGTCCGACCCTCCTGCTCCTGCACATCAGTCCGATTCCTCTGCGCATGCGCATCAGTCTGACTCCCCTCCGCCAGCGCATCAGTCCGATGCCTCTGCGCATGCGCATCAGTTCGATTGCTCTCCGCCTGCACATCAGTCCAACTCCTATGGCTCCGAGAGCAAAACGGGCCCGAATGTGGGATCACACCGTTTGTCGCCTCTATCTTTGGAAATATCATAGCTAGGACAATTTGGCTGGCGCCATTGGATTCGTGAGACGATTTCCGAGTTTCCTACGAGTCCGGGAATTGTCTAAAATCAATTTTTTTAGTTTTTCGCGTTTTTCTCGGCTCCTGGGCCTCCTAGAGCAAAACGGGCCCGGATTCGGAGTCATAGCGTTTTCCGTCGATATCTTTGGAAATATCATAGCTAGGACAATTTGGCTGGTGCCATTCTATACGTGAGACGATTTCCGATTTTTCTAGGGGTCCGGGAATTTTCTAAAGTTGATTTTTTTTGTTTTTCGCGTTTTTCTCGGCTCCTGGGTCACCCAGAGCTAAACGGGCCCGGATTTGGGCTCGTAGCGTTTTTCGCCCATATCTTTGGAAATATCCTAGCTAGGACAATTTGGCTGGCGCCATGGGATTCGTGAGACGATTTCCGATTTTTCTAGGGGCCCGGGAATTTTCTAAAGTCGATTTTTTTGGTATTTCGCTTTTTTCTCGGCTCCTGGGCCTCCTAGAGCAAAACGGGCCCGGATTCGGACTCATACCGTTTTTCGCCCATTACTTTGGAAATATCATAGCTAGGACAATTTGGCTGATGCCATGCTATTCGTGAGACGATTTCCGATTTTTCTAGGGGTCCGGGAATTTTCTAGAGTCGATTTTTTCCTTTTACGCGTTTTTCTCGGCTCCTGGGCCACCCAGAGCTAAACCGGCCCGGATTTGGGATCACATCGTTTTTCGTCAGTCAGTCCGATTCTTCTGCCCATGCGCATCAGTCCGATGCCTCTGCGCATGCGCATCAGTCCGATTCTTCTGCTGCTACGCATCAATACCACTCCTCTGCGCCTGCGCATCAGTCCGATTCCTCTGCGCATGCGGATCAGTCCGATTACTCTGCGCGTGCGCGTCAGTTCCACTCCTCTGCGCCTGCGCATCAGTCCGATTCTTCTGCGCCTGCGCATCAGTCCGATTCTTCTGCGCATGCGCATCAGTTCGATTGCTCTCCGCCTGCACATCAGTCCAACTCCTATGGCTCCGAGAGCAAAACGGGCCCGAATGTGGGATCACACCGTTTGTCGCCTCTATCTTTGGAAATATCATAGCTAGGACAATTTGGCTGGCGCCATTGGATTCGTGAGACGATTTCCGAGTTTCCTACGAGTCCGGGAATTGTCTAAAATCAATTTTTTTAGTTTTTCGCATTTTTCTCGGCTCCTGGGCCTCCTAGAGCAAAACGGGCCCGGATTCGGAGTCATAGCGTTTTCCGTCGATATCTTTGGAAATATCATAGCTAGGACAATTTCGCTGGTGCCATTGTATACGTGAGACGATTTCCGATTTTTCTAGGGGTCCGGGAATTGTCTTAAGTCGATTTTTTTAGTTTTTCGCGTTTTTCTCGGCTCCTGGGCCTCCTAGAGCAAAACGGGCCCGGATTTGGGCTCACACCGTTTTTCGCCCATATCTTTGGAAATATCATAGCTAGGACAATTTGGCTAGCGCCATTGGATTCGTAAGACGATTTCCGATTTTTCTATGGGTCCGGGAATTTTCTAAAGTCGATTTTTTTATTTTTTTGCGTTTTTCTCGGCTCCTGGGCCTCCTAGAGCAAAACGGGCCCGGATTTGGGATCACACCGTTTTTCGTCAGTCAGTCTGATTCTTCTGCCCATGCGCATCATTCCGATGGCTCTGCGCATGCGCATCAGTCCGATTCTTCTGCTGCTGCGCATCAATACCACTCCTCTGCGCCTGCGCATCAGTCCGATTCCTCTGCGCATGCGCATCAGTCCGATGCCTCTGCGCGTGCGCGTCAGTAGGATCCTCCTGCTCCTGCGCATCAGTTCCACTCCTCTGCGCCTGCGCATCAGTCCGATTCTTCTGCGCATGCGGATCAGTTCGATTGCTCTCCGCCTGCACATCAGTCCAACTCCTATGGCTCCGAGAGCAAAACGGGCCCGAATTTGGGATCACACCGTATGTCGCCTCTATGTTTGGAAATATCATAGATAGGACAATTTGGCTAGCGCCATTGGATTCGTGAGTCGATTTCCGATTTCTCTACGGCTCCGGGAATTTTCTAAAGTCGATTTTTTTGGTTTTTCGCGTTTTTCTCGGCTCCTGGGCCACCCAGAGCTAAACGGGCCCGGATTTGGGCTCGTAGCGTTTTTCGCCCATATATTTGGAAATATCATAGCTAGGACAATTTGGCTGGCGCCATGGGATTCGTGAGACGATTTCCGATTTTTCTAGGGGCCCGGGAATTTTCTAAAGTCGATTTTTTTGGTTTTTCGCGTTTTTCTCGGCTCCTGGGCCTCCTAGAGCAAAACGGGCCCGGATTCGGACTCATACCGTTTTTCGCCCATTACTTTGGAAATATCATAGCTAGGACAATTTGGCTGGTGCCATGCTATTCGTGAGACGATTTCCGATTTTTCTAGGGGTCCGGGAATTTTCTAAAGTCGATTTTTTCCTTTTACGCGTTTTTCTCGGATCCTGGGCCACCCAGAGCTAAACCGGCCCGGATTTGGGATCACACCGTTTTTCGTCAGTCAGTCCGATTCTTCTGCCCATGCGCATCAGTCCGATGCCTCTGCGCATGCGCATCAGTCCGATTCTTCTGCTGCTACGCATCAATACCACTCCTCTGCGCCTGCGCATCAGTCCGATTACTCTGCGCATGCGCATCAGTCCGATGCCTCTGCGCGTGCGCGTCAGTTCCACTCCTCTGCGCCTGCGCATCAGTCCGATTCTTCTGCGCCTGCGCATCAGTCCGATTCTTCTGCGCATGCGCATCAGTTCGATTGCTCTCCGCCTGCACATCAGTCCAACTCCTATGGCTCCGAGAGCAAAACGGGCCCGAATGTGGGATCACACCGTTTGTCGCCTCTATCTTTGGAAATATCATAGCTAGGACAATTTGGCTGGCGCCATTGGATTCGTGAGACGATTTCCGAGTTTCCTACGAGTCCGGGAATTGTCTAAAATCAATTTTTTTAGTTTTTCGCGTTTTTCTCGGCTCCTGGGCCTCCTAGAGCAAAACGGGCCCGGATTCGGAGTCATAGCGTTTTCCGTCGATATCTTTGGAAATATCATAGCTAGGACAATTTGGCTGGTGCCATTCTATACGTGAGACGATTTCCGATTTTTCTAGGGGTCCGGGAATTTTCTAAAGTTGATTTTTTTTGTTTTTCGCGTTTTTCTCGGCTCCTGGGTCTCCTAGAGCAAAACGGGGCCGAATTTGGACTCATACCGTTTTTCGTCCGTATCTTTGGAAATACCATAGCTAGGACAATTTGGCTGGCGCCATTGGATTCGTGAGACGATTTCCGAGTTTCCTACGGGTCCGGGAATTGTCTAAAATCAATTTTTTTAGTTTTTCGCGTTTTTCTCGGCTCCTGGGCCTCCTGGAGCAAAACGGGCCCGGATTTGGGCTCATACCGTTTTTCGCCCATATCTTTGGAAATATCATAGCTAGGACAATTTAGCTAGCGCCATTGGATTCGTAAGACGATTTCCGATTTTTCTATGGGTCCGGGAATTTTCTAAAGTCGATTTTTTTATTTTTTCGCGTTTTTCTCGGCTCCTGGGCCTCCTAGAGCAAAACGGGCCCGGATTTGGGCTCATACCGTTTTTCGCCCATATCTTGGGAAATATCATAGCTAGGACAATTTGGCTGGCGCCATTGGATTCGTGAGACGATTTCCGAGTTTCCTACGGGTCCGGGAATTGTCTAAAATCAATTTTTTTAGTTTTTCGCGTTTTTCTCGGCTCCTGGGCCTCCTGGAGCAAAACGGGCCCGGATTTGGGCTCATACCGTTTTTCGCCCATATCTTTGGAAATATCATAGCTAGGACAATTTAGCTAGTGCCATTGGATTCGTAAGACGATTTCCGATTTTTCTATGGGTCCGGGAATTTTCTAAAGTCGATTTTTTTATTTTTTCGCGTTTTTCTCGGCTCCTGGGCCTCCTAGAGCAAAACGGGCCCGGATTTGGGCTCATACCGTTTTTCGCCCATATCTTGGGAAATATCATAGCTAGGACAATTTGGCTGGCGCCATTGGATTCGTGAGTCGATTTCCGATTTCTCTACGGCTCCGGGAATTTTCTAAAGTCGATTTTTTTGTTTTTTCGCGTTTTTCTCGGCGCCTGGGCCACCCAGAGCTAAAGGGGCCCGGATTTGGGCTCGTAGCGTTTTTCGCCCATATCTTTGGAAATATCATAGCTAGGACAATTTGGCTGGCGCCCTTGGATTCGTGAGACGATTTCCGATATTTCTACGGCTCCGGGAATTTTCGAAAGTTGATTTTTTTTGTTTTTCGCGTTTTTCTCGGCTCCTGGGTCTCCTAGAGCAAAACGGGGCCGGATTTGGACTCATACCGTTTTTCGTCCGTATCTTTGGAAATACCATAGCTAGGACAATTTGGCTGGCGCCATTGGATTCGTGAGACGATTTCCGAGTTTCCTACGCGTCCGGGAATTGTCTAAAATCAATTTTTTTAGTTTTTCGCGTTTTTCTCGGCTCCTGGGCCTCCTAGAGCAAAACGGGCCCGGATTCGGACTCATACCGTTTATCGCCCATATCTTTGGAAATATCATAGATAGGACAATTTGGCTAGCGCCATTGGATTCGTGAGTCGATTTCCGATTTCTCTACGGCTCCGGGAATTTTCTAAAGTCGATTTTTTTGGTTTTTCGCGTTTTTCTCGGCTCCTGGGTCACCCAGAGCTAAACGGGCCCGGATTTGGGCTCGTAGCGTTTTTCGCCCATATCTTTGGAAATATCCTAGCTAGGACAATTTGGCTGGTGCCATGCTATTCGTGAGACGATTTCCGATTTTTCTAGGGGTCCGGGAATTTTCTAAAGTCGATTTTTTCCTTTTACGCGTTTTTCTCGGATCCTGGGCCACCCAGAGCTAAACCGGCCCGGATTTGGGATCACACCGTTTTTCGTCAGTCAGTCCGATTCTTCTGCCCATGCGCATCAGTGCGATTTTACTGCGACTGCGCATCAGTCCGATTCTTCTGGGCATGCGCGTCAGTCCGACCCTCCTGCTCCTGCACATCAGTCCGATTCCTCTGCGCATGCGCATCAGTCTGACTCCCCTCCGCCAGCGCATCAGTCCGATGCCTCTGCGCGTGCGCGTCAGTAGGATCCTCCTGCTCCTGCGCATGAGTTCCACTCCTCTGCGCCTGCGCATCAGTCCGATGCCTCTGCGCGTGCGCGTCAGTAGGATCCTCCTGCTCCTGCGCATCAGTTCCACTCCTCTGCGCCTGCGCATCAGTCCCATTCTTCTGCGCATGCGCATCAGTTCGATTGCTCTCCGCCTGCACATCACTCCAACTCCTATTGCTCCGAGAGCAAAACGGGCCCGAATGTGGGATCACACCGTTTGTCGCCTCTATCTTTGGAAATATCATAGCTAGGACAATTTGGCTGGCGCCATTGGATTCGTGAGACGATTTCCGAGTTTCCTACGAGTCCGGGAATTGTCTAAAATCAATTTTTTTAGTTTTTCGCGTTTTTCTCGGCTCCTGAGCCTCCTAGAGCAAAACGGGCCCGGATTCGGAGTCATAGCGTTTTCCGTCGATATCTTTGGAAATATCATAGCTAGGACAATTTGGCTGGTGCCATTCTATACGTGAGACGATTTCCGATTTTTCTAGGGGTCCGGGAATTGTCTTAAGTCGATTTTTTTAGTTTTTCGCGTTTTTCTCGGCTCCTGGGCCTCCTAGAGCAAAACGGGCCCGGATTTGGGCTCATACCGTTTTTCGCCCATATCTTTGGAAATATCATAGCTAGGACAATTTGGCTAGCGCCATTGGATTCGTAAGACGATTTCCGATTTTTCTATGGGTCCGGGAATTTTCTAAAGTCGATTTTTTTGGTTTTTCGCGTTTTTCTCGGCTCCTGGGTCACCCAGAGCTAAACGGGCCCGGATTTGGGCTCGTAGCGTTTTTCGCCCATATCTTTGGAAATATCCTAGCTAGGACAATTTGGCTGGCGCCATGGGATTCGTGAGACGATTTCCGATTTTTCTAGGGGCCCGGGAATTTTCTAAAGTCGATTTTTTTGGTATTTCGCTTTTTTCTCGGCTCCTGGGCCTCCTAGAGCAAAACGGGCCCGGATTCGGACTCATACCGTTTTTCGCTCATTACTTTGGAAATATCATAGCTAGGACAATTTGGCTGATGCCATGCTATTCGTGAGACGATTTCCGATTTTTCTAGGGGTCCGGGAATTTTCTAGAGTCGATTTTTTCCTTTTACGCGTTTTTCTCGGCTCCTGGGCCACCCAGAGCTAAACCGGCCCGGATTTGGGATCACACCGTTTTTCGTCAGTCAGTCCGATTCTTCTGCCCATGCGCATCAGTCCGATGCCTCTGCGCATGCGCATCAGTCCGATTCTTCTGCTGCTACGCATCAATACCACTCCTCTGCGCCTGCGCATCAGTCCGATTCCTCTGCGCATGCGCATCAGTCTGACTCCCCTACGCCAGCGCATCAGTCCGATGCCTCTGCGCGTGCGCGTCAGTAGGATCCTCCTGCTCCTGCGCATGAGTTCCACTCCTCTGCGCCTGCGCATCAGTTCGACTCCCCTGTACCTGCGCATCAGTGCGATTTTCCTGCGACTGCGCATCAGTCCGATTCTTCTGGGCATGCGCGTCAGTCCGACCCTCCTGCCCCTGCACATCAGTCCGATTCCTCTGCGCATGCGCATCAGTCTGACTCCCCTCCGCCAGCGCATCAGTCCGATGCCTCTGCGCGTGCGCGTCAGTAGGATCCTCCTGCTCCTGCGCATCAGTTCCACTCCTCTGCGCCTGCGCATCAGTCCGATTCTTCTGCGCATGCGCATCAGTTCGATTGCCCTCCGCCTGCACATCAGTCCAACTCCTATGGCTCCGAGAGCAAAACGGGCCCGAATGTGGGATCACACCGTTTGTCGCCTCTATCTTTGGAAATATCATAGCTAGGACAATTTGGCTGGCGCCATTGGATTAGTGAGACGATTTCCGAGTTTCCTACGAGTCCGGGAATTGTCTAAAATCAATTTTTTTAGTTTTTCGCGTTTTTCTCGGCTCCTGGGCCTCCTAGAGCAAAACGGGCCCGGATTCGGAGTCATAGCGTTTTCCGTCGATATCTTTGGAAATATCATAGCTAGGACAATTTGGCTGGTGCCATTCTATACGTGAGACGATTTCCGATTTTTCTAGGGGTCCGGGAATTGTCTTAAGTCGATTTTTTTAGTTTTTCGCGTTTTTCTCGGCTCCTGGGCCTCCTAGAGCAAAACGGGCCCGGATTTGGGCTCATACCGTTTTTCGCCCATATCTTTGGAAATATCATAGCTAGGACAATTTAGCTAGCGCCATTGGATTCGTAAGACGATTTCCGATTTTTCTATGGGTACGGGAATTTTCTAAAGTCGATTTTTTTGGTATTTCGCGTTTTTCTCGGCTCCTGGGCCTCCTAGAGCAAAACGGGCCCGGATTCGGACTCATACCGTTTTTCGCCCATTACTTTGGAAATATCATAGCTAGGACAATTTGGCTGGTGCCATGCTATTCGTGAGACGATTTCCGATTTTTTTAGGGGTCCGGGAATTTTCTAAAGTCGATTTTTTCCTTTTACGCGTTTTTCTCGGATCCTGGGCCACCCAGAGCTAAACCGGCCCGGATTTGGGATCACACCGTTTTTCGTCAGTCAGTCCGATTCTTCTGCCCATGCGCATCAGTCCGATGCCTCTGCGCATGCGCATCAGTCCGATTCCTCTGCGCATGCGCATCAGTCTGACTCCCCTCCGCCAGCGCATCAGTCCGATGCCTCTGCGCGTGCGCGTCAGTAGGATCCTCCTGCTCCTGCGCATGAGTTCCACTCCTCTGCGCCTGCGCATCAGTTCGACTCCCCTGTACCTGCGCATCAGTGCGATTTTCCTGCGACTGCGCATCAGTCCGATTCTTCTGGGCATGCGCGTCAGTCCGACCCTCCTGCCCCTGCACATCAGTCCGATTCCTCTGCGCATGCGCATCAGTCTGACTCCCCTCCGCCAGCGCATCAGTCCGATGCCTCTGCGCGTGCGCGTCAGTAGGATCCTCCTGCTCCTGCGCATCAGTTCCACTCCTCTGCGCCTGCGCATCAGTCCGATTCTTCTGCGCATGCGCATCAGTTCGATTGCCCTCCGCCTGCACATCAGTCCAACTCCTATGGCTCCGAGAGCAAAACGGGCCCGAATGTGGGATCACACCGTTTGTCGCCTCTATCTTTGGAAATATCATAGCTAGGACAATTTGGCTGGCGCCATTGGATTAGTGAGACGATTTCCGAGTTTCCTACGAGTCCGGGAATTGTCTAAAATCAATTTTTTTAGTTTTTCGCGTTTTTCTCGGCTCCTGGGCCTCCTAGAGCAAAACGGGCCCGGATTCGGAGTCATAGCGTTTTCCGTCGATATCTTTGGAAATATCATAGCTAGGACAATTTGGCTGGTGCCATTCTATACGTGAGACGATTTCCGATTTTTCTAGGGGTCCGGGAATTGTCTTAAGTCGATTTTTTTAGTTTTTCGCGTTTTTCTCGGCTCCTGGGCCTCCTAGAGCAAAACGGGCCCGGATTTGGGCTCATACCGTTTTTCGCCCATATCTTTGGAAATATCATAGCTAGGACAATTTAGCTAGCGCCATTGGATTCGTAAGACGATTTCCGATTTTTCTATGGGTACGGGAATTTTCTAAAGTCGATTTTTTTGGTATTTCGCGTTTTTCTCGGCTCCTGGGCCTCCTAGAGCAAAACGGGCCCGGATTCGGACTCATACCGTTTTTCGCCCATTACTTTGGAAATATCATAGCTAGGACAATTTGGCTGGTGCCATGCTATTCGTGAGACGATTTCCGATTTTTTTAGGGGTCCGGGAATTTTCTAAAGTCGATTTTTTCCTTTTACGCGTTTTTCTCGGATCCTGGGCCACCCAGAGCTAAACCGGCCCGGATTTGGGATCACACCGTTTTTCGTCAGTCAGTCCGATTCTTCTGCCCATGCGCATCAGTCCGATGCCTCTGCGCATGCGCATCAGTCCGATTCCTCTGCGCATGCGCATCAGTCTGACTCCCCTCCGCCAGCGCATCAGTCCGATGCCTCTGCGCGTGCGCGTCAGTAGGATCCTCCTGCTCCTGCGCATCAGTTCCACTCCTCTGCGCCTGCGCATCAGTCCGATTCTTCTGCGCATGCGCATCAGTTCGATTGCCCTCCGCCTGCACATCAGTCCAACTCCTATGGCTCCGAGAGCAAAACGGGCCCGAATGTGGGATCACACCGTTTGTCGCCTCTATCTTTGGAAATATCATAGCTAGGACAATTTGGCTGGCGCCATTGGATTAGTGAGACGATTTCCGAGTTTCCTACGAGTCCGGGAATTGTCTAAAATCAATTTTTTTAGTTTTTCGCGTTTTTCTCGGCTCCTGGGCCTCCTAGAGCAAAACGGGCCCGGATTCGGAGTCATAGCGTTTTCCGTCGATATCTTTGGAAATATCATAGCTAGGACAATTTGGCTGGTGCCATTCTATACGTGAGACGATTTCCGATTTTTCTAGGGGTCCGGGAATTGTCTTAAGTCGATTTTTTTAGTTTTTCGCGTTTTTCTCGGCTCCTGGGCCTCCTAGAGCAAAACGGGCCCGGATTTGGGCTCATACCGTTTTTCGCCCATATCTTTGGAAATATCATAGCTAGGACAATTTAGCTAGCGCCATTGGATTCGTAAGACGATTTCCGATTTTTCTATGGGTACGGGAATTTTCTAAAGTCGATTTTTTTGGTATTTCGCGTTTTTCTCGGCTCCTGGGCCTCCTAGAGCAAAACGGGCCCGGATTCGGACTCATACCGTTTTTCGCCCATTACTTTGGAAATATCCTAGCTAGGACAATTTGGCTGGCGCCATGGGATTCGTGAGACGATTTCCGATTTTTCTAGGGGTCCGGGAATTTTCTAAAGTCGATTTTTTCCTTTTACGCGTTTTTCTCGGCTCCTGGGCCACCCAGAGCTAAACCGGCCCGGATTTGGGATCACACCGTTTTTCGTCAGTCAGTCCGATTCTTCTGCCCATGCGCATCAGTCCGATGCCTCTGCGCATGCGCATCAGTCCGATTCTTCTGCTGCTACGCATCATTACCACTCCTCTGCGCCTGCGCATCAGTCCGATTCCTCTGCGCATGCGCATCAGTCCGATGCCTCTGCGCGTGCGCGTCAGTAGGATCCTCCTGCTCCTGCGCATCAGTTCCACTCCTCTGCGCCTGCGCATCAGTCCCATTCTTCTGCGCATGCGCATCAGTTCGATTGCTCTCCGCCTGCACATCATTCCAACTCCTATTGCTCCGAGAGCAAAACGGGCCCGAATGTGGGATCACACCGTTTGTCGCCTCTATCTTTGGAAATATCATAGCTAGGACAATTTGGCTGGCGCCATTGGATTCGTGAGACGATTTCCGAGTTTCCTACGAGTCCGGGAATTGTCTAAAATAAATTTTTTTAGTTTTTCGCGTTTTTCTCGGCTCCTGGGCCTCCTAGAGCAAAACGGGCCCGGATTCGGAGTCATAGCGTTTTCCGTCGATATCTTTGGAAATATCATAGCTAGGACAATTTGGCTGGTGCCATTGTATACGTGAGACGATTTCCGATTTTTCTAGGGGTCCGGGAATTGTCTTAAGTCGATTTTTTTAGTTTTTTCGCGTTTTTCTCGGCTCCTGGGCCTCCTAGAGCAAAACGGGCCCGGATTTGGGCTCATACCGTTTTTCGCCCATATCTTGGGAAATATCATAGCTAGGACAATTTGGCGGGCGCCATTGCATTCGTGAGTCGATTTCCGATTTCTCTACGGCTCCGGGAATTTTCTAAAGTCGATTTTTTTGTTTTTTCGCGTTTTTCTCGGCGCCTGGGCCACCCAGAGCTAAAGGGGCCCGGATTTGGGCTCGTAGCGTTTTTCGCCCATATCTTTGGAAATATCATAGCTAGGACAATTTGGCTGGCGCCCTTGGATTCGTGAGACGATTTCCGATTTTTCTACGGCTCCGGGAATTTTCTAAAGTTGATTTTTTTTGTTTTTCGCGTTTTTCTCGGCTCCTGGGTCTCCTAGAGCAAAACGGGGCCTGATTTGGACTCATACCGTTTTTCGTCCGTATCTTTGGAAATACCATAGCTAGGACAATTTGGCTGGCGCCATTGGATTCGTGAGACGATTTCCGAGTTTCCTACGGGTCCGGGAATTGTCTAAAATCAATTTTTTTAGTTTTTCGCGTTTTTCTCGGCTCCTGGGCCTCCTAGAGCAAAACGGGCCCGGATTCGAACTCATACCGTTTTTCGCCCATATCTTTGGAAATATCATAGATAGGACAATTTGGCTAGCGCCATTGGATTCGTGAGTCGATTTCCGATTTCTCTACGGCTCCGGGAATTTTCTAAAGTCGATTTTTTTGGTTTTTCGCGTTTTTCTCGGCTCCTGGGCCACCCAGAGCTAAACGGGCCCGGATTTGGGGTCGTAGCGTTTTTCGCCCATATCTTTGGAAATATCATAGCTAGGACAATTTGGCTGGCGCCATGGGATTCGTGAGACGATTTCCGATTTTTCTAGGGGCCCGGGAATTTTCTAAAGTCGATTTTTTCGGTTTTTCGCGTTTTTCTCGGCTCCTGGGCCTCCTAGAGCAAAACGGGCCCGGATTCGGACTCATACCGTTTTTCGCCCATTACTTTGGAAATATCATAGCTAGGACAATTTGGCTGGTGCCATGCTATTCGTGAGACGATTTCCGATTTTTCTAGGGGTCCGGGAATTTTCTAAAGTCGATTTTTTCCTTTTACGCGTTTTTCTCGGATCCTGGGCCACCCAGAGCTAAACCGGCCCGGATTTGGGATCACACCGTTTTTCGTCAGTCAGTCCGATTCTTCTGCCCATGCGCATCAGTCCGATGCCTCTGCGCATGCGCATCAGTCCGATTCTTCTGCTGCTACGCATCAATACCACTCCTCTGCGCCTGCGCATCAGTCCGATTCCTCTGCGCATGCGCATCAGTCTGACTCCCCTACGCCAGCGCATCAGTCCGATGCCTCTGCGCGTGCGCGTCAGTAGGATCCTCCTGCTCCTGCGCATGAGTTCCACTCCTCTGCGCCTGCGCATCAGTCCGATGCTTCTGCGCCTGCGCATCAGTCCGATTCTTATGCGCATGCGCATCAGTCCGACGCTTCTGCACATGCGCATCAGTCCGACTCCCCTGCGCCTGCGCATCAGTCAGATTCTTCTGCGCATGCGCATCAGTCCGACTCCCCTGCGCCTGCGCATCGGTCCGACTCCCCTGCGCCTGCGCATCCGTCAGATTCTTCTGCGCCTGCGCATCAGTCAGATTCTTCTGCGCATGCGCATCAGTCCGACTCCCCTGCGCCTGCGCATCAGTTCGACTCCCCTGTACCTGCGCATCAGTCCGATTCTTCTGCGCATGCGCATCAGTGCGATTTTCCTGCGACTGCGCATCAGTCCGATTCTTCTGGGCATGCGCGTCAGTCCGACCCTCCTGCTCCTGCACATCAGTCCGATTCCTCTGCGCATGCGCATCAGTCTGACTCCCCTCCGCCAGCGCATCAGTCCGATGCCTCTGCGCATGCGCATCAGTTCGATTGCTCTCCGCCTGCACATCAGTCCAACTCCTATGGCTCCGAGAGCAAAACGGGCCCGAATGTGGGATCACACCGTTTGTCGCCTCTATCTTTGGAAATATCATAGCTAGGACAATTTGGCTGGCGCCATTGGATTCGTGAGACGATTTCCGAGTTCCTAGGGGTCCGGGAATTGTCTAAAGTCGATTTTTTTAGTCTTTCGCGTTTTTCTCGGCTCCTGGGCCTCCTAGAGCTAAACGGGCCCGGATTTGGGCTCGTAGCGTTTTTCGCCCATATCTTTGGAAATATCCTAGCTAGGACAATTTGGCTGGCGCCATGGGATTCGTGAGACGATTTCCGATTTTTCTAGGGGCCCGGGAATTTTCTAAAGTCGATTTTTTTGGTATTTCGCTTTTTTCTCGGCTCCTGGGCCTCCTAGAGCAAAACGGGCCCGGATTCGGACTCATACCGTTTTTCGCCCATTACTTTGGAAATATCATAGCTAGGACAATTTGGCTGATGCCATGCTATTCGTGAGACGATTTCCGATTTTTCTAGGGGTCCGGGAATTTTCTAGAGTCGATTTTTTCCTTTTACGCGTTTTTCTCGGCTCCTGGGCCACCCAGAGCTAAACCGGCCCGGATTTGGGATCACATCGTTTTTCGTCAGTCAGTCCGATTCTTCTGCCCATGCGCATCAGTCCGATGCCTCTGCGCATGCGCATCAGTCCGATTCTTCTGCTGCTACGCATCAATACCACTCCTCTGCGCCTGCGCATCAGTCCGATTCCTCTGCGCATGCGCATCAGTCCGATTACTCTGCGCGTGCGCGTCAGTTCCACTCCTCTGCGCCTGCGCATCAGTCCGATTCTTCTGCGCCTGCGCATCAGTCCGATTCTTCTGCGCATGCGCATCAGTTCGATTGCTCTCCGCCTGCACATCAGTCCAACTCCTATGGCTCCGAGAGCAAAACGGGCCCGAATGTGGGATCACACCGTTTGTCGCCTCTATCTTTGGAAATATCATAGCTAGGACAATTTGGCTGGCGCCATTGGATTCGTGAGACGATTTCCGAGTTTCCTACGAGTCCGGGAATTGTCTAAAATCAATTTTTTTAGTTTTTCGCATTTTTCTCGGCTCCTGGGCCTCCTAGAGCAAAACGGGCCCGGATTCGGAGTCATAGCGTTTTCCGTCGATATCTTTGGAAATATCATAGCTAGGACAATTTCGCTGGTGCCATTGTATACGTGAGACGATTTCCGATTTTTCTAGGGGTCCGGGAATTGTCTTAAGTCGATTTTTTTAGTTTTTCGCGTTTTTCTCGGCTCCTGGGCCTCCTAGAGCAAAACGGGCCCGGATTTGGGCTCACACCGTTTTTCGCCCATATCTTTGGAAATATCATAGCTAGGACAATTTGGCTAGCGCCATTGGATTCGTAAGACGATTTCCGATTTTTCTATGGGTCCGGGAATTTTCTAAAGTCGATTTTTTTATTTTTTTGCGTTTTTCTCGGCTCCTGGGCCTCCTAGAGCAAAACGGGCCCGGATTTGGGATCACACCGTTTTTCGTCAGTCAGTCTGATTCTTCTGCCCATGCGCATCATTCCGATGGCTCTGCGCATGCGCATCAGTCCGATTCTTCTGCTGCTGCGCATCAATACCACTCCTCTGCGCCTGCGCATCAGTCCGATTCCTCTGCGCATGCGCATCAGTCCGATGCCTCTGCGCGTGCGCGTCAGTAGGATCCTCCTGCTCCTGCGCATCAGTTCCACTCCTCTGCGCCTGCGCATCAGTCCGATTCTTCTGCGCATGCGGATCAGTTCGATTGCTCTCCGCCTGCACATCAGTCCAACTCCTATGGCTCCGAGAGCAAAACGGGCCCGAATTTGGGATCACACCGTATGTCGCCTCTATGTTTGGAAATATCATAGATAGGACAATTTGGCTAGCGCCATTGGATTCGTGAGTCGATTTCCGATTTCTCTACGGCTCCGGGAATTTTCTAAAGTCGATTTTTTTGGTTTTTCGCGTTTTTCTCGGCTCCTGGGCCACCCAGAGCTAAACGGGCCCGGATTTGGGCTCGTAGCGTTTTTCGCCCATATATTTGGAAATATCATAGCTAGGACAATTTGGCTGGCGCCATGGGATTCGTGAGACGATTTCCGATTTTTCTAGGGGCCCGGGAATTTTCTAAAGTCGATTTTTTTGGTTTTTCGCGTTTTTCTCGGCTCCTGGGCCTCCTAGAGCAAAACGGGCCCGGATTCGGACTCATACCGTTTTTCGCCCATTACTTTGGAAATATCATAGCTAGGACAATTTGGCTGGTGCCATGCTATTCGTGAGACGATTTCCGATTTTTCTAGGGGTCCGGGAATTTTCTAAAGTCGATTTTTTCCTTTTACGCGTTTTTCTCGGATCCTGGGCCACCCAGAGCTAAACCGGCCCGGATTTGGGATCACACCGTTTTTCGTCAGTCAGTCCGATTCTTCTGCCCATGCGCATCAGTCCGATGCCTCTGCGCATGCGCATCAGTCCGATTCTTCTGCTGCTACGCATCAATACCACTCCTCTGCGCCTGCGCATCAGTCCGATTACTCTGCGCATGCGCATCAGTCCGATGCCTCTGCGCGTGCGCGTCAGTTCCACTCCTCTGCGCCTGCGCATCAGTCCGATTCTTCTGCGCCTGCGCATCAGTCCGATTCTTCTGCGCATGCGCATCAGTTCGATTGCTCTCCGCCTGCACATCAGTCCAACTCCTATGGCTCCGAGAGCAAAACGGGCCCGAATGTGGGATCACACCGTTTGTCGCCTCTATCTTTGGAAATATCATAGCTAGGACAATTTGGCTGGCGCCATTGGATTCGTGAGACGATTTCCGAGTTTCCTACGAGTCCGGGAATTGTCTAAAATCAATTTTTTTAGTTTTTCGCGTTTTTCTCGGCTCCTGGGCCTCCTAGAGCAAAACGGGCCCGGATTCGGAGTCATAGCGTTTTCCGTCGATATCTTTGGAAATATCATAGCTAGGACAATTTGGCTGGTGCCATTCTATACGTGAGACGATTTCCGATTTTTCTAGGGGTCCGGGAATTTTCTAAAGTTGATTTTTTTTGTTTTTCGCGTTTTTCTCGGCTCCTGGGTCTCCTAGAGCAAAACGGGGCCGAATTTGGACTCATACCGTTTTTCGTCCGTATCTTTGGAAATACCATAGCTAGGACAATTTGGCTGGCGCCATTGGATTCGTGAGACGATTTCCGAGTTTCCTACGGGTCCGGGAATTGTCTAAAATCAATTTTTTTAGTTTTTCGCGTTTTTCTCGGCTCCTGGGCCTCCTGGAGCAAAACGGGCCCGGATTTGGGCTCATACCGTTTTTCGCCCATATCTTTGGAAATATCATAGCTAGGACAATTTAGCTAGCGCCATTGGATTCGTAAGACGATTTCCGATTTTCCTATGGGTCCGGGAATTTTCTAAAGTCGATTTTTTTATTTTTTCGCGTTTTTCTCGGCTCCTGGGCCTCCTAGAGCAAAACGGGCCCGGATTTGGGCTCATACCGTTTTTCGCCCATATCTTGGGAAATATCATAGCTAGGACAATTTGGCTGGCGCCATTGGATTCGTGAGACGATTTCCGAGTTTCCTACGGGTCCGGGAATTGTCTAAAATCAATTTTTTTAGTTTTTCGCGTTTTTCTCGGCTCCTGGGCCTCCTGGAGCAAAACGGGCCCGGATTTGGGCTCATACCGTTTTTCGCCCATATCTTTGGAAATATCATAGCTAGGACAATTTAGCTAGCGCCATTGGATTCGTAAGACGATTTCCGATTTTTCTATGGGTCCGGGAATTTTCTAAAGTCGATTTTTTCCTTTTACGCGTTTTTCTCGGCTCCTGGGCCACCCAGAGCTAAACCGGCCCGGATTTGGGTTCACACCGTTTTTCGTCAGTCAGTCCGATTCTTCTGCCCATGCGCATCAGTCCGATGCCTCTGCGCATGCGCATCAGTCCGATTCTTCTGCTGCTACGCATCAATACCACTCCTCTGCGCCTGCGCATCAGTCCGATTACTCTGCGCATGCGCATCAGTCCGATGCCTCTGCGCGTGCGCGTCAGTTCCACTCCTCTGCGCCTGCGCATCAGTCCGATTCTTCTGCGCCTGCGCATCAGTCCGATTCTTCTGCGCATGCGCATCAGTTCGATTGCCCTCCGCCTGCACATCAGTCCAACTCCTATGGCTCCGAGAGCAAAACGGGCCCGAATGTGGGATCACACCGTTTGTCGCCTCTATCTTTGGAAATATCATAGCTAGGACAATTTGGCTGGCGCCATTGGATTAGTGAGACGATTTCCGAGTTTCCTACGAGTCCGGGAATTGTCTAAAATCAATTTTTTTAGTTTTTCGCGTTTTTCTCGGCTCCTGGGCCTCCTAGAGCAAAACGGGCCCGGATTCGGAGTCATAGCGTTTTCCGTCGATATCTTTGGAAATATCATAGCTAGGACAATTTGGCTGGTGCCATTCTATACGTGAGACGATTTCCGATTTTTCTAGGGGTCCGGGAATTGTCTTAAGTCGATTTTTTTAGTTTTTCGCGTTTTTCTCGGCTCCTGGGCCTCCTAGAGCAAAACGGGCCCGGATTTGGGCTCATACCGTTTTTCGCCCATATCTTTGGAAATATCATAGCTAGGACAATTTAGCTAGCGCCATTGGATTCGTAAGACGATTTCCGATTTTTCTATGGGTACGGGAATTTTCTAAAGTCGATTTTTTTGGTATTTCGCGTTTTTCTCGGCTCCTGGGCCTCCTAGAGCAAAACGGGCCCGGATTCGGACTCATACCGTTTTTCGCCCATTACTTTGGAAATATCATAGCTAGGACAATTTGGCTGGTGCCATGCTATTCGTGAGACGATTTCCGATTTTTTTAGGGGTCCGGGAATTTTCTAAAGTCGATTTTTTCCTTTTACGCGTTTTTCTCGGATCCTGGGCCACCCAGAGCTAAACCGGCCCGGATTTGGGATCACACCGTTTTTCGTCAGTCAGTCCGATTCTTCTGCCCATGCGCATCAGTCCGATGCCTCTGCGCATGCGCATCAGTCCGATTCCTCTGCGCATGCGCATCAGTCTGACTCCCCTCCGCCAGCGCATCAGTCCGATGCCTCTGCGCGTGCGCGTCAGTAGGATCCTCCTGCTCCTGCGCATGAGTTCCACTCCTCTGCGCCTGCGCATCAGTTCGACTCCCCTGTACCTGCGCATCAGTGCGATTTTCCTGCGACTGCGCATCAGTCCGATTCTTCTGGGCATGCGCGTCAGTCCGACCCTCCTGCCCCTGCACATCAGTCCGATTCCTCTGCGCATGCGCATCAGTCTGACTCCCCTCCGCCAGCGCATCAGTCCGATGCCTCTGCGCGTGCGCGTCAGTAGGATCCTCCTGCTCCTGCGCATCAGTTCCACTCCTCTGCGCCTGCGCATCAGTCCGATTCTTCTGCGCATGCGCATCAGTTCGATTGCCCTCCGCCTGCACATCAGTCCAACTCCTATGGCTCCGAGAGCAAAACGGGCCCGAATGTGGGATCACACCGTTTGTGGCCTCTATCTTTGGAAATATCATAGCTAGGACAATTTGGCTGGCGCCATTGGATTAGTGAGACGATTTCCGAGTTTCCTACGAGTCCGGGAATTGTCTAAAATCAATTTTTTTAGTTTTTCGCGTTTTTCTCGGCTCCTGGGCCTCCTAGAGCAAAACGGGCCCGGATTCGGAGTCATAGCGTTTTCCGTCGATATCTTTGGAAATATCATAGCTAGGACAATTTGGCTGGTGCCATTCTATACGTGAGACGATTTCCGATTTTTCTAGGGGTCCGGGAATTGTCTTAAGTCGATTTTTTTAGTTTTTCGCGTTTTTCTCGGCTCCTGGGCCTCCTAGAGCAAAACGGGCCCGGATTTGGGCTCATACCGTTTTTCGCCCATATCTTTGGAAATATCATAGCTAGGACAATTTAGCTAGCGCCATTGGATTCGTAAGACGATTTCCGATTTTTCTATGGGTACGGGAATTTTCTAAAGTCGATTTTTTTGGTATTTCGCGTTTTTCTCGGCTCCTGGGCCTCCTAGAGCAAAACGGGCCCGGATTCGGACTCATACCGTTTTTCGCCCATTACTTTGGAAATATCATAGCTAGGACAATTTGGCTGGTGCCATGCTATTCGTGAGACGATTTCCGATTTTTTTAGGGGTCCGGGAATTTTCTAAAGTCGATTTTTTCCTTTTACGCGTTTTTCTCGGATCCTGGGCCACCCAGAGCTAAACCGGCCCGGATTTGGGATCACACCGTTTTTCGTCAGTCAGTCCGATTCTTCTGCCCATGCGCATCAGTCCGATGCCTCTGCGCATGCGCATCAGTCCGATTCCTCTGCGCATGCGCATCAGTCTGACTCCCCTCCGCCAGCGCATCAGTCCGATGCCTCTGCGCGTGCGCGTCAGTAGGATCCTCCTGCTCCTGCGCATCAGTTCCACTCCTCTGCGCCTGCGCATCAGTCCGATTCTTCTGCGCATGCGCATCAGTTCGATTGCCCTCCGCCTGCACATCAGTCCAACTCCTATGGCTCCGAGAGCAAAACGGGCCCGAATGTGGGATCACACCGTTTGTCGCCTCTATCTTTGGAAATATCATAGCTAGGACAATTTGGCTGGCGCCATTGGATTAGTGAGACGATTTCCGAGTTTCCTACGAGTCCGGGAATTGTCTAAAATCAATTTTTTTAGTTTTTCGCGTTTTTCTCGGCTCCTGGGCCTCCTAGAGCAAAACGGGCCCGGATTCGGAGTCATAGCGTTTTCCGTCGATATCTTTGGAAATATCATAGCTAGGACAATTTGGCTGGTGCCATTCTATACGTGAGACGATTTCCGATTTTTCTAGGGGTCCGGGAATTGTCTTAAGTCGATTTTTTTAGTTTTTCGCGTTTTTCTCGGCTCCTGGGCCTCCTAGAGCAAAACGGGCCCGGATTTGGGCTCATACCGTTTTTCGCCCATATCTTTGGAAATATCATAGCTAGGACAATTTAGCTAGCGCCATTGGATTCGTAAGACGATTTCCGATTTTTCTATGGGTACGGGAATTTTCTAAAGTCGATTTTTTTGGTATTTCGCGTTTTTCTCGGCTCCTGGGCCTCCTAGAGCAAAACGGGCCCGGATTCGGACTCATACCGTTTTTCGCCCATTACTTTGGAAATATCCTAGCTAGGACAATTTGGCTGGCGCCATGGGATTCGTGAGACGATTTCCGATTTTTCTAGGGGTCCGGGAATTTTCTAAAGTCGATTTTTTCCTTTTACGCGTTTTTCTCGGCTCCTGGGCCACCCAGAGCTAAACCGGCCCGGATTTGGGATCACACCGTTTTTCGTCAGTCAGTCCGATTCTTCTGCCCATGCGCATCAGTCCGATGCCTCTGCGCATGCGCATCAGTCCGATTCTTCTGCTGCTACGCATCATTACCACTCCTCTGCGCCTGCGCATCAGTCCGATTCCTCTGCGCATGCGCATCAGTCCGATGCCTCTGCGCGTGCGCGTCAGTAGGATCCTCCTGCTCCTGCGCATCAGTTCCACTCCTCTGCGCCTGCGCATCAGTCCCATTCTTCTGCGCATGCGCATCAGTTCGATTGCTCTCCGCCTGCACATCACTCCAACTCCTATTGCTCCGAGAGCAAAACGGGCCCGAATGTGGGATCACACCGTTTGTCGCCTCTATCTTTGGAAATATCATAGCTAGGACAATTTGGCTGGCGCCATTGGATTCGTGAGACGATTTCCGAGTTTCCTACGAGTCCGGGAATTGTCTAAAATAAATTTTTTTAGTTTTTCGCGTTTTTCTCGGCTCCTGGGCCTCCTAGAGCAAAACGGGCCCGGATTCGGAGTCATAGCGTTTTCCGTCGATATCTTTGGAAATATCATAGCTAGGACAATTTGGCTGGTGCCATTGTATACGTGAGACGATTTCCGATTTTTCTAGGGGTCCGGGAATTGTCTTAAGTCGATTTTTTTAGTTTTTTCGCGTTTTTCTCGGCTCCTGGGCCTCCTAGAGCAAAACGGGCCCGGATTTGGGCTCATACCGTTTTTCGCCCATATCTTGGGAAATATCATAGCTAGGACAATTTGGCGGGCGCCATTGCATTCGTGAGTCGATTTCCGATTTCTCTACGGCTCCGGGAATTTTCTAAAGTCGATTTTTTTGTTTTTTCGCGTTTTTCTCGGCGCCTGGGCCACCCAGAGCTAAAGGGGCCCGGATTTGGGCTCGTAGCGTTTTTCGCCCATATCTTTGGAAATATCATAGCTAGGACAATTTGGCTGGCGCCCTTGGATTCGTGAGACGATTTCCGATTTTTCTACGGCTCCGGGAATTTTCTAAAGTTGATTTTTTTTGTTTTTCGCGTTTTTCTCGGCTCCTGGGTCTCCTAGAGCAAAACGGGGCCTGATTTGGACTCATACCGTTTTTCGTCCGTATCTTTGGAAATACCATAGCTAGGACAATTTGGCTGGCGCCATTGGATTCGTGAGACGATTTCCGAGTTTCCTACGGGTCCGGGAATTGTCTAAAATCAATTTTTTTAGTTTTTCGCGTTTTTCTCGGCTCCTGGGCCTCCTAGAGCAAAACGGGCCCGGATTCGAACTCATACCGTTTTTCGCCCATATCTTTGGAAATATCATAGATAGGACAATTTGGCTAGCGCCATTGGATTCGTGAGTCGATTTCCGATTTCTCTACGGCTCCGGGAATTTTCTAAAGTCGATTTTTTTGGTTTTTCGCGTTTTTCTCGGCTCCTGGGCCACCCAGAGCTAAACGGGCCCGGATTTGGGGTCGTAGCGTTTTTCGCCCATATCTTTGGAAATATCATAGCTAGGACAATTTGGCTGGCGCCATGGGATTCGTGAGACGATTTCCGATTTTTCTAGGGGCCCGGGAATTTTCTAAAGTCGATTTTTTCGGTTTTTCGCGTTTTTCTCGGCTCCTGGGCCTCCTAGAGCAAAACGGGCCCGGATTCGGACTCATACCGTTTTTCGCCCATTACTTTGGAAATATCATAGCTAGGACAATTTGGCTGGTGCCATGCTATTCGTGAGACGATTTCCGATTTTTCTAGGGGTCCGGGAATTTTCTAAAGTCGATTTTTTCCTTTTACGCGTTTTTCTCGGATCCTGGGCCACCCAGAGCTAAACCGGCCCGGATTTGGGATCACACCGTTTTTCGTCAGTCAGTCCGATTCTTCTGCCCATGCGCATCAGTCCGATGCCTCTGCGCATGCGCATCAGTCCGATTCTTCTGCTGCTACGCATCAATACCACTCCTCTGCGCCTGCGCATCAGTCCGATTCCTCTGCGCATGCGCATCAGTCTGACTCCCCTACGCCAGCGCATCAGTCCGATGCCTCTGCGCGTGCGCGTCAGTAGGATCCTCCTGCTCCTGCGCATGAGTTCCACTCCTCTGCGCCTGCGCATCAGTCCGATGCTTCTGCGCCTGCGCATCAGTCCGATTCTTATGCGCATGCGCATCAGTCCGACGCTTCTGCACATGCGCATCAGTCCGACTCCCCTGCGCCTGCGCATCAGTCAGATTCTTCTGCGCATGCGCATCAGTCCGACTCCCCTGCGCCTGCGCATCGGTCCGACTCCCCTGCGCCTGCGCATCCGTCAGATTCTTCTGCGCCTGCGCATCAGTCAGATTCTTCTGCGCATGCGCATCAGTCCGACTCCCCTGCGCCTGCGCATCAGTTCGACTCCCCTGTACCTGCGCATCAGTCCGATTCTTCTGCGCATGCGCATCAGTGCGATTTTCCTGCGACTGCGCATCAGTCCGATTCTTCTGGGCATGCGCGTCAGTCCGACCCTCCTGCTCCTGCACATCAGTCCGATTCCTCTGCGCATGCGCATCAGTCTGACTCCCCTCCGCCAGCGCATCAGTCCGATGCCTCTGCGCATGCGCATCAGTTCGATTGCTCTCCGCCTGCACATCAGTCCAACTCCTATGGCTCCGAGAGCAAAACGGGCCCGAATGTGGGATCACACCGTTTGTCGCCTCTATCTTTGGAAATATCATAGCTAGGACAATTTGGCTGGCGCCATTGGATTCGTGAGACGATTTCCGAGTTTCCTACGAGTCCGGGAATTGTCTAAAATCAATTTTTTTAGTTTTTCGCGTTTTTCTCGGCTCCTGGGCCTCCTAGAGCAAAACGGGCCCGGATTCGGAGTCATAGCGTTTTCCGTCGATATCTTTGGAAATATCATAGCTAGGACAATTTGGCTGGTGCCATTCTATACGTGAGACGATTTCCGATTTTTCTAGGGGTCCGGGAATTTTCTAAAGTTGATTTTTTTTGTTTTTCGCGTTTTTCTCGGCTCCTGGGTCTCCTAGAGCAAAACGGGGCCGAATTTGGACTCATACCGTTTTTCGTCCGTATCTTTGGAAATACCATAGCTAGGACAATTTGGCTGGCGCCATTGGATTCGTGAGACGATTTCCGAGTTTCCTACGGGTCCGGGAATTGTCTAAAATCAATTTTTTTAGTTTTTCGCGTTTTTCTCGGCTCCTGGGCCTCCTGGAGCAAAACGGGCCCGGATTTGGGCTCATACCGTTTTTCGCCCATATCTTTGGAAATATCATAGCTAGGACAATTTAGCTAGCGCCATTGGATTCGTGAGACGATTTCCGAGTTTCCTACGCGTCCGGGAATTGTCTAAAATCAATTTTTTTAGTTTTTCGCGTTTTTCTCGGCTCCTGGGCCTCCTAGAGCAAAACGGGCCCGGATTCGGACTCATACCGTTTATCGCCCATATCTTTGGAAATATCATAGATAGGACAATTTGGCTAGCGCCATTGGATTCGTGAGTCGATTTCCGATTTCTCTACGGCTCCGGGAATTTTCTAAAGTCGATTTTTTTGGTTTTTCGCGTTTTTCTCGGCTCCTGGGTCACCCAGAGCTAAACGGGCCCGGATTTGGGCTCGTAGCGTTTTTCGCCCATATCTTTGGAAATATCCTAGCTAGGACAATTTGGCTGGTGCCATGCTATTCGTGAGACGATTTCCGATTTTTCTAGGGGTCCGGGAATTTTCTAAAGTCGATTTTTTCCTTTTACGCGTTTTTCTCGGATCCTGGGCCACCCAGAGCTAAACCGGCCCGGATTTGGGATCACACCGTTTTTCGTCAGTCAGTCCGATTCTTCTGCCCATGCGCATCAGTCCGATGCCTCTGCGCATGCGCATCAGTCCGATTCTTCTGCTGCTACGCATCAATACCACTCCTCTGCGCCTGCGCATCAGTCCGATTCCTCTGCGCATGCGCATCAGTCTGACTCCCCTACGCCAGCGCATCAGTCCGATGCCTCTGCGCGTGCGCGTCAGTAGGATCCTCCTGCTCCTGCGCATGAGTTCCACTCCTCTGCGCCTGCGCATCAGTCCGATGCTTCTGCGCCTGCGCATCAGTCCGATTCTTATGCGCATGCGCATCAGTCCGACGCTTCTGCACATGCGCATCAGTCCGACTCCCCTGCGCCTGCGCATCAGTCAGATTCTTCTGCGCATGCGCATCAGTCCGACTCCCCTGCGCCTGCGCATCAGTTCGACTGCCCTGTACCTGCGCATCAGTCCGATTCTTCTGCGCATGCGCATCAGTGCGATTTTACTGCGACTGCGCATCAGTCCGATTCTTCTGGGCATGCGCGTCAGTCCGACCCTCCTGCTCCTGCACATCAGTCCGATTCCTCTGCGCATGCGCATCAGTCTGACTCCCCTCCGCCAGCGCATCAGTCCGATGCCTCTGCGCGTGCGCGTCAGTAGGATCCTCCTGCTCCTGCGCATGAGTTCCACTCCTCTGCGCCTGCGCATCAGTCCGATGCCTCTGCGCGTGCGCGTCAGTAGGATCCTCCTGCTCCTGCGCATCAGTTCCACTCCTCTGCGCCTGCGCATCAGTCCCATTCTTCTGCGCATGCGCATCAGTTCGATTGCTCTTCGCCTGCACATCACTCCAACTCCTATTGCTCCGAGAGCAAAACGGGCCCGAATGTGGGATCACACCGTTTGTCGCCTCTATCTTTGGAAATATCATAGCTAGGACAATTTGGCTGGCGCCATTGGATTCGTGAGACGATTTCCGAGTTTCCTACGAGTCCGGGAATTGTCTAAAATCAATTTTTTTAGTTTTTCGCGTTTTTCTCGGCTCCTGAGCCTCCTAGAGCAAAACGGGCCCGGATTCGGAGTCATAGCGTTTTCCGTCGATATCTTTGGAAATATCATAGCTAGGACAATTTGGCTGGTGCCATTCTATACGTGAGACGATTTCCGATTTTTCTAGGGGTCCGGGAATTGTCTTAAGTCGATTTTTTTAGTTTTTCGCGTTTTTCTCGGCTCCTGGGCCTCCTAGAGCAAAACGGGCCCGGATTTGGGCTCATACCGTTTTTCGCCCATATCTTTGGAAATATCATAGCTAGGACAATTTAGCTAGCGCCATTGGATTCGTAAGACGATTTCCGATTTTTCTATGGGTACGGGAATTTTCTAAAGTCGATTTTTTTGGTATTTCGCGTTTTTCTCGGCTCCTGGGCCTCCTAGAGCAAAACGGGCCCGGATTCGGACTCATACCGTTTTTCGCCCATTACTTTGGAAATATCATAGCTAGGACAATTTGGCTGGTGCCATGCTATTCGTGAGACGATTTCCGATTTTTTTAGGGGTCCGGGAATTTTCTAAAGTCGATTTTTTCCTTTTACGCGTTTTTCTCGGATCCTGGGCCACCCAGAGCTAAACCGGCCCGGATTTGGGATCACACCGTTTTTCGTCAGTCAGTCCGATTCTTCTGCCCATGCGCATCAGTCCGATGCCTCTGCGCATGCGCATCAGTCCGATTCCTCTGCGCATGCGCATCAGTCTGACTCCCCTCCGCCAGCGCATCAGTCCGATGCCTCTGCGCGTGCGCGTCAGTAGGATCCTCCTGCTCCTGCGCATCAGTTCCACTCCTCTGCGCCTGCGCATCAGTCCGATTCTTCTGCGCATGCGCATCAGTTCGATTGCCCTCCGCCTGCACATCAGTCCAACTCCTATGGCTCCGAGAGCAAAACGGGCCCGAATGTGGGATCACACCGTTTGTCGCCTCTATCTTTGGAAATATCATAGCTAGGACAATTTGGCTAGCGCCATTGGATTCGTAAGACGATTTCCGATTTTTCTATGGGTCCGGGAATTTTCTAAAGTCGATTTTTTTGGTTTTTCGCGTTTTTCTCGGCTCCTGGGTCACCCAGAGCTAAACGGGCCCGGATTTGGGCTCGTAGCGTTTTTCGCCCATATCTTTGGAAATATCCTAGCTAGGACAATTTGGCTGGCGCCATGGGATTCGTGAGACGATTTCCGATTTTTCTAGGGGCCCGGGAATTTTCTAAAGTCGATTTTTTTGGTATTTCGCGTTTTTCTCGGCTCCTGGGCCTCCTAGAGCAAAACGGGCCCGGATTCGGACTCATACCGTTTTTCGCCCATTACTTTGGAAATATCATAGCTAGGACAATTTGGCTGGTGCCATGCTATTCGTGAGACGATTTCCGATTTTTCTAGGGGTCCGGGAATTTTCTAGAGTCGATTTTTTCCTTTTACGCGTTTTTCTCGGCTCCTGGGCCACCCAGAGCTAAACCGGCCCGGATTTGGGATCACACCGTTTTTCGTCAGTCAGTCCGATTCTTCTGCCCATGCGCATCAGTCCGATGCCTCTGCGCATGCGCATCAGTCCGATGCCTCTGCGCGTGCGCGTCAGTAGGATCCTCCTGCTCCTGCGCATCAGTTCCACTCCTCTGCGCCTGCGCATCAGTCCGATTCTTCTGCGCATGCGGATCAGTTCGATTGCTCTCCGCCTGCACATCAGTCCAACTCCTATGGCTCCGAGAGCAAAACGGGCCCGAATTTGGGATCACACCGTTTGTCGCCTCTATGTTTGGAAATATCATAGATAGGACAATTTGGCTAGCGCCATTGGATTCGTGAGTCGATTTCCGATTTCTCTACGGCTCCGGGAATTTTCTAAAGTCGATTTTTTTGGTTTTTCGCGTTTTTCTCGGCTCCTGGGCCACCCAGAGCTAAACGGGCCCGGATTTGGGCTCGTAGCGTTTTTCGCCCATATATTTGGAAATATCATAGCTAGGACAATTTGGCTGGCGCCATGGGATTCGTGAGACGATTTCCGATTTTTCTAGGGGCCCGGGAATTTTCTAAAGTCGATTTTTTTGGTTTTTCGCGTTTTTCTCGGCTCCTGGGCCTCCTAGAGCAAAACGGGCCCGGATTCGGACTCATACCGTTTTTCGCCCATTACTTTGGAAATATCATAGCTAGGACAATTTGGCTGGTGCCATTCTATTCGTGAGACGATTTCCGATTTTTCTAGGGGTCCGGGAATTTTCTAAAGTCGATTTTTTCCTTTTACGCGTTTTTCTCGGCTCCTGGGCCACCCAGAGCTAAACGGGCCCGGATTTGGGATCACACCGTTTTTCGTCAGTCAGTCCGATTCGTCTGCCCATGCGCATCAGTCCGATGCCTCTGCGCATGCGCATCAGTCCGATTCTTCTGCTGCTACGCATCAATACCACTCCTCTGCGCCTGCGCATCAGTCCTATTCCTCTGCGCATGCGCATCAGTCTGACTCCCCTACGCCAGCGCATCAGTCCGATGCCTCTGCGCGTGCGCGTCAGTAGGATCCTCCTGCTCCTGCGCATGAGTTCCACTCCTCTGCGCCTGCGCATCAGTTCGACTCCCCTGTACCTGCGCATCAGTGCGATTTTCCTGCGACTGCGCATCAGTCCGATTCTTCTGGGCATGCGCGTCAGTCCGACCCTCCTGCCCCTGCACATCAGTCCGATTCCTCTGCGCATGCGCATCAGTCTGACTCCCCTCCGCCAGCGCATCAGTCCGATGCCTCTGCGCATGCGCATCAGTTCGATTGCTCTACGCCTGCACATCAGTCCAACTCCTATGGCTCCGAGAGCAAAACGGGCCCGAATGTGGGATCACACCGTTTGTCGCCTCTATCTTTGGAAATATCATAGCTAGGACAATTTGGCTGGCGCCATTGGATTCGTGAGACGATTTCCGAGTTCCTAGGGGTCCGGGAATTGTCTAAAGTCGATTTTTTTAGTCTTTCGCGTTTTTCTCGGCTCCTGGGCCTCCTAGAGCTAAACGGGCCCGGATTTGGGCTCGTACCGTTTTTCGCCCATATCTTTGGAAATATCATAGCTAGGACAATTTGGTTGGCGCCATTGGAATCGTGAGACGATTTCCGATTTTTCTAGGGGTCCGGGAATTTTCTAAAATCGATTTTTTTAGTTTTTCGCGTTTTTCTCGGCTCCTCGGCCTCCTAGAGCAAAACGGGCCCGGATTTGGGATCACACCGTTTTTCGTCAGTCAGTCTGATTCTTCTGCACATGCGCATCAGTCCGATGGCTCTGCGCATGCGCATCAGTCCGATTCTTCTGCTGCTGCGCATCAATACCACTCCTCTGCGCCTGCGCATCAGTCCGATTCCTCTGCGCATGCGCATCAGTCCGATGCCTCTGCGCGTGCGCGTCAGTAGGATCCTCCTGCTCCTGCGCATCAGTTCCACTCCTCTGCGCCTGCGCATCAGTCCGATTCTTCTGCGCATGCGCATCAGTCCAACTCCTATGGCTCCGAGAGCAAAACGGGCCCGAATGTGGGATCACACCGTTTGTCGCCTCTATCTTTGGAAATATCATAGCTAGGACAATTTGGCTGGCGCCATTGGATTAGTGAGACGATTTCCGAGTTTCCTACGAGTCCGGGAATTGTCTAAAATCAATTTTTTTAGTTTTTCGCGTTTTTCTCGGCTCCTGGGCCTCCTAGAGCAAAACGGGCCCGGATTCGGACTCATACCGTTTTTCGCCCATTACTTTGGAAATATCATAGCTAGGACAATTTGGCTGGTGCCATGCTATTCGTGAGACGATTTCCGATTTTTTTAGGGGTCCGGGAATTTTCTAAAGTCGATTTTTTCCTTTTACGCGTTTTTCTCGGATCCTGGGCCACCCAGAGCTAAACCGGCCCGGATTTGGGATCACACCGTTTTTCGTCAGTCAGTCCGATTCTTCTGCCCATGCGCATCAGTCCGATGCCTCTGCGCATGCGCATCAGTCCGATTCTTCTGCTGCTACGCATCAATACCACTCCTCTGCGCCTGCGCATCAGTCCGATTCCTCTGCGCATGCGCATCAGTCTGACTCCCCTACGCCAGCGCATCAGTCCGATGCCTGTGCGCGTGCGCGTCAGTAGGATCCTCCTGCTCCTGCGCATGAGTTCCACTCCTCTGCGCCTGCGCATCAGTCCGATTCCTCTGCGCATGCGCATCAGTCCGACTCCCCTGCGCCTGCGCATCAGTCCGATTCTTCTGCGCATGCGCATCAGTGCGATTTTCCTGCGACTGCGCATCAGTCCGATTCTTCTGGGCATGCGCGTCAGTCCGACCCTCCTGCTCCTGCACATCAGTCCGATTCCTCTGCGCATGCGCATCAGTCCGATGCCTCTGCGCGTGCGCGTCAGTAGGATCCTCCTGCTCCTGCGCATCAGTTCCACTCCTCTGCGCCTGCGCATCAGTCCGATTCTTCTGCGCATGCGGATCAGTTCGATTGCTCTCCGCCTGCACATCAGTCCAACTCCTATGGCTCCGAGAGCAAAACGGGCCCGAATGTGGGATCACACCGTTTGTCGCCTCTATCTTTGGAAATATCATAGCTAGGACAATTTGGCTGGCGCCATTGGATTCGTGAGACGATTTCCGAGTTTCCTACGGGTCCGGGATTGTCTAAAATCAATTTTTTTAGTTTTTCGCGTTTTTCTCGGCTCCTGGGCCTCCTAGAGCAAAACGGGCCCGGATTAGGGCTCATACCGTTTTTCGCCCATATCTTTGGAAATATCATAGCTAGGACAATTTGGCTAGCGCCATTGGATTCGTAAGACGATTTCCGATTTTTTTATGGGTCCGGGAATTTTCTAAAGTCGATTTTTTTATTTTTTTGCGTTTTTCTCGGCTCCTGGGCCTCCTAGAGCAAAACGGGCCCGGATTTGGGATCACACCGTTTTTCGTCAGTCAGTCTGATTCTTCTGCCCATGCGCATCATTCCGATGGCTCTGTGCATGCGCATCGGTCCGATTCTTCTGCTGCTGCGCATCAATACCACTCCTCTGCGCCTGCGCATCAGTCCGATTCCTCTGCGCATGCGCATCAGTCCGATGCCTCTGCGCGTGCGCGTCAGTAGGATCCTCCTGCTCCTGCGCATCAGTTCCACTCCTCTGCGCCTGCGCATCAGTCCGATTCTTCTGCGCATGCGGATCAGTTCGATTGCTCTCCGCCTGCACATCAGTCCAACTCCTATGGCTCCGAGAGCAAAACGGGCCCGAATGTGGGATCACACCGTTTGTCGCCTCTATCTTTGGAAATATCATAGCTAGGACAATTTGGCTGGCGCCATTGGATTCGTGAGACGATTTCCGAGTTTCCTACGGGTCCGGGATTGTCTAAAATCAATTTTTTTAGTTTTTCGCGTTTTTCTCGGCTCCTGGGCCTCCTAGAGCAAAACGGGCCCGGATTTGGGCTCATACCGTTTTTCGCCCATATCTTTGGAAATATCATAGCTAGGACAATTTAGCTAGCGCCATTGGATTCGTAAGACGATTTCCGATTTTTCTATGGGTCCGGGAATTTTCTAAAGTCGAGTTTTTTATTTTTTCGCGTTTTTCTCGGCTCCTGGGCCTCCTAGAGCAAAACGGGCCCGGATTTGGGCTCATACCGTTTTTCGCCCATATCTTGGGAAATATCATAGCTAGGACAATTTGGCGGGCGCCATTGCATTCGTGAGTCGATTTCCGATTTCTCTACGGCTCCGGGAATTTTCTAAAGTCGATTTTTTTGGTTTTTCGCGTTTTTCTCGGCTCCTGGGCCACCCAGAGCTAAACGGGCCCGGATTTGGGATCGTAGCGTTTTTCGCCCATATATTTGGAAATATCATAGCTAGGACAATTTGGCTGGCGCCATTGGATTCGTGAGACGATTTCCGAGTTCCTAGGGGTCCGGGAATTGTCTAAAGTCGATTTTTTTAGTCTTTCGCGTTTTTCTCGGCTCCTGGGCCTCCTAGAGCTAAACGGGCCCGGATTTGGGCTCGTAGCGTTTTTCGCCCATATCTTTGGAAATATCATAGCTAGGACAATTTGGCTGGCGCCCTTGGATTCGAGAGACGATTTCCGATTTTTCTACGGCTCCGGGAATTTTCTAAAGTCGATTTTTTTAGTCTTTCGCGTTTTTCTCGGCTCCTGGGCCTCCTAGAGCTAAACGGGCCCGGATTTGGGCTCGTAGCGTTTTTCGCCCATATCTTTGGAAATATCATAGCTAGGACAATTTGGCTGGCGCCCTTGGATTCGAGAGACGATTTCCGATTTTTCTACGGCTCCGGGAATTTTCTAAAGTTGATTTTTTTTGTTTTTCGCGTTTTTCTCGGCTCCTGGGTCTCCTAGAGCAAAACGGGGCCTGATTTGGACTCATACCGTTTTTCGTCCGTATCTTTGGAAATACCATAGCTAGGACAATTTGGCTGGCGCCATTGGATTCGTGAGACGATTTCCGAGTTTCCTACGGGTCCGGGAATTGTCTAAAATCAATTTTTTTAGTTTTTCGCGTTTTTCTCGGCTCCTGGGCCTCCTAGAGCAAAACGGGCCCAGATTCGGACTCATACCGTTTTTCGCCCATTACTTTGGAAATATCATAGCTAGGACAATTTGGCTGGTGCCATGCTATTCGTGAGACGATTTCCGATTTTTCTAGGGGTCCGGGAATTTTCTAAAGTCGATTTTTTCCTTTTACGCGTTTTTCTCGGATCCTGGGCCACCCAGAGCTAAACCGGCCCGGATTTGGGATCACACCGTTTTTCGTCAGTCAGTCCGATTCTTCTGCCCATGCGCATCAGTCCGATGCCTCTGCGCATGCGCATCAGTCCGATTCTTCTGCTGCTACGCATCAATACCACTCCTCTGCGCCTGCGCATCAGTCCGATTCCTCTGCGCATGCGCATCAGTCTGACTCCCCTACGCCAGCGCATCAGTCCGATGCCTCTGCGCGTGCGCGTCAGTAGGATCCTCCTGCTCCTGCGCATGAGTTCCACTCCTCTGCGCCTGCGCATCAGTCCGATTCCTCTGCGCATGCGCATCAGTCCGACTCCCCTGCGCCTGCGCATCAGTCCGATTCTTCTGCGCATGCGCATCAGTGCGATTTTCCTGCGACTGCGCATCAGTCCGATTCTTCTGGGCATGCGCGCCAGTCCGACCCTCCTGCTCCTGCACATCAGTCCGATTCCTCTGCGCATGCGCATCAGTCTGACTCCCCTCCGCCAGCGCATCAGTCCGATGCCTCTGCGCATGCGCATCAGTTCGATTGCTCTCCGCCTGCACATCAGTCCAACTCCTATGGCTCCGAGAGCAAAACGGGCCCGAATGTGGGATCACACCGTTTGTCGCCTCTATCTTTGGAAATATCATAGCTAGGACAATTTGGCTGGCGCCATTGGATTCGTGAGACGATTTCCGAGTTCCTAGGGGTCCGGGAATTGTCTAAAGTCGATTTTTTTAGTCTTTCGCGTTTTTCTCGGCTCCTGGGCCTCCTAGAGCTAAACGGGCCCGGATTTGGGCTCGTACCGTTTTTCGCCCATATCTTTGGAAATATCCTAGCTAGGACAATTTGGCTGGCGCCATGGGATTCGTGAGACGATTTCCGATTTTTCTAGGGGTCCGGGAATTTTCTAAAGTCGATTTTTTCCTTTTACGCGTTTTTCTCGGCTCCTGGGCCACCCAGAGCTAAACCGGCCCGGATTTGGGATCACACCGTTTTTCGTCAGTCAGTCCGATTCTTCTGCCCATGCGCATCAGTCCGATGCCTCTGCGCATGCGCATCAGTCCGATTCTTCTGCTGCTACGCATCAATACCACTCCTCTGCGCCTGCGCATCAGTCCGATTCCTCTGCGCATGCGCATCAGTCCGATGCCTCTGCGCGTGCGCGTCAGTAGGATCCTCCTGCTCCTGCGCATCAGTTCCACTCCTCTGCGCCTGCGCATCAGTCCCATTCTTCTGCGCATGCGCATCAGTTCGATTGCTCTCCGCCTGCACATCACTCCAACTCCTATTGCTCCGAGAGCAAAACGGGCCCGAATGTGGGATCACACCGTTTGTCGCCTCTATCTTTGGAAATATCATAGCTAGGACAATTTGGCTGGCGCCATTGGATTCGTGAGACGATTTCCGAGTTTCCTACGAGTCCGGGAATTGTCTAAAATCAATTTTTTTAGTTTTTCGCGTTTTTCTCGGCTCCTGGGCCTCCTAGAGCAAAACGGGCCCGGATTCGGAGTCATAGCGTTTTCCGTCGATATCTTTGGAAATATCATAGCTAGGACAATTTGGCTGGTGCCATTCTATACGTGAGACGATTTCCGATTTTTCTAGGGGTCCGGGAATTGTCTTAAGTCGATTTTTTTAGTTTTTCGCGTTTTTCTCGGCTCCTGGGCCTCCTAGAGCAAAACGGGCCCGGATTTGGGCTCATACCGTTTTTCGCCCATATCTTTGGAAATATCATAGCTAGGACAATTTGGCTAGCGCCATTGGATTCGTAAGACGATTTCCGATTTTTCTATGGGTCCGGGAATTTTCTAAAGTCGATTTTTTTATTTTTTGCGTTTTTCTCGGCTCCTGGGCCTCCTAGAGCAAAACGGGCCCGGATTTGGGATCACACCGTTTTTCGTCAGTCAGTCTGATTCTTCTGCCCATGCGCATCAGTCCGATGCCTCTGCGCATGCGCATCAGTCCGATTCTTCTGCTGCTACGCATCAATACCACTCCTCTGCGCCTGCGCATCAGTCCGATTCCTCTGCGCATGCGCATCAGTCCGATGCCTCTGCGCGTGCGCGTCAGTAGGATCCTCCTGCTCCTGCGCATCCGTTCCACTCCTCTGCGCCTGTGCATCAGTCCCATTCTTCTGCGCATGCGCATCAGTTCGATTGCTCTCCGCCTGCACATCACTCCAACTCCTATTGCTCCGAGAGCAAAACGGGCCCGAATGTGGGATCACACCGTTTGTCGCCTCTATCTTTGGAAATATCATAGCTAGGACAATTTGGCTGGCGCCATTGGATTCGTGAGACGATTTCCGAGTTTCCTACGAGTCCGGGAATTGTCTAAAATCAATTTTTTTAGTTTTTCGCATTTTTCTCGGCTCCTGGGCCTCCTAGAGCAAAACGGGCCCGGATTCGGAGTAATAGCGTTTTCCGTCGATATCTTTGGAAATATCATAGCTAGGACAATTTGGCTGGTGCCATTGTATACGTGAGACGATTTCCGATTTTTCTAGGGGTCCGGGAATTGTCTTAAGTCGATTTTTTTAGTTTTTCGCGTTTTTCTCGGCTCCTGGGCCTCCTAGAGCAAAACGGGCCCGGATTAGGGCTCATACCGTTTTTCGCCCATATCTTTGGAAATATCATAGCTAGGACAATTTGGCTAGCGCCATTGGATTCGTAAGACGATTTCCGATTTTTCTATGGGTCCGGGAATTTTCTAAAGTCGATTTTTTTATTTTTTTGCGTTTTTCTCGGCTCCTGGGCCTCCTAGAGCAAAACGGGCCCGGATTTGGGATCACACCGTTTTTCGTCAGTCAGTCTGATTCTTCTGCACATGCGCATCAGTCCGATGGCTCTGCGCATGCGCATCAGTCCGATTCTTCTGCTGCTGCGCATCAATACCACTCCTCTGCGCCTGCGCATCAGTCCGATTCCTCTGCGCATGCGCATCAGTCCGATGCCTCTGCGCGTGCGCGTCAGTAGGATCCTCCTGCTCCTGCGCATCAGTTCCACTCCTCTGCGCCTGCGCATCAGTCCGATTCTTCTGCGCATGCGCATCAGTTCGATTGCCCTCCGCCTGCACATCAGTCCAACTCCTATGGCTCCGAGAGCAAAACGGGCCCGAATGTGGGATCACACCGTTTGTCGCCTCTATCTTTGGAAATATCATAGCTAGGACAATTTGGCTGGCGCCATTGGATTCGTGAGACGATTTCCGAGTTTCCTACGAGTCCGGGAATTGTCTAAAATCAATTTTTTTAGTTTTTCGCGTTTTTCTCGGCTCCTGGGCCTCCTAGAGCAAAACGGGCCCGGATTCGGAGTCATAGCGTTTTCCGTCGATATCTTTGGAAATATCATAGCTAGGACAATTTGGCTGGTGCCATTCTATACGTGAGACGATTTCCGATTTTTCTAGGGGTCCGGGAATTGTCTTAAGTCGATTTTTTTAGTTTTTCGCGTTTTTCTCGGCTCCTGGGCCTCCTAGAGCAAAACGGGCCCGGATTTGGGCTCATACCGTTTTTCGCCCATATCTTTGGAAATATCATAGCTAGGACAATTTAGCTAGCGCCATTGGATTCGTAAGACGATTTCCGATTTTTCTATGGGTACGGGAATTTTCTAAAGTCGATTTTTTTGGTATTTCGCGTTTTTCTCGGCTCCTGGGCCTCCTAGAGCAAAACGGGCCCGGATTCGGACTCATACCGTTTTTCGCCCATTACTTTGGAAATATCATAGCTAGGACAATTTGGCTGGTGCCATGCTATTCGTGAGACGATTTCCGATTTTTCTAGGGTTCCGGGAATTTTCTAAAGTCGATTTTTTCCTTTTACGCGTTTTTCTCGGATCCTGGGCCACCCAGAGCTAAACCGGCCCGGATTTGGGATCACACCGTTTTTCGTCAGTCAGTCCGATTCTTCTGCCCATGCGCATCAGTCCGATGCCTCTGCGCATGCGCATCAGTCCGATTCTTCTGCTGCTACGCATCAATACCACTCCTCTGCGCCTGCGCATCAGTCCGATTCCTCTGCGCATGCGCATCAGTCTGACTCCCCTACGCCAGCGCATCAGTCCGATGCCTCTGCGCGTGCGCGTCAGTAGGATCCTCCTGCTCCTGCGCATGAGTTCCACTCCTCTGCGCCTGCGCATCAGTCCGATGCTTCTGCGCCTGCGCATCAGTCCGATTCTTATGCGCATGCGCATCAGTCCGACGCTTCTGCACATGCGCATCAGTCCGACTCCCCTGCGCCTGCGCATCAGTCAGATTCTTCTGCGCATGCGCATCAGTCCGACTCCCCTGCGCCTGCGCATCGGTCCGACTCCCCTGCGCCTGCGCATCCGTCAGATTCTTCTGCGCCTGCGCATCAGTCAGATTCTTCTGCGCATGCGCATCAGTCCGACTCCCCTGCGCCTGCGCATCAGTTCGACTCCCCTGTACCTGCGCATCAGTCCGATTCTTCTGCGCATGCGCATCAGTGCGATTTTCCTGCGACTGCGCATCAGTCCGATTCTTCTGGGCATGCGCGTCAGTCCGACCCTCCTGCTCCTGCACATCAGTCCGATTCCTCTGCGCATGCGCATCAGTCTGACTCCCCTCCGCCAGCGCATCAGTCCGATGCCTCTGCGCATGCGCATCAGTTCGATTGCTCTCCGCCTGCACATCAGTCCAACTCCTATGGCTCCGAGAGCAAAACGGGCCCGAATGTGGGATCACACCGTTTGTCGCCTCTATCTTTGGAAATATCATAGCTAGGACAATTTGGCTGGCGCCATTGGATTCGTGAGACGATTTCCGAGTTCCTAGGGGTCCGGGAATTGTCTAAAGTCGATTTTTTTAGTCTTTCGCGTTTTTCTCGGCTCCTGGGCCTCCTAGAGCTAAACGGGCCCGGATTTGGGCTCGTAGCGTTTTTCGCCCATATCTTTGGAAATATCCTAGCTAGGACAATTTGGCTGGCGCCATGGGATTCGTGAGACGATTTCCGATTTTTCTAGGGGCCCGGGAATTTTCTAAAGTCGATTTTTTTGGTATTTCGCGTTTTTCTCGGCTCCTGGGCCTCCTAGAGCAAAACGGGCCCGGATTCGGACTCATACCGTTTTTCGCCCATTACTTTGGAAATATCATAGATAGGACAATTTGGCGAGCGCCATTGGATTCGTGAGTCGATTTCCGATTTCTCTACGGCTCCGGGAATTTTCTAAAGTCGATTTTTTTGGTTTTTCGCGTTTTTCTCGGCTCCTGGGTCACCCAGAGCTAAACGGGCCCGGATTTGGGCTCGTAGCGTTTTTCGCCCATATCTTTGGAAATATCCTAGCTAGGACAATTTGGCTGGCGCCATGGGATTCGTGAGACGATTTCCGATTTTTCTAGGGGTCCGGGAATTTTCTAAAGTCGATTTTTTCCTTTTACGCGTTTTTCTCGGCTCCTGGGCCACCCAGAGCTAAACCGGCCCGGATTTGGGATCACACCGTTTTTCGTCAGTCAGTCCGATTCTTCTGCCCATGCGCATCAGTCCGATGCCTCTGCGCATGCGCATCAGTCCGATTCTTCTGCTGCTACGCATCAATACCACTCCTCTGCGCCTGCGCATCAGTCCGATTCCTCTGCGCATGCGCATCAGTCCGATGCCTCTGCGCGTGCGCGTCAGTAGGATCCTCCTGCTCCTGCGCATCAGTTCCACTCCTCTGCGCCTGCGCATCAGTCCCATTCTTCTGCGCATGCGCATCAGTTCGATTGCTCTCCGCCTGCACATCACTCCAACTCCTATTGCTCCGAGAGCAAAACGGGCCCGAATGTGGGATCACACCGTTTGTCGCCTCTATCTTTGGAAATATCATAGCTAGGACAATTTGGCTGGCGCCATTGGATTCGTGAGACGATTTCCGAGTTTCCTACGAGTCCGGGAATTGTCTAAAATCAATTTTTTTAGTTTTTCGCGTTTTTCTCGGCTCCTGGGCCTCCTAGAGCAAAACGGGCCCGGATTCGGAGTCATAGCGTTTTCCGTCGATATCTTTGGAAATATCATAGCTAGGACAATTTGGCTGGTGCCATTCTATACGTGAGACGATTTCCGATTTTTCTAGGGGTCCGGGAATTGTCTTAAGTCGATTTTTTTAGTTTTTCGCGTTTTTCTCGGCTCCTGGGCCTCCTAGAGCAAAACGGGCCCGGATTTGGGCTCATACCGTTTTTCGCCCATATCTTTGGAAATATCATAGCTAGGACAATTTGGCTAGCGCCATTGGATTCGTAAGACGATTTCCGATTTTTCTATGGGTCCGGGAATTTTCTAAAGTCGATTTTTTTATTTTTTGCGTTTTTCTCGGCTCCTGGGCCTCCTAGAGCAAAACGGGCCCGGATTTGGGATCACACCGTTTTTCGTCAGTCAGTCTGATTCTTCTGCCCATGCGCATCAGTCCGATGCCTCTGCGCATGCGCATCAGTCCGATTCTTCTGCTGCTACGCATCAATACCACTCCTCTGCGCCTGCGCATCAGTCCGATTCCTCTGCGCATGCGCATCAGTCCGATGCCTCTGCGCGTGCGCGTCAGTAGGATCCTCCTGCTCCTGCGCATCCGTTCCACTCCTCTGCGCCTGTGCATCAGTCCCATTCTTCTGCGCATGCGCATCAGTTCGATTGCTCTCCGCCTGCACATCACTCCAACTCCTATTGCTCCGAGAGCAAAACGGGCCCGAATGTGGGATCACACCGTTTGTCGCCTCTATCTTTGGAAATATCATAGCTAGGACAATTTGGCTGGCGCCATTGGATTCGTGAGACGATTTCCGAGTTTCCTACGAGTCCGGGAATTGTCTAAAATCAATTTTTTTAGTTTTTCGCATTTTTCTCGGCTCCTGGGCCTCCTAGAGCAAAACGGGCCCGGATTCGGAGTAATAGCGTTTTCCGTCGATATCTTTGGAAATATCATAGCTAGGACAATTTGGCTGGTGCCATTGTATACGTGAGACGATTTCCGATTTTTCTAGGGGTCCGGGAATTGTCTTAAGTCGATTTTTTTAGTTTTTCGCGTTTTTCTCGGCTCCTGGGCCTCCTAGAGCAAAACGGGCCCGGATTAGGGCTCATACCGTTTTTCGCCCATATCTTTGGAAATATCATAGCTAGGACAATTTGGCTAGCGCCATTGGATTCGTAAGACGATTTCCGATTTTTCTATGGGTCCGGGAATTTTCTAAAGTCGATTTTTTTATTTTTTTGCGTTTTTCTCGGCTCCTGGGCCTCCTAGAGCAAAACGGGCCCGGATTTGGGATCACACCGTTTTTCGTCAGTCAGTCTGATTCTTCTGCACATGCGCATCAGTCCGATGGCTCTGCGCATGCGCATCAGTCCGATTCTTCTGCTGCTGCGCATCAATACCACTCCTCTGCGCCTGCGCATCAGTCCGATTCCTCTGCGCATGCGCATCAGTCCGATGCCTCTGCGCGTGCGCGTCAGTAGGATCCTCCTGCTCCTGCGCATCAGTTCCACTCCTCTGCGCCTGTGCATCAGTCCGATTCTTCTGCGCATGCGCATCAGTTCGATTGCCCTCCGCCTGCACATCAGTCCAACTCCTATGGCTCCGAGAGCAAAACGGGCCCGAATGTGGGATCACACCGTTTGTCGCCTCTATCTTTGGAAATATCATAGCTAGGACAATTTGGCTGGCGCCATTGGATTCGTGAGACGATTTCCGAGTTTCCTACGAGTCCGGGAATTGTCTAAAATCAATTTTTTTAGTTTTTCGCGTTTTTCTCGGCTCCTGGGCCTCCTAGAGCAAAACGGGCCCGGATTCGGAGTCATAGCGTTTTCCGTCGATATCTTTGGAAATATCATAGCTAGGACAATTTGGCTGGTGCCATTCTATACGTGAGACGATTTCCGATTTTTCTAGGGGTCCGGGAATTGTCTTAAGTCGATTTTTTTAGTTTTTCGCGTTTTTCTCGGCTCCTGGGCCTCCTAGAGCAAAACGGGCCCGGATTTGGGCTCATACCGTTTTTCGCCCATATCTTTGGAAATATCATAGCTAGGACAATTTAGCTAGCGCCATTGGATTCGTAAGACGATTTCCGATTTTTCTATGGGTACGGGAATTTTCTAAAGTCGATTTTTTTGGTATTTCGCGTTTTTCTCGGCTCCTGGGCCTCCTAGAGCAAAACGGGCCCGGATTCGGACTCATACCGTTTTTCGCCCATTACTTTGGAAATATCATAGCTAGGACAATTTGGCTGGTGCCATGCTATTCGTGAGACGATTTCCGATTTTTCTAGGGTTCCGGGAATTTTCTAAAGTCGATTTTTTCCTTTTACGCGTTTTTCTCGGATCCTGGGCCACCCAGAGCTAAACCGGCCCGGATTTGGGATCACACCGTTTTTCGTCAGTCAGTCCGATTCTTCTGCCCATGCGCATCAGTCCGATGCCTCTGCGCATGCGCATCAGTCCGATTCTTCTGCTGCTACGCATCAATACCACTCCTCTGCGCCTGCGCATCAGTCCGATTCCTCTGCGCATGCGCATCAGTCTGACTCCCCTACGCCAGCGCATCAGTCCGATGCCTCTGCGCGTGCGCGTCAGTAGGATCCTCCTGCTCCTGCGCATGAGTTCCACTCCTCTGCGCCTGCGCATCAGTCCGATGCTTCTGCGCCTGCGCATCAGTCCGATTCTTATGCGCATGCGCATCAGTCCGACGCTTCTGCACATGCGCATCAGTCCGACTCCCCTGCGCCTGCGCATCAGTCAGATTCTTCTGCGCATGCGCATCAGTCCGACTCCCCTGCGCCTGCGCATCGGTCCGACTCCCCTGCGCCTGCGCATCCGTCAGATTCTTCTGCGCCTGCGCATCAGTCAGATTCTTCTGCGCATGCGCATCAGTCCGACTCCCCTGCGCCTGCGCATCAGTTCGACTCCCCTGTACCTGCGCATCAGTCCGATTCTTCTGCGCATGCGCATCAGTGCGATTTTCCTGCGACTGCGCATCAGTCCGATTCTTCTGGGCATGCGCGTCAGTCCGACCCTCCTGCTCCTGCACATCAGTCCGATTCCTCTGCGCATGCGCATCAGTCTGACTCCCCTCCGCCAGCGCATCAGTCCGATGCCTCTGCGCATGCGCATCAGTTCGATTGCTCTCCGCCTGCACATCAGTCCAACTCCTATGGCTCCGAGAGCAAAACGGGCCCGAATGTGGGATCACACCGTTTGTCGCCTCTATCTTTGGAAATATCATAGCTAGGACAATTTGGCTGGCGCCATTGGATTCGTGAGACGATTTCCGAGTTCCTAGGGGTCCGGGAATTGTCTAAAGTCGATTTTTTTAGTCTTTCGCGTTTTTCTCGGCTCCTGGGCCTCCTAGAGCTAAACGGGCCCGGATTTGGGCTCGTAGCGTTTTTCGCCCATATCTTTGGAAATATCCTAGCTAGGACAATTTGGCTGGCGCCATGGGATTCGTGAGACGATTTCCGATTTTTCTAGGGGCCCGGGAATTTTCTAAAGTCGATTTTTTTGGTATTTCGCGTTTTTCTCGGCTCCTGGGCCTCCTAGAGCAAAACGGGCCCGGATTAGGGCTCATACCGTTTTTCGCCCATATCTTTGGAAATATCATAGCTAGGACAATTTGGCTAGCGCCATTGGATTCGTAAGACGATTTCCGATTTTTCTATGGGTCCGGGAATTTTCTAAAGTCGATTTTTTTATTTTTTTGCGTTTTTCTCGGCTCCTGGGCCTCCTAGAGCAAAACGGGCCCGGATTTGGGATCACACCGTTTTTCGTCAGTCAGTCTGATTCTTCTGCCCATGCGCATCATTCCGATGGCTCTGCGCATGCGCATCAGTCCGATTCTTCTGCTGCTGCGCATCAATACCACTCCTCTGCGCCTGCGCATCAGTCCGATTCCTCTGCGCATGCGCATCAGTCCGATGCCTCTGCGCGTGCGCGTCAGTAGGATCCTCCTGCTCCTGCGCATCAGTTCCACTCCTCTGCGCCTGCGCATCAGTCCGATTCTTCTGCGCATGCGGATCAGTTCGATTGCTCTCCGCCTGCACATCAGTCCAACTCCTATGGCTCCGAGAGCAAAACGGGCCCGAATGTGGGATCACACCGTTTGTCGCCTCTATCTTTGGAAATATCATAGCTAGGACAATTTGGCTGGCGCCATTGGATTCGTGAGACGATTTCCGAGTTTCCTACGGGTCCGGGAATTGTCTAAAATCAATTTTTTTAGTTTTTCGCGTTTTTCTCGGCTCCTGGGCCTCCTAGAGCTAAACGGGCCCGGATTTGGGCTCGTAGCGTTTTTCGCCCATATCTTTGGAAATATCATAGCTAGGACAATTTGGCTGGCGCTCTTGGATTCGAGAGACGATTTCCGATTTTTCTACGGCTCCGGGAATTTTCTAAAGTCGATTTTTTTAGTCTTTCGCGTTTTTCTCGGCTCCTGGGCCTCCTAGAGCTAAACGGGCCCGGATTTGGGCTCGTAGCGTTTTTCGGCCATATCTTTGGAAATATCATAGCTAGGACAATTTGGCTGGCGCCCTTGGATTCGAGAGACGATTTCCGATTTTTCTACGGCTCCGGGAATTTTCTAAAGTTGATTTTTTTTGTTTTTCGCGTTTTTCTCGGCTCCTGGGTCTCCTAGAGCAAAACGGGGCCTGATTTGGACTCATACCGTTTTTCGTCCGTATCTTTGGAAATACCATAGCTAGGACAATTTGGCTGGCGCCATTGGATTCGTGAGACGATTTCCGAGTTTCCTACGGGTCCGGGAATTGTCTAAAATCAATTTTTTTAGTTTTTCGCGTTTTTCTCGGCTCCTGGGCCTCCTAGAGCAAAACGGGCCCAGATTCGGACTCATACCGTTTTTCGCCCATTACTTTGGAAATATCATAGCTAGGACAATTTGGCTGGTGCCATGCTATTCGTGAGACGATTTCCGATTTTTCTAGGGGTCCGGGAATTTTCTAAAGTCGATTTTTTCCTTTTACGCGTTTTTCTCGGATCCTGGGCCACCCAGAGCTAAACCGGCCCGGATTTGGGATCACACCGTTTTTCGTCAGTCAGTCCGATTCTTCTGCCCATGCGCATCAGTCCGATGCCTCTGCGCATGCGCATCAGTCCGATTCTTCTGCTGCTACGTTTCAATACCACTCCTCTGCGCCTGCGCATCAGTCCGATTCCTCTGCGCATGCGCATCAGTCTGACTCCCCTACGCCAGCGCATCAGTCCGATGCCTCTGCGCGTGCGCGTCAGTAGGATCCTCCTGCTCCTGCGCATGAGTTCCACTCCTCTGCGCCTGCGCATCAGTCCGATTCCTCTGCGCATGCGCATCAGTCCGACTCCCCTGCGCCTGCGCATCAGTCCGATTCTTCTGCGCATGCGCATCAGTGCGATTTTCCTGCGACTGCGCATCAGTCCGATTCTTCTGGGCATGCGCGCCAGTCCGACCCTCCTGCTCCTGCACATCAGTCCGATTCCTCTGCGCATGCGCATCAGTCTGACTCCCCTCCGCCAGCGCATCAGTCCGATGCCTCTGCGCATGCGCATCAGTTCGATTGCTCTCCGCCTGCACATCAGTCCAACTCCTATGGCTCCGAGAGCAAAACGGGCCCGAATGTGGGATCACACCGTTTGTCGCCTCTATCTTTGGAAATATCATAGCTAGGACAATTTGGCTGGCGCCATTGGATTCGTGAGACGATTTCCGAGTTCCTAGGGGTCCGGGAATTGTCTAAAGTCGATTTTTTTAGTCTTTCGCGTTTTTCTCGGCTCCTGGGCCTCCTAGAGCTAAACGGGCCCGGATTTGGGCTCGTACCGTTTTTCGCCCATATCTTTGGAAATATCCTAGCTAGGACAATTTGGCTGGCGCCATGGGATTCGTGAGACGATTTCCGATTTTTCTAGGGGTCCGGGAATTTTCTAAAGTCGATTTTTTCCTTTTACGCGTTTTTCTCGGCTCCTGGGCCACCCAGAGCTAAACCGGCACGGATTTGGGATCACACCGTTTTTCGTCAGTCAGTCCGATTCTTCTGCCCATGCGCATCAGTCCGATGCCTCTGCGCATGCGCATCAGTCCGATTCTTCTGCTGGTACGCATCAATACCACTCCTCTGCGCCTGCGCATCAGTTCCACTCCTCTGCGCCTGCGCATCAGTCCCATTCTTCTGCGCATGCGCATCAGTTCGATTGCTCTCCGCCTGCACATCACTCCAACTCCTATTGCTCCGAGAGCAAAACGGGCCCGAATGTGGGATCACACCGTTTGTCGCCTCTATCTTTGGAAATATCATAGCTAGGACAATTTGGCTGGCGCCATTGGATTCGTGAGACGATTTCCGAGTTTCCTACGAGTCCGGGAATTGTCTAAAATCAATTTTTTTAGTTTTTCGCGTTTTTCTCGGCTCCTGGGCCTCCTAGAGCAAAACGGGCCCGGATTCGGAGTCATAGCGTTTTCCGTCGATATCTTTGGAAATATCATAGCTAGGACAATTTGGCTGGTGCCATTCTATACGTGAGACGATTTCCGATTTTTCTAGGGGTCCGGGAATTGTCTTAAGTCGATTTTTTTAGTTTTTCGCGTTTTTCTCGGCTCCTGGGCCTCCTAGAGCAAAACGGGCCCGGATTTGGGCTCATACCGTTTTTCGCCCATATCTTTGGAAATATCATAGCTAGGACAATTTGGCTAGCGCCATTGGATTCGTAAGACGATTTCCGATTTTTCTATGGGTCCGGGAATTTTCTAAAGTCGATTTTTTTATTTTTTGCGTTTTTCTCGGCTCCTGGGCCTCCTAGAGCAAAACGGGCCCGGATTTGGGATCACACCGTTTTTCGTCAGTCAGTCTGATTCTTCTGCCCATGCGCATCAGTCCGATGCCTCTGCGCATGCGCATCAGTCCGATTCTTCTGCTGCTACGCATCAATACCACTCCTCTGCGCCTGCGCATCAGTCCGATTCCTCTGCGCATGCGCATCAGTCCGATGCCTCTGCGCGTGCGCGTCAGTAGGATCCTCCTGCTCCTGCGCATCAGTTCCACTCCTCTGCGCCTGTGCATCAGTCCCATTCTTCTGCGCATGCGCATCAGTTCGATTGCTCTCCGCCTGCACATCACTCCAACTCCTATTGCTCCGAGAGCAAAACGGGCCCGAATGTGGGATCACACCGTTTGTCGCCTCTATCTTTGGAAATATCATAGCTAGGACAATTTGGCTGGCGCCATTGGATTCGTGAGACGATTTCCGAGTTTCCTACGAGTCCGGGAATTGTCTAAAATCAATTTTTTTAGTTTTTCGCATTTTTCTCGGCTCCTGGGCCTCCTAGAGCAAAACGGGCCCGGATTCGGAGTCATAGCGTTTTCCGTCGATATCTTTGGAAATATCATAGCTAGGACAATTTGGCTGGTGCCATTGTATACGTGAGACGATTTCCGATTTTTCTAGGGGTCCGGGAATTGTCTTAAGTCGATTTTTTTAGTTTTTCGCGTTTTTCTCGGCTCCTGGGCCTCCTAGAGCAAAACGGGCCCGGATTAGGGCTCATACCGTTTTTCGCCCATATCTTTGGAAATATCATAGCTAGGACAATTTGGCTAGCGCCATTGGATTCGTAAGACGATTTCCGATTTTTCTATGGGTCCGGGAATTTTCTAAAGTCGATTTTTTTATTTTTTTGCGTTTTTCTCGGCTCCTGGGCCTCCTAGAGCAAAACGGGCCCGGATTTGGGATCACACCGTTTTTCGTCAGTCAGTCTGATTCTTCTGCACATGCGCATCAGTCCGATGGCTCTGCGCATGCGCATCAGTCCGATTCTTCTGCTGCTGCGCATCAATACCACTCCTCTGCGCCTGCGCATCAGTCCGATTCCTCTGCGTATGCGCATCAGTCCGATGCCTCTGCGCGTGCGCGTCAGTAGGATCCTCCTGCTCCTGCGCATCAGTTCCACTCCTCTGCGCCTGCGCATCAGTCCGATTCTTCTGCGCATGCGCATCAGTTCGATTGCCCTCCGCCTGCACATCAGTCCAACTCCTATGGCTCCGAGAGCAAAACGGGCCCGAATGTGGGATCACACCGTTTGTCGCCTCTATCTTTGGAAATATCATAGCTAGGACAATTTGGCTGGCGCCATTGGATTCGTGAGACGATTTCCGAGTTTCCTACGAGTCCGGGAATTGTCTAAAATCAATTTTTTTAGTTTTTCGCGTTTTTCTCGGCTCCTGGGCCTCCTAGAGCAAAACGGGCCCGGATTCGGAGTCATAGCGTTTTCCGTCGATATCTTTGGAAATATCATAGCTAGGACAATTTGGCTGGTGCCATTCTATACGTGAGACGATTTCCGATTTTTCTAGGGGTCCGGGAATTGTCTTAAGTCGATTTTTTTAGTTTTTCGCGTTTTTCTCGGCTCCTGGGCCTCCTAGAGCAAAACGGGCCCGGATTTGGGCTCGTACCGTTTTTCGCCCATATCTTTGGAAATATCATAGCTAGGACAATTTAGCTAGCGCCATTGGATTCGTAAGACGATTTCCGATTTTTCTATGGGTACGGGAATTTTCTAAAGTCGATTTTTTTGGTATTTCGCGTTTTTCTCGGCTCCTGGGCCTCCTAGAGCAAAACGGGCCCGGATTCGGACTCATACCGTTTTTCGCCCATTACTTTGGAAATATCATAGCTAGGACAATTTGGCTGGTGCCATGCTATTCGTGAGACGATTTCCGATTTTTCTAGGGGTCCGGGAATTTTCTAAAGTCGATTTTTTCCTTTTACGCGTTTTTCTCGGATCATGGGCCACCCAGAGCTAAACCGGCCCGGATTTGGGATCACACCGTTTTTCGTCAGTCAGTCCGATTCTTCTGCCCATGCGCATCAGTCCGATGCCTCTGCGCATGCGCATCAGTCCGATTCTTCTGCTGCTACGCATCAATACCACTCCTCTGCGCCTGCGCATCAGTCCGATTCCTCTGCGCATGCGCATCAGTCTGACTCCCCTACGCCAGCGCATCAGTCCGATGCCTCTGCGCGTGCGCGTCAGTAGGATCCTCCTGCTCCTGCGCATGAGTTCCACTCCTCTGCGCCTGCGCATCAGTCCGATGCTTCTGCGCCTGCGCATCAGTCCGATTCTTATGCGCATGCGCATCAGTCCGACGCTTCTGCACATGCGCATCAGTCCGACTCCCCTGCGCCTGCGCATCAGTCAGATTCTTCTGCGCATGCGCATCAGTCCGACTCCCCTGCGCCTGCGCATCGGTCCGACTCCCCTGCGCCTGCGCATCCGTCAGATTCTTCTGCGCCTGCGCATCAGTCAGATTCTTCTGCGCATGCGCATCAGTCCGACTCCCCTGCGCCTGCGCATCAGTTCGACTCCCCTGTACCTGCGCATCAGTCCGATTCTTCTGCGCATGCGCATCAGTGCGATTTTCCTGCGACTGCGCATCAGTCCGATTCTTCTGGGCATGCGCGTCAGTCCGACCCTCCTGCTCCTGCACATCAGTCCGATTCCTCTGCGCATGCGCATCAGTCTGACTCCCCTCCGCCAGCGCATCAGTCCGATGCCTCTGCGCATGCGCATCAGTTCGATTGCTCTCCGCCTGCACATCAGTCCAACTCCTATGGCTCCGAGAGCAAAAAGGGCCCGAATGTGGGATCACACCGTTTGTCGCCTCTATCTTTGGAAATATCATAGCTAGGACAATTTGGCTGGCGCCATTGGATTCGTGAGACGATTTCCGCGTTCCTAGGGGTCCGGGAATTGTCTAAAGTCGATTTTTTTAGTCTTTCGCGTTTTTCTCGGCTCCTGGGCCTCCTAGAGCTAAACGGGCCCGGATTTGGGCTCGTAGCGTTTTTCGCCCATATCTTTGGAAATATCCTAGCTAGGACAATTTGGCTGGCGCCATGGGATTCGTGAGACGATTTCCGATTTTTCTAGGGGCCCGGGAATTTTCTAAAGTCGATTTTTTTGGTATTTCGCGTTTTTCTCGGCTCCTGGGCCTCCTAGAGCAAAACGGGCCCGGATTCGGACTCATACCGTTTTTCGCCCATTACTTTGGAAATATCATAGATAGGACAATTTGGCGAGCGCCATTGGATTCGTGAGTCGATTTCCGATTTCTCTACGGCTCCGGGAATTTTCTAAAGTCGATTTTTTTGGTTTTTCGCGTTTTTCTCGGCTCCTGGGTCACCCAGAGCTAAACGGGCCCGGATTTGGGCTCGTAGCGTTTTTCGCCCATATCTTTGGAAATATCCTAGCTAGGACAATTTGGCTGGCGCCATGGGATTCGTGAGACGATTTCCGATTTTTCTAGGGGTCCGGGAATTTTCCAAAGTCGATTTTTTCCTTTTACGCGTTTTTCTCGGCTCCTGGGCCACCCAGAGCTAAACCGGCCCGGATTTGGGATCACACCGTTTTTCGTCAGTCAGTCCGATTCTTCTGCCCATGCGCATCAGTCCGATGCCTCTGCGCATGCGCATCAGTCCGATTCTTCTGCTGCTACGCATCAATACCACTCCTCTGCGCCTGCGCATCAGTCCGATTCCTCTGCGCAGGCGCATCAGTCCGATGCCTCTGCGCGTGCGCGTCAGTAGGATCCTCCTGCTCCTGCGCATCAGTTCCACTCCTCTGCGCCTGCGCATCAGTCCCATTCTTCTGCGCATGCGCATCAGTTCGATTGCTCTCCGCCTGCACATCACTCCAACTCCTATTGCTCCGAGAGCAAAACGGGCCCGAATGTGGGATCACACCGTTTGTCGCCTCTATCTTTGGAAATATCATAGCTAGGACAATTTGGCTGGCGCCATTGGATTCGTGAGACGATTTCCGAGTTTCCTACGAGTCCGGGAATTGTCTAAAATCAATTTTTTTAGTTTTTCGCATTTTTCTCGGCTCCTGGGCCTCCTAGAGCAAAACGGGCCCGGATTCGGAGTCATAGCGTTTTCCGTCGATATCTTTGGAAATATCATAGCTAGGACAATTTGGCTGGTGCCATTGTATACGTGAGACGATTTCCGATTTTTCTAGGGGTCCGGGAATTGTCTTAAGTCGATTTTTTTAGTTTTTCGCGTTTTTCTCGGCTCCTGGGCCTCCTAGAGCAAAACGGGCCCGGATTAGGGCTCATACCGTTTTTCGCCCATATCTTTGGAAATATCATAGCTAGGACAATTTGGCTAGCGCCATTGGATTCGTAAGACGATTTCCGATTTTTCTATGGGTCCGGGAATTTTCTAAAGTCGATTTTTTTATTTTTTTGCGTTTTTCTCGGCTCCTGGGCCTCCTAGAGCAAAACGGGCCCGGATTTGGGATCACACCGTTTTTCGTCAGTCAGTCTGATTCTTCTGCCCATGCGCATCATTCCGATGGCTCTGCGCATGCGCATCAGTCCGATTCTTCTGCTGCTGCGCATCAATACCACTCCTCTGCGCCTGCGCATCAGTCCGATTCCTCTGCGCATGCGCATCAGTCCGATGCCTCTGCGCGTGCGCGTCAGTAGGATCCTCCTGCTCCTGCGCATCAGTTCCACTCCTCTGCGCCTGCGCATCAGTCCGATTCTTCTGCGCATGCGGATCAGTTCGATTGCTCTCCGCCTGCACATCAGTCCAACTCCTATGGCTCCGAGAGCAAAACGGGCCCGAATGTGGGATCACACCGTTTGTCGCCTCTATCTTTGGAAATATCATAGCTAGGACAATTTGGCTGGCGCCATTGGATTCGTGAGACGATTTCCGAGTTTCCTACGGGTCCGGGAATTGTCTAAAATCAATTTTTTTAGTTTTTCGCGTTTTTCTCGGCTCCTGGGCCTCCTAGAGCAAAACGGGCCCGGATTTGGGCTCATACCGTTTTTCGCCCATATCTTTGGAAATATCATAGCTAGGACAATTTAGCTAGCGCCATTGGATTCGTAAGACGATTTCCGATTTTTCTATGGGTCCGGGAATTTTCTAAAGTCGATTTTTTTATTTTTTCGCGTTTTTCTCGGCTCCTGGGCCTCCTAGAGCAAAACGGGCCCGGATTTGGGCTCATACCGTTTTTCGCCCATATTTTGGGAAATATCATAGCTAGGACAATTTGGCGGGCGCCATTGCATTCGTGAGTCGATTTCCGATTTCTCTACGGCTCCGGGAATTTTCTAAAGTCGATTTTTTTGTTTTTTCGCGTTTTTCTCGGCGCCTGGGCCACCCAGAGCTAAAGGGGCCCGGATTTGGGCTCGTAGCGTTTTTCGCCCATATCTTTGGAAATATCATAGCTAGGACAATTTGGCTGGCGCCCTTGGATTCGTGAGACGATTTCCGATTTTTCTACGGCTCCGGGAATTTTCTAAAGTTGATTTTTTTTGTTTTTCGCGTTTTTCTCGGCTCCTGGGTCTCCTAGAGCAAAACGGGGCCTGATTTGGACTCATACCGTTTTTCGTCCGTATCTTTGGAAATACCATAGCTAGGACAATTTGGCTGGCGCCATTGGATTCGTGAGACGATTTCCGAGTTTCCTACGGGTCCGGGAATTGTCTAAAATCAATTTTTTTAGTTTTTCGCGTTTTTCTCGGCTCCTGGGCCTCCTAGAGCAAAACGGGCCCGGATTCGAACTCATACCGTTTTTCGCCCATATCTTTGGAAATATCATAGATAGGACAATTTGGCTAGCGCCATTGGATTCGTGAGTCGATTTCCGATTTCTCTACGGCTCCGGGAATTTTCTAAAGTCGATTTTTTTGTTTTTTCGCGTTTTTCTCGGCGCCTGGGCCACCCAGAGCTAAAGGGGACCGGATTTGGGCTCGTAGCGTTTTTCGCCCATATCTTTGGAAATATCATAGCTAGGACAATTTGGCTCGCGCCCTTGGATTCGTGAGACGATTTCCGATTTTTCTACGGCTCCGGGAATTTTCTAAAGTCGATTTTTTTAGTTTTTCGCGTTTTTCTCGGCTCCTGGGCCTCCTAGAGCAAAACGGGCCCGCATTCGGACTCATACCGTTTTTCGCCCATATCTTTGGAAATATCATAGATAGGACAATTTGACTAGCGCCATTGGATTCGTGAGTCGATTTCCGATTTCTCTACGGCTCCGGGAATTTTCTAAAGTCGATTTTTTTGGTTTTTCGCGTTTTTCTCGCCTCCTGGGTCACCCAGAGCTAAACGGGCCCGGATTTGGGCTCGTAGCGTTTTTCGCCCATATCTTTGGAAATATCCTAGCTAGGACAATTTGGCTGGCGCCATGGGATTCGTGAGACGATTTCCGATTTTTCTAGGGGCCCGGGAATTTTCTAAAGTCGATTTTTTTGGTTTTTCGCGTTTTTCTCGGCTCCTGGGCCTCCTAGAGCAAAACGGGCCCGGATTCGGACTCATACCGTTTTTCGCCCATTACTTTGGAAATATCAAGGCTAGGACAATTTGGCTGGTGCCATGCTATTCGTGAGACGATTTCCGATTTTTCTAGGGGTCCGGGAATTTTCTAAAGTCGATTTTTTCCTTTTACGCGTTTTTCTCGGCTCCTGGGCCACCCAGAGCTAAACCGGCCCGGATTTGGGATCACACCGTTTTTCGTCAGTCAGTCCGATTCTTCTGCCCATGCGCATCAGTCCGATGCCTCTGCGCATGCGCATCAGTCCGATTCTTCTGCTGCTACGCATCAATACCACTCCTCTGCGCCTGCGCATCAGTCCGATTCCTCTGCGCATGCGCATCAGTCTGACTCCCCTGCGCCTGCGCATCAGTTCGACTCCCCTGTACCTGCGCATCAGTCCGATTCTTCTGCGCAAGCGCATCAGTCCGATGCCTCTGCGCATGCGCATCAGTTCGATTGCTCTCCGCCTGCACATCAGTCCAACTCCTATGGCTCCGAGAGCAAAACGGGCCCGAATGTGGGATCACACCGTTTGTCGCCTCTATCTTTGGAAATATCATAGCTAGGACAATTTGGCTGGCGCCATTGGATTCGTGAGACGATTTCCGAGTTCCTAGGGGTCCGGGAATTGTCTAAAGTCGATTTTTTTAGTCTTTCGCGTTTTTCTCGGCTCCTGGGCCTCCTAGAGCTAAACGGGCCCGGATTTGGGCTCGTACCGTTTTTCGCCCATATCTTTGGAAATATCATAGCTAGGACAATTTGGTTGGCGCCATTGGAATCGTGAGACGATTTCCGATTTTTCTAGGGGTCCGGGAATTTTCTAAAACCGATTTTTTTAGTTTTTCGCGTTTTTCTCGGCTCCTCGGCCTCCTAGAGCAAAACGGGCCCGGATTTGGGATCACACCGTTTTTCGTCAGTCAGTCTGATTCTTCTGCCCATGCGCATCAGTCCGATGGCTCTGCGCATGCGCATTAGTCCGATTCTTCTGCTGCTGCGCATCAATACCACTCCTCTGCGCCTGCGCATCAGTCCGATTCCTCTGCGCATGCGCATCAGTCCGATGCCTCTGCGCGTGCGCGTCAGTAGGATCCTCCTGCTCCTGCGCATCAGTTCCACTCCTCTGCGCCTGCGCATCAGTCCGATTCTTCTGCGCATGCGCATCAGTTCGATTGCCCTCCGCCTGCACATCAGTCCAACTCCTATGGCTCCGAGAGCAAAACGGGCCCGAATGTGGGATCACACCGTTTGTCGCCTCTATCTTTGGAAATATCATAGCTACTACAATTTGGCTGGCGCCATTGGATTCGTGAGACGATTTCCGAGTTTCCTACGAGTCCGGGAATTGTCTAAAATCAATTTTTTTAGTTTTTCGCGTTTTTCTCGGCTCCTGGGCCTCCTAGAGCAAAACGGGCCCGGATTTGGGATCACACCGTTTTTCGTCAGTCAGTCTGATTCTTCTGCCCATGCGCATCATTCCGATGGCTCTGCACATGCGCATCAGTCCGATTCTTCTGCTGCTGCGCATCAATACCACTCCTCTGCGCCTGCGCATCAGTCCGATTCCTCTGCGCATGCGCATCAGTCCGATGCCTCTGCGCGTGCGCGTCAGTAGGATCCTCCTGCCCCTGGGCATCAGTTCCACTCCTCTGCGCCTGCGCATCAGTCCGATTCTTCTGCGCATGCGGATCAGTTCGATTGCTCTCCGCCTGCACGTCAGTCCAACTCCTATGGCTCCGAGAGCATAACGGACCCGAATTTGGGATCACACCGTTTGTCGCCTCTATGTTTGGAAATATCATAGATATGACAATTTGGCTAGCGCCATTGGATTCGTGAGTCGATTTCCGATTTCTCTACGGCTCCGGGAATTTTCTAAAGTCGATTTTTTTGGTTTTTCGCGTTTTTCTCGGCTCCTGGGCCACCCAGAGCTAAACGGGCCCGGATTTGGGCTCGTAGCGTTTTTCGCCCATATCTTGGGAAATATCATAGCTAGGACAATTTGGCTGGCGCCATGGGATTCGTGAGACGATTTCCGATTTTTCTAGGGGCCCGGGAATTTTCTAAAGTCGATTTTTTTGGTTTTTCGCGTTTTTCTCGGCTCCTGGGCTACCCAGAGCTAAACGGGCCCGGATTTGGGCTCGTACCGTTTTTCGCCCATATCTTTGGAAATATCATAGCTAGGACAATTTGGCTGGCGCCATTGCATTCGTGAGACGATCTCCGAGTTTCCTACGGGTCCGGGAATTGTCTAAAATCAATTTTTTTAGTTTTTCGCGTTTTTCTCGGCTCCTGGGCCTCCTAGAGCAAAACGGGCCCGGATTCGGACTCATACCGTTTTCCGTCGATATCTTTGGAAATATCATAGCTAGGACAATTTGGCTGGTGCCATTCTATACGTGAGACGATTTCCGATTTTTCTAGGGGTCCGGGAATTTTCCAAAGTCGATTTTTTCCTTTTACGCGTTTTTCTCGGCTCCTGGGCCTCCTAGAGCAAAACGGGCCCGGATTTGGGATCACACCGTTTTTCGTCAGTCAGTCTGATTCTTCTGCCCATGCGCATCATTCCGATGGCTCTGCGCATGCGCATCAGTCCGATTCTTCTGCTGCTGCGCATCAATACCACTCCTCTGCGCCTGCGCATCAGTCCGATTCCTCTGCGCATGCGCATCAGTCCGATGCCTCTGCGCGTGCGCGTCAGTAGGATCCTCCTGCTCCTGGGCATCAGTTCCACTCCTCTGTGCCTGCGCATCAGTCCGATTCTTCTGCGCATGCGGATCAGTTCGATTGCTCTCCGCCTGCACATCAGTCCAACTCCTATGGCTCCGAGAGCAAAACGGGCCCGAATTTGGGATCACACCGTTTGTCGCCTCTATGTTTGGAAATATCATAGATATGACAATTTGGCTAGCGCCATTGGATTCGTGAGTCGATTTCCGATTTCTCTACGGCTCCGGGAATTTTCTAAAGTCGATTTTTTTGGTTTTTCGCGTTTTTCTCGGCTCCTGGGCCACCCAGAGCTAAACGGGCCCGGATTTGGGCTCGTAGCGTTTTTCGCCCATATCTTGGGAAATATCATAGCTAGGACAATTTGGCTGGCGCCATGGGATTCGTGAGACGATTTCCGATTTTTCTAGGGGCCCGGGAATTTTCTAAAGTCGATTTTTTTGGTTTTTCGCGTTTTTCTCGGCTCCTGGGCTACCCAGAGCTAAACGGGCCCGGATTTGGGCTCGTACCGTTTTTCGCCCATATCTTTGGAAATATCATAGCTAGGACAATTTGGCTGGCGCCATTGCATTCGTGAGACGATCTCCGAGTTTCCTACGGGTCCGGGAATTGTCTAAAATCAATTTTTTTAGTTTTTCGCGTTTTTCTCGGCTCCTGGGCCTCCTAGAGCAAAACGGGCCCGGATTCGGACTCATACCGTTTTCCGTCGATATCTTTGGAAATATCATAGCTAGGACAATTTGGCTGGTGCCATTCTATACGTGAGACGATTTCCGATTTTTCTAGGGGTCCGGGAATTTTCCAAAGTCGATTTTTTCCTTTTACGCGTTTTTCTCGGCTCCTGGGCCACCCAGAGCTAAACCGGCCCGGATTTGGGATCACACCGTTTTTCGTCAGTCAGTCCGATTCTTCTGCCCATGCGCATCAGTCCGATGCCTCTGCGCATGCGCATCAGTCCGATTCTTCTGCTGCTACGCATCAATACCACTCCTCTGCGCCTGCGCATCAGTCCGATTACTCTGCGCATGCGCATCAGTCCGATGCCTCTACGCGTGCGCGTCAGTAGGATCCTCCTGCTCCTGCGCATCAGTTCCACTCCTCTGCGCCTGCGCATCAGTCCGATTCTTCTGCGCATGCGCATCAGTTCGATTGCTCTCCGCCTGCACATCAGTCCAACTCCTATGGCTCCGAGAGCAAAACGGGCCCGAATGTGGTATCACACCGTTTGTCGCCTCTATCTTTGGAAATATCATAGCTAGGACAATTTGGCTGGCGCCATTGGATTCGTGAGACGATTTCCGAGTTTCCTACGAGTCCGGGAATTGTCTAAAATCAATTTTTTTAGTTTTTCGCATTTTTCTCGGCTCCTGGGCCTCCTAGAGCAAAACGGCCCGGATTCGGAGTCATAGCGTTTTCCGTCGATATCTTTGGAAATATCATAGCTAGGACAATTTGGCTGGTGCCATTCTATACGTGAGACGATTTCCGATTTTTCTAGGGGTCCGGGAATTGTCTTAAGTCGATTTTTTTAGTTTTTCGCGTTTTTCTCGGCTCCTGGGCCTCCTAGAGCAAAACGGGCCCGGATTTGGGCTCATACCGTTTTTCGCCCATATCTTTGGAAATATCATAGCTAGGACAATTTGGCTAGCGCCATTGGATTCGTAAGACGATTTCCGATTTTTCTATGGGTCCGGGAATTTTCTAAAGTCGATTTTTTTTATTTTTTTGCGTTTTTCTCGGCTCCTGGGCCTCCTAGAGCAAAACGGGCCCGGATTTGGGATCACACCGTTTTTCGTCAGTCAGTCTGATTCTTCTGCCCATGCGCATCATTCCGATGGCTCTGCGCATGCGCATCAGTCCGATTCTTCTGCTGCTGCGCATCAATACCACTCCTCTGCGCCTGCGCATCAGTCCGATTCCTCTGCGCATGCGCATCAGTCCGATGCCTCTGCACGTGCGCGTCAGTAGGATCCTCCTGCTCCTGCGCATCAGTTCCACTCCTCTGCGCCTGCGCATCAGTCCGATTCTTCTGCGCATGCGCATCAGTTCGATTGCTCTCCGCCTGCACATCAGTCCAACTCCTATGGCTCCGAGAGCAAAACGGGCCCGAATGTGGGATCACACCGTTTGTCGCCTCTATCTTTGGAAATATCATAGCTAGGACAATTTGGCTGGCGCCATTGGATTCGTGAGACGATTTCCGAGTTTCCTACGAGTCCGGGAATTGTCTAAAATCAATTTTTTTAGTTTTTCGCATTTTTCACGGCTCCTGGGCCTCCTAGAGCAAAACGGGCCCGGATTCGGAGTCATAGCGTTTTCCGTCGATATCTTTGGAAATATCATAGCTAGGACAATTTGGCTGGTGCCATTGTATACGTGAGACGATTTCCGATTTTTCTAGGGGTCCGGGAATTGTCTTAAGTCGATTTTTTTAGTTTTTCGCGTTTTTCTCGGCTCCTGGGCCTCCTAGAGCAAAACGGGCCCGGATTAGGGCTCATACCGTTTTTCGCCCATATCTTTGGAAATATCATAGCTAGGACAATTTGGCTAGCGCCATTGGATTCGTAAGACGATTTCCGATTTTTCTATGGGTCCGGGAATTTTCTAAAGTCGATTTTTTTATTTTTTTGCGTTTTTCTCGGCTCCTGGGCCTCCTAGAGCAAAACGGGCCCGGATTTGGGATCACACCGTTTTTCGTCAGTCAGTCTGATTCTTCTGCCCATGCGCATCATTCCGATGGCTCTGCGCATGCGCATCAGTCCGATTCTTCTGCTGCTGCGCATCAATACCACTCCTCTGCGCCTGCGCATCAGTCCGATTCCTCTGCGCATGCGCATCAGTTCGATTGCTCTCCGCCTGCACATCAGTCCAACTCCTATGGCTCCGAGAGCAAAACGGGCCCGAATGTGGGATCACACCGTTTGTCGCCTCTATCTTTGGAAATATCATAGCTAGGACAATTTGGCTGGCGCCATTGGATTCGTGAGACGATTTCCGAGTTTCCTACGAGTCCGGGAATTGTCTAAAATCAATTTTTTTAGTTTTTCGCATTTTTCTCGGCTCCTGGGCCTCCTAGAGCAAAACGGGCCCGGATTCGGAGTCATAGCGTTTTCCGTCGATATCTTTGGAAATATCATAGCTAGGACAATTTGGCTGGTGCCATTGTATACGTGAGACGATTTCCGATTTTTCTAGGGGTCCGGGAATTGTTTTAAGTCGATTTTTTTAGTTTTTCGCGTTTTTCTCGGCTCCTGGGCCTCCTAGAGCAAAACGGGCCCGGATTAGGGCTCATACCGTTTTTCGCCCATATCTTTGGAAATATCATAGCTAGGACAATTTGGCTAGCGCCATTGGATTCGTAAGACGATTTCCGATTTTTCTATGGGTCCGGGAATTTTCTAAAGTCGATTTTTTTATTTTTTTGCGTTTTTCTCGGCTCCTGGGCCTCCTAGAGCAAAACGGGCCCGGATTTGGGATCACACCGTTTTTCGTCAGTCAGTCTGATTCTTCTGCCCATGCGCATCATTCCGATGGCTCTGCGCATGCGCATCAGTCCGATTCTTCTGCTGCTGCGCATCAATACCACTCCTCTGCGCCTGCGCATCAGTCCGATTCCTCTGCGCATGCGCATCAGTCCGATGCCTCTGCGCGTGCGCGTCAGTAGGATCCTCCTGCTCCTGCGCATCAGTTCCACTCCTCTGCGCCTGCGCATCAGTCCGATTCTTCTGCGCATGCGGATCAGTTCGATTGCTCTCCGCCTGCACATCAGTCCAACTCCTATGGCTCCGAGAGCAAAACGGGCCCGAATGTGGGATCACACCGTTTGTCGCCTCTATCTTTGGAAATATCATAGCTAGGACAATTTGGCTGGCGCCATTGGATTCGTGAGACGATTTCCGAGTTTCCTACGGGTCCGGGAATTGTCTAAAATCAATTTTTTTAGTTTTTCGCGTTTTTCTCGGCTCCTGGGCCTCCTAGAGCAAAACGGGCCCGGATTTGGGCTCATACCGTTTTTCGCCCATATCTTTGGAAATATCATAGCTAGGACAATTTAGCTAGCGCCATTGGATTCGTAAGACGATTTCCGATTTTTCTATGGGTCCGGGAATTTTCTAAAGTCGATTTTTTTATTTTTTCGCGTTTTTCTCGGCTCCTGGGCCTCCTAGAGCAAAACGGGCCCGGATTTGGGCTCATACCGTTTTTCGCCCATATTTTGGGAAATATCATAGCTAGGACAATTTGGCGGGCGCCATTGCATTCGTGAGTCGATTTCCGATTTCTCTACGGCTCCGGGAATTTTCTAAAGTCGATTTTTTTGTTTTTTCGCGTTTTTCTCGGCGCCTGGGCCACCCAGAGCTAAAGGGGCCCGGATTTGGGCTCGTAGCGTTTTTCGCCCATATCTTTGGAAATATCATAGCTAGGACAATTTGGCTGGCGCCCTTGGATTCGTGAGACGATTTCCGATTTTTCTACGGCTCCGGGAATTTTCTAAAGTTGATTTTTTTTGTTTTTCGCGTTTTTCTCGGCTCCTGGGTCTCCTAGAGCAAAACGGGGCCTGATTTGGACTCATACCGTTTTTCGTCCGTATCTTTGGAAATACCATAGCTAGGACAATTTGGCTGGCGCCATTGGATTCGTGAGACGATTTCCGAGTTTCCTACGGGTCCGGGAATTGTCTAAAATCAATTTTTTTAGTTTTTCGCGTTTTTCTCGGCTCCTGGGCCTCCTAGAGCAAAACGGGCCCGGATTCGAACTCATACCGTTTTTCGCCCATATCTTTGGAAATATCATAGATAGGACAATTTGGCTAGCGCCATTGGATTCGTGAGTCGATTTCCGATTTCTCTACGGCTCCGGGAATTTTCTAAAGTCGATTTTTTTGGTTTTTCGCGTTTTTCTCGGCTCCTGGGTCACCCAGAGCTAAACGGGCCCGGATTTGGGCTCGTAGCGTTTTTCGCCCATATCTTTGGAAATATCCTAGCTAGGACAATTTGGCTGGCGCCATGGGATTCGTGAGACGATTTCCGATTTTTCTAGGGGTCCGGGAATTTTCTAAAGTCGATTTTTTTGGTATTTCGCGTTTTTCTCGGCTCCTGGGCCTCCTAGAGCAAAACGGGCCCGGATTCGGACTCATACCGTTTTTCGCCCATTACTTTGGAAATATCATAGCTAGGACAATTTGGCTGGTGCCATGCTATTCGTGAGACGATTTCCGATTTTTCTAGGGGTCCGGGAATTTTCTAAAGTCGATTTTTTCCTTTTACGCGTTTTTCTCGGCTCCTGGGCCACCCAGAGCTAAACCGGCCCGGATTTGGGCTCGTAGCGTTTTTCGCCCATATATTTGGAAATATCATAGCTAGGACAATTTGGCTGGCGCCATGGGATTCGTGAGACGATTTCCGATTTTTCTAGGGGCCCGGGAATTTTCTAAAGTCGATTTTTTTGGTTTTTCGCGTTTTTCTCGGCTCCTGGGCCTCCTAGAGCAAAACGGGCCCGGATTCGGACTCATACCGTTTTTCGCCCATTACTTTGGAAATATCATAGCTAGGACAATTTGGCTGGTGCCATTCTATTCGTGAGACGATTTCCGATTTTTCTAGGGGTCCGGGAATTTTCTAAAGTCGATTTTTTCCTTTTACGCGTTTTTCTCGGCTCCTGGGCCACCCAGAGCTAAACGGGCCCGGATTTGGGATCACACCGTTTTTCGTCAGTCAGTCCGATTCGTCTGCCCATGCGCATCAGTCTGATGCCTCTGCGCATGCGCATCAGTCCGATTCTTCTGCTGCTACGCATCAATACCACTCCTCTGCGCCTGCGCATCAGTCCGATTCCTCTGCGCATGCGCATCAGTCTGACTCCCCTACGCTAGCGCATCAGTCCGATGCCTCTGCGCGTGCGCGTCAGTAGGATCCTCCTGCTCCTGCGCATGAGTTCCACTCCTCTGCGCCTGCGCATCAGTTCGACTCCCCTGTACCTGCGCATCAGTGCGATTTTCCTGCTCCTGCACATCAGTCCGATTCCTCTGCGCATGCGCATCAGTCTGACTCCCCTCCGCCAGCGCATCAGTCCGATGCCTCTGCGCATGCGCATCAGTTCGATTGCTCTCCGCCTGCACATCAGTCCAACTCCTATGGCTCCGAGAGCAAAACGGGCCCGAATGTGGGATCACACCGTTTGTCGCCTCTATCTTTGGAAATATAATAGCTAGGACAATTTGGCTGGCGCCATTGGATTCGTGAGACGATTTCCGAGTTCCTAGGGGTCCGGGAATTGTCTAAAGTCGATTTTTTTAGTCTTTCGCGTTTTTCTCGGCTCCTCGGCCTCCTAGAGCAAAACGGGCCCGGATTTGGGATCACACCGTTTTTCGTCAGTCAGTCTGATTCTTCTGCACATGCGCATCAGTCCGATGGCTCTGCGCATGCGCATCAGTCCGATTCTTCTGCTGCTGCGCATCAATACCACTCCTCTGCGCCTGCGCATCAGTCCGATTCCACTGCGCATGCGCATCAGTTCGATTGCCCTCCGCCTGCACATCAGTCCAACTCCTATGGCTCCGAGAGCAAAACGGGCCCGAATGTGGGATCACACCGTTTGTCGCCTCTATCTTTGGAAATATCATAGCTAGGACAATTTGGCTGGCGCCATTGGATTCGTGAGACGATTTCCG